>NC_132802.1:21401265-22028729 GCF_048594095.1 Paramormyrops kingsleyae | reverse complement strand
CTTACAACACACACTGCCTACCACAGCCACTATTTACCTATTTATAATAATTGACATTAACACTACACATGACATTAACATACAGCACAACAACAACATAATGCATAATAAACGCACAGAGCTATTTACGCTCTTTACACTATTTACGCTGCTTGATGGGCATTACCAGTGCTACACTATGCATTTACTATGTACACTCAGTGACAACAAAAGTTAAGCACGCAGATGGAGTGGTGGAAATGAAATGAATCTGGTGAAAGGTCATGTGACTGTATTGCAATGATTATAAGTAGCATGGGCACACTGCTGGTCCCATGTCAGTAGGGTGTGGCACCATACCCCCCCCCGGGCCTGGATACATGTGATGATACGGTGAGGAAGGGAGTCGTACAGCCACTGTATCCTCTCCTGTGGCAAGTCGGCCCACAGCTGTTGTAACTGGCCCTCGAGATCCTGCAGATTGGCTCTGGGTCTGAGGTGACGTCCATGCTGATCCCAAACGTTCGATTGAGGAAAGATCGGGGGACCTGGCTGGCCACGGGAGGACCTCAACATGACGCAGGCAGTCCATAGACACACCTGCTGTGTGTGGACGAGTGCTGTCTTGTTGAAAGACTGTACCAGGGCCCTGTCTCAGAAGGGGTAAGACATGCGGACGCAGGATGTCACTGACGTAGCGCTGTGCCGTCAGGGTCTCCTGAGTCACTACCAGAGATGACCTGAAGTCATACCCTATGGCTCCCCACACCTTGATGTTAGGAGTCTCTCCACAACATTGGCAGGATTGGTCCTCTCCCCTCAGCGCCACCATACGTGCACACAATGGCCATCCATGTTCATGTAGAACCGAGATTCATCGCTGAACATGGTACAACGTCATTCGTCATCAGTCCATGCCTCCCGGTTACAGCACCACTCCAAACACAGCCGTCTCTGCGCTGGTGTTAACGGCAACCTACGCAGGGGACGGTGAACCCGTAGTCCAGCTGATGCCAGTCATTGTGAGATGACACAGGGTGTTAATACAGATGTCATCGGGTTCTGTAATGCTTGGCGCACAATACGAAGATCCTCCCTTGGTGTGGTCTGTCTTGGGTGACCGGAACCTTCACGACATGTGTGGGTGCCCTCACGTGTCCATTGGTTCCAACATGGGGTGACTGTGACATCTGCATGCCCCACATGCAGACAATTGCACGATATGACCACCCAGCCTCATGCGAACCCACAATGCGACCCCTATCAAATTCCGTGAAGTGCTGGTAATGCTGTCTAATGCGTCTATGATGTATCCTCTGTGTCTGGTAACTAGACTTGCCAGCTCCAAATCGAATCATTTACATACCCATCACTGGTCTGCATGTGTACCAGATTACATCCAAATTGGACTATTACTTCTGAGTAATAAGTTTTTTGTCACTGAGTGTATTTACTTCCATTTACAATTTACTGTTAATTCTCCATTGAGACGGGGGCCTCGCCCTGGAGCCGGGCCTGGGGCAGGAGTTCGAAGGCAAGCACCTAGTAGCCATGTCTCCACCCATAGTACCTGACTGGGCAAAGCCCGAAGGGGTAATATGGATTCGCCCTCGTGGGCCCACCACCTGCAGGGGGAGCTGTGGGGGTTGGGTGCTGTGTAGATCAGGTGGCAGTCAAAGGCCACAATGAACCAATCATCAGCAGCCAAAACTGGTTTTCGGTACATGGAATGTAACCTCTCTGGTGGGAAAAGACCTTACAGCTGGTGCGGGAGGTAGAGAGATATTGACTAGATATAGACGGGGTCACCTTAACGCACGGCTCAGGCTGTGGAACCAAACTCCTGGAGAGGAGCTGGACTCTATTCCACTCTGGAGTTGCCCATGAGGACAGGTGCCGGGCAGGGGTGGGTCTGTTTATAGCCCCCCAGTTTGGTGCCAGTGTGATGGAGTTTACTCTGGTGGATGAGAGAGTCCCCTCCCTTCAACTTCGAGTCGGGGGAAGGGCTCTGACTGTAGGCAGCGAACACCAGTCCAGAATATCCAGCCTTCTTGGAGACCTTGGAGGGGGTGCAGGAAGGTGCTCCTTCTGGGGATTCCATTGTTCTCCTGGGGGACTTTAACACCCACGTGGGTAATAAGAGTGAAACCTGGAAAGATGTGATTGGGAGAAATAGCCTGCTCAATCGGAATCTGAGCAGTGATCAGGTATTGGGCTTTTGTGCTAATCACAGTTTGTCCATAGTAAACACTATGTTTGAACATAAGGGTGTTCATAAGTGCACTTGGTACCTGAGCATCCTAGACCGCAGTTTTTGTAATCGATTTCGTAATTGTATCATCGGATCTGCATCCATATGTTTTGGACACTCGGGTGAAGAGAGGAGCTGAGCTGTCAACTTCAACTCACACCTCCAGCAGAACTTCTCTTGCATCCCAAGGGAGTTAGCGGACATTGAGTCTGAATGAGCCATGTTCTGAGATTCCAGGTTGTTCGTTCCGGTCGCAGCACCAATCCCCGAATAGGGAGTTGTCAGGTTGAAGAAGGAGGCCTTCCAAGCTTGGTTGGCTTGTGGGACTCCTGAAGCAGATGACAGGTACCAACAGGATAAGTGATAAGTGGCTTTGGCAGTTGCTGAAGCAAAAACTTGGGTGTGGGAGGAATTTGGCAAAGCTATGGAGAAGGACTTTTGGTCAGCCTCAAAAAAATCAGATGATTCATGGAGGGAAACAAGGCTTTACCGATGCTGCTCACAGCAGGGATGGAGAACTGCTGACCTCAACTGGGGATACAGTCGGGCGGCGGAAAGAATACTTCAAGGATCTCCTGAATCCCACTGATACACCTTCCTTGCAGGAAGTAGAGCTGAAAAACTTGGGGGGGGGGGACTTGCCCATCTCTAAGGCTGAGGTCACCGAAGTAGTCAAAAACTCTTCAGTGGTAGGGCTTTGGGGTGGGGTGGTTCTGTCATGACGAAGAGGGAGCTGAGCTGGAAGGTGAAGCTCTCTATTTACCAGTTGATCTACATTCCTGGATATCCACTGAAAGAAAGTGAACACCTCTGATCCTAATACCTGAATATTCATAGCACTAGTTAAAATGGTTCCTATTAAGCTGCTATGAAGAACTTGCTTACTCGTGAGCAGAATGCCTGCATAGAGTAATATGTGTAGGATGAACTTGTAAACTTCTGATTAAAAATAAACTCACCCAGGTGTGTAACTCTGTTGTACAGATACTGCAGGCACCATACAGTACAATGCTTATATATTTAACACCACATGTTATCTGCAATTAACACTGCATATCAAGTATAGATACTCCTCACTTAACAATCTACCTGTTTAATGACTGGCTGGACATACAGTCGGCTCACCTACCAGTCGGTATAGTACGCTGTATGAGAACTTTATCTAAAGATGGTTGACACAAACCCACTACCAGTACAGTATGCTTAAAATATCAGTAAAGGTTTGCTTATCAAACAATTTGCATAACAACCTAGTCATAGGAACAGAACTCGGTCGTTAAGTGAGGAGCGTTTGTAAAAAGAAACCTAAAAGAACAAAAAAAAATAGTCTCTACTAATAAAGTGTCAGGTTATACACACCAAGCACACCAAGGAAATTCTTAATCACCACTTTACACTCACTAATTGGTTACACTACCTTAACGACAGGACTACAATCACATGTTTCCCGTATAAACTAATCAGTGAATCTGTCGTGTGCTCCTCCTTGCAGAGCTGCTTGAACTCATTGTTTTGGTGTATGACCCAACCACACCTCAGCTTCATCTCATGGAGGGATGACCTGAGAATTCACTGGAACCTCATTGGTATGAGGTTTTGACATCCTTACAGTATGTGGTTTCCTAACAGGAAACTTCCCATAGAACATTGTTGCTTAAGTGCTGATGATCATGCAACCTGCTGTTACTAAGCTTAAGAGAAGTATTCATGGTCATCTTGGTGAACAGTGGTCTCTCTCTTGCCATGGATCGCATTTCTATTCCATGTCTTTCTGATGCCAGAGTTGGAAATGCTAATAGCAGTTGAGACAAAAAGAAGTCCACAAAATAGTAATTTACAGTCTACTGGGACTTCCTGCAGGATTTGATGCCTCGCTTTTGGAGAAATTTTGGCAGGACAATGGCTTCTGTGAAGAGCCCCTACTTGGAAAATAATGAAGGGTGGGTCGCAGTGCCAGGGTGTGCTTTGCTAACTGCAGAGCCGTTTGCTGGGCTTTAAAGACAGGATCCTGGTGAAAAGCCTGCCATTGTAAAGATGGATACTACAGATTCCTCACAATGCTTAGAACAATACCATGCATTTAAAAATCATAGTAAATTATAAACATGGAACTAAACATAAATAGGCATTAACTGGTCAAACTTTGACCACCCAGATTTATATTCTGCAAAGCTGGCTGAAATTAGCTCAGTGAATACTAAATTCTTTAAATACCTGACCCTAATTATAGGGCTGCCATTATCGATTAGATCAATAATCGAGTAATCTAACGATTAATCTGAGGAATCATCGAGTAATCATTTGTATATTATAATGTATACATTGTGATTGGCGCAAAGCACACATTGCAGGGTGCACACAGTATGTTAACAAAAAACAATTAACATTAATTGGTTATTATGTACCATATTATGTAAAATGATGCGGCAAAGGGACGAGACTAACCTTCGTTTTAGCAGCGATTATTTTGACATATAGCAAACATGAAAGTCAAAATAATTTAAGTCAAAGTGATGACAAAAAGAGACTAGGCTACGTCAAGATGCTAAACTAGACATAGCCTACATATGTCTAACATCGCATGAGCGTCTAAACCTGAGTATCTTTTTTTAAGATATATTTGAGCTGTGGTCGTGCTGGGGTGATATTTAAGTTCTGCTTCGCAATACTGACAGCCGACTGCATTCTCATTCCCTTTTAATATCTAGTGCTTCCACAGAAATTATGCTTTCACTCTTTATTTGGGCTCTTTCGTTATATGGCTCTATATTTGCACCGTCTTTCTTCAGCCATATTACCGAGTAATCGAGAAAGGGAAATGTAATCGATGCTTTTTAATAATCGAGTTTAATTGAGTAATCATGTCAGCTCTAATTATTATTTGATTTCATTTTAATTAAATTTAAAAGTGCAGGAACATTTTTACATTTAAACATTACACGTTTGATTACCAATTGGTATACTATTTGGATATTTTAGCAAATGCCATCTACTGTAACCCATAAAAGGTAAATGTAAAAAAATATGAGTAAATGCTGAAAATCAAATTGATAATATATTAATAATACCGAAGTCATCCTATCATTTACAGTACAGACAATATTCAGTATGATGGTCCAGTTATATAACTTAATGGATAGGTAATGTCCAGTTGCCGAGAGGACAGACACTGGAGAGAAAGATGTGAAAAGACTGACTCTTACCACAAGATGGCAGATGCACGCCATGAACCTGAACAACTTACCCACAGTTTTCCCTTCTGTTTAATTTTAATTTTAGCCTGAAATCTGTTTTTCTTTGACAGTACAGATGAAGTGAATATAGAATATATATTCAATGTCACCGTGTTGATAATTGTGGCAGTTTAAACAGCAATAGCATAAGAGTATTAGGTGGGTCTGTGGGCAGCCCTGGGGGGTTCAAAGCTCTGCTGCTTTGTGTGTGGAGTTTGCATGTGCTTTCACAAGAAAATTATCTTTTTTTTTGAGTAGAAATTCATACAAAATGACACTGAAAGTTAAACACAAAAGTAGAACAGAAGGTAGAGATTCCATTTTCTCAGAACTTTCTAGCAGTTTCCTTGGTGACCAAGAAATTCAATTTGGTACACAGTGTCCTCAAGTGTAGTGAATGTCTGCAGATGCCCAAGCAGGGCCGTGTCTGCTCCAAAATATACGCTAAGTAGTACAATCTCATTTTTAAAAGGCACCGAGGCGAACTGGTTCGGGCTTGAGATAACATAATGACAAGAACAGCGGTGACAGTCAGCTTAATGCTGCACTGTAACAGGTCTGCTTCTTTGTCACAGAATGTTTCACTCATGCTGTCAGCACAACTGAATTTGTAGGCATAAGATCCTAGAGTATACCTCAGTCTATCTGAGATACTGTGTATTTATTTCTATATACGAGTACATCTGGATATCTGGTCCTTCTAGTATAATACAAATATTACACTGTCTGAGCAGTGCACCATGGTGTTGGTGATTGTAAATGTCTTTGAAGGGAGGGGGGTTGTAATGTTTAAAGTTATGGAACGGGGGGAGGCACCGTGGTCGGCGCCCCCTCAGAAGATGCTGCATCAGACGATTGCCCATATTGCCCATATTGCCCTTGCCACTGATCTTTTTTTTAATGGGAAAAAAACTACCACCCATAATCCGTTTACTAGAGATGGCACCAATCTAATACCTGCTATTAGTATTGGATTGATACCGACAAAAAATGCAGGATTGAATATTCGGGGGGGGGGGGTAAGAAACCAATCCGAATTTCTGTCAGAGATAGGTCTAGCCTGTGATAATCCTTGTTGTCATAGTGACATACCGTAAACACAAGTAAGGGTCTTGTGAGGGCCAATTGTACAGCAACCCAAGTGGGTTAGAGCTGTCTTGTCAGCTGTGAGGAAATACTACAGTGCTTTATGCTGAAGGAATAAAAAAGCAGAACTGCAAAGGCCAATGTATCCAAGACTAGTGCTGGTTTTTCATAAATCTGAACACAGTAAAATTTATACCAACTTGTATTTTTTCTAGATTGATTAATCAGTTCAATTAATTAGTTTAATTAAGTTTGATTAATCACTACTCAAAAGTTTTATCTGTGCTCCATTGTACATTATGTACTGGAGACTTATGTGTACTTTTTGACCAGAAATGCTTAGTTGGGGTATAGAATGATAGTCTTATGATTTAGTTTTTTTTATCCGGCAACTCAGACAATGGCAGTACACTAAATGCAGATAGTTTGCCATGCATTGATACAAATATCTCATTTAATTAATGCTTAGAAATTGATAAAGGGGAAAAAATATCAGATTGGTATCAGTATCGACAGATATACAGAATGTTAATATCGGTATCGGGATTGCAACAGAAAAAGTGATATCCACACTGCCATCCACACTGTCTACCCAGGTTCTGGGTCATTGTAAGCCTGGTGACTATGCCAGGAAGAACAGGACACAGGGCAAGAGATACCCTGGACGTGATGGGACACATTATCTACAATCACACACTATTGGCAATTTAGAGACAGTTTATCGAATCACATATTTTTGGAATGTATAAGGAAACCGGAGTAGTACTGAAACAGAGGAAGAATGAACAAATTGCACGCAGACTGAGGGAAAGAGCCTTAGGCAGCGGAAACACTCACAGGATGTCGTACCACCCATCCAATCACTGAAGCTGCTAAAACTTACATTCCAAAATGGCAAGTTTGGTTCCATCATGGGCCGACATGCCTTTCATAGGTGCATTCAAACCTTCCCCAAAATACACAACTTCTGTCCCCAGAGCCCTGGTTCCTCTGGTTCCCATGTCAACCAAGCATGCTGGGACAGAATCGGCACGGAAGCAGCGGCGGCACTGTGCCGCGCAGTGGGAGCCACAGCGGCCTGGACCAACCTGCAGCACATCAGGTCGGTCTGGTTTGGGAGGGCCTCACCGTGGCGACACCGGCCGGGAATTCCAGGTTCCATGAAAGGGAGGCAGCCATTGTGAGGTGGAGTGTCAGGGGCGGCGAGAAAAGCCCAAGGCTTTAAATTAACACCACGGTGTCTTATTTCTAAATTAGTAATTGAATATCCTGCAGTTTAAGTATGTGCTGCAGGCACAGCAGCTAATTTGCCAGGCTTCTGTCAGAAGGCCTTACTGTGTTAGGGGGGGGGTGCAAGAGACGTGCACCCTCCCCGCTAAATGACAAACAAGGAGAAATAGGTGCAGAAGGTGGACCCCCAAAATCCAAATGACACACTTCACTTGGTTCAAGTGTCAATTGCCTTCCATGCAATGTCTGTAAATTATCGAGAAACTTCAATACCTAGGAAAATTATATATTTCATTAGTGACTTATAATTCTCTAAAGTACAGGCCCTCGGTGTAGAACGTCTGCCCTGCGACCAAGAGCTGGGACAGAATCGGCACGGAAGCAGCGGCGGGGGGGGGTGCAAGAGACGTGCACCCTCCCCGCTAAATGACAAACAAGGAGAAATAGGTGCAGAAGGTGGACCCCCAAAATCCAAATGACACACTTCACTTGGTTCAAGTGTCAATTGCCTTCCATGCAATGTCTGTAAATTATCGAGAAACTTCAATACCTAGGAAAATTATATATTTCATTAGTGACTTATAATTCTCTAAAGTACAGGCCCTCGGTGTAGAACGTCTGCCCTGCGACCAAGAGCTGTGTAAGAATGCAGGCCGTCGTGGCGTTTCAGTTTCCGGCGCCGCTCCGACACGCACTCATGGCCGGCCAGTCTCAGGAACAATAGCGCCACACGGGGTAGGAGTGGAGGGGGGGGGGGGGGCATTCTGTCAGGGCACGCTCATTATGCAAAGTTTAGACAGTGCCAGCTGGCGTGGAGCACGCTGATTGCGGCCCCCGTGCACTGAGATGGCGGCGAGGATGCCGGTGACACTCCGACTGCGGTGAGCTGAGCTACGCCGACAGCATCCTGGCACAGTGCCTGCAGTCAGACATACGACACATTCCCAGTGAGTCTCTCAATGCTGGCCTGCACTTAAAACATTATTGTAGTAAATTATACATATGCCACTTACTCTAAAAATATACCAGCCCTTAATGCATTGGGCAGCTCAAGTCTCCGCTTATTTAGTGTGTATTTCCAGGAGAAAATGTTGAATAGCTTCCCTGGAATATGAGCAGTATTACTGGTGCCCTGTCTGCTTCCAACATTGTATGGCATGTTTTCTCTATTGCTTGTAATGGCTTTAATGAGTGAAACCCCCTTTATCATAGTCTGCTTTAGGGCTTTCAATACATTTGCAAGCTTTCTGTGAGAACAAATATGCAGGACTGAAAAAGACAATTACTACAAGCAGAAAGGGAATAAAAAAAATAGAAAAATGGTTCCTCCCTGTTTTTTGTCACTGTTATTAGTTGATAAAAACACTGGGACAAAAGAGAAAGTAAAGAATAAGCATCTCACAGAGCAAACTTTGGTATCATGGAAAAAACAGCTTTAAGATAGAAAATAAATGAAAGTAAATACGAAAGTTCAAACAAGGAGACCTTATGAACGTCGTCATGTCCAATCACAGCGGTCCAAGTTCTATATAAAGAATAAGTCTAACCCACTTCTTTGCCGTTACAGCTATTCGGTTCGCCCACCTCCTCCCCTCCACCACCTTCGGCTCCCCGTCCTGGTCCGAGGGGGTAGGCTCCTTCGCCTCCTGCCTGGTCCGAGGGGGTAGGCTCCTTCGCCTCCTGCCTGGTCGCCCAGCCAGATCTGGCGGCTTCAGATTTGGTAGAACCAACGACCAGGAGACGGGCTTCGCCAAAGCACTCTTCTCAGACTCATTTAAAATGTTTAACCAAATAAACAGTCATGTCAACTACCTAAGGTCTCCTTGGTTGAACTGTTTTTGGCTAACTCCAGCTGTGTGCTGTTGTTTAAACCTTTCTGGTGACACATCAGAAATGGACTGTGGTCTTTCCTGAGACACACACACACATTCTGGAGAACATTTGGTCCCCACAATGTAATATAGACATAATCCAAACACAAACTCAAACACACACACACAGGTTTGTAATTACATCTTTGTGATGACTCTTTATTAATTTCTATGGGGAAAACTCTAATCCCAACACAACAACCTTAAAATATTTTTGGCAATCTTACGTTTTTGATTGCAGTCACAGATCTTTGTGGGGACCTGAAAAATGGTCCCCACAGTGTCAAAATCATAGGTTTTTATCACACTGTGGGGGAACATTTAGTCCCCACAATGTAACATAAACATAATCCAAACACGTACACACAGATTCACACTGCAGACACCCACTGTGACCCAGCAGTGCAATTCGCATTCAGAGCAGCTGCCCATTGCATGCAACATGTCACAGCTCGGTCACATCTGAGGGTAGCTTGTCCGTGGTGTCGGGAGGGTCTCTGAGTGGCCCTTCAGACAGCTCTTTACACTGGGCACACTGTGTCTGGCCTGATTTTCCAGCCATGCTGGCTGGACTCCCCAGCAGATGCACAACTGCCTGCCAGCATTTCTGCTGCCAGACAAAACCTCCAGCCACCAGGCTGCACCATCCCCAGATGGAAACGGGGGTCAGGGAGGGAGAGTCCAATCAGCAGCTTGTTTTAAACATTAAATGAGTGGGTGGGGGCTGAAGCAGGTATGGGGACCTGGGGGGCAGGTGACACCAATGAAAAAGAGTGTCAACTGTTCATTTAAAAATACACCAAATGAACCTCACTGGGATGGTATTTCTCCCCTTTGAAAAAGAGAAAAAAAAAAACAATGGACACTTATGGGGAACCAACCAATAAGATGCTGAAGCATGATGAGTCCCCAGCAAAGGATGACAGGCGCGCTGATAAGTGAAGATGGGACTGAGCCCACTGCTGCCAAATTGGAAGAGCTCCTAATCCCGGGGATTTTGGGAACGTTTGCGGGCAATCGGACTCGGAATGGTGCAGCACGTTCTGGTTAACCAGATGTCATTCTAGCACTGCATTTATGTCACTCTAATGATGTAATTTAAGGGGAGAAAAAAACCACGGTTATGTCTGCGTATAATTCTGACCTTAATATGTTTCAATTCATTTTATTGTGTTTTTTTTACAAGGCAGCTATGCAGGGAAAGGCAGATAAATGTTTTGACCTCGATTTATTTTTTCTCTGATAAATGACGGGCAAGCCAGGCAGCCTTTTCACATCATAATTGTGTTTTAGTTACATCTTGAGGAATTCCCAGTGCGTCTGCTGAGTCAGCGATGTGTCAGCATCCACAGAAGCCCACCGGCTCGCATTCATCCGGATGAGCGTCACATGTGAAGTGATGAGGGGGCCGGCAACAAAACACCGGCCACTTGTCAGATGGAGGGTGTTTAACTTCTCAGCGAATGTGTGAGTGTCGACCGCCTTGGGGACAAGAGATGACTGTATTGGCCAGGTCAGACAAAGCGAGCAGCAGCCAGCTGCGCTAACTGCCTGTCAATTAGCAACGCAGCTCTGCAGAGGACTCCATGCATAATGAATGGGGCTTGCTGAACAGGTCAAGTATGATTACAAATTGCATCTAGCTGCACAAAGTAATCTATAGTAATTAGTAAGAGCAATGGTCTATGGTGGTAAAGAACAGGGCACTTCTCAGAGAGTGCCTATTGTTAAATTAAGAGGATTAGAAATTCATCCCATTAATCAGTGCATGTGATTCCCAGGAGGCCGTTGGACAAATCTGTCCATTCAGTCAATACACAAATGACATTTTAGACAATCACGGCTCCTAATGAAAATGGAAAACAAAAAGAATTATGTCATGAAGTTGGTAGATTACATTATGAAACGTCAGTGACAATAAATTCACAAGCATCTCATTAGACATGCCTTTTGGGTGGTCAGGCAGGTTATTGGGACCTTGGTGAATAAGTGAGAATAAAGCAGAAAATAATGAGGGCAGATACTGGCAGCATTAGTTCAATGTGCATTTTGCTGTTCTTTGTTGCCCCAATCTTTTAAATAATGACCATTCACCTAGGGAATACTAATCCACTAATCTGCACTAAAAAATGCTTAATATTTCAGGGTGTTCAGGGAAAGTATGGGTTTACTTAAGGCCAAGTGTTTCCTCTTGATTCTGGCCAGCTGTTGGAATGGACCTAAAAAAACACAAACCAGCTGTAAAAGGCCAAAACGGAAAAATGAGGTAAGACTCCCGAGAAACGATTTACAGTTCCATTTTGTGAGCTCTTCAGCGGCAGGCCCGTAAATTCTTTATCGTGACTTTTATTGGGAGCTCTTGTCCCTGTAGAGGGATGGAGTGGTGAAATCCTGCGCGTGAAGCTATGGTCTGGCCAGACTGAGGTAGCACATTGCACTTCACTCAGATCCAGGGCCTCTGTTAGGCCTGCATGAGGTGAGGATGAACCTCTCCACCTACTGCATGTCTCTTCAAATGCAGTGGCATGCGAAAGTTTGCCCTCCCCAGTTTAAAATGCATTTCAATAAATCTGTGCAGAGTTTTAACTAACCTGTACATGGCATGACGTTAGACACGTTTTTTTGGCAGTTAATAAAATTGCACATGGGCACCTTGTAAGCTAATATTTCATGACACATTCTTCCAGCAGATGAACATCTTTCCAACACTTCCTGTAGCGTTTGCTCTTGGAATTTCATCCCCTTTTATTCCACACATGACTGCTATACCTTACATACACTTGTGTGTCCTGCATGTTAGAGATTTCGCCACAGAGGAAGTTCGAGGGCTGATGCCCATTCCAAAACATTCATCCAGCTTTGCCATAAATACATCACAGTTGGTCTTACTTATGAGTTTTGGATAATGGTCTTTCTGAATTGTCCAACCTCCTTTCAGATACTCTCAACCGGCTGCAGACATTTACTTATAGGATTTGCTGATGTTTACTTGAATCCATTCTTCCTTCCATCCAAGCAGTACTTCCTGTGCCACTGGCTGCTACAAATCTCCAAAGCATAATAGAGCCACCCACACACTTGAAATGTGTTCTTTTCTTCAAATGATTCACCCATCTCTCTCCAAATATATCTGCAGTTATGGTTGAATAATTCAATTTTCTTTTTTCATCAACCCAAAGCAATTTGTTCCAAAAAGCTTCAGGCATACTTAGCCTTTTACATGCATACATTAAGTATTAGTTTTCGTGAGGTCGCAGAAACTGCTTTCAACCCTGCATGCAGACCACTATGTATTGTACGCTACATTATATAGTTGTGAACAACTATTCCTGTCTCAGCCAAACATTTCTGCAGATCCTTGGCACTGAAGTTTGAGTCCTACTTGGCATAACATTATTTTCCATATATGTTTTTGTGTAACTGTGTTCCATTTAACTTCCATTTTTGGACAATGTTTCTGCCTGTGAACCTGATTGGTGGAATAATTTACAGATGTTTGATTCCTTATTTCTGAAACTGCTTATTTTCAGTTTCAATAGTTATGACTGATTGATAGTTATAATTACGCACACATTATAGAAATGTATATATATATACATATATATATATACATATATATATATATATATATATATATATGTATGTATACACAAACACACACGCATAGCGGTTAATGTTATAAATTTATTCTAACACTTTGTATGCAGCTGACATTTGTATGTACTATTCTGCACAAACTATTTAACTATGTAAGGAAGTACCTGGAATATCCTAAACATATCCCTCTGGATTTCATGAAGTTTCCAGACCAGGCCATCAGCAAACATACAAGATTCCACCATGGGGTCTCCTGACTGTCACGTTGTTGAGACATCAACAAACACTGCAACATCAGCAAGTTTGAAGAAGCATCTCATGAAGCCCTGCACATTTCCCACTTGGCAGATGGCCAAATCAAAGGGAGCAACTTTCACCAGGTTGCCATATCATGCATTGTCTATACCTTTTTAACAACAACAATTTAAATATAGCTTTGCATCTGGAACAACGTGGTGAAATTCATTTTCTGTGCTGGAAAATAAATCCGTTCAGTGGCCCAGCTAAATGATCCTTCTCTGTCCTGCAGATGTGAATAGTCTGTCTATTCTGACGCAATTTCTTTCTTAGGTATGTAGGTTGCAAGAGGAAGGACCCAACAGCTACGTGCTAAATGAGTGCCGCGTTAAAACCTATCGAGCAGAATGGCTCTTGAGAGCCTCCAGGGCAGCCTGAGATTGAATCAGAGGAGATGGCCATTCAGAGGCTGAGCCCTTCAAAGAAATCCATCTCTACATGTATCCATCACTGGTTAACGGGCTGCGTGCCAGCAGCCCTGCACCTCGACTGAGGGCCCTATTCATGGCCTTTCAGCCATTCTCACAGCACAGAAACCACTGGAGCGTCCCCCAGAATCTGGATTGGTTCCACAGGCCCCCAGGGATGTTGCTTTATTTTAACCCACCAACTGTATTTTGCAGTAAAAAAAAAAAAAAAAAAAAAACCTGTTGCTCTTTTTCTCTGTCTTCTTATGACTTTTTCTTTAATTGTTAAGTGCTATCAGAAGTAAAGCCTTTCACCGAGCACGAACTTTCATAAAGCTGGCTATTGTCCAAATTCCTACTGCCCCCCCATACCCCTTTAGAGAAATGAGAGGGAATTTCAAGGTTAATGCTCGCTGTCCACAATAGACCAGACTGCATGGATATGAGACAGACCATAAAAAACCATTGTTTACTGTCTACAGGAAAATGCCATTAAAAAAATAATTTAATACTATTAGAAAACAATAAAGTAACATGAGAACAGCAGATCACTCTCTGATGAAAACTGCATATGTCCACTTACTGACAATTGTGACTTTTCTCTGCTCATTCTCCGCTGTCTATGGATAGTGTTTGACATCCAATTGACCAATGAAAAGACGTTCTGTGAAGGCATCTATTTAAATAGTATTTATGTTAGTATTAGTTATCTTTTACGATGGACGTTTGTATCAATTATATTGCTCAATTTAACAACTTATCGTTGTTAGCTACTGTTAATTATGAACATAAGGTGAGATTAATATGCATCTTGTTGACACTGACTTATTTGCCTTGCTGACAATCCATTTTAAATATTAAAGCGTTAACTGACGGCTGTGTATAGATAGGTTTCCATTTCTGATGCGAAGGGTGTCTCATTACATGGTCTGAGGTTTGTTTTGCAAAGTTGTTTTCCTAAAATAATGGAATTTTGGAGATGCATGTTTTTAACTGGACAGTGACAATAGACAAAACTAAATTTCACAAAGGAAAACCTCATGTTAGGACCAATACAGGACATACTGTATATAACAAGATATTGACAATGTCAAGTTTCATTATTATTATTTTTTTTTAATATTAGTTACATTCCATTTCAGGACATGATCTGATGTGCAAATGCAAGCTGTCCATGCATACACACCAACTTGCAGCTCTATCAATATCTAACATGCAAAACACTGGGTAATGGGAAGAATGGCGAGAGCGACATAGTGTGTGCTTTCCAGCTGCTCTGCATACTCACCATTGAAACGTGAGCAGCACCAACCAGGAACACCAGAACAGGAACAGGGCCCTTGATCCATGACCTCTCCACGCCTACTTTAAGACATGGACAGAACGGTTGGGAAACACTGTTTGGGGGGGGGGGGGGGGCGGAGGTAGCGATTTCCTGATGTTACAGGGTAAGTAACAAGCAAAGCAGAATGTGATAAACTACATTTGGGCTTACGGTCTGACCTAATGCACATATGTTCTACTCTGGTTGCTGGACTGACATCTCAACAGATACTTCTAAATGGTAATTACACTACGTACATGAACATTTTTCATACCCTCCACATAAATAATAACTTCAGACATAATACCTCCCCCCCCCAAAAAAAAACCAAAACATGCAAACACACAAGTTACCATTTAAATGTATATTCTTTATTTAAAATTGATTTATATCACACAATTGAACGATTTTCTCCATTTAACCATATTAAATTCCTTTGGTCCTTCAATAAATAAAATTAACATATCATTTACAACACTTGTATTACTTATACAAGTCTAATACAATTCAAAAGGTAATGTGTTATTTTATCACCTGTTGATATGAACATTTTATTTCATACAATAGTAGTGAAGGGGAAAAAAATACGTGAATTAAACATTGTAATTCAGTCTGACTATTCTCAGTTGCCTTCACTCAGATAATGGAGTTTTAAAAAAACATGTATCTCCATGACAATAAAAGGAACGGCAGCTCCTCCTCCTCTTCAGCTGCCCAACTATTTGTCCCATCAGCACCAGCAAAAACGGAATGAAATATTTGCACCTATAAATCATTCGGCTGGGGACAGCCAATCTATCTCAAAAAAAAAAAAAAAAAAAAAAAAAAAGGGCAAAAAAAACAGATGGCTGTGACGGAAGCATGAGCTGATTCACCACGATACTCCAAGAGTCACAGTTGGGAAGCGTGAAATTTGGGTATGTAATTAAACTACATACCCCACCCCCCCGGCGATTCCAGCACGTCTTCTGTCCCGTCTGTAACTGCAGTGCTGCCATCGCTGAAGCTACGCATGTGAAGCGTGTTTCAGGGCCGTCTGGAACGCAAACTGCCCGATGCTTCTGAAAACCCCCCCACCATGGTTTGGAAAGGTTGAGTCTGTGTATTGTGGATAATTGGTGGGGGGAATAAGTGCAGACAAGGAGTTTTTTTTTTTGCTCCTGGGTGTCAGTGCTGTGCTACTGGCAGTTTCAGAGGGAGGACTGATGGATGGATGAATGGATGGATGGATGGATGGATGGATGGATGGATGGATGGATGGATGGATGGTCCCATTCTTCACAGTGGGTCCCGTTGAGGCATCATGTCAAGATGCAGGAATTGCTTTGTGTCGTCTCTGCGTGTGCGCGCGTGTGTCTCTGCGTGTGTGTGCGCGCGTCTCTGCGTGTGTGTGCGCGCGTCTCTGCGTGTGTGTGCGCGCGTCTCTGCGTGTGTGTGCGCGCGTGTGTCTCTGCGTGTGCGCGCGTGTGTCTCTGCGTGTGCGCGCGTGTGTCTCTGTGTGTAGGACAGTGGGCCGAAGTGGGGGGAGAAGCCAAAAACTGCTACTGGAAAATGTCTGGATAGAATGAAAACTGTTGCTAAATATACAATTGCCACTAGCAATAAATAACAAATACGGGTGGTTAAAATGGCTAAAATGTACATGGAAACCGCAGAGCAAAAATTTTCTTCCATAAGAAACGTTGATTCAGCAACACATTCATTTACAAAGGATCCTTGGGGAAAACGTGTTAAAATTACGGAATGGGTTAGTGTCCGGGCTCCCTCGGGGGACAGGCGTGGGTGGGAGGGGCTTGCACGTCCAAGTGCACTTGCATTCTTTACACAGCTCGCCCACCCCTCCGGCTGGACGTCCTCAGAAGGACTCGTCGTGCCCCGTAGAGAGGTGCCCTTTCGGGGTGGAGGCACGAGACGAGCCCGAGCTATGCTGCTGTTGCTCCGATCCAGTGCTGGACGCTGCCGTGGACGAAGACGTGGACGAGGAGCGCGTCTTCTCCTTAAAGTCCGTGATGATGACGGTCACGTTGCCCACCGTCACTGCCAGCTGCTGGGCGGTGCTCCGGTCCACGTTTTTCAGCTTCGGCCTGTGGGGGAAGAAAATGGACAGGGGGGCTCGTGACGAGATGTACTGACGATGACACGCTACGCGGAGCGAGTCGGCACGGGATGAAGATAGAGAGAGAGGCTCGTGACGAGACATATTGATGGTGACGTGCTACACAGAGCAAGTCGGCACGGGATGAAGATGAAGGAGAGGCTCGAAACGAGACACAATGACACACTATACAGGGCGGGCTGGCAGTTTACTGCTCCATTTCAAGTCAGAAGACAAACTCATTAATAATTCAATTAATAAAAGAAATGGGTTTTTCTTGAGGACATAAATTAGGGAAGGCTGAGGCAGGATCTGAGACTGCAGAGCTAAATCACTCGGACAACACACAGGAACAAAGATACAAAACAAATTCACTATGCATACACAAACAGACACACACAGACATATGCTGACATGAGCTACTTAAGGGCAAAGAACAGAGAGGGTTACCTTGAAATGCGAGAGTTGCTGCTCTTCGTCGAGTTTCCTGACCGGACGCTGTGTTTTTCACTAGGGGGACTCTGGTGCGTGTCTGACTTGGGTCTAGGTGGGACAGCAGAGTAGTGGGTGCTAGTGAACCCCCCCCCAGGGACCACCGACGTTTAAAACGCAGCTCAGTCTGGATACTTACTTTGTCTTTTTGACACTGGTCTTTTTGGTGGGAGTGACGTCTTTTTCTCTGTCCGGCTTCTCTTTGTCGAGCCTCTCCATCTGCAGCTTCTCCTCGTCTGGGTGGACCTGATTGGCTTCGGGACGGATACCGTCAGGCCACTCCAGGTCGGGGAGAACCTGCTCGGGCGTCTCCTCGTCCGGGTGGACCCTGTCGGGCCGGTCGCCGTCCTGCCGGTCCTTCTCCGGCCGCTCGGTCCGCTCCCTCTTCTCCTTCTTCGGCGGGGGAGGGGTGGCGTACTGTTGGGCCACCTGCTGGGCCACAAGCTGAGAGTTGATCCGGGGTTTCCTGGGGCAACAAAAGAAAAACCAAACCCCAGCTTAGGGAGACGAGGCGAAGCAGTGAGGTAACCTGTGACCCTTTGACTCTGAGCCGCAGCAGGAAGGCCAGGGAGTCGCTCTGGCCTCTTACAGGGGTGAGCGAGGTGGGTGCAGAGCTCCCAGATGTACGTGCTGACAGGCAGACCTCAGTCACACTGTAATCTCATTAGCCAGTGATTTTGGGGGGGGGGGGGGCGGTGTCGTCACAGGGGAAGACTTTAGTGGCATATCATTGATGTCAGCTTATCTGATTAGGGAGCAGGTCTTGTTTATCAATGAATAGAGCGCTTCACTCAATTGTGCACACCTGCCCCCTGCTGACTCTTACAGGTACATGCACTCACTCACACATGCATTTACACACACAGAAAAGGGAAGTTTGTGTAGCAGTAAAAGGACTTTTCAGCCCTTCAAAAAGAAAGTTTAATAATCTTACATTGGACAGGATCAACAACAATACCAAAAAGCCATTTGCACAAGGGGATCTGCAGTTGATATAATGACCAGTAGCCGCTGATACCACATCCTACCATTCATATGCTGGCAGTGGACTTGTGCCGCACAGCAGTGCATCTGGAATGAGGGCCTGCTTCAGCCAGACAATGTCCAAGAAAAACACTGTGAGGACAGACTGCCAACAGGGTCCCTACCGACCTCTGAATCCCAACACAAAGCTAATGACGAGAGTGTTTCACACTGTTCCGCAAGCAAATCGGCGACTCGCTGATGGCCACGGGGGGGGGGGGGGGGACACGACCTGCTTGATTGCTGGGAAGAGCCTTTACACCTCAGGGGGCAGACGGGCAAGCCAATAAATCTGTGGGGGAAGACAATACCCTCACAGTACTAAGTCACATCCCAACACCAGGTCAACACATACTCAGTGCCAGATTCAAGAGAGACAGGGCTCATCCACAACTACAGCCTAACAGGACAGCAGCAGGAGAGTAGGTTTAAACCTGCCACCTTCAACTCACAATCCAGCAACCTATCTGTCTTTGGAAAGCAGGGGAAAAAATATACATATTCACGCTTCTTAAATCCCTCAACTTCGCCAAGTGCTGTACAACCAAATGGGAGTCCTGCACTCCTTCCATTTTAAACTGCAAATAGGTAGCTTAAAATACAGCCAGTTTTTCTACATGAATACAGCCAAGGGTTGTTTTGTAGTTTACTGAATACATACACACAGGCCTGCCTGGCCGGGCGGCCAGCCTCGAAGGCCCCTGCGGCACAGCAAACTGGATGGCAGCACTGCGCTGCGGGTTCGGTAAACTGCACACTGGCATTCGAACAAAACCACCACTGGCTGTCAAGCACGGAGCTGTCCAAGCTGGGGCTCAACTGTGAACCGCCACAAAAACATCGGCCTGTGCAAGTGCCACTTCTAAGGAATACAAGTAATCTGTAATTACAGCTGTAAACAAGGGGAACCCGTCTGTGTCGGGAATGTGGTGTATTACCTGGGCATTTAATTATATTTTTCAGGATTTAAAATTAAACACTAAGGAAAGTCAAACAGTTCCAATGGGAGTTTATACTCTGTATCAGTGTTATGCCTCGTGTTTTTTATTGAGTTAAATGCTGGCTACTTGCGTGGCATGGACAGGACAGGACAGGACAGGTAAACACTGTCATCAGTGTGAGCACCATGTGATCTGTCTGCGGACTTATCTAACCTACTCTGAAAAAAGCAGAAAAATAGAAAACGACTGAAGTGTCACAAGGCAGACTGATCAAGGATGTGCAGTCAGTGACCAGCAAAGGAGTGCAAAGGAGGTCGTGTAGGATACCATTTAAGAACGCCATAAATAAAGGCACGCGAATGCAAGAAACCCAATATAAACTGTATTGCATACAATGAAAATCATGACCCTCCAGAGCCAGACTACATATCCTATGCAGACAATCCTAGCCAGATATGATGCTTCACAAATTTACATCTGAATAAGTGATTACTGTAAGATTATAGGTCATATAGATTTTATGTATTCATGAAACGTAAGTGCGGTTCAATTTATAGGCATATGAGATAATGAAATGTTAATTGTTGGTATAATTGTACAGTAAGGGCCTGTAATAAATTTATCTGACAGATAACAACCCATCACTGTACTGGGATTTATCAGTAGTTAATGATCCATCATTGTAGCATTAGCTATTTAAACAAAATGGTACAGTGGAATTGTGTGTGTGTGTGTGTGTGTGTGTGTGAGAGAGAGAGAGAGAGAGATAGCTGGTCCCCGCAGGCAGGTCAGACAGTGACAGCATCATCAGTGTCAGCAGTCACCCTAACCCCCCCCTTGCCCCCCAACAGCACTCAGGCCCCCCGTTTGCACTGAAAGCTCCAGGGCTCATCAGGGTCAGACAGGCTGCTCTCCAGCTCCCGTTCTGGCCGTCTAGCACGTTGATGGCTTCCTCACACCTTTCCTGGAGAACCTACCAGGTGTGCCTGTCCTGCACGCGTCTGCGACCTCGAGCCGACAGGTCAGGGAACGTGGTCTGAAGGGGATGCTCCCTCTTTCATTAGCTAAGGACCCCATGCCTGAGAGGCGAAGGCTACGACAGATTTTCATTTCAGTGCTTAGCTGGAGTAGGGTAAAAAAAAATCATTTAAAAAAATGTTGCAATAATGGCAGCCAAACCAGATTTGTTTGGAGACCCCTGTCACAGAGCAGAGCAGAAGCTGCTCCCCTCCCAAACAGCAAAGAACAACCTCCACGACCCCTTAGCTCTGGAACAGTCGGTGTAGCAGTTACAGACCAAAACCTCCTGCATACAGCAGCCTCTCTGCCTGCTTAGTTATTGAACATGGAACCTTTTGATAACAAATCTGTCTCCAGCATTCGCCTTTCTGCCCTTTGGACTGGCACAGGATTTACTCCCGACAGTTTCACTATCAACATGATTATAGCCTAAGGGGGGGGGGGGGGGGGGGGGGGGGGGGGTCGAGCTCCAGGACAGACGCTGCTGTTCACTGGCACTGAAAGAGAACCAGGAAGGTCCCAGTAAAACACTTAACAGTCAGAAAAGCGCACAAAGTAGTAAATCACCTTGCAGAGACATAAAATGAGCATATGAATGAATGGCTTTATGCTGATCAAGCTGCACCATTAAATCAGCAATTCAAAAGGGTGATATTCACAGCCCCACTTCAGTGATTTGCCTTTTGATCTGACCTCAGACTCTTTATCAGAGGAGAGATCCTCTGAGTTTGTAGAGTGTGAGCACAGCCAAAAGGGCCGCAGGGCCTTCTGCATGGCCAAGGGAAAACAAAGCAGGAAGTCACCTCCTTGACCCCAATCAACTTAAGAGGGGCCCCAAAGAACAGATGACAGAACCAGTAGCTTAAGAGACCTGCCAAGTGTGCCAGGCAGGCAGCAAGGTGGCCCACTTTACTGCCAGCTACCAGCACTGCGTCACGGGCCAGAAACCCTGAGTGTTTATGCAAAAAGCAAGGAGAAAAACTTCCTTAGAAGAGACTCCACAAAAAGCGGAAATGGAAGGATTCCACCTGAAAAGTCTTTGCAGGGATTGAGAATCACACGACGTGTGGAGCCTGGCAACAGACCTGCAGCAAACAGCAGCTGCATCTCACTGCATCTCACTGCACAGATGGCAACGCCCCCTGTGGGCCCTAGGCAGCATAGCATCCACTGATGGCGGGAAAGAGATGGCCAGCCCTTAAGCAACAGCTTTCCCCTCTGTACTCTGCGTAAAGCTTGCAAACGGCAAGACTGTTCCAACAATGCTTGTAGTTGCCCATTTATTAGCTTAGCGCACATACTGGTGCCAAATGGGCTCAGAGAGCCAACAGTCCAGGCACAGCTGCGAGTTTTCCTGGAAAGTCATCGCAAACCAACGGTTTACATCCAGGAAATACCTGAGGCGTAATTGTAAGCTCAGTTTTAACACAGTTTGATACAAGACAAATATCACACGTGCATATTAATGCTTCAGACATGCAAATTTCATACCTGGTTTACAGTGAAGAAAGAAGCTTCCTTGCCATACATCAGCCAGACTGAGATTTGATTTGGTTTTTGAACTATGTAATGCAGTTAATGAAATATAATTAAATTGTTCTCCAGGCCAACTCTGATGATGATCATGACCACACCTGGTTGACCTGTTGGTCGTGTTTTGGAGATGAAGATGGCAGGCGGAGGGCATGCTGTATCCTTAACCTTTAACGATTAAGCTGATGTAATAACACCAACAGTGATATTAACCAAATCTATTAATTATCCCCCACACCGAAATGGTTATTTCAAAATATTCATCAGGTACTGCGGAGTGCTCAGACCTTATGAAATACTGTATACCCTCATGTCAATTTGGGAAATTAAAAATTTATAAACCAGAAATACCCACTAAAGCATACATTTCACTAAGAATTGCAAAAATAACTGGGCACATGATGGCTAAGTGGGTCACACTTCAGCCTCACACCTCTAGGAATGCGGGCCTGATTCCCGGCCCTGGATCTGTGTGTGGTTCTAGCAGGTTCTGAATTCGTTGGGATGTCCTCTGGAAACTATGGTTTCCTTCTGCCAATCAAAAACACGCAGTTCCGTGAACTGGTATCTCTAAATTTCCCATAGTGACTGAATGCATGAGAGCGGGAGGCTACAGGGCATTGATTTTCCCTCCTCGTTTAATCTGGACAAACAAACAAGACAAATTAACTCAGTTGCTTCTAGGTCAAATGTAAATTTTACCACACCCCACCCCCAACTGGTATCCCTTGTAGCTGCACAGATTCAAACACACAGCAATGTACCAAGTGAGGTACAAAGCAAATTGACGTTATTATGAAGAAGCCAGAAACACACTGGAGCAGCACTACGAGATGGGAGAACAAACAGAAACTGTGTTTATTCATATTCCTTTCGAATGCCTCAGGATTCCTTCACTTAATCGCTGAAAATAAGTTAATGTTCCTGTTGACACAGTTGAAGCTGACGATGTGGTGCAGCTTTCAGCGTAAAAGGCCATTTGAAATGACTGAAGAGAGCACAGCGTACATTTGCAGAAGACTGAACCAATACACCATGTGCCAAATGCGGTCTAATTACAGCTCAGCAAAATAAGTCCCAGGATTCTAATATTGCTGGACAGCTGTATCAATCAAAAGCTTTTCAAAGACGTCTGACAGATACTTTCATATCAATGACTCAGCAGCCAACTGATTGCTTGAGGACAATCATTGGGTCCTCAAGCAATCATCTGACAGAAACGTTATCTTTCATGCAATTTCCTTTGTCTGCAAAGCAGTCTCTTATTGACAGCAAATTAAACTTTACACCTTCAAGCATCCAAATACATGGATATTTATACACGCATTTGATGCTGGTTGAATCCATGCACGCCCCAACTTGGTTAGTGTGGAATTTCCATGTCCTTCCTGTCTTTGTGTCGGTAGCCTCTGGGTACTTAGATTTTCTCCCACGATCCAAAAATGTGTGGCTGGTTGAATCAGTGTTTCAAAATTGCCCATAGAGAGTAACTGTGCCCAAGTGTGAGCCCTGCAATGGTCTGACATCCCATCCTGGGAATTCCCCTGCCTTGTGTCCTGTGCTTTCCCACAGTGGCTCAAGGCTCACTGTGACCTTATACTGCTAAGTGGTCACAGACATGGTAAGACAGACAGATAGATTTTAGGTTCAGGAGGATGCTGATAGGTACTGTGGCAGCTAAAACTTCTAAATCAACTAAACCTTCAAGTCAACTCCTTTGCCCAATCATTAGCAGGAGAAAAAGAAAACAAGTGACATGATTTTTTTAAACCACTCAGTCAAGTTGACCACAATTAGACAAAAATTTGTGCAGTAGGTGTTTTTTGTACATCTATATACATTTATTTATGAACAAATCAGCAGCAGTCTGTTTATTTTATACCATAGCTTTTTGATTTAGTAGAATAATGGGCAAGGGAAAGTGTGACCCTGATCCGGTGTGTGTGTCTGTATCTGTGTGTGTTTTAAATCACATCTATTTTCCCTGGAGTTCCTCCAAAAATACTGCAAACATTCTCCACTCTAAAGACATCTCGCCAACAAGAAGTTCACAAAACTACACTACCCAGCTGCCATCTCTCAAACGCTAGCGAGAGCAATTTCCCCAAAAGCATTAAAAGCTGGTGGGCAGGCTGCAGCACATCTTCCTTTAAGCCAATTTTACTGAAGACTACCGAATTACCACATTTTACAAGCTGTTGCCGCAACCCTCCTGAACAAAAAGGTCCCAAAATCATCAGAAGGTGACCCGAATGAACACTTTCGCTACGCAAGCCTCAACAGAGAGGTGAACACAGGGTACATATACATTTTCACCATTTTTTCCATATTCAAAAATGCATACTTAAAGTAATGAGAGCACCGGGAATTAAAGTCTTAGGGTTTCAGTGGTAGGATTACAGTAATGCTAATGCATAGGTACAGTCACATTTGATATGCTGGCATAAGGAATGCATTTTATCAATAGGTGGGTGGAGGAAAAATGGAGTATGAATAATGGATTAAGGCAAATGACAGTATAGGTAAACCCTAAAGTACACTAACTGTGTTGACTTATTTGGATTGCAATTATACCCATCGATAACTCCAACCACAGGTTATAATTACGCATCGCCTACAATTCACGAGTTTCCCATTGATCTGCCCCCTCTAATACGTTAAGAACAGGACTGGGAGGGTTAAAAGGTGGTAATTACTGACAACTGTAACAATAATAGTGGCATCAATTCACAAACTCTGCCATGATGGGGGGGGGGGGGGACAAAAAAAACCACTGCTGTCTGTTTCAGCTGCTATTACTCTGAAAGCCCAAGATGATTTAAACACAACCTGGTGAGCCGTAAGGAAGGCAGCTCTCCATCTAAAATGCAAAGCTACTCGCGAAACACAGTCCTGCCTGCACACAATGGAAAATGGTAGCTACTCTGAAGAAAAACTAAACTTTGCTACAAAGAGCGCTGCCTCTTGCTGGCTCTTCAGATGAACATTTTCCATGTTAATTTTTGGCTGCATATTCCTTTACATCTGATCTATGTTGTTAGCTCTGCATTTCTGCAACCGAGTTCCTGCTGGTTCAAACTGGTTCTGTGCAGGTTAAGAAAAAAAAAAAAAAATGCACCCTTGCCTGTGACGCTTAACACAAAAGTCCATAGCAATTTGGCAACATTTACTAAATGTTGACAAACAGCATATAACACCTATGGGCCCTTTTCCACTGCACCAGTTGTCGTACTTTTGGTACTTAATACCAAAAGTACAGTACTTCTTTGTGTTGGTTTTCCACTGGCATAAAAACTGGTACCGCCACTGATTGACATCGCAATGTGAGGCGGGGTATTTTGTACTGAATTCGAAAAATGGCAAAAGTATATTATACGGCTGGGCGATGTGCGATATTAATACCAACATCGCATGTTACGTACATGCAATTTGCGCAACGCAAGGACCATGACAATCAGCTAATTTGAGATCAGGCTTTTTCATATACTGTATTTATACTGTACGGACATTAGTGTGCAGGCTTTAAGTTTAAAACATTTTTATTTTGTCAGAAAAGAAAACTTAGCGAGCTTTGCAATTTTAATGATTGTTCCTTTTCAAGATTATCTAGTAGAGCTTATAAGTTTTTAAAAAAAAATCAATTTCAAGTCTACTGCTGCTGCTTTTGCATGAGCTCTGCATACAGTTTCGGATCATTTTCATTCTTGCAGTTACAATCAGTTGTAAATGGATTGATGAGATGGATTGACGATTTTTTTCCAATATCGTGTAGCCCTAGTATATTGTAGCAAATACAATTTTGAAAAAATTTCGTGTCATGCCATGCAGATCTTCTGCTTCTTCCAAGTAGATCGCAATTAAAACTGCAGTCGCTTCATTTGTCCATGCATACATCATTATTATTTTATTATTATAAACTTTGCTTATCATTGTTTTGGGTTTGTATCTTTTTTCAAGCTGGTGATTATACTGTGTTTCAGAGGCAGGCTATTTGCATAACCAATCGACAATGAACATGTTTGCAAGTCCTACCCCAAAGTACGGAAGTACCAAAAAAGTACCACAACTGTTCTGGTACTCTTGATACTGGAACTTTTGGTACTGATACACTAGCGCAGGGGTGTCAAACTCCAGTCCTGGGGGGGCCTATGTTGCTTAGTTCTTTCCCAGTTCCACCATAAATGATTCAGCTCAAGAGCTGTGTGGTAATTAGCACAATTAGCGCTTTCACACCAAAGTTCTGCAACTTGGTCCTGGTTTACAAGTACCTGGGCTGTCTCAGGCCTACAACTTTGTAACTTTCTGGGACCTTTATGTTAAATAAACATCAGAAGCGCAAAAAATACGAATGTTAAGCTTCACACATAATATATGACACTACACCGCCATGCCAATACAATGGAGGATAAATAAGTCATTTTTCTGGTTATGTAGCCTTTTATTTGTATTTTACTTATATGGCCTGCGACCTGTTCATGATTCTTAATAAATCTGGCCAGCACATCGATCTTTCATTTTGCACAGAATAAATACCTATGTTATCCCGCTAAGAAGCGCTGGCAAGTTTTACCATCGGCGAAATTAGACAAAAGTATATTGGTTAACGATCAAATTTTCCAATGCAAAAATATGAAGATGCAAGCAAAAAAATGTATTAACTGATGCACTAAATGTGATTGGGGTGCCATAACCATTCCATCTGCTCAATTTTTCGCTCTGCTACATTTGTTTTTCAGCCCTTCCAGGTAACAGCACCGGTGCTTGTGGTCAACCAATTAGCAAGCTTTGGCTGTAAGTGCCTCCCCACTAGTTTGTGTTTGAATGAAAAGTTCGAGTTCCTGCGGTGTGAACACAACAAAAATCCCTGGTCCTGGAAAAAGGTTCTGAGGGTGTGAAAGTGCCTAATGGAAAAGGGAAAGTACTGAAAGTGCACTGGGAAAGCGCCCTCTGAGGGTCAATGCAAAATTCCTGTCAACAATACCAAATGACTTAATAGTGCGAGTAAAAGTTTCTCAAAAAGTTTAGGCTACATTACAAGTGTTGGATATGTATGACAACTTTCGCAATCAACGCAGGCTACAACATTCTTAGTTACTTTCGTAATTATAACCCAGACATAAAGTGTATAAACATAAATCCAGTAAATCCAGAAAAGTATGTTAAGTACCAAGCAAGTAACTGTTATAGTTTATTAGACAGTCTTTTCTGGATAAAAGTAGCAACATGAACTACACTCAGCCCCAAAATGGCAATAGGAACTTCGGACAAGAGCAAATGACCTATGGACACCAACATAGATGAAAGCCTTCTGTGCTAAATAAATACTTGTTGAATGTAGCCTCACTTAAAAGGCAAAGAATTTCACTGCTGAGTTTATTCATGATGGTTAACTATTAAGCCTAATATGCATCTCAAACTAATTTCAAGGCTACCTCTATTTGCTGTTTTTGAAAAAAATGTACAATTACTAGTCGTTATAAGCGGATTTAAAACAAGTCAACGATCAGTTTCCTTTGTTTGGACAAGAGAAGCCTCACTAACAAGCCAATGCACTCCTCCGTAGAACATATTCTGCTCATTTCACTTCATAAACAAAATTCTCGCAAGGAATCCGATCGAATGATATCAAAAATTTACGCGCATTACCCTGAAAAATCAGTAAATAACTCAAAATAAACAAATAAATAAACGCGAGCCTCCGTCCTTTTCAACTTCGACTCTACGACTTATTCAATAACGTGCCAGAATCGGAATGGAGCTAATGCTCGCCAGACGGGTCCAAATAACCGCAATCAGGTTCATTTTAAGCACCGTAGACAACGTGTATATTATGAAATGTTACATTGGCATTTAATGAAAACGCCTTTTGTCCCAAATGAAGTCGGGCGTCCTGTAACAGCGGCGACTCCTGCCTGACATCGGGGTGAAGGAGCCGGTTTATAGAAAACGGGCTTCGGCCGATCGGGCGCCTTTATCAGCTTCGCTCGTGGCCGGTGTACAGGACAACAGGACAGCGCTGGGGGGAAATCATCGGCAGCGTCGAAGTAATATTTAATAAATAAATGACAAAAAAAGGCTTCCACACTCCAGGAGACCCCCTCCTCTCCAAATACACATGCAAACTCCGCCTTAATGTCATTTTCGATTTCGAGTTTTATTACCCCCCCCCCCCTTCTTTTTCTTCTCCTCCCCAGAAACCTCACGGGTCTCTCATATCAGAAAGGCACCGAAATGGCATCCCGTTAAGACATGCCCTCACATGCATCCTGACCTCCGGGGTACAGCTCGTGTAATGGTCCGCGATCGAGGCACGTTTGGCCAGGCGGATAACGCGGGGGACGCCGGGCACACGGCGGGGAATGCTCGGGGGATGACCATGCAGACCGGGGTCTGAACGGCGCTTCGCCGAGATTCCGATAGCCGGTACTCCGTCGAAATGCACATAGTCATAGAATAATAATAATGAAAAAAAACGATGGCAGTATTTACTGGCCAGTATTACAAAAAAAGTTAGTCTGTCATTTGAACGATCGGGGGCGACGATGCGGCTGGAGGTGGCTGTAGGAGTGACAGACATACACCTGCATCCATCAGTAAGCGGCTACCTACGAGCTGAAGGGACGCCCGCAACGTCGTAAATCAACAAGTCAGGACCATGCATACATGTCACCATACATCCTTCTCCATCCAGGAACATGTCAAGCAAAGGGAAGTCTGTGTCAAACGTGACTCCAAAAAAATGGAAATAAACAGATCCCCTTTTTGCAGGTAGCCAAGCGAAACAGCTCCATACCTCGTCGATGTGCCCTTCCGTACGTCGCAGATGCTGCATTTGAAGGCTTCGGCGCTGTTCCTGTAGGTGCAGACGCTACAATCCCAAAACCCTTCTTCTACCGTAGATTTGGCTTGTCTTTTTGGCCTTGAGGATTCAACAAAACAACAGGTCAATAACATCGCAAAGCACACGATGCACAGCCGAAAAGCGCCGTTTAATCGCGCACACTGCAACGCACAAACTCTAGGTGCCGGGGCTAAAAAAAAAAATGCAAAAGCGATCCTGAATTTGTATTGACTAGCTACCTCCCAAATGACCATGTCAATAGCGAGCGACCCATCGTTAGCCATGCAACTGAGAGCTAAAGACGGCGATCGGCCATCGAAAATGTCACCGTTCGGTCGAGTTTATGCTGCGACCGAAGTGGCTTTGAAAAACAGCCATGCGTAAGCACTACACATTTCCTTTTGTCTGAGGGTGATTAGCTTGCCAGAATAAAAGACAGACAATCCGCCATAGCTGCACTGTTCGAGATTAGCCATGGCTCGCAAAAAAGAGAAAGAAAAGGGGAGAAACTCCTTCGGAAAACAGTCAATTTTCACCCCTAAAACGCCAATAAAATATCCCAGGACCAATTCATAATGGTAGAAGACGGCCTGAGCTAGACAGTTTTGCTACCTTGTTGGGCTTTTCTTGTCGCCCATGGTGGAAAAAAGAAAGTGTCTTCCAAAGGAAGAAAATTGGCTCTGTAACGTAGCTACAGTGCGGGATCCAGATAGAGCCGCTGTGGAGGTGAGCTGGCTGACTGACCGACTGGAGCGGAGCTGAGCGGCTGCGGCCCACGTGACCGCGCGGCGCCCAATAGGCGGCCGCCTCGCTTTAAAACTCTCGAAATAAACCAAAAGTAATTAACGAGTTGGGCTGGTGAGTAACGCGCCTATTAACGCGCCTATGCGTGACTCCGCGGACTCGGCATCGCCGTCCACAGCCGCGCTTTGCATGAGCGTGACTCGGTGCTGCATGACTGAGATGCTGCGCGAAGGTGATTTCAGGAATGTAGAGAAGTTAATTATGGGACTACGGAACTTTCCCCAGATTATTAGTAGTATTAGTAAAACGTTCAAATATTCGGTTATTATAATAATGCAATACATTCCACACAATCAAGAAGAACAACAAACTATTATTATTTTGATTATTATTATTATTATTATTATTATTATTCTTGTGGTGGTGGTAATGGTTATGATTAAACATAATTTTCTTATAACCATTTTGGGTTATTTTTACTAATCGATATCAATACGTTCTTATTAACTTATTGGAAACAAAACAGGAAAACTCATGAAAGGAAAAAAGTTACAGGGATCAATTTTATTGTGTTTACAGGCATAAAACCCGGGCTATCCTGCTTTACACTTGTAATAATACCATTTTTCACGTTACACTTGTTACACTGATTTATTTCAGGCTCTCTGAATGCTGTACACAATATTGAACAACAGATCAATTTACTTAAGTCAATGCATACTGAAAAACTTAGTCACTTATAAGCATGATGAATATTCAAATATTTAAAAACATATTTATTCCCATGCATCCAAAACTACATCACCTGGAGTTAAACGAATTATACTGAAACCCTCAGGTAGTTCACAAAAACGAAAATAGTCATTGGGCAAACTGCAGCTTTTACGTTACAAGAACTTGCATTCTTCCAGTAATGTTACCGACAGGAGAACCATCAAATGTCAAAAATTTATTGGGAAACTGGTCAATAGTGATACAAAAACGTTCTCAGCTTCTGTGCTTCATCATAAGAGAATGTAACATAAGATTAAAAAAAAATACATATTAACCTATTGGTTTACTTTCTCTCACTCAACACCAATCCTTGGTGCCACTTGCACTAGCTGAAGTATGTTCTTCATTTTATCCATTTGTGCCGAATCTGTGTGATTAGTTGTGGGATGCTGGTGTATTTCAATTAAGTACACAGCTGTTACATCTGTATAAAGGGCAATTTTTCGTTGTGGATGGATGTGTGCTGGAGAAATCCCTGCCACACTAAATCGTAATCAAGTGAATGCACCTCATACTCCAAACTACTGATTATGCCTGTTAGCCTCCTGTATCAGATTTCAAACTAGATCCACAGTGAGCCATCGGACTCAGCCATTGAAGCATTAAAGCCCTTAAGCTAGTCCATAAACATGACAACCCCGACAATTTACCAAGCCTTTTAAGCAGACAATAGCAGTACTGACAAGTTTATTCATTCTCAGCTGCTATGGAATCACAGTAAAGGATGAGAACTGATGACATGAAGGTTACAGGTTTTCATCACTGGAGGGAATCGATAAGCAATGTCACCATAGATGGGGGGTGGGGGTGTTGCAAGACGTGTAATTCCTGAGGGTAATGATGTCTGCTTACCAAAAGCCTGGGATAGAGGTCTGTCATCATGCTGCTAGTTGTAAGGCACGTCACTAAGGGACAGACCACAGATCATTCATCTTCATGGCATAGTGGATTTATGATGAACAATGACAGCTGAATGATAGATATCAATTTCAAGGTACTAGAGTAATTTTTCTACCTCCCTCCCAACTCATACATAATCACACACATGCTATCTTAACATATTATTAAAGAATGAGAAATCAAAGCATCAAAATACACAGCCATATTTGTTTTGTAAAATTCAATAACGAAAAATTTAATTCATGTTGTTTCTTGACATTTCTCCCTATCAGCCAAGTTCCTTCTCTGTTTACAAATACAAATTAAAAACTGAAAACACTAAAATGTTTTGAACCATTAAAAAGGTTAAAAGAAGCCTTCATTACACCTGTTGTATCAGACCAAAATTAGCAAATATGGCTTTATGCAACATTAACATTGACCTTATTCTGAAGCTTTCTGCAATAAAAGCCATTGGAATCATATAAGGGCTAAAAAGGAATACTTTATGATTTTTAAATTTAAAACACAATAAGTGTAACTCCTTTCTTTCTTCAGAAATTCCTCTAAGTTGCATTCTTACAAATTTCTCAAATGCTTAGATATGGAGTTGCCCCCCCCACACACCTTTGCAGCTATAATAGCTGCCACTCTTTTGGGAAGGCTTTCCACAAGATGATGGAGTGTGTCTGAGGAAATTGTTGCCTATTCATCCAGCAGAATATTTGTGAGGACAGGCACTGATGTTGGACCTGAAGGCCTGGCTCACAATCTCCATTCTAGTCCATCCCAAAGATGTTTGAAGGGGTTGAGGTCAGGGTTCTGTGTGGGCCAGTCAAGTTTTTCCATACCAAATTTGCCCAAGCATGTCTTTATGGATCTTGCTTTGTGCACTGGGGCACAGTCATAAAGGATCAACAACACACTGAACCCAGAAGCAACACACTGTCCCACAAAGCTGGAAGCATACAATTATCCAAAATGTATTGATATGCATACCAAGACATTTTGTACAAAGTCCGGGGGGGACCAACTCCATATTGATGTTTATGGATTTAGAATGGAACGTCATAAAAGTTCCTGCGGGTGTAATGGCCAGGTGTCCCAATATTTTTGTCCATATATTGTACGTCCCAACAGCTGGGCTATATAACTCTGCCAAACTTTGACCATTCCTTGATGAGCTCTACAGACGACTTCTGAGGTCCAATGGGAAGCAAGATGCTGAGGTCAATAGGCCATATTGCATTTATGTGGTTATATGGGACAAAGTTAATTTCCATTGCTGTTTTGCAGTGAGGGGCTGGTTGAGGTTTCATCTCTGCATTTCTATGTACTCTCCATTCCTCAGTCCTATTGAGGAATTTTTTTTTCTGCTGGAAGATGGAAGGTTTACGAACACCATCCTTATGACCAAATGCTGCTGTTGGATGCTATTACTGAGGCATGTAGGGCAATCACAGCATCAGATTGCCAAGGCTGGGTCTGGCATACCCAGAGGTATTTCCCATGCTGCACTGCTAGGGACAATATTGTATGTGATCCTGGCCAAATATCAGGCAGAGGATTGATCAAAGGCAATGAAGCAAAAAAGGACAACAGTCTTTGTATTTGGGTTATTACACATAATTTCCTGAAATGAGTAACTTTGTTTTACTGTGGTTGATCTGTACTGTAGCTACGGCATTCTTTACAACTGGCCATATTACTGTTTACATTCTTGCATTTCATTCAGTTGATCCATTTGTGTAAGTACTGTATGGTGAATTATAGTAAGCACAATAATGCACAACAAGCATTACAGGGCATAACTGACCACTGTTTGCACTGTTTGAGTGAGTTACGGAGTTTTGTAACTTATTGATTCGATCGGCAAGGTGGTTTTTTCTCCTTTAATGTAGTTTTGCAAATTATGTAAGTGTTGTGCAGGTTGTGTTGACTGTTTTAAGATTGTGGCTTCTGTTTTGACTATTGCGGTTAGAAAACTGTAAATGCAAAGTCATCTAGTATTAAATGATTACAGTTTTTCTTTATTGTTTTGATATGTTTCAAGAAACATGCTTAACATTCTGATATACAGTATATAAGTGAATATCAAAAAACATTTTATGCATGTAGCATAACAGTATAGTTAACTAGCAAAAGGCTTGTCCCAAAAGCAAATAATTGTATGAGGAAAATGAGAAATGTGGCAAAGCAATCAAGCAAAACTGTAAATTATTCATAATACCAAACTCCACTTGTGTCTAGAATGTGGAGAGAGAAGCACTTTATGGGCTGATGCTGCTGTGTGAAATCAGATTGCCCTTTCATCTGTGTCTGTCCAGTCCACAATGAATTTACAGTCTTTGTCAATTGCTGTGACACATTTATGAAATGATAATTAACATTTGCAAAACAATGTGTGTCACTTCCACACAATGAAGTCCCCCCAACACAATGTCACTTGTGCTCAGCAGAACATAATTTCTCATTGTTTCACACAAATTGCAAATGTTTTAGTACATGCATGCAAATGATCAACTGTCTAAACAATGACAAAGGTACTTTTTAGTGGCATTGATAGAATCAGTTACTTTTGAGACATGAGTCAATTGTTTTGGGTGATAAACCATACTGTTGTGCTGCATGTATAAACTATTTTGAGAAATGTACTTGTTGTCATAAGAATGTTAAGTATGTTTTATGAAATGAGCCAAAGCAGTTGAGAAAAACTGTAATAACTAATAACTGTGGTTATGGGTGAGTGTGAAGCAGTTTAAAGCAGCTTGCATTGATTTGGTTATTTCCCACTCACTATCCTTACAGCCACATCTGTTGTTTGCTGTCTTTCATCAATACTGCTGTTTTAATGAACTCAGTGGGTACTTTCCCCAGTACATAAAGTGTGAATGATGAGGATCATGTAGATGGTCAGCCTGGGGGGGGGGGGGGGTTGGGGAGGGTTGGGGGAGTTTCAGCTCTGTATAATTGCATGCATGTAACTGATTTAGCAAATTCTTGAACATCACTATCGTTCGGAAGCACAGTTATGCTAAAGGTGGAAATTCAGTTGGTTCATTGTATTCAGTATCGTTTTTTCCTACTAGCTCCTAATCTATTTCAATATATAGGCATTTTTTTACAACATTAAATAGGTACTTCCTGTTTTGTACTTCTATAAAGGTACCTCCTGTCAGCATCAGCCCCTGTGTTGTCCCTTTCTGTCTGTTGTTTCCCCAGCTGACCAGCAGGTGTCAGTGGCCATCCCATCCTTTCATATGTTTAGTACATTTTGGTCCCAAGTGTTTCCCCTGCTTCCTGGGCTGCCACTTGGCTGAATGGGCTGAGCATGTGGCTAAAAACCATGTATCATTACCATCATGGGTTTGAACTGGCCAGTCATTTTGGATCTTTTGCATTTTCTGCCCCAGTTTTGTCTTAATTACATCATGTGTTTCTGTTGCTGCATCACTTCTTTGATGTCTTTGTTTTTAGTTGTCCCTGTATGAATTTAGTTCAGTTTGGTAATTCTTGTTTCTTGTACCTTCTAGTGTGTGGCTAATTGTAAACGACCCTCACCTGTTCCTTGCTGTCTCTCGTTTCTAGTGTTTGGTTTATTTTAATAGCCCACACCTGCCTCTTGTTGTAATTGCATCATATAAATATATGCAGCTGCTCATGCTCTATTCCATTGTTGATCATTGTTGCTGACATGAAGATTTGTGAAGATTATATTTAGTAGAAAACTAGGTCATTGACTGACAAAGATATTTCATCTTGTTGCAATATTGGTCGATATTTCATCTTTAGGGGTGGGGGGGCAGTGTAGCTTGTCAATATTTCTCTGATATCATTATCAAATATCAAATGCATATATTCCTGTTTGTCTAATATCAATGGATGTAGACCACAAGTGATTGCTCTAAGACTACATGGGAAGGTCAGCTTCCCCCATAAAATTGTTAAAATAATTTAATTAGTGAAGGTATCAATGTAAATTCATTTTATTTGTGATTAAAAGTAATAGAATAGTATGGAAGTAAAAGTATGGAAGATTCTTATGTGCCTTGTCTAAATGGAGAATAGACTAAAGCTATATGTTTTGATGATGTGCCTGGATGTCGTGCTTCACTCGGAGTTTATAACTGTGTTCCAATTTAGGAGCTGCATCCTTCGAAGGATGCAAGCAACATAGGCTACATTCTTTGAAGGTCCATGCAATTAATCTTGGTAGAGGTTAGGCCATGAAAGATCCATCAGGTAGATCCTTCACAGCCTGGGAAAAGGACACATTTCTGGGCTGCATTTGAAGGAGCCTTTGAAACGGGACAGGCTTGTCGCGTTGCTGTGATGCATTCGCTCTTCAAATGCAGCCATATAAGGCTGCAGCCCTGAATTGTGGCCCCGCCTATGAGAGCCTCATGCATAGGTTTTGCGTAGGCAATATTGATTGAACAGATATACTTGCAGTCAGATATTTCAGAAGCCAGGCTCCCCTATATGGTAATTGAGAGATGTCTCAACAAGACAGGATAAACTACCAATGACACTAATGCTCACGACTGAGAAGTTTCACATGCTGTCTGAGGTGTTGGCTCGCAGTATTCGTTCATGCTGTCATATGCAGAGGCACAGAAGCATTTTGTTGCAAACCAGAATGACAGTTTATCATTTCATGTCATCTTTTGCCATTGACATTTGTAAAGAATATAAACAAAAGTCATTATCATTGAGTTTTCAAGTCTGATTGTTTAATTCTCAGTGAAAGTTCAGTGATTTTTGACTAGTTTGGTAATTACTAACTAAGCTGTCTGTATGTTCAAATTGGTTGAATCACTTGAGAAGGAGCCATGCTGATATGACAGGGTAGTAGATAATTTCTTACAAAAATAAAGGAGAGCAAAAATGACATATAAGTAACTGACTAATTAAAATAAGGGAAAAAGGTCTTTTTTGATTATACTGTCAACCGTTGACACTGTGCTTCCCCCATTCTAAAAATCGCCATCCACCACTGGTGTTTACATGTGTGAAGTTAAAAACCAAAAGTTAGTCTACATGTATACTGTTTGCTAAAACTGAAGTTCTTTGCTACCACTAAAAAAGAGAAAGCTAAAATGGTCCAAAGCAATCAAATGAATTTTGGAACAAGGGCGGTGATCCAAATCCCAGGAAACAAAAAGGCTTATTTTTTATTTACAAAAGCACAATATGCATTCCTCTGCATGTTTTCCCATCGTAGTAAATGTGAGAAACAATAAAATTACTGAATTTGGTGGAATCCCCATTTAATTATCTTTGCACTAAGGAGCTTCTGATGGCTGCCACGTGTGCACCTGCTGTCTCTGGAACCATTTCAACAACTTGGGCTGCATGCAGAGCTCCTAAGAAACATGCTGTTTCTGAGTATGACTCTCTCCAGGGACAAGCCTTAATTTTGGGGATTTTAAGCAATAAAGGATCCTTTACGGTGGACCCTGTATTTGTTGGCCTAATCCAGCAAATACTTGAGGTAAAAGATTTATGAAGGATTTCTAAATCACTTAAATGTTTCTTCTAATGCTTTTTATGTACCCCAGCATCATTTTCGGTCAACACAGATAATAATATCATCAAAATAATAATAAAGAGAGGACAGGATAGTGAATCTTTTAGGAATGATGTCATCTTCATGCTTTCCTGAAACTCGACCCAGGCTAAGATGTTGGAATATGGATTGGATATATATGGCTTCACAAAAGCCTATGGTGGATTTCTGCCTCCACATTCTCACTTAGTATGTGGATTAGTTCATGTCATGCAATGATGTATTAAATCAGAACAGATTAATGTTATTATTTAATTGTTGACAGAATCAGCCACCAGCTCACAGAACCTTCCTGTCTCCACCAGGCATCCCTCTCTTAGGAGGAGGAGTAACACCATGGGGAAGAAAAAGGGAGGGAAATGACAGGTTTAATTAAATAAATTCCCTTAGCTTCAGGTCTCCAATCAGATTCTGTATCTGTTGCTGATTGCCTGAAGTAATAAGACGTACCAGAGTGCTGCCAATTCACACCCCCAACCTGAACCTGGGGGGGGGGGGGGGTTTGTTGGACAGAACCTGTGTTCATAAACACAATCCACCTTATATCTATAGTGACTGGCACATTATGGGACATAAAATAATATTTCAATGTCAAATGATTGGATGCCCATGCCAATTAATTATGCCAATATTACAAAAGTATTAGTTTGCTTCCTAGATGCAGCACTGGACTCATAATCAGTGACATAAGAAAGCACAGCTACCCATTGTAAAGTTATCCTAGAAGTGAGAGTGGAAGGAAGCTTTGTGTTTAACCCCAGTTCTATTGTCTGAAGGATCAAAGGCATTTATCTGCAATCATATGCAAATCAATGTCCATATAAAAGAAAAAGTAACATTGACAATTTTAACGGGAATGTTATCATTTTGAAGATTTCACTGTTCCAGTACCCAATTCAATAAATTACTGTTCAAGTTATGAAGGTACACAATGGAAAAGTATGGTGCTTCTTCAGAACAAACATATCAGTTAACAATGAATAGAAATTCACTGACTAGTAGTATTAAATAATGAAAAAAGTATGTAAACCTTTACCTGCATTTATTATAAATATTTCTTAAGATTTGGTCTAAGTTATAATAAACATTCTGTTTTAACTAATCACACACAAATTATTGTATTATTCTTGTATATGTTGAATACATCTTTCAAACATTCACCATGTACATTGGAAAACGTATGTGTATCCCTAAGGAAGTGACAGTCAGGTTTAAGCAAACTAGGATTACAATTAATGAACCGACATTGGAGGTGTGGGTTAGAGTAACTTTAAATTATAAATAGCATCAAACATTATGAGTTTGCTATTCACAAGAAGCATCTGCTGATGTGAACCAGAAGACCTATGATCAAGAATTGCTGATTTGCATGAAACTGGAATGGGTTACAAAGCAATCTCAAAGACATTAGTCATTCATAAGTCCACAGTTACACAAATTGTCTATAAATTGAGACAATTTAGTACTGTGGCTACTTTCCCTAGAAGTGGGTGCCCAGCCACGATGACTCCAAAAGGCAAAAAATAGTACCTTAGAGTAATATCAGAAGGCTTGAAAGGATTAGTGGAAATGGTTAACATCTCTTCATGAGTCTACCACATGCAAGACATTGAACAGGCCGTGGTGTCCATGGCAGGATACCATAGCTAAAAATCGTTGCTAAGTGCTTGAGGTTCATCAAAGATCTCCTTCGAAGTATGCGATGCTCCTGGAAAAATGTTTTGTGGACTGATAAAACTAAGGTATAATTTTTTGGGAAGAACCCAACGTAGCACTGTGTATGGGTTAGAAAGGGCACTGCATGTCGACATGGAAACATCCTCTCAGAGGTGAAGTACCGTGGAGAGAGCATCATTATTTGTGGCTGCTTTGCTGTCGCAAGGCCCAGACAGCTTACCATCATCCAGGGGAAAATTCCCAAGATTATCAAGGTATACTACAAGATGATGTTGGAGTGGTTCTCTGCCAGGGGAAGTTCAATAGAAATTGGGTGATGCTGCAGGACGAATGAATTGAGGGACACGCCTCTTAAACATTGAATTCAGCTGTTCCATTCAAATCCATTGCCACAGGTGTATAAAATCATGCACTTAGCCATGCAGTCAGGTTTACACACATTTGTGAAAGAATGGGTCGTTCTGAAGAGCTCAGTGAATTTGAGTGTGGTGCTGTCATAGGATGCCACCTTTGTAATAAGTCAGTCCCTGAAATGTAATCCCTGCTAGATATTCAACAGTCGGCTCTAAGTGGTATTATTTCAAGATTGAAGCATTTAGGAATAACAGAAACTCAGCCACAAAGTGGCAGACCATGTAAAGTAACTATACGAGGTTGATACGCGATGAGGCACATAATGCGTATTAGTCGCCAACATTCTGTTGACTCAATAACTGCAGAGTTCCAAACTTCCTCTGGCATTAATTCCAGCACAATAACTGTGCTGGGAGCTTCATGGAATGGGCTTCCATGGCTGAGCAGCAATGCCAAGCATTGGATGGAGTGAGTAAAGCGTGCTGCCACTGGACCCTGGAGCAGTGGAAATGTGTTCTGTGGAGTGGTGAATCACGCTTCTCTGTCTGGCAGTCTGATGGATGGAGGGTTTGATGGATGCCAGGAGAATGTTACCTGCCTTACTGCATTGTGCCAATTGTGAAGTTTGATGGAGGAGTGATAATGGTATGAGGCTGTTTAATAAACAATAAACAAACAAATATAAGTGTGTGTGTTAATGTTAGTATCAGCAGTACAATAGCCTGATTGGGCTGTGGATAAAAACCTACTGGCTCTGCCTGTACGGACTGCCTGACGACGGGAGCGTGTAAAGCCTGTGGCTGGGATTGCTGGGGTCAGAGAGCAGCGCTGGCTGGAGAGGCTGATGGCTGGCAGCTCAGTCTTGGTGATGCGCTGCTTTGATCTGACCACCCTCTGCAAAGCTTTGCGGTCAGGGGTGGTACAGCAACCCTCATGCAACTCGCTCACCTGCTTTAATCTCAAGGAGTAGGATATCTATCAGTACCTAGAGTAGAAGGAACAACGGCAGGCTGCGGAGTATTCTCCTACAGAGCTCTGCGGCTGTGGGATAGTCTTCCAGCAGATGTGCGAGATTCAGGCTCACTCTCCACATTCAAGACTAGACTAAAAACACAGTTTGGCTTATTATTTTAGCTTCTAGCTGACTACACACCCGCAGTTAGACCTATAGTGTGAGGTGTAGAGCTGGGTGGGGATCGGTGCCATTGATTTGAACGAACTGAACTGTCAGTCTGTCACTCTAGCTTCACACCCCCTTGTGGAATTGGAGTGCCGATATTCCGGGACTCCCCATGCCTGCGTTCCCACCTGCCTCTCCCTCCTACTTATGCTGCCATATCCTACTCCTTGCAATAAAAGCAAGTGAGGCGAATCGTATGAGGGTTGTATTGTGTCTGGCAGCATCACAACCTGGAACGGTTGCTGTACCACCCTTGACCGCAAAGCTTTGCAGAGGGTGGTCAGATCAGAGCAGCACTGCACTAAGACTGAGGGCAGTGGTGGCTTAATGGTTAGGGAAGCGCACTTGTAATTGAAAGATTGCTGGTTTGAATCCCCAACCAGCAAGGCACCACTGAGGTACCCTGACCAAGATACCACCCCCAAGCACTGCTGAATTAGCTGCCCCCTGCTATGTCATGACATCACATATGGGATAAATGCAGAAGACACATTCTGTTTTTGTGTGCTGTGGTGTGTCAACACTGATCACTTAATTCTAATTAATATCTGCTGGAGCATATTGCACTCACCTAACTGTTAGCACTGTCTCTAGACTCCTCTACATTGGCTAATACTTTTTTTATCCCTCTTGGAATTTGCTGCCTGGAGACTCAGAAATCAAGATACCATGATATTCTGCCTGCCATGCAGCCTGTGATGCCCCTTCTACCTGTGACATCCTTCTGCCTGCCTGCCCTCCTGCCTCTGAAATCTCCACTGCCTGCACTGCAACACAGCTCATCCTGACATTGAAAGAAGCACCATTATCTCCCTGCTTAGACATCAGAATCTGTATCTCCTTGGGACCTTTGCATTTACACCTTAATTTTAGCTACTTTAACAATTTGGTCTGTATAAATCAGGACGTTGTTAATTTAACTTCCACTGCCTGCCCATGGAGGCTTGGCTCCCCCTTTGATTCTGGTTCCTCCCAAGGATTCTTCTTACTAGGGAGTTTATTTCTTTGGCACTGTCACCTCTGGCTTGCTCTCTGGAGGAACTGGGCAAGGATAATGTAGGTGTAATGTTGTGAAAATGTACAGATAAAATTGAAAGGTGGTTGATAAGGCAGACTGGTCCATTGACTGAGTGATCCAAATCAATAGCTACACAAATCAATATTTCCCCTGCTTTGTATTGTATATTAAAAGATCACTGTTTACTAACACAACGGCTAGACACTCAGGGGTGTAAACCTACCCCCGTCTGCAGGTCAAACATCACATTCTGTCTGCATGTTTCTTTCAGTACAGGAGCAGAAATCTTTTCATCTGCAATCACTGACTTAAAAGTAAAGATACAGGCTTGCATCAAATCAGGATAATAGATCCACACCTGTATGAATGGATCAAGTTTTGAAAAAAAACTTCATCACTCCTTGGCAGAGTACAGCAAATTCCTTTGGGTTGGCATTCAAACCCAATCTCAGGTACCCATGGGCTGTAGCAGAAATCACAGAGCCATGCCTTATACTCCATGGGTTCAATTTGATGGTTTTTTTTTAATCCCACAAAGGTTCCTAAACAGACAGACATAAGAAGCAGTGATATGGGAGAAGGGGAAATCAGATTCAATTAGAGAGAAGCAAGGAGAAGAGCAGGATGCCCAGAGGTACCTGAGAAAATAGAAAAGGCTGGGAAGATTGCTGAGAGCTCAAAGCATGTGAACCTTCTCTTTTCTTGCATGGTCAGCCATTCTCTTTTCAAGTCTCCTTTCTATGAGAAAACTGTCACTGGAATTTCTGTGGAACACTTGCTCATGGTCGCGGCGGCAAATGAAATGTGAAATGGGATGGGTAGACGGAATGGGAATTTTCTTTGGGATATGGAATAAATAAAATGATGGAGAAGGAAGAAAGCAAAACAGCCATTTTGGTTTCAGCGCTGCAAATCGAATTATTGAAAAGTACAGTAACATCTAAGCATTTGATCTGAGTCAGAGACAAAACATAGTTCTGCTCTGCATTACTTGTAATTGAGCGCAGGTAGATGAATGACCTAGCTATCTGATGTTACCCCACCTACAATGAACAGTATGAACCTTGATTTAACAGTGGGAGTTCATGTTGGTGAATATTGATTTAATAACATAGACAATACATGCTAAGGCTTCTTTTTAAGTAGGGGTATAAATGAACAGATAGTAATTTAACATGGGTGTATGCATTGGGGTGTTACTGTAAGAGCTTACTGGTGTGTAGAGATTAGTTCTCAGTTTTTAAGGAACTTAGATTTCAGGTACTGGCATAATCATGCTCTTTCTTTGTTCAAATATTATGGTTCAGGACACAAACAGTATACATCTGAAAATAAAGAAATATTAGCCTTCAACTAATCCCCCCCCTCTCCCTCCCCCAAACTACTTTCCCCACAAATTTCTGTGTGAATGAATATCCGTGATAGCAAGTGAAGTCTCCACCAGGAAAATATGGAAATGTAAAACAATGGAATCAGTGTTATCTGATGCCAAATGCTGAAAAAAATAGGCAGATATTTAGGGTATGGGGAACATAGGCCTGCACATGGAATGTGGCAACTATAAAGATTTCAAAATTATAGTTGCTTTATTTCCCGCATGAAGCTGAAAATATAAATCATTACATTCCTCTCGAAGTATTTTTGGGCTATAATTTTAGTGGGTGAATAATGTGATAATATAGGTCTGTAATGAATATTTTGCGCAAAAAGTGGGAACATATATTGGCCTACAGGAATGACAGGACAGTGTGATTTACTGATGCTGTTTCATATGGACCCTGTTATTTTGGCTTTTGTTGTCTGAAGCTGGCAGCTTTTAAAGGTTCCAGGAGGGGGGGGCGGGTACTAAACATTCGTGATGGGTTTTGTCATGTTGTATTCAAATCACTGTGCCAGCCCCAGCCTGAGTGTTTGTCTGGCTCTCTGAAGTCCTTGGCAACGTATCACAGCTGTATCCATGAGCCTCTCCTCTCTGTTTAACGGCAGAAAACAGGGATAACGGTGCCGACGCACACGTGCCGCTCTCAGGACACGACGGCAGACATGTCTGCATGCTGACTTCTTCATTAAACCAGCCGGGAAGATTGCAGTGTCTCACGGGGGATGTCGAACCACGCTGACAAGTCACTGCGCAGCTTCTTCACAGGCAGGCAGCGCGCAAAGAAATGAACAAAGCAACTGACAAAGTGATGATGATTCTCCTCGAGAGGACCCGGGCATGTCGAGGAATGACTGAAATTTTAATGTGATGCCCCCTGTCACACACACAAACAGACACACACAGACACACGGAATCGCTCCAGGAGAATGTTAATATTCCCCAGCTCACTCTGACCTGGCTGAGATACCTGCAGAACTCAACCCTCAGCTCTCAGGAGCGTTTCTTTGTTGGTGGGTGGAAAAGATTGAATTTCAGAACACTACACATTTCAGAGCACTGCAAACTGATCAATCCTAATTTAACAGTGGAGACTGGCACCCATTTCCACTGTAATCCTCTTACACTGCTGATCATTCTCATATCAACATTTACTCCCATCCTTGATGTTCAGACCCCCCCCCCCCCCCCCCCCGCCCACACACACACACACACAATGGCTGACACACTTCACAGTTCTCAGCAAGGACATGATTTCATAAGGTTATGAGCAAAGGCCAGGAGTACTAATCCTTTTCTCACTCAATTTTCCCAATTACTTAAGCAACACGGATACTGATATCCAGCAGTTGTTCAAATCTTCGCTCCCTGTTGTCTACGTTATGCAAGCCGCTAGTTTTCACTCGTCTCCTCTCCTGACTGACTTGAGCATCCATCTTTTTCTCAGGCGAACTACTTAACCGTCCTCCCCTCCTCACCTGTCTAAACCCATATCCCTCTGTGTGTCCTATTCACCATTTCCTCATTCCTCAAAGTGCATTGCTACTTTCACAACCCTCTCACTGACTCTTCTCTTATCCCGTTTCATCTCTAAGACACTTAATCCTCCTGCATTCCAACAATTGCGTTACTGTCTATTACAGAATAATTCAGCAGATTGTATACAATCTGCCAGGCTTTACCTTCCGAAAGAAACACATGAATTCATGGATATATCTGTTTCTTGCAGGTGCACCGCAGGGGTTTGAGAAAGTGTAGGAGCAGCACATAGGCCTGTAAGACAACCAGGAGTCACGGAAAGGCACGCACAGAATAATTCACATTCGTGCACACATACAATCCCGCATGCAACGTTGGTTCCAAAGGCTTCTCTACACTACGTTACAGAGTTAAGATGTATCCCCCCATGTGCCCCGCGGTACCATTTCCCACAAGGCGGTACCACCTCAGTGCATCACTACCTGCCCCCCCCCCCAGCACAGGCTGATGTATGTGGGCATTGACCCTGCCCATTGAAGTGTCTCCTCTAATGACTTCCACGGGGAACGGGGTGCGCGAAAGCCTGGTTAACAAGCCCCATCTTTAATTAAAGTCAAGCGACTTGCAGGGCAGGGGGACCCAGCTGCGGGCGATGGCTTTGGTAGAACACAAGGTGCTAGATGTGTGGGAGAGGTGGATTTCTCTTAATGGCTTTGGTAGAACACAAGGTGCTAGATGTGTGGGAGAGGTGGATTTCTCTTAATGGCTTTGGTAGAACACAAGGTGCTAGATGTGTGGGAGAGGTGGATTTCTCTTAATGGCTTTGGTAGAACACAAGGTGCTAGATGTGTGGGAGAGGTGGATTTCTCTTAATGGCTTTGGTAGAACACAAGGTGCTAGATGTTTGGGAGAGGTGGATTTCTCTTAATGGCTTTGGTAGAACACAAGGTGCTAGATGTGTGGGAGAGGTGGATTTCTCTTAATGGCTTTGGTAGGACACAAGATGCTAGATGTGTGGGAGAGGTGGATTTCTCTTAATGGCTTTGGTAGGACACAAGGTGCTAGATGTGTGGGAGAGGTGGATTTCTCAATGGCTTTGGTAGGACACAAGGTGCTAGATGTGTGGGAGAGGTGGATTTCTCTTAATGGCTTTGGTAGGACACAAGGTGCTAGATGTGTGGGAGAGGTGGATTTCTCTTAATGGCTTTGGTAGGACACAAGGTGCTAGATGTGTGGGAGAGGTGGATTTCTCTTAATGGTTTTGGTAGGACACAAGGTGCTAGATGTATGGGAGAGGTGGATTTCTCTTAATGGCTTTGGTAGAACACAAGGTGCTAGATGTGTGGGAGAGGTGGATTTCTCTTAATGGCTTTGGTAGGACACAAGGTGCTAGATGTGTGGGAGAGGTGGATTTCTCTTAATGGTTTTGGTAGGACACAAGGTGCTAGATGTATGGGAGAGGTGGATTTCTCTTAATGGCTTTGGTAGAACACAAGGTGCTAGATGTGTGGGAGAGGTGGATTTCTCTTAATGGTTTTGGTAGAACACAAGGTACTAGATGTATGGGAGAGGTGGATTTCTCTTAATGGCTTTGGTAGAACACAAGGTGCTAGATGTGTGGGAGAGGTGGATTTCTCTTAATGGCTTTGGTAGAACACAAGGTGCTAGATGTGTGGGAGAGGTGGATTTCTCTTAATGGCTTTGGTAGAACACAAGGTGCTAGATGTGTGGGAGAGGTGGATTTCTCTTAATGGCTTTGCCGGGATACTGCTGCACTCCGGTGATTGGGGCATGTGATGAGCGATCTTGACGCATGCTCCCCGTCCATGTTCACAACGCACTCGTCACTGGCCAGCTAATGACTGGGAACCTCCACCACAGAGGTGCCCTGGCCAGGCACACTGGAGCGGGAGAGGGAAACACTACTGACTGCTAGCAGACTCACACATTCCTTGGGGCGGCGGGAGGTGGGGGTGCGGTGGAGGTAATATGAGTCTGTGGTTTTATGGCTGGACTAAAACAGTTTACTGTGCACACTACAGATAAATCACCTTAGCTGGATGTTTGGTGATGAACACAAAAGATACACATTCAACAATTATGTGCATGGTTTGCTGTGTCAGAAATGATTCTTATGAAATAATTATAAAGTATTTTTTGTTATGTGCTTACCATTAACTTACCATGTGAACTTCAGTAAAATACTTTTTCGATATCACATCTAAAATAAAAATTCTCCTTTTTTCTACTACGTTTGTGTAATGCACAATAACATCTTCTGTTGCCGTCTGCATAACCCACCAAAGCAGGAAAATAATATATCTCTGCGAATCCTGCATTCAGTGTTGGGAAGAGGGCAGACGGAAAAAAAAATCAACACCAAAAGACCTCAGTGTGAGAAATTTTTGAAAGCAAAGCTGTATGTGGGAGGTGGGGGGTGGGGGGGGGGTGGAGGGGGGAGAGCAGTGATGAGCAGTGACACAGACGTGACAGGAAGGAGAGAAGGTTTCCTGATGTGGTCACAACAGTAAAAACTATTTATTTACACCAGTTGAAAGATAACCATTTGTATGCCAATATGCTTTGTATGGGCCTCCTAAATTCTATCGTTGCTCCCTTTATCTGTCAGAACACTTTACTGGCAGATAAAGAAGAAGGAACAAAAGCTTTGAAAGAGGGTTACATTTTTTGATGTTTAAGACTCACCATCAGTTTTTCTGTTCATGCAGGTTTATGTTTATGCACATCCTAGAAGAGTCTCTGTCGGGACACAGAGGACTTACCCAGGAGAATTCATCAAGTGCATACAGATACTGCAGAGGCACTTGGAGCTGGGGGGCAAGGATTGAACTTCTAAGGCTGCAGATGTGAAACTGCAGGGTTACTCACTGAGATTCTGCATCACCACTCATATTTATTTAATAATATCCATTCATCCATCCATCCATTTTCTGCAGCTGTTTACGTAGTACAGTGTTACAAGGCATAATATTTTCATTTAATATTAATAACTCAACTGCAATCAACAGATGAGCTTACCAATACCGGCTCACTGTTAACCCTTACAAAAATTATTATTTAAGCAATATTTGAAAATCGACCAGAATGTTGTTGTAAACTGCAAATTTTTTCTTTATAATTTCTTTGAGTAACTGCAACAGTATGAAAATATTAAAATCTTCAGTCTGTTGTCTGTCATGCTGTGCCCATACAGAACAGATCAGAAAATAACTGGCCAGCATTGACTTTTTAGGAAGAGAGTGAGGAATATGTGACCCTTCTGGATGGTTTCTCTGATTCTAAGAGGACTGACAACGCTGAGCGGATGCTGCAACCGTATGACCAAGCTTCTCAAGGACCATACAATCAGCTAAAGAAATATCATGAGGCTGCTCATGAGTTATAGATGCTTTGAGAGTTTGAATTAAATTCAGAATTTTAATCATAGCATTGCAACTTTACAAAGACCCCACTTATAGTTGTTTACTATGGGCACAAAGTGAAATGGAATCAGGGACAAGTGCAACAATTGCTATTGTTATCAGCTGAATTTTTTTTGGAAAAACGCTACATCGCTGATCTAAATAGAAAGACAGGATTGTAGACAAACGTACACCCACAAGACCAGCGAGTCATACCTGTGACGTGGAGGCCGGGAGCCAATAGGTTTCTCACGTCAGTTCCAGTCAGCGGTGAAGTTTGTCAGAGTTTAGGTGTATAATACTGGCAAGGCACGCATTAAACACTCACATCAAAACCACAGGCGTGTGGACGGATTTAGAAAAAGAAAAAAAAGTCTCCAATTATGAGAAGTGACTTGATTGAAAGCCAACGTTATTAACACTGTTTAAAATAAATCCACACAAACCACACAGGAGTCAGTGGTCAGGAGTATGTCATAGTCACCAGTAACTGTAGAATATTAACTGCAGAGCAAACAGATTAGGTCCCTCACTGGTGATCATAATGACTCTGACATCCAGAAGAAAGATAAATTAAAAGGCCCTCATGGTGTAAATCAGATAACACGTAAACACATATGCTTCTTCTCATCGTTTAACCGCAGTGCAACTGCATCATACTGAACCTGAAAGAGACTCTGGTTTTCAGGATGACGGTGCAAAAACCTGCAGGTCAACAATGAGAGGCTACAGTAGTATGGGGGATGTAAGCTATGTTTCAAACTGAGTAAAAAAGTCTCGTAAAAAAATAGTTGTTTCCATACACAACAGAGACGGTTCAATACACCAGAGGAAGAATCTAGCTGCAGAAAGTTTTCCTTACCTTAGAACCAAGATTCAAACTAAAATAAAAGTACAAGAAGACAGATTTATTGTGGTTCAGAAAAACAGATTATAATGCAACTGACCCTTAGGCAGAACATATTGTGCTTCAGTGAAGGAACTATGTAACAAATAAATATGAAAGAGTTATTATATGGAATAAGATCATAACTGACATAGAGAAAATGCTTTACTCCACATGTTATTTTTAAACTTGATTTTACTTTGATCAGATTTTAATAAAGACCGTTCCTATTGAAATAGATTTATGCTAGTGAATCTGAATCAGAGTACAAGCAGCAGGGAATTCAAAAGATGTTACAATAATTGTCTTTGGGATGGCGTGGGCTGGTTGTTGACCCTGGCTTGGAATACAGTTTAAAACAGAATAGGACTTTAAAATGACTCTTTGCCAAACACATTTGTAAATAAAGTGTTAAGGCTTTGCTGGGATTCAAATAGTCGATTACAATAATCATTAACGTCAAACCTGCTGTTCACCATCCTCACTGATGGCATGTGAATGTTAGGGTCAGAAAGCTGACCAGTCACCCCCCCCCCCCTGCAAGGGTTTAACACCTTACTTCCAATGTGGAGTAAGAGGAGCTGAAAAATAATCTTTTTAATGATTTCATGATCTGAACTTCAGTTTATTTGATGTCTCTTTTTAGGCTGTCAACTGATGTGAGAGCTCAACCATCATTTACCTAAATGAAGTGTGTGTTTCTCTGGGATTTCTGGGTTCGGATTATCCATCCATTTTCCAAAACATTTATCTGCTGTGTGGTTGCAGTGAGGTCTGATAATAAATTATAAGACTGAATCAGAATGTTTGACACTTTGTTTCCCACATCTTCACTGGAGCTTAGCATATTGGACTGGATTCTTTAACATTAAGCTAGACCAGTATAAATGAAGACGTAAACACCAATAGCAGGCATGCCATGCTACTGAATAAAAGAGAACATTTTCATCCTGCAGCTAAAGGCAGTTACCGCGGGGGCCGACCTGAGCTTTAAGGGCAGGCTGTTCCATACTCTGGGCGTAGCTACTGCAAAGGCACGATCCCCTCCAAATGTAAGCTTGGATTGAGCTATAACCAACAGCAACTGATTAGAAGATCTAAGCAGATCTTGAGGAACAAGCAGCTCATCATGATAAGATGGTGCCAAACCATCAAGCGATTTGAATACCATTAATAAATTTTTAAACTCAACCCTAAATTTCACAGGCAGCCAGTGAAGGGATGGCAGTATTGGTGAAATATGCTCATACTTAAGTTTTCCTGTTAAGAGTTGTGCTGCTGCATTTTGAACAAGCTGCAAATGAAAACGAAAGGAAGCACTAATGCTGCAGTATATGTATTGCAGTAGCTCAGCATGAATTCACAGTCCATTGGGCAGGTCGGCCTAATATATTTTGCCTCAGTTGTCAATATAAGTACGCACGCCCATATCAGGCTGTAACAAAAAAAATCTTGCTTAATTACCAGATCTATCATTCTTTGTCAGTGTGTTTACGTCACCAAAATGCCATTTTAGAGGTATCGTTACAGTGAGCAGTACAATAAAAACAAAGATCTTGAGTTACTTTTATAGCATGTAAAGGTATAAAACTATAGAAACAGAAGCAATGAGAGGATACTGTATAAGAACAAACTCAGCAAGAATGCCTGAGATCGTTATTTGGACAAATTGTCAACTATATGCAACACTGATCCATACGACCTGACCACAATAAGTTGGAGAGATGACCCTGCATTGCTACGTCCAACAACGTACTTGGGCATATCTTGTTTACAGTATAAATGCATATACCTGGGAACAGATCTGTAATCATAAATTATTTCTAAGAATATCATTTGGTTTCCATACATAACTTTTGTATAATAATGTTGATAAGGACAGTCAGGAACTACACATTGATGAATAATGTAAGTGTACACTATTGTTCATGCAAAACTGAGACAAAAGCAATTCTAAAATGCACAACAGAATTTGAAGTGACAAGCAGGATAAAACATCAGCACACAGTGCATTTATGAACTGCAAGTGGACACAATGGTGGAAGAACTATTCAGTTCCTTTATTTGATTTAGTACTTAGGTTTTTGGTTTTATGTTAACTAGTTAACTAGTGGTGTTAAAGCAAGAGACACTTAAAGCTGCATAAAATGGTATTTCATTTTAATTCATCAAATGCACCAGTACATAATGCATTGCTAAACTATAGTTGGTCATCAATGCACAACAAACTGATCACAATATTATCCAAAAATGTGGATTCTTCACCTTCACATGGAAGTATCTGGTTTATAGACATTGTTCCTATAAGATTTCATACTTCTGACAAACATTTCCAATGACTCTTTCCATGTGGATTCTTAGATATGCCATTTTTCTGTTGTCTTCTACATCTGTTACAGTTAGCTGACAGTATCCTTTTGTAAAGGCTGGGAGTTTGACCTCTGTACACAACAGGCCAACAATTTCCTGTATGCAAAAACCCCAATCAGACCAGACCTTTACGAAAATGTCGAGAACCCCAATCCCAGCAATGCAGCAATGACAACTTTAACCCCTAACCAGCCCTAACCTTAACCATAAGTAACCAAACATTTTAAATTTCAGTCAAAGATCTGGATAAAATTAAGTTTCCCCTTGTGGGGACCGAAAAAATGGTCCCCACAATGTCAGAATAACAGGTTTTCATGATATAGTGTGGACATTTGGTCCCCACAATATAATATATACATTGCCCCCCCCCCCACACATACACACACACAGAGGTGATGTGGGATTCTTACCACTGCCCTAGATGGGGATGCAAGACTGCTGCCCAGTGAGACATCATGCTGCCCCAGTGAGACATCATGGTGCCCAGGGGCCATCATGGTGCCCAGTGAGACGTCATGGTGCCCATTGAGACATCATGGTGCCCAGGGGCCATCATGGTGCCCATTGAGATGTCATGCTGCCCATTGAGACATCATGGTGCCCAGGGGCCATTATGGTGCCCAGTGAGACATCATGGTGCCCAGTGAGACGTCATGGTGCCCATTGAGACATCATGGTGCCCATTGAGACATCATGGTGCCCAGGGGCCATCATGGTGCCCATTGAGACGTCATGCTGCCCAGGGGCCATCATGGTGCCCAATGAAACATCATGGTGCCCAGTGAGACGTCATGGTGCCCATTGAGACATCATGCTGCCCATTGAGACATCATGGTGCCCAGTGAGACATCATGGTGCCCTTTGAGACAACGTCATGGTGCCCATTGAGACGTCATGCTGCCCAGGGGCCATCATGGTGCCCATTGAGACGTCATGCTGCCCAGGGGCCATCATGGTGCCCAGTGAGACATCATGGTGCCCAGGGGCCATCCCAGCAGCATATCAAAGCTTTCCTAAACCTACCAATGACTGAAGTATTTCCCCCCCAAAGAGAGAGATTTTATTTCCAGTAAAAATTCCATAGGTGACAGACAATGGAAAATGTGATGTTTATTCCACTGGAGTTACCTCTAAATGCAGAGAGGTGCAGAGAATATTTTAGGATAGAACAGTGTATGGAACACTTTTGTGTTATTGATTCATGTGAATTCTGAGTTCCAAGTTTCCAGTTGCTGCAGACAATCACCTCAAGCATCCAGCAAAGACTCTATACTATTAAAAATCATCTGGCGTGTCAGATGCATAAAAATAGTGCCACTCCACCTCTTGGGAGGGGGGCACGATTGCCTAACATTTCTCTTCCTGGTGTTTGTCGACCAAGATCCACAGCTGAGATTTTATGATCAATTGACTCACTCATGTTCTCTCACAAAAATCATCCAATATCAGAGCTCAACATAACTTGCTGCTTCACTCTCACTATGGAGTCTTTGTTCCTCTATGTCATAAAGGAGACAAATGCAATACTAGTGGTAGGGAAGCAGGTGATGTATGACAGAAGTGTTGCAAAGCGGTTCATTCCTAGCAGTTTTTGTTTTTCTTTGCTGAAGTGAGTTAACCTGAACAGTCTCAGAGAGCATGCAGTTATATATTCAGGCGAGCTTTGGTAGCTTTTTAAATCACTTTGAATCAGCACCTTTGCTAATATTTGTTTTCATTGCCGCTGTTGTTGAAGCTCTGCATAGGCAGACCCACAACAGACTAGCCTATACAGACTTCTCAGTAAAGTGCGTCCATGAGCTGAGGCCATCAAAATGCTCCCCAGAGCTTTATTCTTCTTCATAATTGCTCATTTCTTTTTATCACACTGCCCATTGGGCATTTTTGCCATGCATGTTAATGTTGGCTTTAATGTCTATTCTTTGTCATAATTTGTTCACTTTTGGAATTTTCAAATTTCTTGGGCCAGTGCCCTAGTTCACTATACAAAAATAAATATATCTGCAGGCCCTATTTTTATATGCCTGTCTATCAAGCAGTATATTCAATATTCAACTGTATTCAATGCAGTTATACCATACATAGTATGATGCTATGCATGTTTAAAGCAAGGTTTGTCAATGCTGCCCTGCTCTGGGTGACCTAAAGATTTGTGTTTAATGCAGATATTCAGGTGCATTGTGTTTGGGTGTTAAACTCTTGATGGCAACATGAGTAATAGCCATGGAGAGATGTTGGCTAAGTGCTTAAACTCAGCAGTCAGCCTATAAAAATAATTACAGCATACATTTAGAGCCTCGTGTGTCATTTACTATTGTGAACCTGGTAAGAGGATAGGAAATGTAGCATGATTTTGTCTATGAAAGATGAGGACAAGAAGCTAAAATATATAGATACAACTATGCTCACAAATGTCTCTCTGTAAACCCAGAGCAAGCTTTTATCTCAAAAGCAAATGCAAGGTCCCGGGGGGCGCGGAGGGGTGGGGGCTGGATAATTTATCTCCCTGACATGTGCTTCCTTTATTTGTTGTATTCTTCCAGGCGACAACGGTGCAAAACATTCTGTTAAAGTTGAGTCGCATTGTCCATGATATGACTGCAGTGAGCATCCTTACGACTCTCACGATTTCCTGCTGTTCTGTGATCATGCATGTTCCTCAAATACATATGTCCACGCTTCTGACTCGATGCAACAAAGGCTGAAAATGAATTCATTTATCATTTGATTTATTCGCATCTGTTGTCTCATATTAGGTTATTACAATGGGCCAGAAACGCTGAGCGGAGTCCCATGCTGGGTGTCTCACACTGATCTGCCATTTTTCTGACAAACATACCAATCAGATTCTTCTGGAAAGTGCCCTTAGTAATTCATCTGAAGAACCACAAATGTTTCCTGAAAGTCAAAGATGTGAAACAGTATAAAACTGCACAGGGGAGGAAACCAGAGGAGTAGCTTCTGCCACAAGCCTGCTATTCTGTTGTTGCCCTCACTTATTTTAATAGGTACACACATTACAAACACACTACCAGCCAAAAGTTTTTGTCCACTTTTTTAGCTGAGTACAGTATTACAGTGATAATAAAAGTGGAAACTCAATAAATATATTCATTAAAAAAACAACTGACAGCACTGATATAATGGTCAGTTTATACACTACCAGCCAAAAGTTTGTCAGTATTCTTTGCTAACAAATAGATTTACAGTATGTTCACCATTTGAGTACCTTTATTAGCAAGAAAATATCATATCTTTGATTCATCAAAGTAACCTCCTCTAGCAGTTACAATGGCATCATTTGTAAAACGGACATTAAATACTGCTCTGTTTCATGGGATGAAACAGGTAACTAGTGCATTTAAGGTTAATGGACAGCCTAGAATTTGACTCTGCCATCAATGAGAGAAAAACTAGACATGCACTGTTACATACAGTACTATCTCCATATTATAATGGAAATTTTGAGTATTTGACTTATATTTTCATTTATAATTTTTTGCTCAAATTTCCTATGCATAACAAGAATAAAAAATCTGTAGTTTATGAAATAATGGAAATGTGGTAAAAACCTGTGGTGTCTGAAAACGTTTGACTAGTAGTGTATGCATTCCTGGGTACAGACGCTCCTCTATTTACGAATGAGTTACGTTCCGAACGGCTGTTCGTAACTTGTAATGTTCGTAAGTCGTTATTCAACATCATTTTAAGGGTATATGCAAGTACAAAGAACTAGCATGCTGGGAGTACGCACGCTACGCTGCTGCGCGGCGGGAGTAGCGGCCAGAAGCCGCACTAGGCGGAACTAGAGAGCAGAAAGAAAAAAATTGATGTTGTGGACAGGAAACGGGAGCCCAAGGAACACAATTTGGACTTACAGTACAGTTGTCTTTGTTCGTATGTCTGAAAGTTTGTAAGTTGAAAGTCCATAAATAGAGGAGCGCCTGTATTTCTGCCTGTTATATTTAAGGATCCCTTTGCTGTCGAACTTTTGCCTACATTCTAATCTTCCTCCTCATCCTCAGCCTCCACATGAAGGAGGCTTTCATCTGTCTCCCTCCATCATTACCACACAGCTTCTGCTAGATAACCTGAAACTGCATTTTGTGAATGGAGCGGTGTCATGGCTCAGTGGATGGCTTTGTTGCCTCGCACATCTGGGCTGGGTTCTGCGAATAGATGTAACACCGTCAAAGGAATTTCGCACACATTCTTTTCATACATACGGTATGTGCAAGATCTTGCATATGTTATCAAGGAGGCCTCATAGATAATTCATTGCAAAGCTTGCTGGGTGCAGCGGGCTAAGCCTCTGGGCCTGTGATTGGAAGGTCCCCAACTCAAGCCCAGGTTTGGCATAATAGACACATCTGTGGGCCTTTGGGCAAGGTCCTTAACTCCCAGCTCCATGGGCACCACTGCAGGTGACTGCCCTTCACTGCCAAGCCTGCTCTCACTTACATACACTATATTGCCAAAAGTATTGGGACCCCTGCCTTTACACACACATCAACTTTAATGACGTCACATTCTTAATATATAGGCTTTAATATGGAGTTAGCCCAAGCTTTGCAGCTATAACAGCTTCATCTCTTCTGGGAAGGCTGTCCACAAGGCTTAGGAATGTGTTTATGGGAATTTTTGACCATTCTTTCAGGAGAGCATTTGTGAGGCCAGACACTGATGTTGGATGAGAAGGCCTGGCTCGCAGACTCCACTCCAATTCATCTCAAAGGTATTCTATTGGGTTGATGTCAGGGCTCTGTGCAGGCCAGTCAAGTTCCTCCACACCAGACTTGCTCATCCATGTCCTTATAGGTCTTGCTTTGTGCACTGGTGCGCAGTCATGTTGGAACAGGAAGGGTCCATCCCCAAATTGTTCCCATAAAGATGGGAGCATAAAATTGTCCAAAATGGCTTTGAATGCTGCAGCATTAAGAGCTCCTTTCACTGGAACTAAGGGGCCAAGCCCAACCCCTGAAAAACAACCCCACACCATAATCCCCCCTCCACCAAACTTTACACTGGGCACAATGCAGTCAGGCAAGTACTGTTCTCCTGGCAACCGCCAAACCCAGACTCGTCCATCGGATTGCCAGACAGAGAAGCGTGATTCATCACTCCAGAGGACACGTCTCCACTGCTCTAAATTCCAGTGGCGGCATGCTTTACACCACTGCATCTGACGCTTTGCATTGTACTTGGTGAGGTAAGGTTTGGATGCAGCTGCTCAGCCATGGAGACCCATTCCAAGAAGTTCTCTACTCATTGTTCTTGAGCTAATCTGAAGGCAACACATAGTTTGGAGGTCTGTAGCTAATGACTCTGCAGACAGTTGGCGACTTCTGCACACTGTACGCCTCAGCATGTGTTGTCCCCGCTCTGTCATTTTATGTGGCCTAACGCTTCGTGGCTAAGTTGCTGTTGTTCCAAATTGCTTCCACTTTGTTATAATACCACTAACAGTTGACCAAGGAATATTTAGTAGCGAGGAAATTTCACAAATGGACTTACTGCACAGGTGGCATCCTATCATGGTACCACGCTTGAATTCACTGAACTCCTGAGAGTGACCCATTCTTTCGCAAATGTTTGTAGAAGCAGTCTGCATGCCTTGGTGCTTGATTTTATACACGTGTGGCTATGGAGGTGATTGGAACACCTGAATTCAATGATTTTGTCCCAATACTTTTTGCAATATAGTGTACAGTATGTGTGTCATGAGAGCAAGATGGGAAAAAAATTCAATCAATAAAGTGTCATTATTATTGTTAGTTCTGTTCTTATCCACTATTCTGACCATTGAGTCTGATCAGTAAAGGAGCCCCTGTTCTATGTTGCAGGAAATGAGATACCAGGAAATGGTTTTACACAGACTGGCTGAAGATCTCCCTGCTGAAAGGATTCCCTCTTTCCTCTGATCTCTTGAGTCCGGCTCAGTGAGTCTCTGGTTTCCCAGAATCGCAGTAATCAGCATTGAGTTTCCCTGAGGACCTGATGTGACAGTATCCCAAGAGTGCTTGCATGCAGTAAGGAAGAAGCCTGCCCCCCCCAACTCATACTTGATTTTAACACCACCGATCAGTAACCCAGAGCTCTCATTGTGCATAGGTTAAGAGAGTGGCATGGGATTGGCTTGGCTAAGGCTAAGAAGGAGGTGCTTGGGTGAAGGGGTGTGTCTTACCCCCAGTGCTCAGAGCTGTTTTTAGAATCTCTTGTGAGTCCATTCTGCTGCCGGGACACGGAGCACAGTTAGCTCCCTCATCCTGCAGGAGAAAGAAACCCTTCCCTGCCTTCCAGGGACTTGCTCTTGCAGATGGAGCCAGAGTAGCTCCTTTCCCAGGACTGAGTGAGTAAATTAAAACATGAGGTGCTTTTCCATTACCTATTCTTTTTTTTAGTCGTCATACTAACTGGATGTGAATAGCAAGTGTGGTTATAGAGTGGCTGCAGATTTTGCACGTCTGAAGGAAACATGGTCCTAATGAAGAGAGAAGGTTATTAAACTTAAGGCTTTACTGAGGTTTACTCAAAGGAGGGTGACGACAGCTGGGAGCTTTATCTCCAGCAGCCTTGTTGAAATGTGCTCACAGATGCTTGTGAAAAGAGGGAAGGGAGGACTGAGACAGCCACTGGCAACTGTATTTTCCCACTTTGCAGTCAGGAAGAACAATATGCAGTAAGCATACTGATACAGGAACCTGGTGCAGGATCAGCAGAACTGGAGGACAGCCGATCCAAGAAACATGAAGTGCTCCGAGATGGAACTATAAATGACGTGTAAATGGATTAAAGGAATGAGAGAACAATGCTCTGCATGTAGACATATATGATGAAAATGGAAAAACTCCATCGGGTGGAATAAATCCTCTCTGGGGATGGGTTTGTCATGGGAGCTCAAAGTCTTATTTTGATATCCAACATTTGGCAGTCACCGGGCAGACAGAGAGCCTCTTCCTCTGCTTAATGAGCCGTGACCTAACCCACCCCACCCCTATCTACTCCACCGCACCACACTCACGCACATACACACACACACCTTTGTACTTATATCATTGTAGGGACTCTCTGTTCATTTTTTATGGGGAAAACTCTAATCCCAACATAACGGCCTTTACCCCAACCCAGCCCTAACTTTAACCATAAGGAACCAAACAAAATACAAGCCTTTCGGCATTTTTAGTTTTTTGATTGCATTCACACATCTTTGTGGGGACCTGAAAAATGGTATGCACAACATCAAAACAACAGGTTTTTATTACACTGTGGGGAACACACACACACACACACACACACACTGCCCCCATAACCAGATGAATCACCAAGAATTCGCGCCCTGGAAACAAAAAGCAGGGGGGGGTATATTCGTGTGATGCCTAAAGCCAGTGATCGTATTTGCCAGAGAGTAGCAGAACACAAACTGAAACAGTCACGCACACACTTGAGGAACAGAATCCCCCATGGCTTCTCTCGCTTGCTGAGGCAGCACTTAAGGTACCAGAACATTTTTTTTTGGACCCCAACCCATTTTAAGGAAATGAAACCTTTCTGGCCCCTTTCCCCCGCAAACAAACTACACGTTCCACATGCTGTTACATGATGTGTAGCAGTGGAGCACTTGCGGTTTGCTGGGTCCACATGTGAAGTATTCCTTTATGAAACGGCATTCAATACATGATACATAAAACTGTTTAAAACAAATGTTTAATAAAACAATAGATACTTGTAATTAATGTATGTTTACACAGTTCTCCAGAGAGTAAGAGTCAACAGCCTTTTTACAAATAGACTGATTTATTCAATCAGGTTAAACATAGAGAAGAAATACCTGTATGTGTAAATTTTCTAGGTCCTTAAAAAAGTATTGAATAACTTCCAAAAGAATAAAAGAGTTGAAATATAATAACATTGTTAAAACGGGCACTTGAGCATAGTTTACATTAACATATCATTGGGAGAAATACTATTAAAGATGAAATTGACTTAGTAGAATTTGTAGAAAGCAAAACACACAGATAATGATGAGCCCATAAAAAACAGACTGAACTCAAGTCCAAACAAGGGTTCCAAAGTAGCAGTTGTTCTGCAGTATAAGAATAATTGTTTAATCCCTGAAGGGCACAAGAGCAGATCGAGTCAGTCATGGAACCAACAATCCACCAGGGTTTCAAGGAGCATTAAGTGCTTGGAAGAACATGAGAGAAATGTCATTCTTTGTCTTGCTAGGCTTCCAGCATCATGAAGCTAGTGACAAAGCTCTCTGAATAAAGCAGAGAATATTGCTGCACACACAAAAAGACCCAGTGAGGTTCACAAACTTAGCAGACAAGTTAAGTTGGATCCAAACATATAATTCATAAATTGCCCCTTTATGTGGCTGAATAGTTATCTTGCTGATAGCTGCCAACTTCTGAACAAAGTTTGCTCCCAAAAAGAGGCTGTTGGCGCAGGCTATGCAGTGAGCAGTAACGTGCTTTTCAGGGGGGGACAGCTAATTTCATACTATATGTACAGGAAGGGAGCAATAATTTCCCAAAAGGATGTCAAGGGGAAAACGCAACAGTCCTGAATATCCTGTTTGCTAAAATGGCTCAGTGCTCACATTCGTTTTAGCGCTCTCACACAATGGGTGGGTTGAAAACCCGGCAAAAACTGGGAGGCCACTAAAAGCGTTTTCCTTTACCCCCTGCAAGTAATTCTATAAAACACTTAACAGCTCCTTACACCGCCCCATAAAGTCATTCACGCAATTGCCACACAGTTCTGCAGGTGTCACTGCACAGCCCACTCCTGGGGATCTTTTTCTGAGCCCCCCCCCCCCCCATGAGCACAGCCCACTCCTGGGATCTTTTTCTGAGCCCCCCTCCCCCTACCAGGGAATAGCTCTGGCTGCCAGCTTGTTTCCCTCCCTGGGTTATTGCCATGGGGGTGTGCTCGTTTTCACTAATAAGCCAGAGCGGCGTAAATGTGCTCGTTCCCCCACTGTGTGCGGATTGTAGCATGTCCGTCATGTCCGAGTTTTGGTCCTGCTGCTGAGTTACTGCTGTAATGCTATGCTCCAGATTTATCTCTCTTTTGAGACAGTAGACAGCATTGAACATGCCAGTGTTATTTTGGGGTGTCCTAAGGCAAATGTGCATTCAGTGTTGACAGACAACACGCAAATATTCCCTTTTATCCCCACAAAGAGGCTCTGTTCTCCCAGAGCAGATAAAAAATTATTAATAAGCCCTTTTGGTGTTAAAGTTGCCTGGGAAATTTCAGTTTGACCATCTAATCCGCACAAACCAGATTTTACCTCAAATCCTTGTGCTCTAAACTGGTTTGCATACATTTGATTGGGTAGGACAAGTAAGAATTATTCTCTACATATCCAAACCTTTGACTAGAGGACTTTCTTACAAAGAAGAAATATATTCTTCTTTGGGAAAAAAAGAGCACTGAACAGGATATTAAAATTAAATTATAATAAATGGGCAGCTGCTCTAGAGCAGACCAGAGGAGGTCAGAATGCATTTAAAGGACTCTTTTTGCCAGCGATTGTTCTCATGTGACTGCGCAACATTGTTACAAAAGAAATCCTGTCATCTTCTTCAACTGCAGGATGTAGCAAGAGAAGGACTTCAAATGGAAGATGCTGAGATCATAAAGAGGCATACAGAGACATATAAAGGCATATAGAGGCAGTGGGGGATGGTCTAGCATGCCACTGCAATAGTTAGCAAACTGTAATTCAAACAAGGAAACTCATTTGTCGTCATTTGTATCTCTCCTGGATCAGCTAGGTATAGCTGGAACAAGCAATAACAACTTACATGTTTGCTGCCACACCAAAGAACCATGAGGCTTTTACTTCAAACCCTGGGGACAGTCTTTGAGAGCTGGTATGTGAATGAGGATGTCTGTCTGTGTGTGTGTGTGTGGTCCAGAAATACCTTACCTTGTGGGGACCAAATGTCTGCATAACGTGACGCATACCCATTTTTTTTTTTGGAGGAAACTCATCCATGACTGCAATCCATGGAAAAAATCCAAAAAACTAAAACTGCAAAAATTTTGTTTTGTTACTTATGGTCAAGGTTAGGGCTGGGTAGGGTTAAGGGTGTCATGTTGGGATTAGGGTTTTCCCCATAGAATTTAATAGAGTCCCCACAAAGAAATAATTACAAACCTCTGTGTGTGTGTGTGTGTGTGTGTGTGTGTGTGTGTGTGTGTAGAGGGTAATCCCAGTCTCCCAGTCCTGCTGACTGAGGAAACCAACCATGTGATCTTATCAGTTCCACATACCCAAACCCTTGAAAATTTCTAAACTGAAAATTTGTGCAATGTTTAAAGAATAGATACTCAGATAAGTATAGTTACTGTACATCTGGTGGACCCTCAAATGGTCAGACATGTTACACTGCACACTGCTACTCATTTCTAAGGAGGGAATCGTTTCTTCTTTAATCCAGAATGGAAAGTCAGCTCTACACTCTGGCAAAATCTTCTAAAGCTTCTGTCATCCTGAGTGACAGTCATCTTACACATAATAATCACTGTGTTAATGATGTGAAGAAAAAGGAACATAGAACCTTCTAACCCAAACCCAACGTCCCCCCCCCCTCCACTACCATATTAAGGAGCATTGCCCATCAAATTCATCCCAGACCAGTGGTTTCTGTTTGAATAGCGTTGTGGTCTTTGTAGTACATTTGAGACAGATGTTTACATGGATAATAAAATGAGCCTAAGTACATAAATGCCCATGGAGCTGTTAGGACACATAAAACTGTAGTCTAAGAATCCCATTTCTCTTCTTGTCAGGATGAAAAAGATAATTCACAGTGGGCCTATACGGCCTGCTGTGCCACAACCGGAAAAAAACAGAGCACCTTAAATACACACTGGTTTAAGTGCACTGTGTTAGGGGAGAAAGGTCACCAAAATGAATTCCTGAAATACCAGCCCATGTTCATTAACTACATACAAAAGGAGAAAAAGAAAACCAAAACTAAGCTAAACCTTGTTCTCAATAAATAGAATTAAGTTACCACACCACTGGAAACAGTAGCTGTTTGGTTAAAATCTCAAAAAAAATTAAATAACAGTGAGGTAAATTTCCAAGTCTGAGGTTCACTCCAGAATCAGTGCCTCATAGGACAGGTTGTTGTTGAGGTTGCCATGGTGGGTTGGGCTGAACTTCTCTAATGGTATTTAAGAAAAACTTCACTTCAGATGGGACTACTTTACCCAAAGCAACATGCAATTAAGAAAGTAGGGTTAGCTAGTTCCTAAAACTATTGGGGTCTTGCTCAAGATCCCAACAGTGGAATCACTTTGCCAACTATGGGAGTTGAACCAGTGACCTTCCAATCATGGGCGTATAGTCCTAACCCACAAATCCACACACCACCTGTTATACCTGGGGGTCAATTAAAACTTCAAATACATGCAGTTACTGCAAAGCAGTAGATCCTTAAAACAACACTATCATAGTGCTTGCATTCACCGATCAGCCAAACATTAAAATCACCTGCCTAATATCGTATAGATTATCCTCGTGTTGCTAAAAACAGCTCTGACACCTTGAGGCATGGACTTCACAAAACATCTGAAGGTGTCCTGTGGTATCTGGCACCAAAAAATTAGCAGCAGATCCTTTAAGTTGTGAGATGGGGCCTCCATGGATCAGACTTCCTTGTCCAGCACATCCCACAGATGTTTGATCAGATTGAGATCTGGGGAACCTGAAACCCAAGTCAAAACCTTGAGCCCATTTTCATGTTTCTCAAACCATTCCTGAACAATATTTCCTGTGTGGCAGGGTGCATTATCCTGCTAAAAGAGACCACTGCCTTTGGGAAATACTGTTGCCACGAAGGGGTGTACTTAGTCTGCAACAGTTAGTACATTTACATGCACACTAAGAAAATTGAATTATTGTGTTAGTCCGGCTAGAACTTTGAAAGTACATGTAAACATGTTAGTCTGACCAAAATCATACTAAATCAAATTTCTTGAAGTCGGACTAAGACACCCAGATAATGCGATTGGGAGTCGATTTACTCCTGCATGTATATGTTATACGTTCAGTTGGACTCAAGCTGGCCTAGGCGCTCTGCACATGCTCCACAGTCCCCCCTGGGCCTTGAACCGGAAATAACAGAAAAAGCTGGTACACAGAAGAAGCGTGGAGCATAGCAAGGGACGTACAGCAAGTACGAAATATACAACGCTGTAAAGCTGTCTAATTCACCGCTCAACTAAACGGCACTTTCCACCACACCAGGTACCGTACTTTTGGTACCGAAAATTAGGTACTTCAAGGTGTTGGTTTTCCACTGGTGTAAAAACTGGTACCGGCACCAAATGACATCACAACGTGAGGCGGGGTAGTTTGTACTGAATTTGAAAAATGGCTGTAGTAGGACTGGACGATGTGCGATACTAACATCGCGTGTTATGCACATCCAATTCTTATATAACTAGTCATCCTTATATAGCTAGTCATTCTGTACACATTGTAGCACAGGGAGTTTAGGTCTCGCTAAAGCATTTTTACTCTATCATAGGGAAAAAAAACTTAGCAAGTTTTGCAATTTTAATAATTATTCATTTTCAAGATTATCTAGTATATGTTTAAGAATCAGTTTAAAGTTTACCTCCGCTGCTTTTGCATAAATGCTGCATGCGTTCTCCAAGATAATCATTTTCTTCCTTGCTGTTTAAATCACTCCTAGACAGGTTCGTGAGAAATTTATGTTGAACTCCTTTTTTTTTCTTTCATGAATACCCCAATATTTATTACAACAAAATCACATTTCAATATCTGAAAATTTTCCAATACCATGTTGTCATAGTATATTATACAAAATACTTTATTTCTTGTTATGCTATCCTGGCCTTGTTGTATCTGTTCTTCTGACCAATTAAAGCTTGTATCACTTCATTTGTCCACACATCCATTATTAATAATTGTATTATTTTTTACGTATACATGATGTATTACGTGACGTAATAGGTCAACCGGAAAAAGCAATACTAACAAGCTGAAAGGAGCTATATCACCACCTGTGTAAACGAAGTCTGACATACTTCAGTCAATAAATTGATTCCCCTCCCATGCATGTATAATGTAATAAGGACCAGAGTCCGATTTAATGGCATAGTCGAGCTAAAACTGTAGCTCGACTTATCTGTGCATGTATCTGTGCATGTCCTTTCTATCATTGCAAGCATTAACTTTTTTAGCAATTTGTGCTACAGTAGGTCTCCTGTGGGATCGGATCATATGGGCTAGCCTTCACTCTTTGCATGCATCAGTGAGACTTGGATGCCCATGACTCTATTGCTGGTTCACCAGTTGACCATCCTTGGATCACTTTTTGTAGGTACTGACCACTGCATATACCAGGAACACCCCAAAAGACCTGTCATTTTGGAGATGTTCTGGCCCAGTCGTCTAGCCATCACAATGCTTCTGACACAAGAACAAGATCTGTTCCTTTGCCTAATATGTAATGACACACTTGACAGGTGCCATTGTAATGAGTTAATCAATGTTATTCACTTCACCTGTCAGTGACTTTAATGTTATGGTTGATACATGCATATGTACCCTGTGATGGACTGGCCTCCCATCCGGGGAATTTCCCAGCCTCGTGGCCCATGCTGCTTGTATCCCAGCCCCGTGGCCCATGCTGCTTGTATCCCAGCCCCGTGGCCCATGCTGCTTGTATCCCAGCCCCGTGGCCCATGCTGCTTGTATCCCAGCCCCGTGGCCCATGCTGCTTGTATCCCAGCCCCGTGGCCCATGCTGCTTGTATCCCAGCCCCGTGGCCCATGCTGCTTGTATCCCAGCCTCGTGGCCCATGCTGCTTGTATCCCAGCCCCGTGGCCCATGCTGCTTGTATCCCAGCCCCGTGGCCCATGCTGCTTGTATCCCAGCCTCGTGGCCCATGTGGCTCCAGGACCGACGGATGGACCAGGTCACAGACTAACAGCCCACATGACTTCCGGTCTGTAATTTCTTGAGCTGTGTCATGCTTGCCGGCAGCAGCTGAAGTGAAATAATGAGAGTGTTTATACAAAAGAGATATTTTTGAGGACAAAGAGGCAAACTCAGGAACATTCATTCTGGACTGAAGTGGATCTCTTCACTTTGATTGCTCAATAAAAAGGTAAGCACTTCCCAAGTGACCCCCTCCCCCACCCCCCACAATTCCCCCAATAGACACTCAAACATGCCACAAATTAAGAGGCTATTTCAAGCTAATAGCCAGATATCAGACAAACCCCTTTGAATCTTTTCAAGAGGCATCACTGAATGTTGAGAGATCTAATTCTACAAATACACATAGTTGGATATTTCAATAAATCCCACTAGAAATGAACTTTATAGACTCCAAAAAGGCCAATACCAGCACTGCGTGAGTAGCACTGCCTCCTAATACCTCCAGGGTTGTGGGTTTAATTCTAGCGTTCAGCCGAATGTGTAGGGAATTCACATGCTTTCCCTATATTCGCGATTCTTTTCCTCTGGTTTCCTACCACGGTCCAAAAAAATGCATTTTGGTTCCTCTCCTCCATCGTCAGCTGGCTTTCTTTCATTTCCTTGTCTTCCCTTTCCTCGTTTTAAAATTATTTTGTATAAATGATACAGGAATATATCACAACACACCCATGTGAAGCACCTTGGGGCAACTCTATTGTGAAAGGCGCTATAATCGGAAACATTGTCCACCATTATCTGTCTGGCGGACGAATTCTGTTAATCTGAAAATCAACATTGGACTCTTGGAGAATCTCACCTGGATTCCCAAAACTTCAGTTAGCCTTTGGATTTGAAAGCTTTTACCACATTTTGTGGGGTAATTTTACTCTCGGTCTGTCACTCACTGTATCTTACAGGAGACAGAGACATTAACAGAACATAGAAGTCAGATTTCTTTTACATCTGTCTGCTTTCTGTTCAAGGACATTCAGAAGGACAGAAAAAAATAATTTCTTTCTGGCCCCAATTGGTCTCTATTTCTGTTTATTTGTTTTGGAAAACAGGTGAAAAAGTGAGCGGTTTAATGACAGCCAGAACCTCGCCTGGACATGGATTTCACAGTCCTCTGTTTTCAATTAGTCATTTTATTTCTGTCCCAAGTTGAGTCCATGTTTTGGGGGCAGCATTCTGGAGTCGTGTAGATGGGAAGACACTTCATAAGGGGGCCATGCACGAGATCCCCAAGCTACTGCCTCGCCTGACATTTTCCTAAACTTTAGCTTTCCTACTGAATTTTCCTTTTTCCAGGTGCCTGCAATGTGACCATACGCAGAGGGGGATGCTGAAATACATCCTGCGATGTCTTTTGTGTTAATCCACGCTCCATATGGGCATGAGAATTAAAAAAATACTTAAGCATACATTCATGCATTTACTTGTCCACTTTTTTAGCTGAGTATTACAGTGATAAAAGATGTGAACTCAATAAATATATTCATTAAAAAAACAACTGACAGCACTGAATAAATAGTCAGTTTATACACTACCAGCCAAACGTTTTTGCACACACTGAGATTTTCTACATTTGCATGTTACTCATTTAACATTTACTAAAAATACACTCAATATTTTTGCTGACAAATAAATTTACAGTATGTTCACCATTTGAGTACCTTTATTAGCAAGAAAATATCATATCTTTGAATCATCAAAATAACCTCCTCTAGTAGTTATAACGGCAGAGAAAATTTGAGGTATTGTTTCTACAATAGACATTAAATACAGCTCTGTTTCATGCCATGAAACAGTTAACTAGTGCATTTAAAGTTTAAGGACAGCCTAGAATTTGACGATGCCATCATCGCACAGACAGTTAATAGAATGCCAGACATGCACTGTTAAATACTCTTTCCATGTTTTAAAGCAATGTGTTTTATTTGATTATATTTTCCTTTATAAAAATCTGCAGTTTATTAAATAAATGTGAAAGTGGTAAAACCTGTGGTGTGTGAAAACGTTTGACTGGGAGTGTATATTGTTTGCAAGTTCACTTTTTTCGTGAAATACACCCAGTGTGTACGGCTCACTTCTCAAAATGGTCTCCTGGAGCTCAGAGAACCCTTCTAATAGCTCTTCAGGACCAACGGTGTCTGGGGAGATTATAGTAGATGTAGAGTGGAACAGCCAGCCACTACCCCCATCCTTCTCAGAAGCTTCCACTGCCGTGCATGCCATTACTAATGGACCATTAGTAGACTGTTGGCAACAGCACGTGGAATACTACCTGGCAAAGAGCCAGCTAACAGTTTCAAATATTTAGTTCTCAATAGAATTTCCTTGAAAGCTGCAGCTGCCTGAGTGTAAATGGCTTAAGACCAGAACATATCTGGGAGTGTTTGTTTTTCTAGCTGTTCTGAACAGTGTAGAGACCATGCAGGCTCTTACTCTGTTGAAGAATTCTCAGAACAACACATTGAGCCATTTGAGCACAGCTTTTGTGTATAATTAAGTAGATGTGTCAGTTAACTTTACTTACTAATTTCACCACTGTACAAATCAAATTAAATCTAATTAAATAGCCTACCAAAAAAGCTTAAGTAATTAACAATGTCCCAGTAGAAATCTTTACCTTAATTCCTACCTTTCCAATTAATTAGATCCTCCAATTAATTACCCATTAACCCTCATCAAAATAATTGTCAGAATGAATTAAACAATTAAATTACAACAAAGAAACCCCTTTGTTGCAAAGCAATCTGAGATTAAACTTCAAGAAGTGTCAATGTGCTCAAAGAGCTCTTCAGGGTCAATTGCATTTGCCCTTCTATCCTTTTGCAATTGTTCTCTGATATTACCAACACAGAAATAGGTAAGATACTTCAAATCGCATGAGACTGCAATCCACAAACTCTCAGGAATGTTGTCATCTTACTATGCAAACAATGGAAGGGACAATGGAAGGTTTTAATGTAAGTACAGTATTCTATTATACAATATCAAGTCATCTACAGCTTATTTGGAGCATAAATTGACTGGTAAGGCTTCTCACTTTAACATGGTGCCAAAATAGACAAAGAAAATTACATCAGTGAGAAATTATTTCCTCCATGAGTGAGTGAGTACGTTAATACGTTCAAGCCAACTTTTGATAAATTGACTATTTGTGTTACTAGAAGCATTTGCATGGATAGCTACAATTAGCCACACCATCAACAGCAATAAAAATGACAACATTTAACGGTAATGCTGGAGAAACACTGCATTATCATTCACTAATTATGGGAAATGTTTTTCATAATGCATAAAGGAACTTTCTGGATAGAGAGGGTTATTAAGGTCCTACTGAGACTTAATGATATCATGGCTACAGTTAGCATGCCCTCTATTTTCCACCAGGTGAAAGAGACATTGATTAATCCAACAGAGACCGATATTTGAATTTGAAAGCCAAGCTGAGTGTGACAGGTCTGATAGCTGGCCTGGGCACTGTTTGCTAAGCAGAAATAGAGTTGTGAGCCCAGTGAGGATACAGTATGCTTCAGAACTGCAGCTAATGCCTATGTCTTAACAGACACACGCTGCTTTCCCTGCAGCACAGAATGCACTGCTCCTAATAGCAGTAATCTATAGACTAATTACTTAACAACTTCCCTTCATAGACTGGAAATGTTTTAGGAGCGTATTCACCTCAGGAAAACTTTTCAAATGTTCAGGTCAAGCCCCTTATTTGTTAAAGGAGTGCTTTCTCTACATTGCTTTTTTAGGAGTGGTTTTCCATGTTACATATGCCTCTGGTTCAATGACTGGGGGTAAAATAGGTACTTTGTAAACATGGGAAAATGTCCCAGCACTATGCAGAAATATCCATCATCCACTGCAGTGGCTTCTACAAACGTGCCCGAGGGTTACAGGATTTTGGTAATAAAGTGGTTAACGGCATGAACTTGTAACCTAAAGGCTGAAGGTCCTAATATGGACACTATTTTCCTAACCTTGATACAGAGTAGCAAATCCAAATTGTTTCAGTAGAATATATCCTGATATAAAAAAAGACTTATACACTGTAAATCAATTTGGATGAAAAGCATCAGTAAAAGTAAATAGAATTCTCCTTCCATGTGGAACATAAGGCATGAAATGGGATGATTTCCATCATGCACGGGGAAACGCACATAGATATTATTTGAATATGATAGTCAGGAAACATAGGTTGTAAACACACATCTGGCACTCCATAAGCAGACCATGGCACCTGTTTTAAGTCTCAGCTGAGGAACACAAATGGATCCTCTATTGCCATTTCACACAAGAAACCAAATAAATCTCCATTCCAAAGAAAACAAAAAATCAGAGAAAAAAGAAACCTTAAATCCAAGTTCAGCTTTTCCCATTCTCATGCTCCATACCACATCAGCATCACTGTTCCCTGAAAAAGGATGATGTAATCATGCACACAGGTTTTCAAACTGCATATTTTCCACTCCAAGTGCAAGAAGATTCCAAAACAACATAAGACCCCAGAGGAGCTCCTCCAGAACTGCCCCCACAGCAGTTACACCAGCATTCACAGATGTTAGGTAGGTGTCCAAAATATTCAAACACTGAGAGCTGTAATGTTTCCGTAGCTCATTCCCTTGCACACACTGCAGAATTTCCTAAATTCCTCCAGTATAAGAGGCTGAAGGTACAGTGCACAGGTGGACAGCATTGTTGTTTCAGCTCTGGGCTCGTAGCTTTATCTGTGTTGGGTTTGCATGCTCTTTCCGCGTTCATGTGGCTTATCAGTGCGACCAGCCTAAAGACAGCTGTTCATGTAAAGCGGTGATGCTAAATGTGATGGGAGGGGAGGACCAGGTGGCATGGGTAGGGTGAAGAAAGTCCCACTGGGGTACGTTTATTGAGGGGAAAGAATGCAAAGTATGAAAATGGGAAGTGGAAACTCAGGGGAACACTAGATGGGTCGGGTTTCCCCAAGGTACAATCCTGAATTGAGCAGGACGGCAGAAGGGGGCATTGATTCTGCTGGGGTGGTAGTGTTCTGGCGGGAGAGGCAGAAAAATAAACTTTTCGAAAGCAGTATATTCTCACTGCTACCGCTGGTCTCCCTATGTATGCAGCGTCATAGGTTTCATACCAACACTGGGCAGGGGGGCGGGAGGGGCGACGGGTATGTCTGGGACACACGTGTGACATCACGTTGCATTACCGGGACGATTCTGTAGTCCGCTGTATACAGTTCGTTTTTTTATTCGTACCTATTGCCGTTACAGAAAGTGATATCCATCCTCACTAATATAGCGGTTTAAGTCTGGCAATGTCCCGCATCATGTACGCTGAATTTGCGGTAATTGTTAAAATTTTGCACAAATCACGAGATTTCGCCGCGAATGTCAGGCCCTGTCTGGCAACACATTGAATAGCAACTAGGAAATCTTCTCCTAGAGACCTATAGAGATAGGCCTAAATATAGGGCATTTGTTAAATCTCTTGGTAGCAATATATGGGACTTTCTGCCAACAGTTTAAGAATTGAATGATTCTGAGTTTACATTAACTGAGTAACTTACTTTATGGCATCTACCAAATAAGCACCAGGTCTGGCCCCGTTTTTTGGACGGGCTTATTACACATTCTTATGTCCTAACACCAAACACCGTTGGATGAGAATTGCGACTGACACATGCTATGTGGACAAATGCAACGTTATCAGCGTCGCTATTTGTGCTGTTAACTAACAAGTTTGCACAATCAAATAAGTTAATCTTTATGAAACCTGATCGACGATACGATTAAATTCCACCATTTCAGGCAGTCTTTTATTGGTTAAATGCTGGTTAAGATTCGAGTTCTTCAATAACTTAAGTTAACATGCAAAACAGAGCAGCACTTTCCCTGCCGCCGCACGCAGCTCAGGAAGCTAGAGTCTGCCAGCCGGAGCGAGAGTTCAGACTAAACCATTTTAATGGAGGGTAGCGGTTCTCCAGGTAAAAACTGTCAGAAAAAACTTTAAATTATGTGACGAGATATATTAATCGTGTATGTTTTTTGAAAGTTAAGCATTTTATTATATATGATATTGAGGGGGATGATACCCCAATTTCAACATGGGCGGAGACGTGTCTCCTCTGTCCCCCCTAAATGTACGCCTATGGCCGGGTATGGTGTGATCATTTCTCCCGTGCTCTCTCTCCGGGCAGCAGTTCTCTCGAGGCGGTCGCATTTCGTACCTGGGGAGCTGATCCGGGATGGTTGGTTGATGCACCAAATAAATTACCTTGTGCTAGACCGGTTTCTGAAAATGGATACATGGACATATGATAGTTTGCCAAAGAAATATCCTCCACAAATGGACATGGGCATCGGTTTAAAAAAAGTTAGTGATTCTTAGGAGAATAGCTAGTATATTGGCACATATTTGTTAGCTCGTTACATAAAAAGAACCACTAAGGAAGTAGTTTAATTGACAGCTTCTCAGAGAGACTCGGTAAGTTCCCTGTTAAGCTTGGAACATGTCAGTCACTGTAGCCCAGGGGTGCCCAATCTTATCCGCAAAGGACCGGTGTGTATGCGCGTTTTTGGGATAACCTGTAGGTCAGCTGTCCAAACCCAGGTGATGAGGACTATTCAGCCAATCAGTCCTCTAATTAGTAATCTAATTAGGGAGTTGCAGCGAAAACCCGCATACACACCGGCCCTTTGGGGATAAGATTGGGCACCCCTGCTCTAGCCGAAGACTTCAAAAGCGTTTCCTTAAACACCCAACCGTATATGTTACAAATCCAGGGCAATCAGAACAATCAAGAATGCCATTTTGGATTGTTTTGTACCAAGTAACGTAATCCTCGTTACTAAGTTACTAAAATAATACAATTTTATTTTATTTTATTGAGACCTACTCCAACAATTGCTGTTCTCTTTTTTTAAAAAATGTATCGGACTAGCGTATCAGTTAATGGCGCTTTTCTGTAGTAGTGAGCCGGACTAAATCTGAATCAGGCTTAATTCGCAGACTGGAAAAGCACAATTATTTCTGCCTGTTTATACACAACAATGGGGATCCCAGACCTTGATCATGATTATTGTCGGATCGTCTTTGTTGTTACAATCTTCGATATGCTTGTACTATTGTTTTAATTTCTGATTTTTATGTAATTTACATTGCAGGTACTGTAGCTCCAATCTGTTCACACTTTCTGGCAATTTCTCTGTACCTTTTCATTAAAGGCTGACAGCTCTAAGTCCAGCTGGGTGTTGGCAGGTGCTCAAGCAGATATAAATACCTGGATCTCATCCCATTCTGGTATATTCAAGACTCCACCGGTTTTACTTGTGTGTACGAATTCTTAAATTTTCCTATCAGAGAATTTTAACAGAGCTGTGCAGAGCATTTCTCTCATAGACTTTTGTCAACAGAGTTAAAACACAATTTTTTAGCCAGTTCTGGAATGTGAACAACCTTTGAATGTGATTTCAAGTGAAATTGCAGGTATTGAGCATGCCTGAAATCTACACATTGAATTCTTCCTTAGCCTTCATTGATTATGTGGTTGAAACAGCCTTTTGTAAAGTCACAGTGGTTCTGGCTTGGCAAACTAGTGAAAAGGGAGTTTACATTCTCTTGTAGTGTCTTGCTTTGTTGCTAACTGACATTGAAAAGGTTTATGCCAGTTTTTGTACCTTGGCATAGTGAGGTCTGCAATGAATGCAGGAGTACTCTGCCAGGCAATGTTAAGGGCAGCTGCATGGGAAAAATTAGTTAGGAAAATGATGAGTAGATGCATCAAGTTGTTGTTCTTTGAAAATTTGATTTTCATATTCCGATTGGTCTTTATAGCATGGTGCCTTATGTATGCAAGGAGATTTGTATGCATCAGAGCTTTGTTACTGTTTTCAACTCTTTTCAGGGTCACAAACAGAAAAGGATCTTAGTGTAGAGGTGCAAGACAAAATCCACCTCCTGCAGTCGAGGACTGTCAGCAGTGGATGGTCATCATGATGACGTTTTATCTTCTGTCTGGGTCTTTAGGCTTCCTAGTGCTCATTGTCATGGTAATAAACTACGTACATTTAGTTGCTGGCCATCCTCTTTTTACCTTCAACTTTTCCAAGTATTAATTTTCATTTGTGCTTCAACTGAAAATTTGTTTTTAGCTAGAATCCACATTTATTTTCCTTGCAGTCCATGGTATTCTTACATCTTTGCCAGCTGAAGATATTCTTCCTGTCCTATTTCTTCTCCAATGAGAATATAATTCTGAAAATGAAATTCTGATCATTTCTCTTGGATTTCTTTCCAGGTCCTTACAGAGGAATACCATCACCAGGAATGAACACTGACAAGATCTGGTTCTTTAACCTGTCTCTTTCCAGTGAAATATAAAGTGGTCTGAAGAAGCAAGGAGCCCACAGTCTCCTTCAGCAGTTTCACACCTTGAGTATGAACATGTTTTCGACGGGCTCAAATAGTTTCGGGGCTGACAGCTGAGCCGCGGGTGCGAAACCTGCAGCGAGGAGGGAGTGCCTGAGACGCTCTCAGTCATTCATTGTGCTTCGCCAAGCTGCCTCTCTCTCCTTTTGTCTTTGCTAGAAACAGAGTGAAACAGCGAGGCAGAGAGAGAGAGAAACCGGAAAGGCCACACTTACTATGAAGAGGAAAGGGAGAAATATGTAAACTGGCACAAACCGACAGGGGCTCTGCAACCTACAAAATGGGATGAACATGGATTAGTTATGCAATAATCATATTTCCCTCAAGAAACAATGGTAGCACACTAAGTGTGATATGTCGTTTTTTTTTTTTTTCTCTTTTCCAAACCATTACTTCCTGTTGAGAAGCTGTAGTCTACCACAGTTCTCCTGAGAATTTACACAAACTGACAAGTGGCTCTATGTGGTTGGTGGCTGTAAGTGTCATTAGTCAGTAACATTCTGTTAGGATTGGTACAATCATTAGCCCAGTCCTACTGCAGGACAGCTACTGTAGTAGTAAGGAATAACTGCTTCCTTAGTCCATATTGCCTATAAAGCTAGCTGAACAATTCTATTAAGTTTTATGAATTTATACGTAACATAACATATAGACCTGAAAGAACTGAAATCCATCTCATATCCTGGTCCATTTGACAGGAATTTTCAGCCTGTTTCCTGTTTCAGATAAAATCATTTTTATTACAAATCTGCCACTCTGGCCACAGTGATTTCCCTCAGATTCCTATGTCCTATATCAGAGTCCTATATCAAACTCCCAGTAAATAGCTATAGGGGGAGTAGCTGAAGCTTATGCTAATCTTTCTGTATTAATAATACTTTGTTGTTCCCCATGGGGAAATTCTCTTTTCACCTCCCCCATCTTACTCTCTATAAGAGCATGCTTGGCTACAAAGGGCAGCCGCCTGTTATGGCACTCAGGGAGCCGCTCAAGAGCCCACAGACATACCAAGGTTGGGCTTAGACCAGCAACCTTCTGATCACAGGCACAAAGGCTTAGTCCACTCAGTCACACACTGCCTATGTGCTATTAGGGCTCTTGTGACCCCTAAGAACAAGGTTTCTTTTGTAAGTTGGTGCAGCTCACACTGTGGGTTGATCATGGAGTTTCAGCCGTAACACAGCAGACCTGATGTCCACACGAGACCAGCCTGAGGAGCATGCTGACCCATATCTCCCATGGATCCTCCAGACATGATGTTGTAGGCTTCAGAGGATGTAATTCTGTATCACTGACTGCACCAGCCAAACAAAGACTCAGGTTCAGCATAGCAGATGACCTTTGGATGAGAATCTGTAAGTTGATTTATAGCCTTTCCTTTAGAACAAGGCTTTTCAAATCTGGACCTCGAATAAAGATCCAGGCCTTGTTTTCAGTTCTCCCAGGTACTTAGTTTAATCATTGCTGATACTGATTGGTCACAGAAGCTTCACACCTGGCTCAGAGGTAAAGGAAGGCTGGAAAATCAGCAGTGTTCAGACTTTGAGGACTGTGATTTGAATAGTCCTGCTTTAGAGGTTAGAACTTCCTACATATTAACAGCGTATGAGACAGAGAACATGCTGGATGGAAGGCCAGTCAATCACAGGCTACACACTCAGATTCACAATCAACCTCCAAGGGCAATTAAACACCAAATCACCCACCTCCATCACTTAAAATACACAATAAAAAACTATATAAAAAACAACTGGTGACAGAGTCATGTAATTATCCGAACTAGTTCAACAGTTTGTTGGTTTTGTTTTTTTATTGAAAGAAGGGAACAACAGGATCTGAACCCACAAGAACTTCAGAAGGTACAAGTGAATAGTAAACAGTAATACCTATGTGAGAACACTGCAACTTCAAGGAGAAATTCAACTCCTTGATGGACTGAAGCCCTTTGAAGTGATCAGTACCTAACTGGTCATCCAGCTACCAGCTAAACTGACTGCTGAAGTTACTGGTTTTAGAGGAATTAGACAGGTCCCTATTAATGTTTCACATGCAAAGTAGGGTCTGACTTGCTGAAGGAACATGTGTAAAGTCCCATGTTCTCAAGCCACCATAATGGAAAGGATCACAGAGAATACTCTGTCATGGGACTTTTTACATAGGTACAGCTTTTTGGAGTTGTTCCGAAAAATGCACAAAACATTTCTGGCAAATGAACGGCATTAAAGTCCAGTAAAGGACACTGACTTTGCAGGTTTATAATTCTAGTGATGAAAGCATTTATTTATAGCGACACTGTTCCACCTGCTGGCCAAAATATGATAGTACAAAATTAATCTGAGACAAGTCATAATTAAACTTTTTTATCGCCACCATAAATGGCTTTTACTCAGACTGTGGAAAACTATTTTTAGTTTTTTCATTGGCTTTTGCATCTCTGGAATCAGGAGTCTCATTATGTAAAACACAAAGTGTTCCATTGTCTTCATAGAACATCATTATCATGATAATGATTGCCAGTACCACAAGGGGTTTCTCAAAACCAGGGAGTATGTTCTGTGGTCTTTAATTGTAGTCTGTGGTTCCAGTCTCAGACATAACTGTGGGCCTGAAAAATGAATCATGTTGAGACCTCAAGTGCGTGTGGGGATACTCGCTGCTCCTTCATGCCCAGGCAGAGGACTTTATGGCTGGAGTTTTCCCTGGTGGGCAAGAGACTGGCCTTGAATGGTCCTCATAAGGGTACCGCCTATGCACTCTGCGACCCTTTTGGAAGAGTTCAATGCTCATGAGGCAAAGAAGGAAGGGGCATGATTGAGAGTACTGGCCTGCCAGATAGAACCTGAGTAATGAACTGTAATTGGACTGCTGTGAAAGCCATGACTTGTCCCAAATAAAGTTCATGCTTAGATCATAAATGCCCATAGTACCACAACAGCTGAAGATAAAAGTCAGTGAATAACTTTTTAGTTGTCATTTAACGCTGCATATTTTGGAAACTGGCATGAAGAGAGAGGCAAAACTATCAAGTAATCACTACTTGGTACTGTGCTGAACTCGGAGCATGGTGAGGAGACTGGATGTGTAAGGACAAACCTAACCAGCAGTCAGGCTTTTCTGGGAATCTCTGGCTGAAGCTTCTATACAAGATGAATTCCACTCAAATCTTCAGAACAACTTCTCCTCCATGCAAAGTGAAGTCAGGGACGTCGAGGTGGAAGAGACCATGATCAAGGCCTCTTTGGCAAATAGGCAGTCAGGTTCTGTCATAGCGGTAACTACAGGGCAGGTTAGTGGAATGATATGGTGACAAACTATGGCTGAAGAAGGAGCTCTTTAGTGGTTGTATGGGAGTCTTCTGGGATAGAGGAAAGATACTGACATTCCAGAAAGGCTAAGGTGCAGGCAGTTGTGGAGTTGATGGTCATGGAGAAGAGACTCCAAAAATGTTTTGGCAAACTTTAATAGGAGAGGTAGGCAGGAACTTGCTCAGGCAGAGGAAACGCTGACCAGTAGTTGAATCTAGAATTAATTCCCTGGAATATTACAGCTAATGTTGTGCTTTTGGTCTCAATAGATCAGAACCTCCAAGATGGATGATGGACCAATTTGATGCTGAATGTGAAGTACTGGGGATGAGAATTTGCATCTCCAAATCTGAGACTATGGTTCTCTGCCCATTTTGTGGGCATTGAGGTAGTCCTGGTGATGAATAAAAAGCTAAACTGTTAAACTGTCAACCAAAGTTGTAGTACACTGGTCAATCTACGGCAATACATTTACATATATACCTGTGGGTAATGACCAAAATACAAGTGTTGAGTGCAAGCAGCTAAAGTTAGGTTTCTCCACAGGGTTGCTGAAATCACTCTGTGACACGGTGAGGAGTTAAGAGATTGGGGGCATGTCACCATATCCAGGACACAAAAATTGGTGCTATGCCCCTACTATACAGTACTATATAATAATACAGGATGTGCTTCATTATTACCGTATTTAATGTTGGTAATGTCTAATTGCGTAATTAATCAAATAAACTCTACGATACGTATGTATGTACGCAAATGCCATGTTAGACATGGGCTCCGCCGATGGTTCACTGTTATCCATGGTTTCGGCACGACACAGTAGGTCTTGGAAGGCATTAACCTTGGATACTACACAGATTATACTACCGATTATATATAGATATCGACTAATATATCACTCATTATAATCCATGTCAAGGTGGCAGTTTCTGCCTCAGAAAGTCTCATTGCTTTCCAGACCCTTTACATTAAAGACAGATTCCCTTACTGATTGATTTTGCCTGTGCTCCCCTAATGGGGCTCTTTAACACCACTATGCCTAATCACTCATGGAAACAAGGGATTAAAACTGAACGTGGGCTAAAAGGGGAACTATAACTGTTGTAAGGAAGGGTAGGCAGTGGGTGCAGGTTGTGTGATTACAGAGGCTGAAATCCATTCCCATGGGCGTATTTAAAGACACCTTCCGGTCTCAGGCTGGCCAGTAGAGGTTTGCATGTATTCCATATGAGTGGCGCCTCAACCAGCATCTTTAGCAGAAAGCTGTGGGAAATGATGTAAGGTTCTACATGTCTTCATCACCAGATTGATTGGGGGGGGGTTGGAGCAAGGACAATCAACTGGTACAGATGCCACCAACCTTACTAGTAGTCTAAGAACCCAAACATGTAACAGGCTTATATGAAGAAATTTATATATTGAACAAAGTCAAATTTTAATCTTAAATTTAATTTGATCCATTGTTTTGGCTTAAGTGCAGATGTATGGTGATGAATATAACATCTGCCGAGAACATGCTGAATTTCAACCGCTTGACTTATTGTCTGTTTTGGAACGAAAGTTGACACTTTAAAATAGCTGTAGGTGTCATTCCAGCTGCCTCATTAGTGCTCACATTTAAGGTGACTGCGGCTGCCGGCCTACTACTGCTAAGTGGTAAAATACCCTGTTCCTTTAATGAGCCATGGACAGCTGCGGACCAAGCAGTTATGTGCAGTAACCTCACTCATGTGCTCTTTGCTGATAAGTGAGAGATGGAACAACAGGTCATCCAGATAGGAAGGTGATCCAACTAGAGTAGGGGGGATCTTTGATCGTCAGTACTAGAAATGGCTACATCCTGTGGAAGGGAGTCATAATTGTATTTATGGTTTTAGGAAGTGTTTAATCTGTTGCATGTTTGCTCTTTTGTTCCTTTCCTTTATTCCCAATTACCTCAGTATCCTCCCCAGAGCTTTCAGACATTAATAGTCAACCTCATTCCCACACATGCCAATCTTAAAACCTCCTGTATTTCACAACTGCTGGAGAGACATGAATTATTAAAATGTTGTTTTATGAGCTTGAAAAGAATGGTTTTCTTCCTATTAAAAATGTTTTTGTACACCTGAACAGAACTGCCATGGGCTTGAATTTATTTTCCATAGCTGAAGTGAGAACAACACAAGCTGCAAGATTCAAGGAGGCCATTTGCCACATTTTTGTTTGTTTTTATTTAACTTGATTGTTTCATGTATTGTAATCTGCATTCCTTATACCATTCCACTAACAATTCCTATGCGTTAAAGTATGGCACACATACATAAACTCTATAGTGCCCATATAAAATTATTTATTAAATAATTCTATAATATTGTTAGAAATGTCATGCCTTGCACTTCTTGCTATGTATCTCAACTTTGTAATTTCCCTTAATATATCATCTTGTGGCCAATCGGTCCATGACTGCCTTGCACTTTCAATGTACAAAGCATTGGCCTATTTTCTTCCAAAGCTGATACAGCCCTCAGCAGATTACAGTCAGACCCATTAATGAAAAACACGTTAGCTAATTGGCTATTGTGCCACCTTTAGCAAAGCCGCACAGTGAACAGGCATAGACAGTACATATGCACATGGGGCGAGTGAGTAAGCTGACCCGTTGTGACCCAGACTTCATGTCTCTTTATTCTGCTGATGTAGGCATCATAATGAACACTCTGAACAACACAGACTCTTGTTCCTGAAGATGTACATGGGGATATACACTGAGTACAAATGTCTAACAAAATGTGTGGATTTGAAACTTAAATATAAAGAACTGTTGTCCTTAGTTATTGTTCAGCCCTCTGTATTTTTATGTAAGTTACCACTGTTATCGTAGAGGCAAAAAGTATGCTATTTTGTTACATGGACTTGCACATTCTGATGTGTGAACTCTTATTTTGAAGCTAATGCAGATATAGAAAATATATGTCTTTGCTTCTTCTCACTGTGTAGAGCATGGTGAAAGCATGGTGGAAAAATCTCAGTGCAGCAGGACAATTGTTATGATGCTGTAAGTTTATTATATACCTATTCGTTTTATGTTTTGTAGTTTGAGATATAATGAAGAACACTGTTCATTGTGAAGGCATTCTAGTAATATGTATTATGCACACATCAGCAACTGTTTTGATGTGTCTAATTTGGCAACAAACTTGAGTCATCACTGATGAAGGGCAATGCCAAGTTAGATTTATTCTTGGAATAGCAAAGTTAGTTCCACGGCCAGAGCCCACAGTTTATCTTGAATTTTGTGGTGCCTACAATATATTATGTCAGATTGATCCTTGAGGACCTCATGCTGTTAAGTTTTATTATGATAGCAAAGTCTTACATGAATACATCTTAAATAAGCCCAAGTGATTCTCTGTATATTCAATTCAATTCAATTTATTTTTATGTAGCGCCTTTCACAATAGAGTCGTCCCACGGTGCTTTACATGGCTGTGTTGTGATACATTACAATATTATTCTCTCTTAATGATGTTGTATTTGTGCATAATCATGTTTACCTATACATTTCCCAAACAATGGTACTACATGCCTGTGGATCAGAATCCAGCTCATCTGGCTACAAGGTCAGTCCTCCTTTGCACTATATGACTTAGTAGACCACATTTCCTTCACAGATCTCCTGATTGTGATGTGCATGAGTTTGTTGAGCTGATATATTCAGAACTGGATGTGGAAGATAGTCTACAAATAGCTAGTCTTGCTACTTGTACTGAAGAAGTGAAACTTACCTCAGAATGGTTTCAGTACTTCCCCAGTTTGGGCTCCCTACTAACAGATGCTGCCTTCTCCAACAAGCTCACTCTCACCTCTGCAAGTTCATCACATGTATTCAAAGGATGCAATCAGTGTAACCCACCTCACATTCCTCCAAATGAGCAGTGGCTAAAAAGGCTACCACTGAGTCAGTCCAGAGGGATGCATATTCAGAGGAGTACACTACCCCACAGGAGAGCAAGTTCATGAGGATCAGTGGTTGTCTGAAAAATGCTTCTTTCGAGCCAAAGGTCAAAAATCCAATCATTGTTCCTAGGCACCTGCGCCCCCTAGAGCCTTCACAGAGAAAGATCTCTTAACCTATTGGTGGAGATAAATATGAGCACTAGCAAATTAATTCTGGACCTTGTGAAGAAAACGAGTGTCTCTCCATTTGCCAGCCAAGGCACAAGTGGCACAAAGCACATCAAGATCTCCAAGCTGAGGATGTTGTCCCACTAAAACAGTCAAACACCACAAAATGAGTTCAACAACACCTTGAGGTGGAATGTTAACATCAACTCTATAATTAGAAAAGAGATCATTCTTCCTTTGGCAGTTCAGGAAGGTCAATGTCTCACGTCCATTCATGAACTCCTACTCAGCCAAAATCACAAGCATGGATGGAGCTGTGGGGATGGGAGGCAATGCCCCCCCCCCCCCAGTCCCCTGAATCAAAATTGCAATTAGTGCAATGCTGGTCTTATGTTCTATGCTGGCATTTTGCACCTTTGCATAAGGTTTGTTGGAACCCTATAAGTAGACAAAATAATAGGTTTTGTGTGCATCAGATATGTGTTGGCACATATGGTAAGCAGGATGCATGTTTTTTGCCCCAAAAAAAAAAAAAATGCATGCATCAAACTCAGCCTATGATCGCAAATGTTTTGACCGTCTTAATCCTTCCCCTCTGCCTCCTCCCTCTTGAACACCAGGCAATAGTGGGTGGTTTGCATTGCTTAAAGGTCTCCGCTGTAAGCTACCAACAATAAAAGACAAGAGCTGGGAAGACTGCAGTGGATCCCATCCACCCGAGCAGCTACCTCTGCTAAACTTCCATAACAATGATGGTGAAACTTTTGATACTTAGGCTATACAACATCACCTCAGCTTAGTTCCTGAAACTATCCGACTCCTCAGCAAACTCATCTAAGAAAAACCCCTTTACTCTCATGCATGTTAATTCGAAACATATTTATGTAGTAAGGTAATATTGTTATATTATTATCCAGAGTTTCAAATTCTGCACCGCAACAACCAATTCCTTTGAGCTCCACATACTGATGACAAATTACTTTGAGTTCTATCCTGCCCATGACCTTGATCAGTTGTTAGAAGATGTATTGATGGGGATAATGTTCAGTTGAATGTGCCTGTGCCATTTTCCTCAGGAAGAATACATTCCTTTACTGATATTTGGAAAAGCTGAGTCTTATGTTTAACAGATTTTTGGCCTGTTTCCAAATAGAAGACTGCACTTTGGAATTCCAGCAGTCCAAAGAACATAGGCATTCAAATCCTATTATAAGACAATTATCATATCAATGAAAAATCTTATATTGACAACGTACAATATAAAATATCTGCATTTCAGTGGTAGTTGCCTATTTAATTAATGCAAGATTAATTTGCCTACCTGTGTATTAATTTGCCTACCAGTTTTCATTTTGAGATTTTGATCTTGAACTTAGGTCTGTAATAAAGGACCAAGACCCACTGCATTACGCTTAATTCATGGGCTCCTACCCCTGCAGGTGAACGCTGACGGTTTCGCGGATAGGTTGGTTAATTATAGCTATATGCGAACTACATGTTTTCAATCTGCGTCTTTTTAACGCCCCATTATGAACGCGGATGAAAAAAATGAAAACGGTTAAAATTACGTGGATGGCGACCTTTACTGCTTCAGAATGAAAGTGGGAAACCCCTTCGCCATCCACTAGTTTTGCCTACGACGCAAACCGGTCCACGGACAACTCTATCTTAAACTGTACTGTAGTGGGCTATTGCTTGAGTTTATTTCTTCGTAGCCTGAATACTGTCATTTTTTTACTGTAAAATTAATGTTTTTTTTCAAACACATCACCCTCTTAGTGAAGCATTTCAGAACTGTTAAATCTATTATGATCAGCCTTTTTAAAATAAATTCTTATAGACAGAAATAAAAACCTGTGTACCCATTAATTTGTACAACATAATATTTAACGTAAATCAGAAGATAGCCTGGCTATTCTGCCCACTTTGTGTAAAGAGATCTACCTTGTTGGTCGGGACAAATCGATTTTATAGACACTATCAAATAAAATAATTTCAATAAAATTACCAACAGAGTTTCCAGAAACATCATTGGGCCATACAAAAAAAGTGACGGACAAAAATACTGCTTTAGATACCACATTTTCGAATACAAGTCGATACATTAACAAATCTATATATTTTTTTAATCATTAAACGCTCGATTCCGATGCACTATGCACGTGCATGTGACGTTCACGTAACACTTGTCTCCAGCGTCACACACGGCCACGCGCCCGCCGCGAAGACCTCCGTCTGTGACGAGATGGTCCGTTTAAATAAGTCGCGGTCCGAGCGGCTACTTGAGCGGCGAGCTGTGACGGACATGCTCAGTCGCTCCGTAAGCGGGTAGTGACGTCACGGGCGCCATATTGAAGTGCTGCTGCTGCTGATTTTTTGTTTCGGTCGCAGTGCCAGCTTTCTGTTTCCTGTTGGATTACGGAGGGGAGAGAAAATACAACAATTATGGAGATCGATACACTTCTGGAGGCTTTCAAAGGTTATTCCTGTTGTCTAGGCGCTGAGTGGATGTCAGAGGAAAGAGGCGTTTAAGGCCGAAGGAAATACTATTAGAATTTGAACGGCGAGAGGCTAACTGGCTAGCAAGGGTGTTGAATGTTGCTAATTTTGTGTCAGGAAAATTTAAATTGAAGGGGTCTCCGTTTATGATATCACAAAGTTGTAACACCGTGTGGCCGATTGAAATGGGCTCTCACTGTCAAGGTTTTAGCAGTCCGGGTTTATAAGGCAGCGTACTTTACCCTGAAGCCGGTGCTGGGTAGTTACTGTAGTTAGCTGGTTAGCCGTGCGGGCGGCGTGTTGGTGGAGACACAAACGTACGAGCCGTGGTGACGGAGAGGACACCGTCACGTGATTACCCCCCCCAATTTAAGAGAACTTATCGCTTAATCTAGGCTCAGGACTCCCGGTTTTTAACTTTTTTTTTTGCTGAATAGAACAGGTAGATTGAGTGTGGGGAAACTGTATTAGATGTATTTTTAAATGTCAATCGTATTTCCATATTTTCAGATTTTGAAAGGAAAGGGAAGAAAGAAGCGTGTCCGGTCCTAGACCAGTTTCTATGCCATGTCGCCAAAACTGGAGAGACTGTGTAAGTATATCCAACAGCAGCCAGCCGGCCGCGCATAAGTAGAGGCCTGTTAGCTACCCAGCTAGCCGAGACAGCTAGCTCTCTCTCTCTCTCTCTCTTCTCTCTCTTCTCTCTCTCTCTCATATATTCTCAGTTTCATTTTCTTATTTTCTTCCTCCCATCTCCAGTCGGAGAAACGCATTTTTCCTGATTTTTAAATCTTACCAAGAACACATGTATCCCTGTGATAGTTCAGACATATAGCACTGAAAGAGTGCTGCTTCTTAAATTCTGCCAAAGGAAGGGAGCGGTTGGCAGGCAGACACCTGTAGCAGACTCAGCAAACTGAGAAGGGTTGGCAGACATTGTAGGTACATATTACCTATAGCACAAAATAAACCTTATACTCTTTGTTTTCACTTGTAGCTGCTGTCTTCCAGTTACCTGAAATTGTGATTTTGTTGAATTTTGCATAGATGTTAAATCATGGAAGGGTTGTGTAGTCATTCTGGTCTGGTATGAAGGGTGCATGTTTCTTTCCACACCTTGGAGATCCTGGGCTTTGCCTCGGGCGTCATTGCTTACATGAGACAAAACAAGAAGTGGATTTAAATGTGACATTGTGTCTAAAATGTGTTGCTTTTTGGGAGAAAAAGCAAAAGCTGGATTTTTGTCTTGATGTAATACTGGTATCTTCCAGCTTTGACACTTTATTTTTTGTAAACACTGCATTTATGATTACTACAACCATTCAGTAGTCGACTGGTAATTGTGTCAGTCAGTCCAGTATAAGGTGAGTGTTGTAGTAACAGAAAAACAGAAAAAATACATTATTACAGAAGAATTTTAAAATGTAACTATTTCAGGAAATGTTATACCCTTTCAAGGTGATTTATGGCTGGCTGCTGATACATAGATGACTTGTATATGTTATTGAGATTTTATAATTGTTATCCTTCATTGTTTACCATAATATTAGAGACATTTAGCTTCTGAATGAGGCATTTTAATTTGCTTCCATCCCACTGGAAGAAAAGGTGACTTGGGATATTCAAATAGGCTTTAAAAGGGAGAGTGCTGAAAACTGCCATGGTCAAATTCTTCATATGTTGTGCAGTGTCTGGCTTTTGGTGCAGCACTGCAAAGTAACTGCATGTAGTCTTCAGTGAAAAAGCTTTAACACTTCATTATGTTTGACCATGTGTCACAGGGTTTTTTTTTTTTTTAAGTGTTTCCTTTGCTCCTGTCATGTTCTTGGATAGTTTTTCATTCCTGGCAGTAGTGAAATGTGAGACCTGCACAGAAGGATGATTCCTCTACTAGGGATGTAACCGTACACAAAATGCATGGTTCAGTATCAACCTCGGTTTTGTGTTCACGGTTTGGTGTAATTTCAGTACAGCAGGGAAAACTGAATTTGTTTTGTAGTTCTTTATTACTAAAATTGCAAATACAAAAACGATAAGAAACGATTGTAAACCCAAGGCTCCATCATGGGTTATTTGCTGCCTTCCGCCCGTATCTTCTGAGATACGCTCTGGACCCCTCATGACCCTAAACTGGCGAACCGGGTACAGAAGATGGATGGATGGCTGTAAACCAAAGGCAATGTGTCTGAATAACAAAAGCGAATGGATGCTTTATAATAATAATAATTAATAATTGATACTTTATTGATCCCCATGGGGAAATTCTTTACACCTTCCACAACTTGCTCTCTGTAGGTGGTAGCAAACTGGCTGCGAAGGGCAGCCACCTGTCACAGTGCCCAGGGAGCCAGGGGTTAAGGGCCTTGTTAATATTCATCATATGGGAATTCAGTTTTAGTGAGTTAAACATTTAGTACAGGTTTCCCCTACTATCCAAAAATGGAGCATTTCTACGAAACCTTTAAGCCAAAATGGTGAAAAGCAAAGAAGCAATTACTTTTAATCTATATGAGGAAAAAATTTTGTACTTATGTGGTAAATATTATTTATGATCTCAATGCAAGTTTACTGTTATCAGGGCATATAATACAGTTCCTTATGGACCTGTAGAACTGCCAAATGATCAAGAAGAAGCCCAATTTTCTTTGCTGGAATTCCAGATTTTCTGAAAAATTCTATATTTGTGTATTTCTCATAATACAAAAATGCTTTGAGTTGGAATGACGTATGGTTCAGGAAGTGGGCTAGGAAGGTCAAGGGTTTTTTGTTGCACTACTTTGCATGTTAATGTACTCGCTTGACCTTTGGAAATCGGGGAGCACCATTGTGCTCAGGTGTAGCCCCCAGTGCCTTTGTGGATGAGTCGGCATTTAGTGTTCAGGTGTAGCTATGCAGGGAGCTGAATCAGGAGACCTCCAATAATGACCTGATGAAAGCGCTCAGCTGAAACAAGCTGCCTCAGGAGCTTCAGATATTCTTGGGCAGTTTTACTTTCTTGTGCAGTGCCTTTTTGGACTGCTGTATGTTCCATTTGGTTCCATGTTATCCCTTTCGTATTCCCACATGAAATGTGAGTATACGATTGACTGTGGTATATAATCACCTATTCAATCAAGAAGTTTGTCCTTTGTAATCTCCCCCACCCCAATACCATCTGTAGGATGTTGGTCATTTAAATAATGGTTTTCTGTCTATTTATTCATTAATTTGAATGATAATGGTTCTGTTAAGTCAAAATACTCCCTTTCATCTAGGCTCCAGTGGTCGCAGTTTAAAAGCTACTTCCTCTTCAAGCTGGAAAAGGTTATGGATGACTTCCGGGCCTCAAGCCCAGAGCAGCGTGGCCCGGCCAATCCCAACGTGGAGTACATTCCTTTCGAAGAGATGAAAGAGAGGATACTAAAGATTGTGGATGGGTACAATGGGTAAGTGATGTGTCTTCAGGGCAGCTCCTGGCCACTGTCGTGTATGGCTTTCACACTGCACAACAGGAACTGGGACCTTTATGCTAAAGAAGCATGGGAAATGCAGAAAGGTAATAGGCTAAACTTCAGACACAATGCAACACTACACTGCCTTCCCAAAATAATGGGGAATGAACAAGTCATTTTGTTAGTTATTGGGGGGATTGTTTGTGATCAAAAAGGGACACATCACATCTGAGTGGGAGGCGATCTCATGATACAAATTGCGGAGTAGCAAATGGGACCCCCCCCCCCCCCAACCAAAGGCTCAAGCCTGGTTAAAACCCTTAACTCTAAAGGTGGCAATACCCAGTTGTTTTGCTTGCATGTTTTGCACTTTTGCACTGAAATGGTGTGGCCTGACTTTAGTGTTTTCATTTGGTTTTTGCAGTGCAGCTCACTCAGTTTGTCTCCCCCAGAATCCCCTTTACTATTCAACGCCTGTGTGAGTTACTCACTGAACCAAAGAGGAACTACACAGGGACAGACAAATTCCTAAGAGGAGTCGAGAAGGTATGTCTTGCTCTCAGGTATCATATTTCAAATTTTATTTGCTGTATACACAGACTGTATCTGTATGTAGTGAAATTTTTCCACCTGCTTCATTGATTGTGCTCAAAAGGGTAATATGGAACACAAAGAAAAATGGTATGAATGGATATCACTCATTCTTAATTTAATTAATCAGTATGATTTAAAACATTCACAATGCACGACATGTTTTCCAATTCCAGACAGTTACTGGAAGGGAGGGAGGGGACACATAAAATTATATACTTCTATAATTACGTAGAATTAAAATGATTTTTGTAATTTTTCAGAATGTAATGGTGGTCAGCTGTGTCTATCCCACCACAGAGTAAGTAAATTCTCTGTAATTTTACTCTTGTATGGTGTTATTTGAAAGTTCTAGCTTGTATGAGTGGCTTGTGGTAGCAATAGGTTTATTTATAGAATGCTCCAGCTTATATACAGTGCATTGGATTGCAGTGCATTGACGTAGTGTTACACAATGTATTTTCTTAAAATACTTATTCTAGCCAGAAAAAAGTTACGAACATTGTAGTAACATTTTCTTTTGAAATGTTCTAAGAAAAGGGAAACGTGAAATTAGAAATGAGAATGTAGGCCACCTATACTAATAATAGTCACAGGTCCAGTGTTTTTTTTTTTTTTTTTTGTTATAGGAGATCTTTAATGCTTAGTTGCGTAACTACTGAGCTCCAGCTAATCTCATGTAAGCCTGTAATTGATTTGATGTGGGGGGCAGTGTTTGTTTCACCTCAATCAGTATATTTACAGTAACATTAAATCAGTGTCACCTCTATGTTGGCTGTAGGTGCCATAGTGTGAAGACTATAAACATTAAGTGTCTTTGGATAAGGGGGTTTACTGTAAATTTGAATTCATGCCAAATGTCCACACTGCTACATTTTCATTTAAAAATGTTTTCAAGCAGAAATGATCTCCATCCACACAGGTACTTTCACATTGTTTGCAAAAGGTTTTTATTTTATTTTTTAAATCCACACTGAAATGAGAGAAAATGTACATGGTGTAGTTATTAGCCTATATTGGGCACTCATGCATCGACACAGTCTCAAAAACATTTTGCATAAATATGCAGTAGTCACCCTGTGTAAAATGCTATTTTCTAGAAACCTTCCATGGGAAGTTAAGCTGGGAAATTTTGGAAATGTTCAGCTTGACATCAAACAGCCATATACAAACTTTTGTGAATGAATACTGTGAAAATATCAGGCAAATTATTTCCTAATCAATAGAATGCTGCATTTTTTTGTTGTTTGAAACTATGAATAATGCAACACAGAATGACTTGTAAGCAGTGTGTTTTGATGCAGATGCTTATTTTGGGGTGTTTTTATGCACACGATTATTCACAAGTACTTGGTTATACCGTTAAATCACGGCTAGTGCCGTCAAGTTTGGCATCTTATGATTTTGACAATTTGTTTATGATTTCTGTGCGTCAAAGGACTCATGAATTGTTTTTAAACTAAATAAACATATTGTCCAGCGATTGGGTCCCAATTGGTTAAATTGTTAATGAAATGGTGTTAGCTAGTTAGCATATCTGATTTACCAGCTAGCTGGCTACTATATAACACATTTCTATTTAGTATTTATTAGTTAAACTTTAATTCCATAGATCAAATATATTTAACCCAGTAATATCATCAAAACTTACTTGACTGGATGTAGTCTTGGGCTCAAATGCAGTAGTGTGGCTTCAGCAATCTTGCTGTAGTATGGAGGATACTAGAAATTCTGTCCGTGTAATGGGGGAATGCACAGTGCAGGGTAGAAATTCAGCTGAATTTACATTTAATCTGATCTAGTTCCAGCTACATTTAAACTCCCTGTTATAAACTAACCTGCAATTTAGCAAATTTCCAGTTTATTCACATTCATTTCCATATATTTCTATTAATTCCCATGGAAAGTTTCCAACTTTTGAAAATTCCCAGAATTTTGCAAGCCTCATTTCATGAATGTTGGTTAGGTTAGGTAATGAGTCAGACAACGAGAGGTTGTAACTAATGGGATCAAGTCAGGGAAAGGCCACGTGATAAGTAAAAACCGAACAGGGCACTTTTAGCATCTGCATTTTCAAAAATCTCTCTTCACTCATTCACACTGCAACACAAAAATGTACTTTTCAGAAGTATGTGGCTCTGAGTGCGTTTTCAAAATTTCAGTGTTTGGGTTTTGAAAACTTCCTGGGGTAGTGTGGACTAATGTCTGCGTTTTTAAGCAAAATCATAGCAGCGTGGACATGGCCTTAGAGGGCTGTTTTGTGTGCTTTGAAGGAAAAACGGGTCCAGCAGTGTCAGCAGGATGAATGGGGTCATGTTCCCAGGGAATGCATCTTCTTATACAGACAGGTGAGGGGTCCGTCTCTATCTGCCGGCCGTGTTCATTCAGCAGCACCCCCTGACTGGGGATAGTTCATCCTAACAGTTTTTGCTTGTTAATATTTGTTTCCCCTCCCTCCTGTTCTGGAAGAAACATAAACGGGCCTGGCACCCCCAGACCGCTGGCCCGGCCTAAGCTCTCACTGTGCAGTTCGCCAGCCACCAATGGCCTCCCTGACAGCACGGAGAGTAAGGAGCCCCCCGCAGTGCAGGGAGAGAAGGCCATCAGGTATGGGGATAGCAGCGCATACAGACACATGTGTTCCATCCCACTAAGTGGGTCTGTTGTAAAACATCCACTTTTATAAAGCGGTGAGGTCATAAATCTGTAGTGTTATTTGCTCCCTGTAATCATAATTTTTTTTTATTTTATTTAATTTTTTTAAACCAATTGAAATATTTTCATTCGGATGAACATGAATGTGATTTGGTGAGCAGTTCTTGTTTGTTTTTTTATTGTCACAAATGCGCCGCCCTGTCTATGCGTGAGTGCAACAACATGGACAAAACTGATTGATTGGCACATGTGGAGAGTCTGTGCAGAGCTCAACTTCAGGCTGATTATATTTTATGTATTTATTTTTTAAACATGTTTTAGATTGCAGTGTTGGTACTAGCATCACACGTCGTGCTGACCTAGTACTGAGGGAAGTGCAGTGCTTACCGTCGTCACTGCACTCCACTGCTTTGTGTGTGCGGAGTTTGCATGTTTTCCCCCTGTGCGCATGGTTTCTCCGGATCCTTTGGTTTTCTCTCACAGTGTAAAAATGTGTGACTGATGTGAATTGGAAGAGCCTAAATTGAGCGTGTGTATGTACGCTGCAGTAGGCTGTGAGCCCATGGCTGCTGATTCAGTCCTCCATTATTGCTGTGTTTAGTTTCAGATTAAGACTCATTTTCCTTTCTCATTTTTTAGTGTATTCACATACATAAAGATGTCGCTCCCTCAAACCCAAACAGTGTCATAATAGACAAATAAATGGATATCACAATAAAAAGAAGGGTATAAAATACAAAAGATGTATAGAAATAGATAAAAATAAATATGTTCAAAAAGGAGACTGTAAAGTGACCAGTGATGGGAGGGAGTGTGTGTGCTTGTGAGTATTCAGTGCTTGTGAGTATTCAGTGCTTGTGAGTATTCAGGAGTCTAACAGCCTGGGGGAAGAGGCTGTTTTGCTGCCTGTTGGTCCTGGTTTGGATGCACCCAAAACTTACCAGAATGCAAGAGAAAAACAATCTGTCCGAGTGGCGTGAGGGATCTCTAGTAAAGCTGGAGGCCCAGAAAGCGCAGCGTTGGTGGTGAATCTCCAAAGGAGAAGGACAGATGTACCAGTTATCTTTTCAACTGTCTTCATTGTCCTGTTCAGTTGGTGCTATTCAATCTCTTTACTGTTACTGAACCAGGAAGTGATGCGACCATTTAGTACACTTTCAGTGGTGTCCCTGTAATAGTTGATGAGGGCTGGCGCGGTGAGACTTGCCGTCTTTTGGCTCTGGAGGGGGTGGAGCCTTCTGTGTGATTCAGTTCAATTTAGTTTTATTTGTATAGTGCATTTTCACAGCATTACATTGTCTCAAAGCACTTTAAATTATCCCTGCCCAAAGCCCCCAGTGAGCAAGCCAGAGGTGGCAGTGACAAGGAAGAAACCTTGGGGGGAGCCAGACATAAAGTAGGCCATCCTCCATGGGCTGACAGAGGACATGAACAAAATCCTAATTTATACAGTCCAAATTTTAAGATTCAAATGCAAATGTGCAGGATAAGCAGGTGATGGTTCTGCTTCCGATGGCAGCATGAATGATGGTATGGCAGCAGGGTGGGCAGGAGAGACGTCACAGGCGGGCGAGCGGGCAGCAGGGCGGGCGGGCGAGCGGGCAGCAGGGCGGGCGGGAGAGACGTCAGCAGGGCGGGCGGGAGAGACGTCTCAGGCAGCAGGGCGGGCGGGAGAGCCGTCTCAGGCAGCAGGGCGGGCGGGAGAGCCGTCTCAGGCAGCAGGGCGGACGGGAGAGCCGTCTCAGGCAGCAGGGCGGACGGGAGAGACGTCACAGGCAGCAGGGCGGGCGGGAGAGACGTCACAGGCAGCAGGGCGGGCGGGAGAGACGTCACACGGCAGCAGGGCGGGCGGGAGAGACGTCACACGGCAGCAGGGCGGGCGGGAGAGACGTCACACGGCAGCAGGGCGGGCGGGAGAGACGTCACACGGCAGCAGGGCGGGCGGGAGAGACGTCACACGGCAGCAGGGCGGGCGGGAGAGACGTCACACGGCAGCAGGGCGGGCGGGAGAGACGTCACACGGCAGCAGGGCGGGCGGGAGAGACGTCACACGGCAGCAGGGCGGGCGGGAGAGACGTCACACGGCAGCAGGGCGGGCGGGAGAGACGTCACACGGCAGCAGGGCGGGCGGGAGAGACGTCACACGGCAGCAGGGCGGGCGGGAGAGACGTCACACGGCAGCAGGGCGGGCGGGAGAGACGTCACACGGCAGCAGGGCGGGCGGGAGAGACGTCACACGGCAGCAGGGCGGGCGGGAGAGACGTCACACGGCAGCAGGGCGGGCGGGAGAGACGTCACACGGCAGCAGGGCGGGCAGCAGGGTGGGCGGGAGAGACTTCCACAAGGGGGTGTGAAGCTAGAGTGACAGACTGTCAGTTCAGTTCATCCAAATCAATGGCACTGATCCCCACCCAGCTCTACACCTCACACTATAGGCCTAACTGGGGGTCTGTAGTCAGCTAGAAGCTAAAATAATAAGCCAAACTGCGTTTTTGGTCTAGACTTGAATATGGAGAGTGAGCCTGAATCTCACACGTCTGCTGGAAGACTATCCCACAGCTGCAGAGCTCTGTAGGAGAATACTCCGCAGCCTGCCGTAGTTCCTTCTACTCTAGGTACTGACAGATATCCTACTCCTTGTGTTGAAGGTTGTGAGAGTAACTCTAAGGTATTCTGGTACGAGGGCATTCAGTGCTTTATAAGTTAATAGCAAATAATCAATCCGAGACTTAACTGGAAGCCAATGAAGGGAGCATAGAACAGAGCTAGTCTTCATATTTTTTACTTTTTGTGAGAACTCTGGCTGCTGCCTTTTTGTGCCAGATGAAGGTTGTGGTCTTAATGGTTGAGGTCAGGTCTCCTGCCAAGGACACCTCCAGGAACTTACTGCTGCTGACCCTCTCCACTGCAGTGCCGTTGTTAAATATATTTCTAGTATGTTGTATTGGTCAGACCTGTTATTGTCCTGTAGAATTGGGTACTTGGCACACCTCCTGCAGGTTTCCCTCCAAATCTTTACAGCTACGGTGCTTGGCAGCCGCATGAGCTCATGTGTTTCTTTGTGTCTGTGTGTGTGTGTGTGTGTGTGTGCGCACAGCGCTTCCTCAGTATCAGAAGCAGAGGGTTCCCTGGGCAGTCCAGTGAAGAACAAGCACATAGAGGATGACTGCTCTGTGGAGGCTGAGCAGCATGAGGTCAAAAGGCTGAAGTTCGACAAAGATGAGGCGGAGCAGAACGAGAATGAAGATGACGTTAATGAGGAGCCGGTGGCCAGGGAGTCTGCTAGCCCGCCGGTTGCGGAGAGCTCCTGCGAGCGTCCCGAGTCGTCCTCCGATGTTTGCAGTGAGGACGTGGACAGCAGAGCTGCAGACATGCTGGTGTCTGAGGATCAAGGTACTGCTTGTGTGTCTGTCAGGGCGTCAAAAAGTCTCGTCTTAAATTTCAGCCGAACTAATTAAAGCCTTGCCGATTCTTTAAAAATCTTACTTTTAGTGTGATAGTGAAAAATATTTAAATAACGTATAAATGTGACTAACTCTAAGGGGTTTGCTACGAAATCAGTTTAACCGGTATACGTGGATTATTTGCCGTTTTAACGCCAAATTTTCAGTATGGCAAGTCCCCGGGTCCTTCTTACGGACAACTTTTATTTGCCGATGGACTGGCATAAAGCCCATAATTTATAAATAATTTGAATGAAATACAATGGTTCGTAATGGCAAACGCATGCACTACCTTGTGACTCATGAAAACATTGCACGGCTTCAGCAGTTGTTGTAATGTTACTTCACGAATACCCCTTCTGATATGCAAAACATCAGTGGAAGGAGAGTGTTAACCTTTAATATTTTTTTCTACCTCAACTGCTTTTAAGAACTGTTTCTTAAATGATTTTGATCGTACTGTATACCGACACACAGATTTGCTCTCACTTCAGTGCAGTACTGTATGTAGTACCATTAAAAATATATTTTATAATTTTTCCTATTTTTTTTTGTGTATTTGAAAGGGTTTTAGTGTTTATGCATTGAAATGTAAAATATATACTAAGACAAACGTTTCACTAACTGATGCTAAATAAGAACTGTATGTATCTGTTCCGATTTGGCTACAAATTTCACAAAGGCTTAGGAAGTTTTCCTTTACCTGGGGACTGCCTTTTACAGGGAAATGTAGCTAACTGATAGACCTACATGTTGCCATAGTAATTTAGCCTGTGAACCTATCCTGTTCCAAACACTTAGTCACTGAGGGTGAATGGACACAGTGCAATTATTAATAAGATGTAAAGAAATGCATAATCTGAAAATCAAGTGGTGTACATTTCCCCCCATAGCCCATTGCTTAAATCACACTTTACTAGATGTATCTAATTTAGTTGTGTAATTATTAGTCCATTTATTCTACCCCTTGTACTTTGAAGTAATTATAAATGAAATTAGATGATGTTGTCCTAAAATGTCAACAGTTTTGTCTTTTCGGCCACATTCCCACGCATTTTTTATTTTTTTTGGCTTGTGAGGACATTTTTCCAGTCCTCACAATATAAACCTCAGTTATTTATTAAAATTTTGTGAATGCAATCAAATTTACTCTGAGTATCCATAACTAAGAAATGTTAATTACTTAACCACCATTATTTTGTTAAATTATCTGTAGAGTGAATATTATGCTTCTTGTTTCTCTCCTCTTCAGAGCCATCGAGCACGCAAACAGAACCGCTGTCGGGGGACACTGGTGAGGACAAGGCGGAAAGCGAGGCCTTGCCTGGCTCCACCCATACCTCTGAGGATGGAAGTGAAATGGACCAATCAGAGCAGGTGGCTCAGTCTGCGAAGTCTGCCGTTCCTGATGTCCGGGAAGGGGGACACAACAGTGACCCAGTCAGCAGTAGCAGCAACGAAGAAGGCCAGGCTAGCGACGAGCCCCTTTCTACCTCCCCCAGCAGTACAGCAGAGCTGCCAACAGAGGGCGCTCTGGAGAACAGTGGCTCCTGGAGACCAAAGGCCTCAGAGACTGTGGATGAGCCGATGGAGCAGGACTAACCCATGTGCGCTCCCACCCCTATTCCCAAGAGCTACACACCTCTGATTTTTACACTGTATCATACAACAACAATAAAATCTTAAGAAATTAAGCAGACCTTTCTTTTCCAGGAGAGGATGGCCCTTTGTGGGCCCCCAGTGAAAGCTCCCAGGGCCCTTGGGCTGTATACCTTGTACGCCCCCCCCATAGCCATGCATAAATGTGTGCAGGTTTTTATTTCAGATTTCATGTTTTTAAACTGGAAGATTATCTGCCCCCATTGTTTCTGCAAGTTGTTGGTGTTCATGTAAAACACCCCCCCTTACTGGTTATTTTGTTTTTTTAAATTTTTTTGTGGATCCCTTTTTGTAGAGCTTCTTTGAAGGTACCCACTTTTTTTTTTTGGTTGCTTGCTGTGGCTTTGGTGTGAGCAGGAGCCCTCCGAGCCCCCCCATGCCAATGGTTTGAGTGGTGCACATAGCCTTGGGCATTTTTTCTCCACCACCTCCTGGCGGGCGGTAAATACACATTCCAGGCCCCCGGCCCCCACCCCCCTCCCCCCCTCCGGCGCCTTGAGGTCCCAGCAGCACACGTCGGGAGGCAAGAGCTCTGCTAGCAAGCTGGCCTGAAACTCCCAGTCACACGGACCCTCTCTCCTCATCCCCTTCCCTTTGTGTCATTGCTAATGTGCGCTGTTCACTGCGTTGAAAGAGTAATCTAACCGACTACCATTAGCTCGTTAAACGTTAAACTGCGCAGTGGGTGATTTCCGGATGCATCGAACCACAGTAATTTATATAAAAAATTTTCAACTGAATAACCTATTTTTTGAGCATAATTTGGCAGCCAGTTCAAGTGTTTTAAAACCAGCTTGCAATTTTTTTTTGTTACCCCACCCCCCCCATCTCCATTCTTGAAGAACTACTGGCTGCCAAACCTGTACCTGTTTCTGCAACTGTACTTTTGATATTTAGAATTTTTGAATTTCTGTAAAGTAGATTTTGTAGATTGTAATAAGTGTTCACTGCCTTTGTGAAACAGTATATAATTTCTCTGTTAACTGAATGCTTGGGCTTTCAATACGGTATTCATAGAAAGCAATAAATGTTCATGTTTTAAGTGTTGCTTTGGATTTTTTTCCCCCCGCTCGGTCTTTTTCTGTAAACTCAGCTCCTCGCATGCTTGGCAGCTGTAAAAAGCTTTTTGGCTGTTGTCACTAAGGTTGGCAACAAAATTCTACATACTTGTGACCGAGTCTCTGGTTGTGCCTTTGATTCTGAAGAAGCTGATTGAAAGTTCATTGAACTGGGTTGTTTGTTTTTGTGTTTTTTTTTTTTTTTTGTGTATGGCAAGGTCGGTGCCGATCTTTGAACGTCTCACTTCAGAGTGTTTATTCTCCTGATTTGAGTTGCGCATTAAGAAATGCGTGTGTATATCTCAGTGGCAACACAGCACAAATGAAGGGCATGCATCTGCGAAGCATGTGTCTGTGTGCCATGTTGAAATCACCTTTGGGATAATCAATTGCCTGACTAAGGTTGATATGGTTGTGATCCATGTTGAATGACTGTTCCTTGCACATTGGGTTTATCGTACCATTAGTTTTGAACTTAACTGCGAAAGCCACTGCATTTCTATTCACTACTGAGATATTATAATATTTTTTTTTTAATTATTTTTGAATCCTGTGTTAAAACAGCATAAAATGTAACCTTTCATACAAGACTGATTTCCTTTATCTGGTCTTGGGAATATTCTGGAACATGGTTACCCCTGTGGAAATACTTGTTAACCCTTGTGGGTGATGTTTTTCATTTTTTTCTGTTTATTAATGAGGGTTAATTATAGAATTGCTTAATGAATTTTTGACCCCTGACCTTAGTGTTACAAAGCCAGCAACTGTAGCCGTCTTCATGCTTGGTCTGATTTAGGAAATGTCACTCTTAGTTTTACTTCTGCTGTGAGCTCAGCCAGCTGGTGTTTGAAGAGAAGTGGGCGTTTTCTGTAGGAGTTGACCTCTCATTGTCTTCGTCTTTGTGCTGGTCCCTCTGGCTGTGAGAATGATGCCAAAGTTCCATGAAAGCCATAATTAACTTTTTTTTTTTTTTTTTGGTTTTTTTTTTGAGCTGAGTCCTACAGCCAAGTTTATTATACCCAGTTGTAAAAAATATGTATTACTGTAAGCAAAAAGTAATTAGCTTTGAATAAAGTGTTTGCCAAGCAAGGAGTAATAAATCAGTCTGACAGCTCTGCAGCTCCTGGAACCATTGTTGTATTGTCTACCATCCAGAAGAGGGCACTGTTTTATTTCTAACCAATTTAACAGGTGAAATCTCTGGGAAGTGCTGTGTTAAATGCCTGCTTGGCACTACAAATGCGTCACGTTACCTCAGACTGGTGTTTGGTAGCAAATGTTTACTAAGCATTTATCTTTGACATGTGACCATATGGTTATATATCCTGCAGTTTGCTGCATTCTAATCCTCTGATACATTTCATTAAACAGATGGCAGGGGGAAAATGTTGGTATTCTGCATACACCCAAGCAATGCACACGTCGCATCTCACTGTTCCTCAGTGATATTTGGAGTATCCCTTCGTAAGGGCAGGAATTCATATTTTAAACAGTGACAGTGAGCACTGAGCTCTACATGCTTCATTCATATTACACCCAGCACTTGTTTTGGCAGGGTTGACCTTTCACCTGAGGGCATTGAAGCAAAATCCTCAATCATTTTCTGCAGTACATAACATTTAAAAATGTTCAAGCTCTAACTCAGTTTCAAATATAACTCCTGCATTCTCTGTATTTTGATGTCACTTTAACACTTTCTTGTAAGAGCTAATTGGGGAATTAAAAGAGGTCAGTCTGGTCTGGTGTGAGGAAACACCAGTGATGACTGAGCAGTATTATAAATGGTGGAAGGAAGCTAAAGATGCCAATTTAACAGGTGGAAATGACCCAGATGTCTCCTGCTAGTAGACCTGTCCATCTTGGCCAAAGACAAAAGCCCTAGGATAGAAAGGCACAGTTAAATCACATTGTTTTCAAGCATTGACTGTAGTGAGCACCCATTGCCCTCATTCGCACTGGAACCAGCAGCCCAAAGGAACATCACTTTACATAGGAGGAACGAGCTCATGGGCTGAAATCAGATGACGCAGGTACATTCAGAGGTGAAGAACTTATCGCAGGCATCATTGTTATCTGTCTCATCCTTGGCTGGCTTTATAGAGTGAACACAGTCCTCTCCCTGCCAGCTCTGATGCCAAGTGATTCATTAAGAGGTGGTGACATTCTCTCACTTTGCATTTCCATTGCACTCCCATCCTGGTTGCACAACTGTCTTCTTAGTAGGTTGTGTTCCTCAATAATCAACTGCAGTCCCCAAGGCAGATGAAATATAAAAAATAGTCACTTGCTAAAAAAAGACAACAGTATATTCGTAAATATAGGTTACCTGCTGGGCTGCCCCTCACACTACAAAACAAGACAGGTGACCCAACTGCTGTTCATCTTACAGCCCCAAGCTGTTGTGTGTGGAATTTCCCTCAACTGCTTGTTGATTTGTGGTAACCCTCTCCATGTCTACCTGCTCTTAGCCATCCAAAATCCAGAATGTTATTGAGATGTCAAGTGTGATAAAAACCGCTTTTTAAAATTACTTTTAGGCACAGCTGGTGTGGGAGGAAAAGAGTGGCTAGATATAGTCAGGCTCACCTCAACACTGAGCTTGGGCTCTGGAACCAAACTCCTGGAGAGGGGCTGGACTGTATTCCACTCTGGAAGTGCCCTTAGTCAGAGGCATCGGGCAGGTGTGGGTCTACTTAGGTTACGTTCACACTGCCATGCTGAAGTGACTCAAATCAGATTTTTTGCCTTAATGTGACACAGATCTGATCTTTTCAGGGCTGTGTGGACACGCAAATCTGATCTTTTCAAATCTTTTCAAAAATAAAGAGCCTGAAGTCAAAGTTTAAGGAGGAAAAACCGAAAAAGACTCGAATCGGCACAGCCTGTCAGGGCCGCACGACGTGCTAATTTCACGACCAGCTTTTTACCCGTGTAAAAACATATAAATGTGCGCATGCGTGACGTTTCAGAGGACCAATGCGTTCACATTACAGTCAGATACAGGTCACTTGTAGTTATGAATGTGAACTGTCAAGATAGACAAATCCGATCTGAGCAAAAAATCGGAATTGAACGATGTGGCTGGCAGTGTGAACGTAGCCTTATAGCCCCCTGGTTCGGTGCCTGTATGTTGGAACAGTTTACCCTGATGAACGAGATGGTCACCTTCCTTTGACTTAGAGTCGGGGGACAGGCTCTGAATGTTGTTTGTGCCTGTGCACCACTTCAGAGTTCCTGGCCTTCTTGGGGACCTTGGGTGGGGTGTTGGAAGGCACTCTTAGAGCACTCCATTATTCTGCAGGGGGACTGTGATGATCAAATGGCTAACGACAGTGAAACCCAGAAGGGTGTGATTGCGAGGAATGGCCTGCCTGATCTGTTATTGGACTTCTGTGCTAATTGTTGTCTGTCCACGAAGAACACCATGTTTGAACATAAGGGTGTTCATACAGTAAGTGGAACCAGCCAGTGCCTCATCTACCTTGATAACCTGCTCGCCCATACTGCCGATTTCAATGGCGTACTCAACAACCTGTACACTGTCTTTGCTGAAATCCGGAATCTGGCCTGTGCCTCAGCTCCCTCCACCGAAAGGTCACCCAAGAGTTCTTCTGCTGCTGTCATATGCCGATAGGGCGCAACTTTGAGGGAAGGGTTTTTGGCAAGTCCTGCAAGCGGCCGGACATTGCGAAGACCCGCACCAAGCCCCATCAGCCGCTAAGTGATGGGTTGGTGGAGCTCGCCATCCTGGTCGCCCACCACCAGCACGCCTGGGTCTGCCACCCGCCCCTGGTACTCTGGGCAAACCGAACAGCAGTGCAGGAAAGCACTCGGTGCCATGTCGCCTGCGCTAATGTTTGTATGGGAGCTATGCAACCCAGGGTACTTGGTGTTCGTACTGCCCCCAGAGCTGGAGGTAATGAGGGAGGCAGGCATGGAGTACCAGTGGTCCTTACGGGAGTGTCTGAGAGGTGGAAACAAGCTGGCCAACACCAGGACTCGGTGACTGCCTGAGAAAAGTGTACCTACGATGCACATAACTGTGGGCAGGATTTTAACATTGGGAACCGGGTTTGGGTGTACTGTCCCATTCGCAGAGCTGGCCCCTGCAGCATTTGCGAGATTTTGTGGTAACCTGATGGACTCTGTCGGTTGCTGTCAGAGTGGTGTGTTAGAGCAATAAAACACAGTTCATTACTCCAAACCGGCATGAGACTTACTCCAGAGTGACACAACTAGGCCTACCGCTACAGTGTATGTGTGTGCGTGTATGTGTGTGTACCCACACGCACACGCACACACACAAACTACACACATCGACATTTTATTTATTTGTTTTTTTGCTTGGTAACTTCTGCTGCCTGTGTTATACACGATATCTGTGGAACAGGGTAAAAAAAAAAACGGGACTGCAGCTTCTATAGGTACTTTATTTTATTTTATAATCTAACTTTAACTCCAGATATGTGGCATTTTTCAAAACTATTTTAGTGTCATATATTTTTTGTCAAATTCATAACGAACACTGTGCAACCCTGATCGGGATATGTGATGGGCAGGCATGTAGCCACGTAGTAAAATTATGGGATGGAACCCCCCTCGAAATTTGCCGGACCTCCCCCACCAACCCCGGGATTTATTTCTAACCACGATAATGATGGTGGCTAAGAAGACAGATAGATAATGCGCACGTTTCAGCTTGTAATAACCTTTAAATACCAACATTACTTTTTGATCCAAGTTTTTTCAACAACTTTTTAAATATCCTTATAACTATGTCTGCCGTATCCGATTAAAATTAAGTAAACATAATTCAAAAGAAAAGAATCGATGTCTGTTATATACTTCAATACAGAATTATTATTTATTAAATCAGTATTTTGCTTCATTCAGTCATTTTCCACAGTAAGAACGACTTGTTATGGTTCTTAGGAACTGGTTTGCTTATTATTAAAGTGATTTTGTCGCGGGGGGGTCAGACACGCCCCAAAGTGCACATGCGACTGCAAATGCCAGCGATGCATAATACACATAAGGTCATGCATTCCACCAAAACTGTATTTCAAGTGAAAGTCAAAGGGAGGGTAGAGACTGCCCCTTCGGATTTAAAACAGTTCATATGACAAACGAATGCTGTACTCTTTCATACGCAAAGGAGCTCTCTGCTAGAAACTTTTGCATCAAATCTAAAAGTTAATAAAAAGTAATATAATGGATACGGATTTTGGAAATGGCGTCAAAATCTTTTGCATAGTTTTGTCTTGCTTGTCAAAGCTACAGACTGGATTTTCGGAGGAATATGGAGACGGTGTGGGCACCCAGAGTCCGGTAAGCATACTGTGACCTACGTTGGTCTGCGGTACAGACGGCAGATTTCCGTCAAAGACTTTACTGACATCTGAAAATGGATAAACGAAACGTTACGTATTTAATGTACATATACGCATACTATCGTTAAAGGTAGACCATAAACATACTGCTCTAGACATTTACAGAAAGCATGCGTTCGATTTATTTTTAACACAGTAAATAACAACCATGAAGAAACTTCATATGAAAAATGAACATTGTATGCAATGTCCCTTGATGTATAGCATATTTGTACATGCATTCTGTCATATACTAATTTCCCAGGCTAAGTAATAATGCAGAAAGTATTGTTTCCCAGCCTCTTCCCCAGCGAGAGATGTTTTTCTTATCAATTATGTTGGCCGCTATTTACCTGAGCGGACTCAAGTAACTTAGTAGGCTCAGTTACTACTCAAGTACAAATCATTAACAAATAAAGTAACTGCATGAAATTCATGAACTGTCATGGTTGATTAATGATGAACGAACATGCGATCAGTAACAGTTTCTGGTTAATTAATATATTAAGTAAGTGTGGTCTACTGCATTATTCATGTCCCCTCAAGTAAAATGTTACCAAAATGTTCATGTAGAAATTATCACTGCTTTACAGGTTGGATATCTAGGTCTGTTCAACAGCTGCTAAAGGCTTTTTCTTCAGCATTCTCTCATTCACCGTACTGGTCTTACGGTTTGCCTGGTTGCTTAGCTGACCAGTGTGTGCCTGCATTTTAATAAAGTACCAGAAAATTGATTTTGACATACTTTATGTGATGTCTCCTGTTTTTTTTTTTTTTTTTGGTTTTTGATTTTTGCTGCACGATGACCTGTTTCCCTGGCAGTCTCACTTCTTTGCTCCTTATGTTGAGACATGACAATAAAACTCCAACTGCAAATGTCATACCTAAGAATGTCCCAAGATCTTTGGCTAGTACTTTTTTGCTTGGAGTTATATAATGCGACAGTCAGTCTGTGAATGAGTATAATTCAGCCTTTAAGCTACTCTGCTTTCTAACTTCACATGTAGGTCAAGGACAAACTTCACACTGGCTAAGCTGGTGACGGTTGGCAAACCGGTCATCGTGCCTGTTGATTTATGGACGTCCCGCATACTGGGTTCTTGTCTGACTGCAATGTGTTATCCTTGTCATCCTTGTCCACAGAGAGTGAGACGTCAGAGCCAGTGGTCCAGTCCAGGGGTAAGTGCAAGACTTTTTTGGTTTCAGGATAGTGAGATCCCTGTGGTTCTGCACAGTTCCTTTCTGCAGTGTCATGAGCACAGCCTCTCAGCAGGTTCTCAGTTTGCAGTGCTACCATTTTCGTTTTCTGGTGTGAAACCCCAGGGTCATATACAGATAAGTGGCCTTAACCACAGAGGACAGTCACAGATCCCCGTCATGCTCACATATGCACCAGTGAACTCCGAGGTTTTACTGCATGTCGAAAGGCAGCTCTTCTGTCCAGCAAATTAATAGTAGTCACTTTAGCTACATTTCCTATTTTTGTTTGCACAAACGTTTCTGTGACAACACTCATCTATGTCCATGGTAAAACATTATGTAGGCTATGTTTTTAAATACCACGTCTGTGGTACAAATTGCCTGTTGATCACAGTGTCCACCTGTATTTGCTATGCTGTTGACTCCTGATTAGTCTGTCAATGAATACAAAACACATCACCAGCCCATAGTAACCGCTTTTTATTATTGTGTTTATAAAGTTTTCTGGGTAAGAGCAATAAAATAATAAATATCAGTTTATGTCTGAAATAAGTGAAATTGCAAATATGACTTAAAAGATCTAAATATGATTCAAAACATCAAGAAGAGGCTTATGATCAGGTTGATCTATCCTTTGATGAATACAGTCTGTAGCATGTTTTACTGGGGAGGCCGGCTTGGCAGTTCCGCTTGGAGGTCTGTTGTTCTGTTGCGTGTAGCTTCTGTGTTGATTGTGTTTCCTCTTGCAATCTGAAGATGAGCCGTTAGGATATTTGGTATTTCTAAAAGCTTGTTGGACCATTGATTGAATAAAAACTCAACAAATACACAGAACACACAAAGCCTTTTCTTCTTCTAAGCCATACATAAGATTATTTTATTTAGTTTCAATATAGGGACATACATGGCTGCAGCACACTGTTTAAAAAATGCTGCCCCAGAGTATGACAGAGTGCCCCCCATGGTCTACTCAAATCCAGGGTCTACTCAAACCCCATCCAGGGTCTACTCAAACCCCATCCACGGTCTACTCAAACCCCATCCAGGGTCTACTCAAACCTAGTGCCCTGTGTTGTCTGAGGTAGTCTCCATGCAACAATGACCAGGATAATTGGTTCTAAACGGATCACTTAAGAAAATACTGTTAGGGCTATATGATGCAAAATTACTAGATAAATGGCAGTGAGGATATAATATAGCGTGGCTGGTTTGAGTATGTGTGTCTTTCCCAGCTGAAGGTGACAGATTTCCATATACGCTGCAAAGTGGTGTCACGTTACGCCTTTACCACTGTGACCAGCTCTATATGGAACCAGCTATCCATCACCAAGGAGGCTGCCTTCGAAGTAAACCTCCCCGATTCAGCCTTCATCTCTAACTTCTCCATGTGAGTATGACACTTCTTACCCTCTGTCTCATTTCCCTTCTCCATTCTTTTCACTCCTGAGACACAGATCTAAGTTAAGGTGGACTGCAGCCTGTAGACTCAGACAGAAGCTCTTAGGTGTAACTGGTAACAGGGAAACTTCCAGACTAATCTGATTTTTTATGCTTTATCAGACTGTGACCTAACTGCAGGGAACATTGGGTTATTGTTATTGCCATAAAATAAAAAATAAATAGGACCAGTCAGGCAAAATAGTCAAAGGAAGAAAAGTAGGAAAGAACCTAGAAGTTTGTTTTTGTTACTAACACTGGTGCTGCAAACCAAACTGCATTTCGTAGATGCTAAAAATAAAATAAAAAAACATCACAACCAAAGGCCATGACAGAAGTCTAGGACTGGATCTTGGAGCAACTGTGTGTCAGTGACGTGGAGGAACTGAGGGGAAGATGAATAGCGCACTTTGTACATAGAAGTCAAGAAGTTCATTGAGAACATGACAGTACTGCTCTCCTTAGAGTTTACCATGGCACCCGACCAAGACGCGCACACACACACACACACACACACAGACGCACACACTCAGGCGCACCCAAGTTTATAATTATATCTTTGTGGGGACTCTCCATTCATTTCTATGGGGAAAACTTTAATCCCCACACGACGACATTAATCCCTACCAGCCCTAACCTTTTCCATAAGTAACCAAACAAAATACAAGACTTCTGGCATTTTTAGTTTTTTTATTCACATATACACAGATTTTTGGGGGACCTGAAAAATGGTCCCCACAATGTCAAAATAACAAGTTTTAATAAACATAATTCATGCACACACATACGCATGCACACACACACACACACGCACACAAATATTTACACATTCCAGATACTCTCTGCTGTGAGCGAGCAACACAGGGGTAAATACTTGTGGCAGTTCAGTTTCATTAGATAAGCTTAGTCTTTCTTAGGGCTCAGTGTCCCGTTGTAAGTACCCACAGATATGGCCATTACTTTTCTCACTCTGCCCAATACATATACATAGACACCTCTGTTTTCCACTTTCCACAGTAATGAAACTGACCATGTCTTTTTTCAGCCCTTCATGTTTATTTTTCCAAAGATCTTTGAAATTCCAGCATGTTTCTTTTTAAAACCTGCAATGTTTACTCTGCATTTCCTCTCCACACCTTTAGGCAGAAAAAGAATATTTGTGCGCAATGGCATAGGTGTGTTTTGTTGCAGCTGGTGCGGAAACACATTTCTTGAGAAATTATGTTGAAAATTGTTATGGGGCATGAACTGTGTCTGCTTTCAGTAGTTTGTAGGGAAAAATTCACTACAAACCAATCCGTGCTTGTTACAGATACGTCTTGGAGTCAGATTGCTTTCCTGTTTTTTTGCAGATGTAATATGATGCGGAATTTCTCCATTTATTTCTTTATAGCAGTCTTATAATTTAAGGCAGGGGTGCCCAACTCCAGTCCTGGGGACCCGAGCCCTGTGTAGCTTAGTTCTTTCCCTGTTCCACCATAAATGATTCAGCTCAAGAGCTGTGTGGTAATTAGCACAAGGAGTTGAATCAGGCGTGTTAAATAAGGGGAAACCCAAAAATGTGCAGGGCTCTGACCCCCCAGGACTGGAGTTGCGCACCCCAGATTTAAGGGATTATGGTGTTCTTTTTTGTTTCCATTAACAGTTTCTTTTCTTTCACCTGATGTGTCTCTCATTCTGCTTGGACACATCATTTTACAAGGGATTTTTTTCTTCCTTTAATTCTTTCTTTCTTTCTTTCTTTCTTCTCCCTTCAGTACCTCAAACAACAAAACGTACACTGCTCAGGTGACAGAAAGGGGCGTGGCCAAAAGGATCTACGACGAAGCCAAAAGGAAGGGAAAGGCCGCTGGATTGGTGGCCACCAAGTCAGTCCTGACATTCAAAGTATTCACAGTCATTGTCAAATCTGCAGTTGATTAATGTTATTTGTTGCATGATTTGTAGAATAAATATCGTCAAGAAGCATGGGATCCAAGGACTGTAACCGTTGCATGCTGGTTACAGGTGGAGCAACATAAATTTATTTGCTGATAATTTACAGCAAGACGGGGAAAAGGTTGAGGTGGACCAATGCAGAGGGGAATTAAGGTGTGCACATGGCAGAAGGCCGTGGCTGAGGGAGTATCCCAGGCCTCTTGGTTCGCTGGCTGCAGCATCGGGAGGGAGCGGGCTGAGCCATTCACTGATCTTCCAAACAAAAAGAAACTCTCTGTGCCTCCGCTGCAAGGGCATCATCGGTTGTTCTGGCTAAAGCAGGGGTGCCCAATCTTATCCGCAAAGGGCCGGTGTATATGCGGGTTTTTGGGATAACCTGTAGGTCAGCTGTTCAAACCCAGGTGTGAGGACTCTTCAGCCAATCAGTCCTCTAATTAGTAATCTAATTAGGGAGTTGCAGCGAAAACCCGCATACACACCGGCCCTTTGCGGATAAGATTGGGCACCCCTGGGCTAAAGCCTTAGTATGGGATTTCTTTAAGGAGATTTCTGTGGCTCCATTCCTGTCCCTCTCACCGCTTAAATGCTATTCATGGCAGATGGTGAGCGGAGTAAATTACATCCAGCTGACTGTCAAGCAGTTGGCACTTGTTTTGCCTCTGCACGTCCATGGTGCTCCCAGAGGTGGTGGTGGTGGACGATAGGAGATGATCCACCCTGTGACAACCCTTGGCCTGGGTTGTTCACTGTAAGGGGGCATGGTCCGTGATGGGTGTGAAGGGTTAGATGGCGAAGCGGTTTTTCTTTCCCCAGGGTTCAGTTTCCTGGAAAGATACAAGCCAAGGTCCTCTTCTCCTTTAAGGTCCTGTGACAGCACGGCCCCCAGGCCTACCTTTGAGGAATCAGTGTGAGGGAAGAATGGTCAGCCAGAATCTTTGATCCTTATGGGTCCCAGATGACCAACCTAAGCTGTCCTTTTCAGGTGAGGTCTGATAGGGGGGCTGCTGCAGAAGAGAAACTGGGGGCAATGCCCCGGAAGTACCCCGCCAGCCCTAGAAAAAGCCCGTTTTGGTGGTTATGGACGGCCTCTGCTTTCTTTTCCTGAAGTCTGAGCCGGCCATGTCCGATATGGTAATCAAGGTAGTGGTCCTCCGTCCAACCATAGTGGCATTTCACTGGGTTGGCAGTTGGGCCCCCCTTCAATGGATGGCCTCTAAGACCTTTCCGAAGGCAGATGAAGTGTTCCTCCCAGTTGTCAGTGTGCACTACCGCATCATCTATAGGTTGGCCGCTGCATACACCAGATGTGCCTGAAGGACTATGTTCATTGTGTGCTGAAAGGTGGCTGGGGTCCCAGGTACCCCAGAGAGGAGAACCGTGTATTTCCAGTGGCACCCAGTGTTACTAAAGACAGTTTGTTTCCATGGCCCCATGGTGATTGGCACTTGCCAATACGCTTTGGTGAGGTACACTGTACTGAAGTATCAGGCATTACCTAGCCACTCCATGAGCTCATCTACAGTACCCTCCATATTGTTTGGGACAAAGACACATTTTCGAGCCTGGCTGTTGCAGGTAATGATTAGGAGGAACACCAAGATGAGGTTGGTGGGCTGAAATTCTTGGACCAGTGTAGGGCAGTTATAGGCTCGAGCTTCCCCCTATCGGGTCTGTTTCATGGCTCATGGTCCATAGGCATCACCTGCTCTATCCTCCTTGTCTTCTCCCTCATGTGGCCTCCTACAGTTGGAAAGGGGGTCGGCTGCTGCTCCCGTTGAGCATGCATCTGAGTGGTCTCCCAACAGGAGTCCGAAGAGGGTAAATCCAGTGGAGGCCTGGGACACCTGAACAGCACATAAGGCAGCATCATGTCCCAGTCCTCGCTGTCCTCTGCAACCACCTGCTTCAACATGTGCTTAAGAGTTTGGTTAAAGTGCCCGACCAGCCCATCCATCTGGAAGTGGCATGGTAGGTTTGGAGGTGTTTTACCTTCAGCAGGGTGCACAGATCTTTCATGGTAAAGGACATCAATCCTGATCCCTTCGTGTTGACTTTTTTTGACGTGTCCTTACAGAGGGCCAGCTCCTTGGGATATTGTGTCCATGAGGACTAGGATGTACTCATGATCCCGGGCTGACCTGGGCCACAACCTGGCTAAATCCAGCCTGATATGGTTGAAGGGGGCATTGAAAATGAGGAGCAGGATGAGTGGGCTGTGTGGTGGCTTGGGGGCCAGTTGTCTGGGATAACATACAGAGGTTTTTTACTTCAGAGGTCATATCTGGTCAGTGAAATAGATCCAAATTCCCCACTGTTGGGTGCAGATGAGCCAACACCAGGAGGGAGCTCACGTGGTGGCAGAGCCCTAGCAGGTCCTTCTGTTCCACATACTGTGGTATGGAATAATAATTTTAAACAATCATTTGGGACCAAAAATCTGCATTGGAAGCACAAGTTTCTCCCCTTAAACTATTGTGACTTGACTTTTGATTACTGGTGAATCAATGCCTTTGCCGGACCAGCTGGGTGAAGTCAGGAAAGCTATGAGGGTTGCATTGCTAATGGTTTAACACATGTACGCAAGTGATCATGTACAATTGTCATCATCTGGCATGATTATCAGTTGCCTAAGTTTTGTTGATCAAAATGGAATACAGTTTCTCAGTGACATAATTTTACACCCAAAACAATATATGTAAATGATAAACATCATTTTAACCATGAGAATCAAAATTCTCTCATAGTTAAAATGATGCTGATTGTATCATTCTAGTGGCACAGACTAATTCATTGATAGAATTATCTAATTTTGAGACACAAGTTAATTGTTTTGGTTGAGATATGGCATGTGAACTATACTGTTCTGCTATATGCATAAACTGTTTTGAGAAATGCTGTTATATTTGCAAGAATATTAAGTACGCTTTATGAAATGTATTAAAGCAATTGAGAAAAACTTTAAATACATAGATATTGCCTTATTTCTGAACAGTGTACAGATAAGCAGTGACTGTACTTATTGTAGAATAAAGACCTTAACTATTAAGGAGTGGACATGGCTTCCTGACCTGCTGCTGTATCCCTCAGGGAACGAGAAACGGAGAAGTTCCGAGTGGTGGTGAGCATCCCACCTGGGGCACGGACTTCATTCTCCCTGTCCTATGAGGAGCTGCTCTTTCGGCGCCTAGGCCACTATGAGCTGACCTTGGGTCTGCGTCCCACACAACCTGTCCAGAACTTCAGCCTTGAGGTTACAGTGATGGAGAGAACAGGCATCAGTTTCATCAAAGTTCTGCCGCTGCGGACCAGTCGGCTGATGTCCAGTACCGTCCAAGGCACGAGTAAAATTTTGGTGGTGGCAAATGAAGATTTTTTTAAAAATTGTATCCTCTCTATGCAGTCCAGGATTTATAGCATGTTGTGAAATATGGTCTGGATTTGATTAGTAATGTTCTAGAGCAATTTCAAGAGCTATTATAGGGGAAGGGTAATCATTACAGTTCATCTTGACAAGTCAGCATTGTTTCAGCCATGACAGTCAAAACAGTCAGTATGTCAGTGTAATTATGCTCCTGAGCTCCACAATTCTGGATGATTGTCGTTTCCTACTCTCTCACTGCCACTGACTGATCATTTTTCTTTAGCAAACTGATACTTCATTCATGTCAAAGACACCACTTTCTACATCACAGTACGTAATGAGTGAGAAAGCACTCGCATACACATGTAACTTCAGATCACAGCACAAGACCAAACAAAAAAGGCACACATCACTCTGTGACACAAAAACGGCCAAATGGCAATACAAAATCAACAAAATGACAACAAAATCATGTATTGTGAGAATCAAAAAAACATCAGTGCTATTTCACTGCAATTTATGGAATATATTCTTGAATAATTGTGATAGTTTGGTGAACTGTTTTGCATGTGGTGGCTTACATGCAGTTCTGGGAGTGAAATTAATACAATAGGTAATTGCATGATCCATTTGCATATCGTGTGGTTTTTCTTCCTCTGGTTTAGGGGATGAGGCCCCCCCAGCTGGGATGGTTATTGAGCAGACCTCTGGCTGTGCCCAAGTCCGCTACAGTCCCACCTGGCAGCAGCAGACCAGCACCTCCCCAAAGGGCCTTAATGGGGATTTTATCCTGCAGTATGATGTGGAGCTCAATGATCTGATGGGGGACGTCCAGGTATAAGTCTCTCAGAGGACTGGGACATTGGGAAGCAAGGAGGACACTGACTTGAATTTTAATTTGAAGCTTGATGATTTGATTGTCCCAGGATGGGCTGTGATGTTAAACTTATCTAAACATAATAATAATAATAATAATAATAATAACAACAATAATAATAATGATAATAATAATAAAGGGAGCTGGAATCCCATGCAATCCCTGCCTGTGTTTCCAGAAACTTCTGGCTCATCACAAAATTTTACTGGATGATAGACCTATTAATTGTGATTATTCATGGTTCTGTTTTCAACAATATTTACTTCTTTTTTTGTCTTTTTCTTAGATTCATGATGGATATTTTGTGCATTATTTTGCACCCAGAAAACTTCCTGTTGTACCCAAGAATGTCATTTTTGCCATTGACGTTAGTGGCTCCATGATTGGCACCAAAATTAAGCAGGTAGAACGACAAACCTTATAGAAATATCCCAGTGCAAAATGTCATAAGCCTCTGAGGTTTTCCGTAGGTTCTGAGGTTTGCAGTAGTTTTGCAAATATTGGTTGTCATTTGAGAAATGCGGCAAAGCAATCGAAAAAACAAAGTTTTGACAGGCAGTGTGCAATGTACTTCACAGGTGTGTAAACCCAAACCATGCAATCAAATCTATTCTAGTCTATACAAATAAAGAGAAAACAACACAAACAGAAAAAAATGCAAAGAAGAACCTTACAGAGGAAAAAAATACTCAGGCCGCATATTGCCACCGAGCTGGATCTAGCCACAGCACATCGTCAGCATCATAAGCAATATCCTCCCTGGCTAAACAGCAAGGCAAGAAGCGGCTTGAGTGTCACATCAAGCCCTGGACAGCCCCCACATCACATGCCTCTTCCATTGGCTGTGGGAGGGGCATGCACACTTTTGCATGCTGGTAGCTGCCTCATCCCCCAGGATATGACTGTTGTGTAGTGGACACTATTCTGTACTGTAGTCTCTGTTGTAATTACATCCACACATTAATTTCTCAGATCTTTGATTCATTGAGAATTTCTCTTAAAAAGGCACCCAGTCCAGCTGCTTCAGCTGAGCTTGGTTTTGGTGGAGAATACTGGCCAGTGTGGAAAGGCTGACTTGCCGGATATTGTTGAAAATTGTGTTGTCCTTTATAGTGAGGCTTTGAATCTGTCACAGTCTAATTGCATCGTTTGCCGAAACCAAGTCGATCATTTCTACTTCCTGTGCCTCACAGACCATTCGAGTCACCATTATGTTTTTTCTCTTAATCATTTAGAAGAACCAAAGTAGTGATTTGTCAGTGTTGCCTAAAGATTGTTTCATTTTTTCCCCCACTTTTTCGAGGCTTTGTACATACCCATTATCTCGGTATATTTGGTAACACTTTATTTAAGGTTATGTTATTAGTCATTTATAAACACAATCATTATGCATTATAATGCATTCATAAGGAGCTATTTACATGGCTGTAAATATTTATAAAAACGCATAACACATTATAGCCGTGTTTGTAATGCATTATGACTGCCTTATGAAGCTTTCATCTATAATGCACTATGGATGCCTTTATAATGCAGTATAAAAGCATCCTTAATTCTTATACTGATTTTTGTAATGCATTGTAAAGGTATCTATAGTGCATTATAGATGAGAGCTTCATAAAGCATTCATAATGCACAATACTAATGGCAATAATGTGTTATGCCTTTTGATAAATGTTTGTAGCCATGTTTATAATGCTTTGTGAATGCATTATTTGTTAAAATTGTGTTTATAAATGACTAAAAATAAAGTGATACCATATATTTTAACCTTCTATAAGAAATACTAAGTTTCTGTAGTGCTTTTTAGGACAGAGCTCATGGATGAGGTCTTCTGTAAGAAAATTATTGAACTCTGTGTTGTTATGCACAATGCTGCCATTTATATGTATAGGCTTGTGATCTCAAAAAGAAGAAAGAAACTTGAGATTGCATAATATTTAATCCATCCTTTCCATGCAGACAAAACAAGCAATGGCCACAATCCTCAGCGAGCTGCGGGAGGATGACTTCTTCAACATAATCACATTCTCTGACACAATCCGTATCTGGAAGAATGGAGGAACTGTGAAGGCTATTCTGAGCAATGTGCATGATGCACAAGAGTTTGTCAAGAAGATCACTGCTGAGGGATGTAGGTGTTAAGGAGCCGAAATAGGTCTTGGGCTTACAGTATTAATTTATAGTATTGTTATGATTGTTAAAGTATTTTCTGATTCTCTGGATTTTTGTTAAATTGACTTATAATAATTATTTCACTTAATTTTGTTTATTTAGTTAATTAAAATGACTTTCAAATTAGACAGCTGAGTATTTGGTAATGCTTTACATTAACTGCACCTTCACCTGAATTTTCTGCGAATGCATTATAAAGACATTATGAAGGTACAGCTCATGTAGAGCATAACTGAATATTTCCTATGACACACCAGGTTGGGTCTGATTTTTTAGATAAGTATAAGTAAGTTTATGCTACTTTGTTACTTTTGTGTATTATTTCTGTCATCACTTTTAGGGACAGACATAAATTCTGCCCTACTATCTGCGGGCCAACTGGTGAAATCAATGACCCAAAATTCAACACGGCGGATCCCCCTGGTCATCTTCCTAACCGATGGAGAAGCCACCACTGGTGTGACGTCAAGTGAGATGATCTTGCGTAACGCTCGGAAAGCCCTGGGCTCTGCCTCCCTTTTCGGCCTGGCCTTCGGGGACGATGCAGACTTTGCGCTACTCCGACGACTTGCCCTGGAAAACCGTGGGGTGGCTCGGATGGTATATGAGGACTCAGATGCTGCTCTGCAGCTCAAGGGATTTTATGATGAGGTGGCCAGCCCACTGTTGTCCGATATCCAACTCTCCTATTTGGATGACCAGGCTTTTGATGTAACCCGCTCGCTGTTCCCCAACTACTTTCAGGGTTCTGAGCTTGTGGTAACTGGCAGAATTAAACCAGGGGCCCAAGACCTTAAAGTCTTCCTCAGTGCAGAGGATTCGAAACAGATTCTGAAATTAGAGAACATTGTGCCCACGTTTAGTTCTGAGAGTAATGTTACTGCATCACCCTTGGGCTGCCAGGGGGACATGAACGGCGCATTGAGCTTTGTGCAGCGCCTTTGGGCCTATTTCACCATCAAGGAGCTTCTGCGGGCCAAACTGAATAGCACCGACCCAGCTGCACAGCGCCTCCTGGCTGAGAAGGCCACCAACCTCTCACTCAAGTACAACTTTGTCACTCCTGTCACATCCCTGGTTGTGGTCAAGCCAGATGCCAATGAAGGCCCCGTTAACTTCAATGTTTCCTCTTCAAATACTACAGCTACACTTCCCATCACCGTTACCACTAACGGACCCAGTACATCTCCAAACTCCCAAACCCATACTCCTCCTACGGTCCCTAGGATGCCTGTTTCCAATGTAACAGTCACTAAGAAGCCCAACTTGAATTCTAGCCGCAAAGAAGTCAAACCCAATATTGGTCTACCTGGGAAACCTTTGCCGTCTTGGCTACACAACACAAGTCGACCCACACAACTCCCACAGGGCAGGAAGCTCACGAGTCCATCAACCCCTGAAAGAACAAATCCATCTATGAAAACCAGTCTTCTCAAAACTGCATATCCACACTGCTGTGGGAAAAATTCTACTCCAACACCGCCCTCCAGAATAATGCATCCAGTGCATCCTGGAAAAGTCATTGTGTCTCCTCCAGACTCTGAGAAAGATACCAGTGAGCCCAGTGCTGACCCTAAAGCCCCAATCATACCTACTCACTTCCATAGCTTAGTGTCTGCACTGCCCATTTTCACTGATGCCCCCAGCACTGATACTGGAGGAGACACTGAAAATGCCACTCTGGTAGCTGCCACCTTTGTACCCATGCCAGGTGTCACAGAGGTGCCAAAGCTGGTGGAATATGAGCTGCTGGGTAAGTGCAATACCCTGCTGCACATCGCCCTCAGGATTCAGATGTAATTATCTTTACATGTCATGGTATGTGGCTCATTACACAGCTTTAACATGCATCCACTAATCTATCCAACCACCTCCATCATCCACCCCAGGGTTGTAGGATAATCATAATACCACACATCCAACCATCCATTCTTCTACTTTCAGATATTTCTTAGAGTTGCAGGGTAATCTTAATACTACATTATGTATTCATCTAACATCTGATTGGATAAGCAAACCCAGAGCTAAGGTTTTAGCAAAATAAACATTTTATATATACACTCACCTAAAGGATTATTAGGAACACCATACTAATACGGTGTTTGACCCCCTTTCGCCTTCAGAACCTTAATTCTACGTGGCATTGATTCAACAAGGTGCTGAAAGCATTCTTTAGAAATATTGGCCCATATTGATGGGATAGCATCTTGCAGTTGATGGAGATTTGTGGGATGCACATCCAGGGCACGAAGCTCCCGTTCCACCACATCCCAAAGATGCTCTATTGGGTTGAGATCTGGTGACTGTGGGGGCCATTTTAGTACAGTGAACTCATTGTCATGTTCAAGAAACCAATTTGAAATGATTCGAGCTTTGTGACATGGTGCATTATCCTGCTGGAAGTAGCCATCAGAGGATGGGTGCATGGTGGTCATAAAGGGATGGACATGGTCAGAAACAATGCTCAGGTAGGCCGTGGCATTTAAACGCTGCCCAATTGGCACTAAGGGGCCTAAAGTGTGCCAAGAGAACATCCCCCACACCATTACACCACCACCACCAGCCTGCACAGTGGTAACAAGGCATGATGGATCCATGTTCTCATTCTGTTTGCGCCAAATTCTGACTCTACCATTTGAATGTCTCAACAGAAATCGAAACTCATCAGACCAGGCAACATTTTTCCAGTCTTCAACTGTCCAATTTTGGTGAGCTCGTGCAAATTGTAGCCTCTTTTTCCTATTTGTAGTGGAGATGAGTGGTACCCGGTGGGGTCTTCTGCTGTTGTAGCCCATCCGCCTCAAGGTTGTGCGTGTTGTGGCTTCACAAATACTTTGCTGCATACCTCGGTTGTAACGAGTGGTTATTTCAGTCAAAGTTGCTCTTCTATCAGCTTGAATCAGTCGGCCCATTCTCCTCTGACCTCTAGCATGAACAAGGCATTTTCGCCCACAGGACTGCCGTATACTGGATGTTTTTCCCTTTGCACACCATTCTTTGTAAACCCTAGAAATGGTTGTGCGTGAAAATCCCAGTAACTGAGCAGATTGTGAAATACTCAGACCGGCCTGTCTGGCACCAACAACCATGCCACGCTCAAAATTGCTTAAATCACCTTTCTTTCCCATTCTGACATTCAGTTTGGAGTTCAGGACATTGTCTTGACCAGGACCACACCCCTAAATGCATTGAAGCAACTGCCATGTGATTGGTTGATTAGATAATTGCATTAATGAGAAATTGAACAGGTGTTCCTAATAATCCTTTAGGTGAGTGTATATATCCCAGCAAGTGAGTCTCCTCGTTCTTCGCTGCTCTCGCGATGCCTTGGGCTGCCCGGTAGTGATTTACCGAAACAGTCATGCGTGGCATGTTCCCCTAACCGAATTTAGCAAGTGGAAGGATGCGTATAATTTATACAGAATACTAACTTTTGGTGTCACAATACGCACCTTATTAATATGTTAGACATACTACTAATTTGCTTATCAAATTGTGGGTGACAATAATTTCCGTGTAGTACCAAAAAGCTGACGTCCATTATCTAAAGCCTTGCAATAACATGCAGTTTGTTGATGTCAAAATAGAATTAATTTAAATTAAATGGCCTGTTTAATTTTCCTGGAGGAAAAGGAGGTTCTTCTGACTATGATGGGCACCATCCTCAAAAGTCTGAAGGAAAGTTCTGAAGGAAAATTAATCGTTTATATTAACCAACCAATCGGTAAAACAGTCGATAGATGAATCCATAAAAAATAGTAATTAGTGGCAGCCATAATATACAGTATATTCATGTATTATATATGGCATTCTGTTTTACATTCCTTTCATTTTGTATATATGGTTTTGAATGAAAATGAACACTTACTGCTTGAATACTACTATCATCATTCCTGTTTGTATATAATGTCCAAACATACCTACGATTGGCTTGGAATTTTGGCCAAATGGAGCAAGTTGTGATTCATTCTCCTTGTTTCTTCTCCAGATGTTCCTGTCCTCAAACTGGCTAAAAAGAAAGGTGAGAGTCCTTCATCACTTTTGAGGATGGTGCTCATCATAGTCTGAAGAGCCTTCCCACAAAGACAGAGGGAAGATTTATGACACCTACTAAATATTGAGTTTCTTTTTCAGTCAGTTACTGCTTGTCCTATTTAAGGCATTGTCATTTGTTCTAAACACAAATGCTGTTACTGTGAAAATGTAATAGACATTTGACTAATAGACTATGCTGTATACTGTAAATAGGTACACTACCAGTCAAAAGGTTTTCACACACTGTGATTTTCTACATTTGCATGCTAATCACTTAACATTTATTTAAAAATACACTCAACAGTCTTAGCTAGCAATTAAATTTACAGTATGTTCACCATCTGAGTGCCTTTATTAGCAAGAAAATTTCATATCTTTGATCTATCAAAGTAACCTCCTCTAGCTGTTATAACAGCAGAGAAAAACTGAGGCACTCTTTCTACAAGAGACTTTAAATGCTGCTCTGTTTCATTAAATGCATTTAAAATTAATATGCCATTACCACATAACCAAGTAATAGGATGACAGTCATACACTGTTACATACTCTCTCCATGTCATGAAGGAAACTTGTTTTATTTGACTTATATTTTAATTTATATTTATACATTCAACTTTCCAGTGGTTAACAAGAATGAAAAATCTGCAGTTTATAAAATAAATGGAAACGTGGTAAAAAAAAAACCTTTGGTATGCACTACTTTGACTGGTAGTGTAGGTGTTGATATACATATATTTATTTTCTATTTTTAGATATGGACCATGTGGAAGGTGAGATCAGTAATCCAAGGTAAATTTAAGGGAAGAATGAGAGATGACAAGTGACAACTACTCATAATGTTGGCTGTTGAAATGAAACTAAAGCACTGTGACTTCCTTATATTGAAGCCCTGGAGCTGTTACAGGCTGTGGGGAAGAGATGTGTAACCTAGCCCCTTCCTTTTTTCTAGCTTATGAGTACCAATATTATGCTAGCGAAGTTAATGGTAAGTTCAAAGAAAGTTATGCCATTTTCTGAAATGCAAAACTACTATTATAACAGAGAACATTGAATCATAGTTAGCTGATCTGACAGGTCTGATTCTTCTTTCTTTTCAGATATTGCTCATGTGGCAGGTGAGATCAGTAATACAAGATAAAATTAAGGGAAGAATGAGAGGAGACAAGTGGCATCAAGTTCCTGCTGACTTACGTTCAAATGAAGCACTGTGATTCTCTTGATATTGATGTTCTGGCAGTGTTGTAGGCTGTTGAGATGAGCCTGATGTGTAAACCAGCTCAATTCCCTTTTTTTCTAGATTATGAGTACTTATATTATGACAGCGAACTTGGTAAGTTCAAGGGTCAAAGAAAAACATTCATTTAAATAAGTTACTGGAGGTTCATTTGCAATAGATGCTTCATTAGGCATATTTCAAACATAAGCATAGCCATGATAAATACATAATAAAAACTTCTTAATGCTAGATCATTAAAGATCACTCTAAGTGGTTATTTTCATTAGTATCAAAACATTTGCTTTTAACATTTCCAGGATGAAATTAAAAGTAACTGCTGACGGAATGATAATAATGTATTCCCTAGACGACCTCGTCACTCCTCCCCCTATCTAAACTCTACTCCTCCCGCGCTCCCCAACCTTCACAATCTCTAGCCCTCTTGCACAGTCTCCCCACTTCTGCAAAAATCACTTGTCTTAATGTAATCAATAGAGATGCTCCATATGGCAGCAATTTGAATCCGCCAAATTCCGCCTAATTACTCAGTGGCCTTTCAATTCTAGTAATCAAGTTTACCAGATCTGCATTTGTGGCTGTCCTTTCATGTGCCACCATTAAGTGACAATACTTCAGTCTTGGTGCAGTTTATCTCGTAATTGGGTTAAGTCCCAGATCGTCACCTATGCAATGTTCTTGGGAAAAGAAAAGGATCCAGCAAATATTTTTTGAGTTTCTGTATTCACAGGTATCAAATATCTTCTGCAGCCACCCTTTCCTTCCTTTGCTGCCACTAACGCTGCTGTTTCACAGTTTGGATGTGATTTGTTTCAAAATGAAATGAGGTGTAGATCCTCATCCATATAATGTTTTGTGAAGTGGTAGTAAGACTCATCAAATACTTTTTGGTTCATCATGTTCACAAGGTCACCTGTTTGTGGCAATCATCTTACCTTTGCAGCCACTAAGGGACATTGCCTCAGTTTTGCTACAACTTGTCTCAAAATGAAATCAGTCCCCAACCTTCTCCAATACAATGTGCCAATGAAGTTTGAAAAAGATCCGAGAAATAATTTTTGAATTATCTCGAGATATGTGAGAATGATGTGGCTGCACTTTTTTCGCTATCACTATGAGTCATTTTGGTGTCATTTTTCTCCAAATGTAGATCTTCATCAATGTAATCCAAATAGTAGTAAGATTCATCAAATACTTTTTGACTTACAACATACAATGATCAAATGCCACCTGCAGTAGCCATTTCCTTTGCTGAGACTAAGCAGCATTGCTTCAGTTTTGGGGTGATTTGTTTTGATATTTGAACGGTTCCGGTTCTTCACCCATACAATACAGGGAAATATAATTAAAGTGGACCGAGTGAAATCAGTTAGTTAATATATTCAACAGCTATTTTAGCTTAATTTATTCCAAGCCTAATCAGAATGGTAAATGTTGTATATATTTCCTTTGCTATTGGTCTAAACACCTGATAATTCCACTACCTAGCACTCTGCATGAATGTTCTGCAAACATTTATTGTGTTCCTTCAGACTTTGGAAATGATTAAATCTCTAGACAGATTGCACCAAAACTGAAGTAGTGTCACTTAGTGGTGGAACATGAAAGGAGAGCCATAGATCTGGTGAACCTGATTACAGTGATGCAAGTCAAACAAAGTTGAGTCAAAATTTTTTGGAGAGCTGGGGAGAATGTGTAGTTGGGCTACAGATTGTAAAGGTAGGGGCATGTGGTGGGGAATTAGATGACAGAATCTATTTTTGAAATGGCATTTATATATATAATTGCACAAAACCTTTAACCACTTAATGCAACTTGAAATTTGAGCAAGGTGCTCATGTTCTTTTACTACAGGGTATTTCCACAAGCTCAATGCCCAGACTAGTCTTCATGCAGATGCTTTATTGAGTTCATTCAACACAGAACTATACAGAGTAGCTATAGGCATGTGAGCTCTGTACATGAAAGAGTTACACTGTAGTTCTCTCTTGTCCTTTCAGAAGCCTCTAGCAGCCTGAGCCGTGGGACACTTTTCTCCTCTTCCGGTAAGAACTGCTGACTTCAGAAGGCAGAACTGTTTCAATGTACTCTGGTTCTAATAGCCAGTCTCTTTCTTTATGTGGGGTAGTGGATGGAGACCCTCACTTCATTGTTCAGCTCCCCAGGCTCAATCACAGCCTGTGCTTCACCATAGATGGCCGAGCCAATGATGTTCTGAGGTTGCTAGAAGACCCAGAGAAAGGTATTGTGGGCCTAGTTCTATCAGGCAAAAATGTTATCAAAATGGCAGTCAGTCAGACTTGAGTGTATGTACTGAGTACATCTACCTGCGCCTTCATACTTAGGTGTCATAGTGGATGGACGATTGATGTGGGCTCCACCCAAACTGGGCTCTGAGGACCGTTCCAGAACCTATTTTGACCAGCTGAAGTTCTCCAAGCCTGTGGGATCGGCAGGTGGCTTGGTGGTTACAGTGACCATGGACTTAGTGGTGGTAGAGGGGGAAGGCCGTGAAGCTCTGCGCACTGATCAGCCCGGCTCCGTGCTGAGACGGGGTCTGAGAGTCACCGTGGACGCCAACCTGCGATGTTGGGTAGTGCTGGGACGTGGCCTGCGCTTCCTCGTGCTCCGCCATCATTACAAACACCCCACCTACCTTCAAATGGCACATCTGGGGTTTTACCTTGTGGACGGTCAGGGCCTGTCACCCCGTACACAGGGACTACTCGGTATGCCCTCATTTACTGATACTATATTTTGTCACAACAGAAACCTTTATACAGGTTTAAACCTTTACAAACCTGTAAACCTTTATATCTTTATATTTTGTTCAAGCGATTGAATAGGGGCCGTTTGCATAAATATACGTTTCTGCTTAAGTACATTCCTATGAATTATTTTTTATCAAATGGATTGCTTTCAGTCACCTCATTGATCTGTAAGGGCCCAACAGCTGCCCCCTGGCAGGTTTTTTCAGGTTAATAATAGCACCCATGTGCCATATTAATTCGACCCCTCCCCACCCGCAGGTCAGTTCCAGTATGCACATGTGGAGCTGGTGGGACCCACAGATGCCCATGGTGCTGAGGCATGGCAGCACAATACCGCCAGGCTGCGGATGGGGGCATCTTGGATCAGCGTCTCCCTTCAGGACAAGACTCTAAAGGACTCCTTGAGTAAACAACATTTGGACATGTGCTGGGTGGTGGCCAGGGTGGATGTGGAGAAACTTCTGGGACACTCCTACAGTAGCTATGTGGTCAACCAACTCTGAAGCCCTACTTCACACTACTCCTATCACAATCACCAACAACAGTTTCATGGCAAGATTGCAAGAGAGGGGAAATCTTTATTTTTTGGGAAACGCCAAAAAGGACAAATGTGAGATGGCATAAAAAAATTAGTAGTGACCAAGTTTTGGACCAAGTGCGTGTGTGGGCCTTTGAAACACATGGTTGCTATCAAAACAAAGCATAGATTTATGATGACTTGCACATACTACTAAAGTTTAAATTAAGTAAATGTATGTAAAAAAAAATTGGGAGCACCACGCTACCTAGTGTGCGTTGCACTATCGTTGCAACGGGAAAGCACTGTACTGCGTGACAGCACAATCATCCCCGCCTTGGATACATTCCTAGTCTCATTTTTAAAAGTCAGTGCGATTATAACATTCCTACATGTGAACATTTCGATGCATGACCTGTCTGTCGGAATGGTATCCAGTCCTCAGTCAGGGACAATCTGTACTGCTCTGCAAAGGCAAAACACAGTAATTGTGTAATTTATAAAAGTTATGACCCTTTTGGTCTCTTAGGCTTCATTTTATCTAAAAAATATCTTAGTTCAGCCATGCTCAGTTGTGAAAAATAAAAATCATCATTCATCTACCTACTGCACATATGGCTGGACAGTTAAAGAAAAAACTTTGAAACCCCTTTTCTGTTTCAGTGTCAGTGTAGTTACTGTGTTTTGCCTTTGAAGGAAAGTATGAGTTCAGATAAAGTCAATGGCTTTTCTCCTGGAAACTGCTTGCTTGTCAGCTATGAACACCTGTATATTCTGTATTTTCATGTTCCTCAACATCCACCAAGATATTCGGTTTTTCACATGTTCTCTGTATTTGTTTAATAATATTTCTTTCTAGTTTCAAACAAAATACAAATTGCAAAGGGCCTCTACAATACTGAATTACTCTCTGTATGTTTTCTGAGAACATCCCCAAGCTGTTTGACTTGATTTGAGTATTTAAGTGTGTATATTGATATTATATTTTAGTATACAGTATTTCTATATTGCATGTCCAGTTCTGGGTCGCAGGGGTCTGGGGACTATCCTGGAAGCAGCGGGCCCTGGTACACACACCATTCACACACACATTCACACACACCATTCACACACACCATTCACACATCATTCACACACCATTCACACACACCATTCACACACACATTCACACCTATAGACAATCTGTCAATTCTAATTCACCTTAGCATGTGAGGGAAAACCGGAGAACCTGGAGGAAACCCTACAACAGCACGGGGAGATCATGCAAACTCCACACACATAGAGCCGGGGCAGGGAATCAGACCCTGGTCTCCAGATATTTAAGGTTGTAAATATATTTCCCTTTATAAAATGTTCATTCTGGATGTATCATAATTGTCAACACCATGAACACAGTTTCCTTTCCTACTTCTCAAAACACCATTTAACACAATATCTTGTAAAGTCACTGCAGCACTTTCAGTTTGCCGTGTGCCATCTTTTATTTATTTGTAGTTCATTTGTTGCACAAGATATTATGTACTGTTTACATATTAGTGTTCCAATTAAGACCACAAGCCAGGTAATCGACAGCATAATAAATACGGTAAGTTACAACAGATCTAAAGAGAGGTTTCAGTTGTTGTGTATTCTATATTATCTGTCAAAAGAGTGAAGCAAAATGGACACTGGACACATTACAAAGGCATTTGTTTCAAATTAAATAAATATAAAGGGGGTATGATATGTAGCTGAAGAATAATAAAGAATCAGCTTAATCCATTAAGTAAAACCATAGTATTCCAGTTTCATGGAATGCAAGTCACTGAAACCAATTAATTCGTGCAATACAGTAAAGATATCCTGTTTTTAGTTTATGACTGACCTTCAATTAGAGGATAGGCTCAGGTGGAGATGGAGGCATTGTCCATTGTCACTTCTCATGGAGGAATAAAATTGCTGCTCATTCATCCTATACCCTAGACTCAATGTGCAACAGTCATCTGGGTAGGTTATAACCTTTTCTGTCTGGATATCACACTATTACTATATTTAAGGCCAGGTGATGAGGTACGGAATCCACCAATCAAAATGATAGCAATTTCAGCCCTCAGACCAATGCATCCTGCCCAGGAGTTCAGGCCATGGACATTGGTGTATTAGAGCGACATTAATAAATTCTGGAAAAATAGGATGGACCCTTCCTTGACTAATATTGTTTTGCAACTAAGCCCATTGCATTTCATAACTTTCTTAAGACTTTCTTAAGTGAAGTTTAGCCCTGTCTTTTTGCAGGTAGAAAATGTGGAAGAAATTGGGAGAAACAGGCCTGGGACTTGTTTCCAGAGCCAAACCACAGGGACTGATCCCCCCACAGGTTCATATACAGGAAAACAAATTCAGGGTTTTACTAGAATTTTGCACAACTAACCATCTGTACCTCAAAAGCTCTGTGAGTTTCTGAAATAGAAAAAAATCCCAAGCAATCTTCAGAAGAACGACCTGCTCTTATTTGCCTTACTTCAAAACTCTTCAACATTAATATATAAACCAGTGTTTCAACAAAGATGATGTTGCCCTTGTTACGCTTCATCAAACACGTCTTAACACTGAAAATATAAATATATATTAAATATATAATTAATAAATTACAAGTTAATAAATGAAATATATACTGGTAATGTGGTTTATGCCTCAGTTACACTTGCCCATCCACAATATATTTAAAAATCATTGGCCCCAATGCTTTCGGTAGCACTTTACATTAACTGCACCTCCATAATGCATTTATTATGCACTCATACAACATTTAATGCACCTTCGTAATGCGTTCATAATGTATCCATGGAACATTCATGAGCAGCATGTACATATACCTTAACATCCTAACATACCTTAGCAGCTTTAATATACATTCATAATAAACATTATATGATTATACAACAATGTTCTGTGGAATGCATAGTACAGGTGCAGTTAATGTAAAGCATTACCATACTTCTTATACATGCCTTCAGCTTGTAATTTTGCCCACAGATGAAAAAATGAGACTACTCATATTTTACTGTCCTCTATCACACCTCTCTTTCTCTCCTGAATAGTTGTCTTGTATGCCTTCAACCTGAAATTCATCCACACCAGTTAAAATAATACAAAATTAAACAATATAATTTCAAAAGTTCCCAAAGTCTCTCTGTGTCTGTTTTTTAAATAAAAACAAAATATTGAGCTTAGATTCCAGAAATAACTGAGCTTAGATTCCTTAAACAAGTTCTCTTGTTGGGGGTTGCCAGTTAGCTTGTTCCTTACTGCTAGAAAGAGGAAAGCATTTCAAAGTAGATGGACTAGTAGGCCATTTGTAGAGATATACATTTTAAAACATCCTCTCCTCTGGTCTTACATTTTCAAAGAAGGTATAAATGCATATTGAAATCACAGAGATATTGACAGTGTTTAATAAGACTGAGAACGCAGGGTTGACTGGAATGATCAATAGCAGCTATTTTAACAAAATGTAAAGAAGGCACACTGCCAGGATGCAATTTTCCCTCAATTTATGACACTGATCAGTTATTCCTGGTTTCTGTCATTTTATACCTCTGCCCGTTGCATTACATTGGAGTATTATGGTAAAAGTACAATGTTACCACCAAGTAAACTGTACTTGATCCAGTGTTTGCGATCAAAAATGTATCCAAATGTCATTGTGGTTTTAGATGAACAGTAAAGGCAAATATCAGTTATCCAGACTTTTACTGTTATTTGTCTGCAAGGCAGCCTGTGTAAAAGTGTCAACCCTGCATTTCGGAGTCATTGTGTGATACAGAGGAAGTAAGAGAAGGATATGTACTGTATATGTGTGTGTATGCAATGCACCCAGGATTAGAAGACAGAGGTAAACCAGATGGACTTGTGAAGTTGAAGGTCCTTCCATGTCCTCTCTCCACACCCCAGGCTCTACCCCTCTCCCTAACCCTCCCTAACCTTGCCTTACCCTCTCCCAGCAGCCATCACCACTCTTCACTGTTCATCTTCCCCAAACACGTCGTTCTGTTTGCGCTTCATGTTCTCAAAGTCAAAATCACTGCCTGTCATACGCTTATAGACGTCCTTGATGTCATTGCAGGTCGTCTCAAAGTGGGTAGTGGCATCATATGCCCGGGACACAAATATCTGTGCAGAGCAATATTATGACATAAGAAACACTTCACAGTTCCTGAGTTACCCATTGGTTTATAGTACTTGAAATACGTACACATATAACCTGTGATTTAAAGTACGCATGCATCAGACCTTCTGTAAGATGTAAGATTGGACTGTATATACAGTAAATCCATCTACTGCTATGAAGGAATTCACATTTATGACTATCTATCAACAAATGTCTGACCAGGTCCACTAGGTCCCACCTCCTAAATCTATAGCCATGTCTACAAGTACACAGGCTCAAATTAGAACTGACCTGACTTTCTGTGCCATCGTCAGTGGGCTCAAGAAGGTCGCTGATGGCCACAAACCTACAGACGCAAGCAGACAAGCAGAGTTTGGACGAGCTTCCCGGTGAGATATTACACTGCACTCGCAATTTTGCCTGCTCTATTGCAAACTCTAGGACTCAAAACGAGATAATATTTGATTACTGGTAATTATTGATTATTATATTGATTTTAGGTTGTGATAACATCTAAGTAACACTTAACTGTTTACAGAAAATATTAATGCTGGTGGTACAACTCTGAACTGGTAGTGGGGTAGGCTAGTGGAAGAAATAAAGGACAGACTAACTTCTGGTCAATGGGTTCCAAGAGCTCCAAAGCAGGTTCGATTTCAGCCTCTGGCTCATTGGTCTCTACCGTGGTGCTGACAATGGCGATGTACTTCCCCTGGGCCGCCACATTGTGGGCGTAGGAGATCATGCAGACATAGATGTCTGTCGGTGAGAGACACAGAGAATTGGACAGTGTGCTTACACAAGTTTGACTTTGGGTCCTAAAAATCAAAAACTCCCTCTGTCTAGAGGTTAATTAGCCTAAGAATCTCCATTCAAATCTTAAAAAATAACCTTTCAGGATTGTGGTGAGCGATACGTAGGAGGTGTAAAGCCGCTGAAGAGAAGAAAAAAAATCACTAATTTTGACATTACAGTCAAAATTTTGAAATTATAATCTAAAAAAAACAAAAGTTGAAATAAACTTTCAAGCAAAAGCCAGAAGCCTGGTTGCATCCTGCAATCCCTCTTTGCAGAGCCAGGAGAAGCTATAAAATTCACATTCTATTTAAAGTTCAATCTCAAAAGTTTATTTTGATTATTTTAATCTTGACAGGTTATTTTGACTTTAATCTACAAAGTGTATTTCCACCACAATCTTGAAGGTTTATTTCCACTTTAATTTCAAAACATTTGACTTTAATCTCAAAACTTTTGACTCAAAATGTTTTAAATTTTTTCCCATGAGGTGGCCTTTATACTTTTCCATATATCAAGAATCTGTCTTAGGAAATAAAAAAATGGAACAATAATTTTTAGAACAGTATAATTTAAAGCTAAAAAATACTAACTTAAATACTGTTTTGGTGCAACCCCATCTCCAAAAAAGTTGGGACACAATGCAAAGATTTGCAAATCATATAAACCCATATTTAACTGAAAACAGAACAAAGACAATGCATCAAATGCTGAAACTGAGAAAAAAATATTGTTTTATGACAAATATAGCTCAGTTTGAATTTGATGAAGGCAACACATTTCAAAAAAGTTGGGAGAGGGGCAACAAAAGGCTGGAGAAGTTGTGTGATGTTAAAACATTATCTCAAAACTAATTAGATTAACTGGCAACAGGTCAATAAGATGATTGGGTACAAAAAAAGCCTTCCAGAGAGGCAGAGTCTCTGTGCAGTGAAGATGGTGAGAAAATTACCATTCTGTGCAAGACTGCATGGTGAAATTGTGCAACAGTTCATGGATAATGTTCCTTATTGTAATATTGCAAAGATTTTGGGAATTTCATCATCTACGGTACTCTGTAGCCCTGGCCAATACACGTTGTCAGATGGACGGAAGGACGAAGCTACATTAAAATTAATAAGCATTATGTGTATTGTTTTGGCTTTATATACTGAAATCAGCTTATTAAACAGGACTCACCTGAATTTCGGTTTACTTGGTTCTGGGGGATGATAATCTGGCAGGAATTGGCATCGTTAGTGTTTTTTATGGGGTGGCTAAGCACACAGATGACACGGATGACCTGGCCAGACTTGCGAACCCGGTCCGGAATGTAACTAGGGTCACAGATCAACTGCTTGCATCGTGCAACCTGCAAAAAAAGGACAGAAGGAAAATGTCCTAAAAAACATTGGTCCTCTATGGTATCATTTATGTGATTTATTAAACTAATAATTCTCAGAGAAATAGTGTTCCTATATTTTGAGGAAAGATGCTGCTCCTCATACGGATGCTTCATGTATAATACAAAAAATTGCTACTAGCAATTATAGAACTGAAATGAGAGGCAGAAAATACACATATAGAGTAAATATATAATGGTCACAAATTAATTTAAAAATAGATCCTGAAACGCTTTGTCATATCCATTCATCCATCTGTCTTCTAATCACATGTTTACAATCACAGGAGCCTGGAGCTTATCCCAAGCAGCACAGGTCTGGGGTAACACCCAGGAGGGGATGTTAGTCTGTCACTGGGCACATAGACAAACACCATCATACTCTGCAGGCAATGTCCTCCTGAGACCCCACCCATTCATTTATGTCCATTGCAGTGGATGTTTTGTTTTTGCATCTATCTTTTCACTGATGTAAGGAAACATATTTATTCCTGTTGTACACTAAAGAGGACATGCTGTGAAATTAAAAATAAAAATGAATTTGATAAAATCTAAATTGTAAGATGTCTTATTTCCTCCAAAGACAAATAACCTAAAATTGAAGGACACTTTTTTCCTTGGGTCTCAGGAGGATATAGAGAAACCTAACTGCAAGTCTTTGGACTATGAGAGAAAAATGGAGTACCTAGAGAATGCCTTCATGTCATGGGGATAGCATGCAAACTCCACACAGATAGAAAAGAAGTGAGATTCCAATCACAAACCATGGAGGTTTGAAATTCAGATTTTTTCGAGTGATAGGATAATGTTTTCGTTTTCATTTTACCTCTCCCTCTGACTTGACTCCCACCACATGATCATTCTCCATCACAATCTCTTCAACTGGCTTGTTCAGCATATATGTTCCTCCATAAATTGCACTTAATCTGAAAACAGATATATTTTTGTCATACACATATCTTTGTCATTTACTGAAAGAGAAAAATAACACATTTTCTCTTGTGTGCAGCCTGGGACATGTTTAGCACACCAAGTTAGATGAAAACTTCTTGCTGCGTTGGGGATACAGTGTTAAGGTCAGTGCTAGGCTTTGGAGGTATGCGCACCTGGCGAATCCCTGAGGCAGCTCCCCCAGGCCGTAGAGGGGGTACAGATAGGGGCTCTTCCCATAGCGAGCCAGGGACTCACTGTACAGCTTGATGCGATTGACGGTCTCCAAGCAGGGCTGGTCCATGTAACTGCAGAGGAGAGAATCCCATCATATCAACCAAACACTTCCAAAAACACCCATAACTGTTTGTGTCTCTATGGGCTAGTATGAGCCACTCACTCGTCTGTTCTGTAGAGCGCAAGAGCATGGCCGGTGAAGTCTATAACATCTTGGCCCAAGTCAAACTTCTTGTAGACATCCCTCATGGTGGTGAGTTTGGGATCAACACCCTCAAACGTCTTAGGGTCATTCTCATCAAAGTTGGCCACAAAAACTAGAAACTTACGAAACCTTCTCTTTTCAAACATCCCCATTAAGTCTAAAAGCAACATGCATGGGGATACACAAAAACAAAACATCAACAGGTAAAATTACTCATAATCAACCATACAGTTATCCTTTCCATTTCTATTTTAATATCAGATGCTGCCTTACTTGATGCAAGTGCCTCAGACTCAGTTGAAGGGACTTTGTAAATCTTTCCTCCCTTGTAAACAAAGCTTCCCTCCACAACTTTGAAGTCCAGATACCGGGTCACTTCTGTGTAGAGGAGCATCTTGACCAGCTGACCTGTGTTGTAAATTGTATATAATACTTAGCATGTTTTCAAAGTTTTTATTTTTTTTTAAGGTAAAGCCTTTATCTGTTTATATCTTTCACTGGTGCACCAAAAATACGATTGTAAGTTGTACTATGTAAGGTGCTAACTAACCATTCGCCATGAGAAATTTGGGAATAAGGTCAACATTCCAGTCTCGTCCCTTTCCCATTGACTCTGGTGGGCCTTCTGTCAAGCCAAAGCGCTTATAAAGCTGCAGAAGTGAAAATGCAAAGTAGTGATATACGCATACCTACTAATCTAGAAATTATACACCATTTTTTCAAACTCAGAGGACATAAAAAACAGAATTCTAGTGAAGAGTGTCAATGAAATGGGACCACAAAGAAAATAGTTGCCAAAAAGGGACAAACAGAAATATGGATGTTTCAGTAATTTGTCTAGCAGTATGAGTTAGCTTGGATTAGACACCCCCCACCCAGTCTTCAGTTTCTCTCCTTACCTCCTCTAAAGGAGTGATGGAGGAGCTCTCTCCTCCATAGTAGGGATTCCTGTCCATGTGTAGAATTTTCTTTCCATTTACAGACATTATCCCCGACAGAATACATTCCTGGACAAACACATTTACAGATCAAACATGTACAGTAGAGTGCTATATATACTATATATAATGTCATTCAAACAAAAAGAATATAGTTTCAATACAAAGTAATATTAAAGTGCAGCACAGAACGCATTCTGACACTATTTCATACAATAAAGCGTAATTGGATCATTGTTTTGTAATATATTGATAAATGGCTTCTAGCCATATGGATGCGCAATTTTTGTTCTAACAAAATACTAGGATATAAAATAGGACTGTAATGGTACACATATTTGTTGTGTGATGTTCAGCAGAGAATTTTCGGTTACACTACACACAGAGAAAAGAATGAATTCATTACTTGACACAGGCAGAACCTAAATTCACAGTTGATGTTCAACATGGAAAACATTTGTGGTAATTGTCGTTGTGAGTTGGTTACTGCTAAAGCTGGTTACAGTCAGGCATACTCAGCAATATAAGAACATTTTGTGTTTCCAAAAAATTACACCAACATGGGAGTTTTTGATAAAAGCAAGACTGTTTGTTCTTTTTTACTGTTATGCTGGAAACATCCAAAATGCTAAATCATTTGAGATGAGTGTGTGTATGAGTGGAGCAAGGCAGAACTAGCCTTTGCAAATTAGTCTCCCTGTGGCATTTAAGGCACTTTTGCCAGGAAATTCAAAATGGACTAAAAACAAACTACAGCTATAGTGATGCTTATTACTACAGATACACTGCCATTCTCAGTAATACAGAAAAGAGCATATAAATGAGATTTAGTTCATTGTAATTGTTATAATGCAGTATTATTTTTGAATGATTATTTATTTACATATTTTTACAATGTACAGAGAAGCACAGAGAAGAAGTTTTCTTATTCAGACTTGTTGATGGACACATTGCCTTTGGTTTACAAATGTTCCCAATTATGCTAATGTTTTCAGTTGTAATAATAAACAATTTTAAACCAAATTCTGTTTTCTCAATGCTACCGAAATTGCACCATTTTCTGAGCCCAGAAACGAAATGGGAAAGGGGAAAAATGGGGGAAAGGTTACATTGATAAACTTATACAATTGCTTAATCAAAGAACAAAATATTAATGAGAACATTAAAACATTAAGTCATCATTTCTACTGATACTCCTAATATGCAAAATGAGTTGTCTTATACACCAGCAGATATTTATTTCTCAAAACAACGCTGTCCGCTCTGTGTTCGCAAAGCCCAATATTTTTGCACGTTTCAAAGCAGTCTTCCCAGTGCAAAGTGATGTAGTGTTTCAAGTTACCATGGCAACGAGGCCATGCCTCCCCTCCCCTCCCCAGAATGTGTCTAAGCAGAACTTGTGGAAGGATGTAGTGTTATTCTTAGTGTGTATTTCTGTACTTATGTATGTATGTATAATATAGTTTCTAATAATAACTCTAACCCAGATTATTACACTTCTCAATTAACTTGTGTCTTAAGAGCAAATAATTCAATCAATGAATCAGTCAGTGCCACCAAAGTGAAATGCATAATCAGCATTGTTCACTTTCTCACTGTTACTGAATGATATTTTTTCTTTAGCAAACAAACTGTTATTCCATTTCAGAGATACCACTTTCAACACTGCCTTACAGTATGTGAAGTTCATTAGCAAGAGAAAGCACTCGCATGCACATGTAATTTCTTGGGATAACAAGACAGTTCAATAGCAGATAAAAAGTCACACAGCACTGTGTAACACAAAGACAGCAAAATGGCAATACAAGAACAACAAATTGGCAACAAAATCATATACTGTGGGAACCAAATGGCAATTGTACAAGATCATTCGCAAGCATTGAACTAAAACATTTGCAATTTGCGCAAAACAGTGACAAATGGTACAATCAACATTGTTCAAACCATGATAGTCAATATACTTAGATATATAGTCAAAGTGTCAATGTAAGTATGGTCCTGAGCTCCACACTTCTCAATGATAGTCGTTTCTAAGCATTTCATGGTAGTCATACTTTTCATTTTGGTAGCACTGACTGATTCATTGATAGAATTATTTGCTCTTGATACATGAGCAGCTGTATGAGGAAGATCAGAGGTATTCACTTATCTAATTTTTGATACTGTCCAGACATTATACTGAGGTATATGGTATTTTAAAAAGCCGCACGATTCTGCCATTTTGAAATTTTGTTAACAAAATTCGCCAAGTAGGTGGGGTTTGGGTCCCAGCCCTTTTGTGTTAAGGATTTCAAAATATTGTGGTATGCTTTATTACTGTAATGCCACCCAAGCCTTGACTAACAACTGTAAAACTGTTAATAAAAGTTTACCTGATTTATACACTGCTTGTATTTCTGTTTGTTGCAATACTGCCCTCTCCTGGTCTGATGGATTATCACTGCTGAATGCATGCAACCGACCCTGACCATCCACATCTACAGTACGAAATGCAGTACGAACACAAATGCAGTACGAACACAAGCTGCCACGCAGATCACCATCTGCAGCCCAAAAGTACACGAGAAAAAGAATAGTATGAACTAGGTTTTATGGTACAAGAGTCACCATGTTTCTTTCCCTATATGTTTATGAATATGTTGCATATGACAACTATTTAAAATTGCTTCAATCATTGAGATTGTAGAATTAATTGAATTTAACATGTGAGATTGGATAAAAATAGAGACAAAGAAGTGACCTGTAGTAACATACTGTACAGTATGCAGCGTATTCATATGACATACAATTTTGCATTTTTAAGCAGCTTTAATAATAATAATAATAATTGGTACTTTATTGATCCCCGTGGGGAAATTGTTTTTACGCCTCCCTCAACTTACTCTTTGTAGAGCAAGCTGTCCGCGTGACAGAAACTGTGACAGAAAGGTGAATTCCAAGCACTGATGGTGTACTCTAAATATTGTTCTACTTCAAAATCATATACGTTTTCTTAAATTGTTGGTTCAGTTAAAAAAATTAATTTTGTCATGGACCAAGTCAAAAAAACTAATAATGAATTTGCGTGAGCACCATAATAAATCTGAAGACTTCACAACCAAACTATTGCTGACATTCAAGAAATTGACATTTTATATAATATACTTTAAGTACATTTTATATAATACAATATACATTACAGAAAGATTAATTTCATTGTCTTTTTATTGGTCAAAAATTCAAAATTACACTTGAAATAAAGCTTTATTTGTTCTATATTGCATTGTTCAATATAGAACTATGTAAAGTGTCCACCCTCCCAGCGTAAGAAAATAGTTATACAAATACAACACTGCCACCATTTCAAGTGAGCACGTATGGATTGTTGCCAAAGCATCTTACAAGTAAGACTTGAATCTTATAAAGTTTAATATTTTTGCATACTTGTAGCCTTTTTATAAATTTCTACTTAATTCTTTATGGACTATGGAGAAAGAAAAACATGAGGATCTGAAGCCTATAATTCCAGTAGGTAACCTTCTCTTTGAATGAGACTGTTCACTGTTCATGTTTAATTATTTTGTAAGCAATAATGAGAATAATGATGATAGTACAATAATACCTAATGACAACAGAATAATAATAATACAAAATTGAATACTAACATTTACCAAATGAAGCATATATGGGTGCAATTCAGAAGGAGTCTTGGCTGAAAATCAGTATTGGATCCTCATGAGATCCACCCTATGTGTTTTCCATTAATTAACAAATTAATTAGTCAACTAATTAATTATAGCGATTGACAATAACAATTTGCATAGTGCAGTAGGCCTGTAGAGTTGTCCCTGCGTACACTGTAAAAAAGTTAAGACAACTTAAAATTCCAAGGCAACTTACTGCACTAGGTTTTTGAGTTATGAGGACTCAAACTTTTTAGTTTTACATACTAAGAATTCCAAACAACAACTTATTGTCTTTTGTTCAGATGATTATTTATATAATTAAGATATAATGAGTTGAAGAGACTCAGTAAAAGAATACATTTTAAATTACTGGTTTTACATAAAAATATTTTACAGTTGTTTGACTAATGTCACCTTGATTAGGTGTCAGAAAGAAATGTACTCAGAAAAAACCCTGGAGACCACTGGAAAAGGCAGCAGTTTGGCGGCATTTAGACAAATATAGAGTTTTAAAACCTTTACACAGTGTAGAAAAACTCCTTGTGCACTGTTAAAAATCTACACCCTTTGCACACATTTGGGGTCAAGTATGCTGGTCATGGGCACCGCCCATGATAGTTTATCAGGTGAGTAGCACATTAGACAGAAAACCTCAGATGATTTTGGACTTTAACAAATTGAACGGAGGGGTTGACACCCTGCGTAAACTCACTGTCATTTACAGTTTTAAGAAGAAAATGTCTCGCTGGCCCCTGGCATTGTTTTTTAATATAATTGAAATTTCAGCGTACAATGCCTTTGTTATTTGGAATGAGATAAACCTGTCAAGGCAGACAGGAGTCAAAAATAGGAGTCATGACATTAATAAGCAGAGTCCACGCCTTCCGCATGTTCCCAGTGCTGCCTCACTAGTCAGGGCTTCAAAATCAATGCCAATGGATAATGGAGACTACGCTGTGTATAATGGAGATTACTACATTGTATGATCACCAGTTTAATGTAGTGGAGGATCAGGGATTTTCACAGCTCATTCACTATTAAAAACATTGCTATAGTCTCCCAAGTCGGTGGTACTCTGCTGATGTCTCAGTGCCTGCCAGGGCCAGTTCAAGCCCATGGACCGCCCTAGACCAGCGCCCTAGACCAGCGCCACAGACGGCACCCCAGGTTTTCTATCCTGATGAGTTACTCTGAGACCAGATGTGGTACATCAGAGGCCAGGTAGGATGGAAAACCTGCTGGAAACTGGCACTCCAGGATCAGGGTTGCCTATCCCTGAACTAGACGATTAACACTGAAGAGCAGCTGTCAGAGTTCAGGAGGAGGGAGACCAGGGCGTGGGGGCGTCACAGCAGTGTGGTAGCGGAGATTGACCTCACAATCACTTTGGACAAAAGATTCTGCCACATGTGTAAATGTATAAATAAAAAAAGATTATACACTGAAAACTAGGAACAAATAGGAAAAAATATTATTGAATAGAGTAAATCTATGCATTTGAATTCTCAAACATCAAATGACTATTTTCTCTGCTGAATGTTCGGATTATTAACAACACTGTGGACTCACATATTAAGCTTCTATGTTCAACCTCCGATGTTCTTGCTTGATTACATCGTATATGGGTGTGGCTCACATTTTGTATGAAGTGGCTCTGTGTTTTGGGCAGAGACGCCCTCTACCACTCAGAAAACCAGTCTGTATTCTTACACCTCGCCCTCTTCCAAGAGGCTTAAATTGCTAGTGTTTCATTCAGGTTTTAAGTATACGAGATCACATATCCTTTATATCTTTATGTTTTTTCCATAAATTTAAAAACAAATAATCTACGGATAGATAAATACGACGACTCTACAACCGGCTCCATTCGTAAAACAGTTTCCCCGCAACTGTACGAGGCAGCTAAAATAAAACACTGCGCTGCAGGCTGGGACATCCGTCTTCGAAACCCCACCCATGGCTAGAGGCACCGTACACAGAATGTCCACGATGAAAATTATGATTATTATACGGAGTACATAAGGTCTGTATACAGAAGTACAGCATACTAACATATTAAAGGTTAAGCTAATTCCTTTTTAATCTTACTATCACTTCATAATACTATTGTTGTGTAAAAACTTTCGTTAACATCTTTGATTAACGTCATGGTTAGTAATTATTGCACCAGTTTCTCGCTATCAAAGCAACTTTTTATGTAATTTTGGAGACGTAAATTTTAAGCCCAGACATATTATTTATTAGAAATGCGGCCTGTCCGTGAGTGCGGCACGCGCTTGCATGCGTGCTCGTGTGTATGCGTGTACGTGGGCGCGTACGCCTGCGCGTGCGCTGGGTTTTTAGTCTTTATTTGTCGTTAGTTTTGTCTTAATGGCAGTATTTTATGTTTTTTCGATTCTGCGCAGCTATTTCATGCATGTCTATAATATTCTCAATCTATATTTCCTAGTTTTCTAAATTTATGTTACCAAGTGTTGAATTTCAAACGGGGGGGTTGACGTCTCCTCACATCCTTGGCATTGCCACTGTTACTACAAAATAATGTCTGCCAGAAAGCACTTATCCTAAAACACGCACGTATTTATCATCAAAATAGTTCGGCGGTATATTCTGGTCAAATCAAAAGGAAGCCGCTCGCCGGACACTACACCTTGACGAAATAATAATAATAATAATAATTATTATTATTATTATTATTATTATTATTATAATGTGTTTCGCTTGGTGGACCTTTGTGCAATACTAAGCGTCACTGAACCCATCGCCACGCTTTGTGGATCCGAGTCATACGTTTAAAAACATGACTTCTACTGGCCTTTGGTCTATGAAAGTTGTCAACATAAATTGACCTTGTAGAATATAAACATACATATAACTGTGTGTAAAAGTCTCTTTAAAGTTTTACTGACTGACTGCAACTGCATGTATTGCAAAAAGGGATGGAAGGATGTCCGTACCTTGGGAAGTACAATGAACTGAAACATGTTACGTTTTTAAAAGGCTATAACCATATATATTCACACATATACTCATACATAGCCTATACAATTATACGTGTATGTGTACAGTATATATACTCACACACATACATACATACACATCACATGCCCACTAATACAAAAGCGTAGAAAGAAATACTCACTGTGAGTCCAGTGCCTAAAACGATCACATCATATTCCTCATCCATGTCGAATATCCAGTTCTATAAAATTTTATGAAAAATATGTAGAGGATCGGTTTGTGCAAACCTAACGTGCAATTCTTTTATCCTATTTGAAGATATATAATACAATATAATAATATGTTTATTATTATTAAATTAAAGTGAACTTGAGAATATCTACTATCGCAACCGGCAAGAAAGTCTAAAGATGGCCCTCTCTGCGCAGCTATTTCCCTAAAACATACATCCGCGTCGGGAAAAAGTCCCGCGACCTAGACGTAACACTCTCCGCACTCACGGGTTCAAAGATGAAATGATATATATGTTTCTTCTTAGTAATGCTGGAAATATATGTACATATAAATTTTTGGATATTACCAATTTTATACTAAGACGAATAATAATGTATGTTTCCTCGTATTCTTTGCTGAAATAAGTGCTGCTTGTGACCTCGTGCTTAAGCTAAGTATTCCTCCGCTGGCTGCGGTTCCTCTCGTACTGCAATCATCTAAGTCAGATCTGAAATACTTGCATTTAGTACTGATGAGTGGCATTAACCTAATGGTTATTAATAATTGAAAATGTATTAACGGTTTATTCGATAATACAAAATATCTGCCTACAAGCACAATCGCAAATGTGCATCCCTGTGTATCCATTCTACACCGCAATGTCCAAAAACAATTGTGAGATATTTTTAGTTGTATGTTATTCGCAGTACTTGCAAAATCGATGTTTTCAACTAATGTTTTCCGATTGTGGTTCGCTTGTCGGTGCTTCATTCATTTAGCTAATTAAACCAAATATGTTTCCTGTTGGGCACAAGACAATTTAATAACTTGACATTAATCTCAAACTTTCCTGGACGGAAGAAAGAAATGTGTCGTTTTAATCTGAACGTGTGTTTAAGTAGGACTCCATTTTTACGTAAGTAAACACACCACCACAAAAAGATACACTGGTTTGATTTTCAGGACCACGGAGAGCGATTCATTTTGACAATATGATACTAGTACGATAAGCATAATAAACAATAAAAGAGGATTTTGTTTGTTTGTTTTGTAGATTAGAGAATACCTGTCGTGCTGCAACCGGCCCAGATAACGGCCCAATTTCTGCAAAGCAGAGATGGCCCAGCTGTGCTTTATGTATCAGCCAATTCTGCCCCAATAGTAATCATCCCAGATCTGGCAGCCATTATTAAAAATGCTGCAAGCCATGTTCACCGTCGAGGGTTAGATGATTCATTGTGGGTTTACTCCATTCCAGGCTCAGGTATGATGTCTGAAAGAGACAGTGGGAGAAGGCCTGTCAACACTTAATTTTGCGATCTACTTACAATGCACAACTGATGTGATTAGTTAAAAACTGTTATGTTCATCTACTGGTAGTCTAAGCCCATGTGGAACTCTAGGCAAGCTTCACATCTGGCTCTTCCAAGCGGCCCCCGTACCAAACGACTATCCAGATAAGAAGTGTGACGTGATGTCCAGCAGGGGGTGATCAGCACCACCTGAATGAATGACAAATAAAGGTTTCACAAAATGAAACGTCAGGTGCTGCAATCAAAATATATTTTCCAATTATTTTTTCAAAATCAAAACCTTCATAAAGGTTCATAAAGTAAGTGTATACAATGCACCAGACATACATTCTTATTTTTTATATATATATTTATTAATGGTCATATTAATTGCAGTTGCACTACCTGATTTTTCAAGCTCATTTCAAATTTGACAGACAATTGCTTGAACACCTGAACAAACGTTTGTCCTTGATATCAAGTTTTAACACTCATATAGGCTATAAAGTCAATAAATCAGTCGGTCTAGACCTATCAACATTTGTACTCTTGCACAAACTTTCTTGACACCACTGCACTGAATTATAAAAGTGTTCAGCTGAAATTGAGGTTTTGCCATTTTATCATTTATTATTATTATTATTATTATTATTTCATTATTATTATTATTTCACTTATGAGTACCAGTCATCTCCTGACTGAGCATTGATTCTCCACATGTAACGAAATACAGTGGTACCTCAGTTCTCAAACTCATTATAACTCGAATTTCTTAAAAGTCGAACCAACCAGTTCGAAAAAAAATTACCTAGAACTCAATCTGAATCTCAGAAGTCAAACCGTGAACGCAGACCTAAGATAACTTGTATCGTGCATGTTTACATACATATATTTAGGCAGTAAAAATACATTTAGACAATGATAGTAACAGTAATTATTATATAATAAAATACATTTTAAAATAAAAAATTATTATCAATTATTTTAATATTATTAATAAACCATTACTACATTTAATTATAATAATATTGTTGTGCCCAGTGGGGACAGAACGGAGACAAAGGCGCAGACGTCAGGGTATCGAGGAATACGGGGTTTAATTACAGGTAAGGCAGGCAAAACGCAGACGGACAATACAATGACCGGACTGGGGAAACAAACTGAAACGCGGACTAAATGCAGAGGACTAATGACAACAACCAGAAACAGCTGATCACACGGGGATTCCACACGGGGTTAACGAGGGGGCGTGGCACAAGGCAGGAGCAGATGATCGGGGCAGGACACATTGTTTGGATACATTTATTTTCTTACTTTAAAAATTACTGTTTTGTTTAATGTGCTTAGATGTGTTTAGCACAGTAAATGCTCTTCTTCGGTTCATTTTGTGTTTAAATGCTAAAAAAAAAACCTATTTAGGTGTAATTTTTTTGGGGCTGGGAACCAATTAATTGGTTTTCCATTATTTCTTATGGGGAAAATTCGGTCAGAACTCGAACTTTTTAGGATTCGATCCGGAGTTCTAAACAGATTAAGTTCGAGTTCTGAGGTCCCACTGTATGTGGTGCTACCTGGATTGGCTCCCTGTCTTTATATCAGAATGGTAATAATGGTATATCTGGCAAGTGCCTCCATGTCCTCATTCTCAACCTCACTGGTGTTCTGGTAGTACTTCTAATCAATGAAAGCATAAAATGGTAGCGTGTTTTTAAAAAGATAGAGCTTTCTTGAATGCATACAATTATCTGAGATCAAATCTTTATATTTAATAGTACTCCTTAGATCAATATTAAAGAAGATGAAAGTTCGCCATTATATTAGTGAAAATGTGCGCGCGCGTGTGTGTATGTATGTATGTATGCCCTGTCCTTCCTGGGTCAGGCTTTGAACTGATTATGTGGTTATGTATGGATGAACTATTTTATTTTTAACCTTCATTTTATTCCTCTGAATTACAGTATCCGGTTTAGATGGAATTATCAACTGCATTAATCGCATGGCATATGCTATTACCTAGTAAGAAGAATCACAAAAGAAGAAGACTTTAAGCATGCATTGTACTGTTGAATGAACTTCATGCTATTTCAGTTGACGGACCAAATCCCATCACCCACCCATCCATCTCGCGGAGAAGCCCCGTTTTTCTTGCGCTCACATGACTGGTGATAAGCGGGTGACGTAATCATCGGGTTTCAAGATGGTGGTTTCCGTTGTTTCTAAGATGACCGGCACAGCGGTTTTCATTGCTATTTTGTTTTCTGTATTTTCTGCAGGGAGCTGCAGCGCCCAGGTACCTCTGGTGATGTGGTCAAGTGAAGGGTAAAACTGACTCGTCGCTAATGTTACCCATTCTCAGTTAGCACATACCATTTTCACGTTTGTATTCCTTCTTGGATTAAGGATTAGACCAGGACCGCCGATTCTGATCAAAAGGAAAATTATTAGCTATAAAATGCTGTGAATTAGATATCATGTATGCTTGAAGACAAGAATCGTTAGTAAATTCGATACGGGATCCCATTTATAGATGTCAAATGTCGACTACCTTACCAGCGTGTTAGGTATGTGTTTTCTAAGGTCATTCAATTTTAATTCGACAAATGGCCTTTGCATCACCATTTTAAATTTTGATTAAATTTGGTGTGTGACATACTGCCGTGTCTCGTGTTGAGCAAGCAAAAATCAGGCGCTATTTGACTGATCCTGTTCACAAGGAAAAGCCTCCAATCATCTCATGGTTCTCGGTGCTGTCACTAAGCGCCGAATATCCAGTTTCGGTATGATTTGTCTCAAAATTGAGTCCAGATCTGTTGGTAAGTTTGGACCATGTGGGGCAAATGGGACAGAGCCGGTGGGTCTCTGCTCTGACCCCGAGTAGTAAAGACGTTTTGCGACATTGGTGTCAGTTGCGCCCGAAATGACAGGTCAACCAGATGCGAAACGCCCCCGGCTTTACTTGTCTAACTTTTCAGATCAGTGGAGCCTTCAGTATGATTGTATGCAAAAATCACCCATCTCCTTTTTTCCCCGCAGTTAGGTTGACATGTGTGATATACTGCTCATTGAGCAAATGAGAAATAAATAGAATATAAATATTTAGACATATAAAGAATATAAATTATATAAATAGAGTTTTAAGACATGGAGTTTAACACATAAAGAAATACAGTTAACCACATAAGTGGTGGGGAAAAATATTAATATTTAAGTGGAATGTGGAATAAATGAATAGATGTAGTTTCCCAGTTACATGTCATACTAAGGCTTAGAGCATTTGAGTAAAAAGACATTTATTGGTTTGTACAAAAATAGTATGAATTATTTTGCAAAATAATCTTCAAGCAATGTAGTAGGACACCATTAGCTTCACAAATAGAAACCTGTCTTTACACAGCCATCAATGAACAATTTAATATTCTAAATGGACTTAGACGGATTGTTGGCAAATATGGCAGTGCCAACAAGAGAAACTAATCTTACACATTAAATAATAGCTAGCTATTAATATGAAGTTGTTAAATTTAGCAAAAGTAATCTATATAAAAGGCTAGGGATGCAGCGACACTAGTATAAGTATCAGGTCTGATTCCATGCTCATATGCTTGTATTCACCCTCGTGATAATGCACAAATGCCCATGACTGATACTATGTAATGAAATATCAGCAGTATCATCATCGAGCAAAATAAATGGAGCAAAATGTCTGCGGCGACATTGATGTTACTAGGTCGTCTTCATGAGAGGACAAAATGTTTATAAACAAAGCTATTTTTAAGCATCAGAAAGGCATGCGGCAGGAGCACGTTTCTCCTTTGTCTCGGAAGATGAAGTACAGGCGTACCACTTGTCAAGTTTCCAAACTTTTTCTGAAATTAAAATCAAATGACCCTCTATGAACCTCTGCTCCGTCAGTAAACTAAGTGTCCTTCTCTCCTGATGGATTTCTAGGTATCCTCTGCCGCAGCAGGTTGCCCCACTAGCTGGACACATCATATCAGGGTCCCAGCTGGCTTCCTACCTGAAAACTGCACTCACTTCTGGCCCTCAGAATGTTCTCCTGTTCCTCCAGGACAAGGTCTGTGCTTTTTATTTTTGTTTTCTATACAGACGATGAAGAATTAATAAATTGGCTAACAGTTTTATCCAGTGCTACAACTTCACCATGTCCAGTTAGTTCAGAAACTAGCTTCATTTGTAATCAGAGAAGAGTGAATGGGTTGGGAAAGAAGTCTGCTGCAGGTATTAATTGCCTGTGATAACTTTTGTGTGGCTTTGAAGATGCTCTGAGCCAAAAATAGTGAAGATCGGAAAATTGTGAGCCATGAAAACTTTTTTTTGTATTACAAAACATTTCAAAATGCAATAGACCAAACAATTCAAAAGTTATGAGCGGAAATATTAGTACAAGTGTGATCTGTTGGTGGCACTAGCAGGCTTGTGACCCCAAAATTGCTGTACTTATAGACATTACTCTGCTGTCTCTGTGTGCCAAATTTCATAAAAATCATGCGTAGCGTTTGGGGACCTGCCATAGACACCCAGCCAGAATAATAATAATTATAATAATAATAATAAGAAGAAAAAGTTAAAAATTACAATAGGTGCCTTGCACCTTTAGCCCCTAAATACAAACCGTGCCCAAATGCAAACACGAGAAGGGTTGACCTCTGACTGTCAATATGTCCTGAGCAGAACGTACTATTCAAAAACTGTTATTCAAATGTACCGCAACAAAGTTTCTTTGGAAGTAGAAGCAGCTATTAGAAAGGCAGGTGATCTTTTTCTCAGAACGGATATATGATCACCATGAATTTAGAACAGTGGTCACCCACCTTTTTTACAGTAAGCGTTACTGTACTTCTGCAAAGAAAATAATGTGGCATGCTATCAAATCGCCACTTATTGCTTGACGTAGCAGGGTGCGGCAGGCCCGTTGGTAGATTTTCCCACTTGGGTGGGGGCTGGTTGATCCCCTTCAGTTTTGCACTGTGTGAAGGTGACGGTCTGATTTTTGTGATTGCCCGGGAATGTCTTAAAGATTGACAGGTTAACCGCCTTACACATCCATCACAGCTCGTTTCATAAACTCCAATCTACATGAATCTGTTGGTAGTCCTTATTGATGAACTTGACGAACCAGTTTCCATTTATTTTTCTTGGAACCGCACAGCTGAGCATGGATGACTTCACTGTGTACGGAGGAGTTTTTGGGAACAAGCAGGATAGTGCTTTCCCGGCCCTGGAGGTAGAGTTGCATCCACCCATTCCTGTAAATCTAGAATATGTTTCATCTATTTATTTATTTAGTTTTTTTTCATCCAAATACTTGATTGACCATTTTCCACAAAAAGCTACCACACCAGGTACTGTACGTTTGGTATGTAATACAGCCACCATTATAAAAAAAGTTATGAACTTCATAAATAAAGTTTTTCATAAATTATGAAAAACTAAGTAGAAAAAGGTAATAATAATGCATGCATGGATAATGTCTGGACAGTATGAAATTTTACATACCACCAAAGCCTAGAATGAAGATTTGCTGTTCAGCTGGAGCTAATTAAAAATATGTAGCTTTAGCAATATGTGGTTGAAGCACAAACTGTTTTAGACATTTGAATGAATATTTGTGCAAAATAGTGTTCATTCTGACTGGTGTTGTCTGTCCTTGCAGGCAGAGCTGAGGTCTTCTGCCTCTCCGCTGGTGCTCCCGGCCCTGTCATGGCCTGATTCTGGTGCCGTCCCGCGGATCCTGCAGGAGCAGCTCGGCACCTCCCCACTCTACCTGGACCCAGAGACCTTGTCACAGTTGCGCCTCAATGCCTCTGGCTCTTCTCTGCTGATCTTCCGTCTGCCCTACAGCACAGAGTAATGTCTCGTGTGTCTTCATGTGCTTTTTCATATTCTTGAACCACCTTTTTGTTTAAAGTGTGCAGTTAGGGAAATCGTTTTTTTCCCCAGACAAACTATGATCCAAAATAGATCTCACTTGGCTGAGAGCTGTACAGGTGGAGTTTCTCTCAGTTGGCAAGAAGGTTAACCATAAGCCAATGCAAGTTACAGATTAGAGAACTCTTACTATCGTATGTGTATGTGCCCAACTTTCTTAGAGAATGTGGGTGAGGAGGTACCGCCTGATGACTCTGTGCTCGTTTTGGGAGTGCTCTTCAGTGTTCCTGTAAATTTACTACCGTAAAACACAAAGTATTCACACACTACAGCTTGAAATTGCAAATTCAGAACATGAACAAAGTAAATTAAATTAAATTAAATATTGGTATGCCCTCTAACCAGAAGGTAGTGTTAGAAATTAGACTCAATCAGGGCTGAAGTTGCCATGGTGGTCAGTGGATTCCGTGATAAAAAGGCTGCAGTAGAACATGAAAAATGTGTAAATTTTATGAAAGTACTGCCTGTGGTTGGAATAAGGTAGATGACACAGAGTTGTGTGGAAGTCGAGTAAAGTACCCGTGGACTGGCAAACAAGGACAGCTACCAAAGAGTCTTTTTCAGACCCCTCCCACAGGGCAGGGGCCTGGATGAACAGCTCGGACATGCTGGAGATTTTACACCTCCCACCTGCCTTGGGAATTTCTAGGGATCCCCTGGAATGAGGTGGAGTCTACGGCTGCAGGAAAATGTTGTCTGATGTTGTCTGACTTGCTCAGCATGCTGCCACTGCAACTCTTACCAGGAAAAGCAGTGGGAAAATGACTATGATAATAATGTCCAACAGCTCTCTGTATACTTAAACTCTCAGTAGGTACTGGGGAAATTATAACAACATCAATACTAGAAAGCAGTATCAGCAAGGCTTATCAGCTAGTTTAACTAGTAGTAACTATGTAACTCCACTGTGCAATTCAAACAGTCTATGCTGGTCCATGAAAAGTAGTAACATTTTGAGCTCATCTTATCATGGTCCTTTGCAGCGCGGACATGATCTCCCCCAAAGCTGTTCTCAGTGGAAATGGTGAGTGAAAAGTCATTTTTGTTGGTCATCAGCTTATACAGTATGTTGTCTTGCAGTTTAAGGCAAATATACAAATCAAATCTTAAATTCCTAAAGCTGAAAATCTGCCCCATTTATGCTACATAATCACAGAATGAACTTAAGATGTAATTAAGTGACTTCTATTTTTTTTTCTAGAATTAAGAGTTGTAAAGATTGTCACTATAAAAATAAATATGATTATGAGCATTTCAAGGGTAGAATGTGATTAGTCCACTCTCTCCAGATGACATAATTCGCCAGGTGCTGAACATTATTAAGGCCCAGGCCATTCCCTACACTGCCATTTACACGGCTGTCAGACCATCACGGGTAAGGCATTCTTCAGTTTGCTTGTGGATTGTTGTCCTTATTCAGCTTGCTAGTTGAGACGTCCAGCTAGTTTGATGCATGTTCATGCTTCTCTGTGTTACTGTGCCATAGGGCTGTGCGATATGACCAAAATCTCATATCCTAACATAGGTCACTTCATATCCCGATAACGATACATTTCATGATATAGCACATTTTCTGTAAATTCACTGAACTGTAAAGTTTGTTTATGTTTTGGGGACCAGTTGGCATTATAACTTGCAAAGTTTTCTTGTCTGTGTCAGACTTTTCATACCTAGACCGCTCTCATGTGACAGAAATAGCCCGTCTTTTATATACAAGCTCCTCATTCTGTCTTTTATTTACTCTCCTCCATGTTTGTTTTTGGTGCCTATCTGTACCACTTGCCCAATTTGTACCTCACATGCCTGTACATTTTACACTTTCATGACCCAACCCAATTAATATTTCTTTTCACAACATCAGGTTCATTTTACAGACTGTTTGCGAGCAATCTCCACTAGCCGAAAATGAGATATTCTGTCAGATATTCTTTATTCTTTATGTTCCCTGTCTGTTTAATAAAAGTTCTGCATAATACCTGCACTTGTATGAGTGCAGGTATTATGGGTCTTGTTAGGTACCCCAGTCAGAGCAGGTGATCGTATGTTGCTGCCGGCTGCCACTATTATGCTGTAACATTATGCCAATAGGACAAACCACTGGAGAATGTATGTTGTTTTCTCCAGTTTTTTTCAATGAACCTATAAGTAAACCAAAATTCCATGTTGCTGGATAGCAGCAATTTCAACTGACAGAAATATAAACTAATATTTCAGATATGGGATATTTAGGTAGAGGTGTTGACCCAAAAACTGATAACTGGAGTGACCACTTAAATAGACAAGCAAAACAGATTTCTTTTCAGTCAGCAGAATAATTAATACCAGTTCTTGCTAAACAAGAAAACAACCACTGTAGTTTGCTGTAAGTATGCACAATATGTTTTACCGTAAAATGTCAGGACAAATGGATCAGTCCAGTGCCAGAAAATGTAATGTGGTGAACACATGTGCGGAAATGTTGCAGTTGAGAAGCTGTGTGGGGTACAAATTGGGCAGTTTGTACGGATTGTTTACTGGCAGCCTTAATGCAAATTTCCTGCCTGAATCTATGCTGTGTAATACAAAGTGTCTTCTGAATTACTTAAAATATCACTGTAAAGAGTCTGATTTGCAATACAACAAAATATATGATAGAATATAATATCAAACAGTAGATGTTTTTCTGTCGTCACACAATTGATATAGTCATGTCGCAAAGCCCTACTATACCACATGTTTCCATGGTGATTGGCAAAAACATTACTACACATGGGTGCCCTGCGATGGGTTGGCGCCCCATGCTGGGTTGTTCCGTTCCTTGCTCCTGTAGCCCCTGGGATAGGCTCCGGGCCCCCCATGACGATGAATAGGACAAGCTGTTACAAGAACTGTACAAGAAGAATATGGATTATTACACATGGGTATAACGTGCATTGCACCCTCCCCAGGTGATCCAGGAGGTGTCCCTTGAGACCCTCCCAGTTGCCCGAACCCTGCTGCAGGCCCCAGCCAGCGAGCCGTACCCTCCCCTGGAGTTCAGGAGTGGAGCGTCTCCCTGCATCCTCTTCTGGGCTGAGAACCTGACTGTCAGTCACTTCCAGGGCCAGTGGAGGCGCCATGGCCTGAGTGCGCAGACCTTTGGCTCCTCTGCCTCTGTTTCACTGACAGGTTCCACCTGCAACCAAACCCACTCGCGGTAAGAGCACTAGAAGGCTTGTAGTCCATAATGATTTCTTATAATCAGAGCTAAAGCAACCACAGAACGTTCATAAGCAGCATGTAAATATACCTTACCCTCCTAATATAATCCAACAGCTGTACTATACATTAATAACAGACATTATATGATAATAGACACTATAATTGTATAATCATATAATGTTTATTATTAATGTATATTAAAGCTGTTGATGTTATGATATACTTTACATACATTGTGTGGCTTCAGTGGTTCATCGGCTCAATTACTTTTATTATTATTGTATAATAATATATATATAATTGTGTGTGTGTGTGTATCTGTGGGTGTGATATGTACTATAAATGTAGTGTCGTAGTAACACATAGCTGCACCTCACTCCAGTAGGAATGAGCAGCAGTGATTTTGTGCATAAAATGCATCAGGCCACACTAAAGTAAGCAAACTCATGGACTACATAAATATGTTTATGTTCTCAATAACACAAATACTCTGGAAGTTTATTCAATTTATTTAATAACAGCGAAACACACATTTGAAGGAAGTCATAATTTGCTTTGTTCTTAGAAAAAACTTCAACGTCTAATCATTCACTTTTCCCCCTCTTAGGCTTGTTCTAAATTATCAGAACATTCTTAATTTCCGGACCTTCAGACTCATGTGAGTACCTTCCACTCATGTGAGTTCCACCTCAGTCTTTTGACAGGCATCAGATTGCATGTCCCTCAGCTGTCACATTTAGGTTTATCAGATCTGGCCGTCATGCTGATTTCCATTTTCCTTTAATTGTCCCCATTCCACCAACCATCTGCAGCTTTTCCATGAGCCGGCGCTTCTACCAAGTTTCAGGACGCCACTGGTTTACACTGGACCAAGTAGAGCTGGAGTATGATGGGCAGAAGGCGACCTTCAACAGCAGCCGTAACATCTATGCCCCTTCAGAGTATTCCTACCGCTGCAAGTCGGTCACCAGCTTCCGAGACCCGCTGCTCACGCCGCGTACAGCCAACGACAACGCCACTCTGTGGAGGCTCTCATTCGATGACTTCCAGGTACAAGTGATAACTTGCGTGAAAGACTTGTGGTCAGCTTGAATATTGTAAGAGATGGATAACCTGATTATGATCATTGGAATTTAAATTCCAATTTAAAAGGAAATTTAAATTTAAATGGAATTTAATTTCAGTTCTGTTTTTTTCATATTTCCTCTGTTGCAGTTCAGAAATATTTGGAGAACACTGAAAAATAATGGGAAATATTCTTTTGTACATTTAGAAAGGCATAATATACCACTCAGACCCTGAAATGTTATGACCTACACATAAAGTATTGAATTAATCCATAGATCTATAGGAGGCCACTATCATTCTCTCTCACACTTATTCTCTCTGTTTCCGTGTTTTTCAGATCCAGGGCTTCAATGTGACTGGCTCAGATTTCTCTTACGCCAGTGATTGCGCCAGTTTCTTCACACCTGGCGTTTGGATGGGTCTGCTGACCTCGCTCCTCATGCTCCTCGTGCTCACCTATGGCCTTCACATGATCATCCAGCTGCGCACCATGGACCGCTTTGACGACCCCAAGGGCCCAGCAATCGCCGTGCCCCAGAATGAGTGACACCCTCTACCAATAAAGTCACCTGTCATCAAACTGAAGTAGAATTGCACGTCATACTTCTTCCTGTCTCCAGTTATGTTGTCTTTTCCTGCCGCTGTTCTTTCTCTACCCTGAAGGGTCCAAATTACATCACCCATTCCTGTTTTGAATTTACATCCTACCTGGATTTAAACTATGGAATACATATACTGTACCATGTATGACGATGACCTAGTAGTTCTACTGCACTAAATAGCTCAGGGACTCGTTACTCTTCGTGAGTCCCATGGAAACTGTCTAGTCACTTATGTGGGATCTCTCTTTCCTTATTGGCTGTATTTTTATTTTGTCACAAAAGCTTTCCCAGCTGAGCCAATCTGGATTTTCCATAAAACTTCACCTTGATTGGCTGTTGAGGAAACAACAGAACTAAATAAAGCAAATTAGTTTATATTTCATAGGTGCATGTTTTAACACATTGTTCTGTCTTGAGTGAAAAATCTCACACAGCAATCAACCATGTGGCAGATTTTTTTTTGTTAGTAGTGCAAATTATTAACGCTGTTACAAGAATTTTAATATGTTATACTTTGCACTGGACAAAATTTTGACATCCTGTGTACTGAAGCAGTATGAGAATTTGTCCACTTCTCTAATCTCTTATTGTGTGTGGTTTACAAAGCTATGTGTATCTGTGGCTTAAAGTGAAGATTCTGTACAGTATATGATTGTTCAGCTACATTCTGGTGGTACTGAGATTTGTATGTAAAGATTAATACTTTGATCCATGTTTCTGTATGGTAAATTATTTGTTTTTCCCTTTTGACTTGAAGCTGGTGAGGGAAGCGCCCTATGAGAATGAAACTTTGGCTTATGCAGTTTTATTTGTGTGCAATGATGTATTTATATATTTGTTGTGAAATGTCAATAAAGGTGTTGTATTCTGTAGACCTTACCATGCTAACACAGAGCAGTGAGTGTTGAATTCAGCATCACCTGCCTGTATACTTAATAAGAGTGAGAAACATATTTCAAGCATTAGTAGAGAAGTTTCAAAATACCACAACAGTCAGTATTTAAAGATATACAAGTCCTCCTCGCCTTGTGATGAACCCATTGTAAGTGGAAAATGTCATGTCAAATATAAGTAAATAACTACTGTCACCGAATGAATAAGTAATTACGGTAACTAAATACCAGTAATTGAAAAGAAAATAAATGAGCACATGTTTATTTGGTTAAACACAGGAAAAAGAAAAAAAACACTGTACAATGCATTGTTATACACTGTGAGGTTTATGTTCTCAGTGGCTACAGAGATCATTCAGATGTTGTGTGAAGGTTGCCTTTGCCAGTCATCAGTAGAAAATATACAGTATATCACTAGCCCAGGTGGAGACCAAAATTCAAAGATGACTACTGAATATCCGTCACTATCGCAACATTATTAACTCAAAATATTTTAAGCTGAACCATTGTAAAGCAAGGAGCATCTGTACTTATGTCATAACTATGACAGAATATAGCAAATTAATAATTAGCGTTAAACTAATTATGTTATGCTCAAAATGGAAGCTCCAAAGGCAGGTATAATTCTGAAAGAATCACATGATTGATGACAAATGAGACCTTCCGTATTGATTCATTTTGAGTCTTGAATTGTAAATTGATTTAGAATTTAGACTGTCATTTTGAAGAGATCGCTATCGAGAACTGAAATTTGTGAGGAGTTGTTGGTCAGAGAGGTTATTAAGATACGATTAACATAAGAATAACTTGATTGATGGCAGGTGGAAGGGCCGTTTCTGACCATTTTGGTGCTCTAGGCGAGAGTCCAAATGGGGGAGATGGTCACTCATTCTGGGGCTTGGCAGCCGCTCATTACCAACAGGCACATGCAGAAAAATGGCACAGATGTCATAAAGCTTCAGTTACAGTGTATGAAAACTTAGCAGCGATAGTTCTGGAAATGGCATGCAAACAACACAATGGAGCAAACAGAATGACACAGAGATGTAATGGAAACTTCAAACCCTAATTTGTAAGGTCAAACCATCTAACCATCATTTCTAACCATCTTCAGCAGCAGCTGCAGCACTTGTACTTCCTAAAATTCCTTAGTCCATCTGTAAAATATATCATAGTTATTAATTTACTTAACATACTCCATCTAAATACTGACAGAGAATAAATACTTCATTCTTTATTTAATTTTGTTTATTCAATTCAATTCATTTTTATATAGCGCCTTTCATAACAAAGTTGTGTTGTGATACATTAAACGTCATTAGACAGAGTAATACTGAAAGGGAAAAAGGAAGGAAATAAACTAAATAAAGAAAGCCAGATGTCAACAGAGGAGAGGAACCAAAACCTCCCAAGTAAGGAGAAAAAAATCCTCTGGGGGTCTAAGATCAACTGGCTGCCCCCCCCCCCCCCCGGGCATAGTAACATTACTGAAAATAGAAAAGAGTGTAAGCTGTGATTAAGGATCAAGACAAAGTCCATCAATGAGTCTGTTCTCCACACTGGCCTGTGTACGGTGGCACTGAAGGCTGCTCCCACGATGATGCAGTTCGTAGGTCCCATTCGCAATGTCACCCCTCCATGGGACTGAACCAGGACTCCAGCTAAGATGGTGTCCACCCCAGGAATATCCAGAAATGTGGGAAGGAGGAGAGCATGGATGGTCAGAACATGCATTGACAAGCATAGTAGATAAAAATGACGTACAGCAGCACCAGCAGCCATAGTTACGGTGTGTTAGGTTGTGGGTATCAGAATTTGAAAGCTGCTGACTGGTATTTTCAAATTTCTGGTTCCTGAATTATGCAGGTCCTTTGACAGGTCTTTTGCTTTCCCCAAGACTCAATATCCAGCACAGTCAGTGCGGCCCTGAATTAATTTAAATCATATAACTGGTGATGTTGCACTGACCTGTTCACCATTTGACATTCCTTGGACTACTTTTGTTAGATATTGACCACTGCATACCAAGAACACCCCACAAAACCTACCATTTTGCACATGCTGTGACCCAGTTTTCTAACCATCACAATTCGACCCCTGAGATTCACATACTATTTACTGGTATTACTGGAAAATCTCTCCATAAACTCACTCACACTACTACCAACACATCACTCCCATACTTCAGAGCCTGCACTGGCTCCCTATTAAACAAGGCATCCATTTTAAAATACTTCTTCTGACATTCAAAGCTCTTAACAACCAAACCCCATTGTATCTTTCTGAATTGCTTCTCCCCTACTAGCCTCTCCACACTTAGATCCACACTTCTGGCTCTCTGCTCATCCCCCCTTCCAAACTCCATTGCCATGGTGACCGTGCAATGACCCAATTAGCTCCCCAACTTCAGAACCTACTCCCTACTGCCATTCGTCAATCAATCTTGGTCTCAGATTTCAAATTAAATCCATTCGCTTGCTCAAGCGTATAACCTTCCCTATCCATAATGTTTTGTCATTTTATTATCTGTTTACTTTATTCTATGTGTCTTTGAGATCTTGAAAAGCGCTATATAAATAAAATCATTATTATTATTAGGACAAACCTGCCACTTACACTCCTTGTCCCAGCAAGCGCATAATTATATATTTGCCAGTAACATAAGCATTGATATATAATCATAGCATGAGCCATGGTTGCATCGGGCAACTTTTAGGAGATACAATTGTTTCCTTCCACAAAGTAATTTGAGATAATGTGAACATTCTTGAAATATCCAACTTTTTAATTGATTAACAGTGAAATAGTGGTGCACTGCTGCACACCTGCACCAAAAATGGTATGAAGGAAACTGGAAATTAGAAATTCCCAAGGGAAATAGTCACGCAAGATTAAGAATTTAATGATGATTCATTTTTTTTTCATATCTTTAGTATAGTGGTTCAATTCCTGGTGTATTACATTTCTCTGACATGGCAGAATACTTATGCATACATGAGTCTAACTAAATTAGATATCCGGTGCTGGATGGCAAGAAAATTCCTTATGTCAGACACAGAAAAAAACAGAAGTACTAGTATTTGGTCCCAAGGCTACAAGAAATAAGTTTCACCACCTCAACATTGGTGGCCTTCCTACACAACCTAAGACAGTGGTTAGAAATCTTGGTCTTCTAGTTGATTCAGATCTATGTTTTGATGCTCATATAAGAAGTATTACTAGAACTGCATTTTATCATCTACGGAACATAGCCAGGCTTCGGAAGATGCTCTCACTTCATGATGCAGAAAAATGAATACATGCCTTTATAACTTCCAGACTGGGCTACTGTAATGCCCTCCTTTCTGGTTGCCCATCTGGATCCTTACATAAACTTCAGCTGGTACAGAATGCAGCAGCCAGAGTTCTCACAAATGCTAAAAAATATGATCGCATTACACCTGTCTTATCCTCCCTTCATTGGCTTCCAGTTAAGTCTCGGATTGACTATAAAATACTGCTATTAACCTATATAGCACTGAATGGCCTTGCACCAGAAAACCTTAGTGATCTGCTGGCCTTATACAACCCTCCGCGCTTGCTTCGTTCTCAAGGCGCGGGATATCTGTTAGTACCTAGGGTAGAAAGATCTACGGCAGGCTGCAGAGCTTTCTCCTATAGAGCTCCTCAGCTGTGGAATGGTCTTCCACCGGATGTGCGGGTTTCAGGCTCACTCTCAATATTCAAGTCTAGACTAAAAACACACCTATTTAGTTTAGCTTATAGGGACACTAGTTCTAGCTCTAGCTAACTCCTCACTCCCATTTAGACCTATAGTGTGATGTGTAGAGCTGGGTGGGGATCGGTTCCATTGACTTTGGATAAACTGAATTGACAGTGCTGTCACTCTAGCTTCACAATCACTTGTGGGATTGGAGTGCTGACATTTCAGGGACTCCCCATGCCTGCATTCCCACCTGCCTCTCTCTCCTACTTATGCTGCTATAGCCATATCTGCCGGAGCTTGCACATTGCACTTCATATTGCACTCACCTAACTGTTAGCACTGCCTATAGTCTCCCCTACTTTGACTAATTGCACATTTTATTTCCTCTACTCCTCCTGGGGGGTCCTGCCTGGAGACCTCAATCTATCAAGATGTCCAGCACACCCTGCAACATGTGACGTCGCCACTACCAATGACGTCCCTGCATCCAGCTCGCCATTCTGCCTGTGTCATCCTCCATGTATGACCCGCTGTCTTACTTCTGGTTCCCCGGTGATCAGAAGGAGCACCAGCACCGGCTTGTCATCACCTCCCTGCCCCCCGGTTGGGTCTCAAATCTTATGACTTAGACAGTATGACTTGGCACTTAGCCATCTCTCCGATTTGACTCTCCCTGCCGGCCCCTGGAGGATGGGCTCCCCCTTTGAGTCTGGTCCCTCCCAAGGTTTCTTCCTTCTAGGGAGTTTTTCCTTGCCACTGTCGCCTATGGCTTACTCACTGGGGGCTTTGGGTGGGGATGCTGTAAAGCGCTTTGAGACAATGTCATATTGTGATAACGCACTATACAAAAATAAATTTGTTAAGCATTTACACAAAATCGCTCGAAATTAGCAATATTTTACAGTTCAGTGCTTTGTATGATTTATCACTTTTGGCTGATGGGAGATAATGAGGCTTGAAAATGCACACTGTGTATGCAGTATAGTCAGTCACGTCAAAAACCTACGGTTAGGTGAGTTTGTGTTTCTAAAGTCCCATATGAAATAGGTGTGCTTATTTATCCTGATGGACTGGTATCATTTCCCGAGTGTCTCCTGCTTTTTGCACTGTACTACCAGGTAGGACCCAGGAGCACCCTGATGCTGCAGTAGGTAAGTGATTATGGATGGACGGAAGCACACATCATGCTTTTCTAAACATCCCTACACCATTTGTACTGAGACAGTCAACCAAACTACTTTCTCCCAAACCCTGTCAAAGATACAAATTTTAAGATTTAGAATTCAAAAAGCTTTATTGACATGACATTCCTTGACACAGTGCCCAGGGCGCTCTAGGGTCTATGCAGAATGGAGGAATTTCCAGCGATCCAGGGGTCCCTTATTGGGGATGTACTTCACTCCACAGCCATCTGGGATCAGTCGTTTTTCTTGCATCATTTCATCAAAGTCGCATGCGTTGAATTTGGTAAAGCCATACTTCTTAGAGATATGGATCTTGGTAAGACAAGAAAAGAAAAATTAGTGGATATTGTACTGTAACTCACTCATTCACTCAAACCACACAAACAGTCATTTTACCACACACATGCAATCTTTGTTTTCATGTCTTCTGAGGATATATATAGTTGTCCCAGAGCCACTTTACAATAAGCATCACTGCCAAACTGAACCCATACATAATTTGAGAAGCATGGCATCCTCGAGAGCCAAGCAACTCTCACCCAGCAGTTTCCACTTACTATTAAAACACAGCTAAGCTAATGAACACCTGAAAAAAGTAAATGTGTATTTGGATGAAACTGTACCTTCTGGCGGCCTGGGAACTTGAACTTGGCTCTGCGCAGAGCTTCGATGATATGTTCCTTGTTCTGGGCCTTGGTGCGCACAGACATGATGACCTGGCCGATGTGGACACGGGCCACCGTGCCCTGGGGTTTCCCGAAGGCCCCACGCATTCCAGTCTGGAGTCTGAAGTGAAAAGTGATGGCCAGATTAAGGTGCTGTCCAAGCAGGAATTCTTCTAACTCTCAAATGCAATTCTGCCAAGGCAACTACATTTCTAATGCCTGCAAAAAAAAGATTTCTCACACCATACTTTCATAAATAATTATTATATTGAAAGTAATTGTACTTATTAAAGACCATGATTTACACGTGAATAAACGCCAGATGTATTTCATGGGCCTTGAAAGTTGAAGGCATCATTGACTAAGAAATATCTATGTTTTTATGCTTGATGTTTTTTGTTTATTTAGAACCTGGTCATCCATACATTACACAAACAATTTAAGAATATCTCCCCATCAAAAGAAACAAAGAAACCCATACGGCAGTCCACTGGTGCTCATGACCAGCCAACATGGAATATCAGCACCTTATAACACAATGTAATAATGGCAAAATGAGGCTTTCTTAAGTGCCTTAGGTTTTCCAACCCACTGATTTGCCAAAAGGTTCATTACTTGAAACCTTATATACAGTACACACACACACACACACACACACACACACACACACACACACACACACACACACACACACACACAGTGGGACCTCGGATTACGAGTAACGCGGTTTACAAGTGTTCCGCAAGATGAGCAAAGATTTTTAATAAATTTTGACTTGGAAACCGAGCAAGCGTGCGCTTCTTGTTTTGACGCCGAGCGCACGTCATCACAACACAACCAATGGTTATTCACTATCTCACGCTGCGGAATTGTGGGTAATCGTCTCCCATGCTCGGTCTCAGTCGGCATGCCTCACTCGTATAGTCAAAATTTAGTAGAAAAGCACCACTTGAATAAGGGCGTAGCAGTGCGAGCGATGAATCTGTTTAACAACAATGCAATGTCCACATTTTTGCGAAATCGAAAAGGAGGCAAAAGAGGCTGTCATTGGATGGGTTCCTTGTTAAAGTCGCACAAACAGAAAATGATTCCAGTGAGCCAACAGATAGCAGTGATTCCGTTAATTATAGTGAAAGTTGTCCTACAAAATAACCCTCCTCTTCTCCTCTCCCTCACACCATCCACGATTCTTTTCAAAGGTAAAGCGCAGGTTAACACTGGCTCCCTAACACCCCGTTGGCAGTTTTTAGTTTTTCTCTCCTCAGACCACTTTCAGTAGGTTCTCACCTTGGCTGATTGTCAAAGTCACTCAGATCTTTATTCCTGCCCATTTCTTCTGCATTCAAAATTTCAACTACAGGTACTGACTGCTAGCTTACGAACTAATACATTTCAGACCTTCAAACACAGCACTTTTCAGTTGCGAGTCAACATTATTTGCTTCACATAGGGGTGGTCATAATGTTTTTGCTCAGCGGTATATATCGTGCTGACTGGAATGATCCAATAGGATGTCCCTGTAGGAAGCGAGGCGTCATTTGTCACCAATCACATGATTCTCTGAGAATGATGCAAGCCTTGAAGCAAGGCTTCAGCGGAAGCTACCCTTCTTACTCGATACACGCCTTGGATTCAAACGTAACTTCACTAGTAAACAGCCCCTGGCCTCCACAAACCACAATGCTAAAGGGAGGCTTGTTTCACTCTCACCTGTCAGCCCCAGCACAAGACAACATTTTGTTGATTCGGATGACATGGAAAGGGTGTAGGCGGACACGGATGTGGAAGCCATCCTTCCCGCAAGTTTTCACCATATACTTATTGGCGCAGATGCGTGCAGCCTCCAGTGCTGTTTGGAGTCAGACAGAAAAACTATGCATGATTACAGGCCAAGAGGCAGCGTTTCTTCCAGCTATCAACTACTAAATGTACAATCACAGAGAGCAACACAGAAAGCCATAAACAGCAGCATGCAGGAGGACTGCGAGACTGAAGTATGCCCTTTTCCACAGAGATTAATTAGAAAACTTGCAAGTGTAAGAGCTTAAAAAAACAATCAAGACTTAAAGTGCATTGCAAGCTGCTGAGACACTTTACAAGAACTCCATCTTAAGCTTGGATAACTTGGAAGTTTTCCTTTTTTTTATCATTTCACAGCTACCACAAAGCTAATTAAAAAAATGCACGTTTGCTGATATTTGCGGATAAACACGTATACGTATAGCTCACCCTCTGAGGAAAGCTGCTCATACTCATCGGACACCATGTGACCACATAGAGGGAACTCATCCACCTTTGCCTTCTTCCTGCCCAGATCAAAGATTCTGATTTTGGGGTCTGAGTGGATACAGAAAAGAAACCTTCATTCTAAATAATGAAAAAACCCTACTGCCCTTAATGATGTGTAATGCACTAAACTGGAAATCCAATAATGTAAATGTAGACAACCCAGTCAACTTGGATATTTACCTTCATTTAGAAATACAACATTAAAATATATAATACAAACAACATTTTCTGGACTCCATACATGCAATATCCTGTAATTTAGAATTTCTAGCCTTGCATCAAGGCTGCCAGTGTTTTGGTTGCTGTTTACTTCACAAAATTATCAACTTTGGACATGACAGTGATATGTCATAGGCACTACTAGTGATTATTTTCAATTACAATATTAAGGTTATAGAAATATTAGTGCAAATTATAAGTAATGAAAGTGAAGAGCATCAAAACACCTACCTGGCACACCCCGACAGAAGCGAGACTTGGGATACGGCTTATTCTTACAGTATCTGTAACTAAATTGAGCATAAATTAATGATAAACATTAAATAGCAAAAATACAAGTACAAAAGTCCAAAATATGAAGAATACTCCAACCCAGCCATCTGATATGTAGCTTTGAAGGAGTCTGGTATACTATAACAAAACATCACTAAGCTTAATTTCATATCAACGCACTATCCCTTCTTGTACTGAACGAGTATTCTATGTACACCCTGGAATGGTAAATTAAATGTGCTTCAAATAAATAGTGAAGGTAATTTCATTATCAAAGGCAGTGAAAAACCTAGGATGTACGGATGCAACTCCGATCATTTAAAACGGCATCGCATGTAACTAGAATCCACGTTAAATACCAAAGGTGGTATCGCGAGAGTAGTAAAAAGTTTACTAGTTAGTAATAAAATTGTGAAAATATGGTTCAAAATATTAACTAGCTAACCAACAAAAACTTTAGACACCTTAGTGGAAAGTGTTGGATGAGAAGTCGCACATGGTGACGGTCTTTTAGAGCCCTCAAGACCAAATCACTGAAATAACTTACCAGCGGGCGGGTCGTCGGCCCATGGCTATAAGCTACAATTATAATCAAACAAAATTCATTAATACGCACATTACATTGGAAAATAATTAATAAAATACGTTTAATTGCAGCATCTTTGCCACCGACGCCCTTACTCACCCAGTGTCAGAAAGAGAAAATACAACTATTTCCGGGTAAACGTCACTTCTTCTTCTTCTTCTTCTTCTTGCTGTTTTATGGCGGCTGGCAAACAACTCTGTGGTGTAAACGTCACTTTCCTTCCTTTCCACTTTTAATTTGTAATTGAGGTTTTAAGCTTTCGCACACTAATAATAGCATACAATTAAAATCAGTTTTTATAACATTTTAATTTTAAGATAATTTTAATTTTTGTTTAATCACAAACAGATATGTTTTTGGTTGACTTCAGATGTTATTAAATAAGCCAATCAGAGACAACAGACGGCGGAGTGCTGAGCAGGGATTCTGGGTAACGGAGTTCATGAGAGCTGGAGGGTCGAGAAGGGTCTGGCTGCAGCCGCTCAGAACGTGAACTCTCAGCCATCTGCACGCTCAACCACTGATGCCATGTGCACGCTCAGCCACAACTGGAAGTGCAGGGGAATCAAGTGCTAACTTAGTTCTTGAAGCCAGTGTGAACGGTATCACAACAAGGTCTCACAGCATTTAGGTAAAAACACTTTCATTAAGTTTTACATTTCCAGGTAATCCATCCAGTCATTCTTGAAATTGTACAAGTAGTTGTGTGTTGAACGACTATGGCTTTGATTACAGGGTTGTCAAGGAATAGTGCTGTCGTTTCCAACAGTACCACATCTAGTTTATTATTATTATTATTATTATTATTATTATTATTATTATTGTAAATGTGCATCTATTCCCATAATTCTACAATATTCCATTTTTCAGGATATTCTCTTTGTGTACTGTGTACTTTTTTGTATTTGGTCACACCATGCACATTTACCTATTTGCACTATGTGTACTGTATTTCCACTTGTCTGTTGTGCACTATATGTATGCTCATCTGTGCACTACGTTCTTGCTGCTGTATGCACCAGAATTTCCCCCTGAGATCAATAAAATCTTAACCCTAAAACACTGACTGGAAAATGTGATTCATATTGTGATCCACCCATTCCCAGTGCACAAAACGTTTAGTCTACATTTATTTATTCCAGGCTCAAGTAGCCTACACATTTAAGGGGGCCCAGAAGGACGGGGCCATATTTGTTGTCATGGGGGTATCCCCCCCTTCCCCGGGTCCTCCAGAACCACCACAGTGGGCTACGCATAGGGATGGGAAACAGGAGCCAATGTGCATGCTGACTCATTTCCATCAGCACAGTAAAACACCTCAATCTAAAAAGCGGGAAGAGTGAAAACAGGTGGTTCAAAAATCTTTAAAATCAGACTACATATTTAAGAAACAGTCGCTGCTATATATGGCTATCGTCACTTGTAATTGTTGTGATAAAAAATGTAATTAATTTGATTGATTAACATTTTAGGGATAACTAGTGGTATCCAATTCCAAAGAACTTAAAACATAAAACTTTAGACAGATTTTTCTGTAGTTGCATTTTCTAATATATCCTAAATTATAAAAACAATATATAAGGAAAATATGGGAGTGTGATTAGTAGGGGCAATTCACTCCCATGAAAAACTATGTGAACTTTTTCTCCAGGTCACAGTATTTGCATAATAACGTGACGTTAAAACCAGAATGAAATCAAGGAAATATCAACAAAACACCCACAATATGCTTCGTTTCAGAGGGTAGGGGATGGTGTGACAGGGATTAGATGTTTATTGTTCTGAGAAAAATAAGTAAAGTAAAATCCAAAGACTGCGAACCAAAAATTGGTTTTCGTGTAAGTTCAGTGTATTATGGCAGCAGTTGAGGTTTTGCAAAATGTAGTGCAGGGTAATGCTCAGCCTTGCGGTGGCTGTTCACAAACCAGGAAGGAAGCTGCCAGATCACTGGGTACCAGCAATCTGCAAATTATTCATTGCATACAAGTAGGAGCTATTAAAAGGTTATATGCCGTTTAGTTGAAAAAAGGAAAAATAAAAGCTTCAGCAAAAATACCAGTTGCTGACAGATTTGAAAAAGGAAGAAAAAAGAAAGAAACCGAAAAAGCGGAGCATTGTGGAAAGGGGGGTGTAGGGAGGAAATAAAAATCTTATTGCTGATGACGTATGTTGCATGCCTAGGTAGGCCAAACCACAAAGATGCATATTTAGTCCTTGTTAGCTCCGCTGCAAGTGCAACTAGAGTCAGAACAACAATATAAGTCTCTTTTTAATCTAATGTTTTTCTATATCTTTGGATGTACAACTTTAGAAATGTACTTTTCTTTTTGACTGACACATTTTTGACAAAAAACCTCAATACTTGCATATTTTTGCCTGTTTTTTGTTTTCTTGTTTTTGCATCCCTTTTTAACAGGAAATCGCTTTAAGAAGCAACAGTGGTAAGACCAAGGCCTCTCTCCTTTTATCTTGATAAGTAACTCAACAGAAGTGTCAAATAAATTATTTCACAGGGGGTTAAGATTGCTTATACTTTTTCTACTTGTATGATGGGAGACTATGTTGGTTAAAAAGTAATCTTATGTGATCTGAAAAGTGACATATATTACCAGGCTATTTCAAGAAAAAAATATGCCCCAATGAAATATCCACTGTTTGCATAGAAAGTACAGACAATGTTGCACATTTATCCTCATATGTTATTATAATGTTTATTCCTGTTAGTATAACTATATGCTTTATTGTTAAACCATATTTCTTGCTGTAATGACAGGCATATGTACGATATTAAAACACTCAATGTGCATAGTACTTAATAGAAAGTGATTTTTAAAAAATAATAATAATTGCAATATTAGCAGTAAGGAAATGTAATTTGACTTGTTAATATTTCCTGCAGATAAAAATGGAGCAAGATATTGCTGACCTTTTAAGCGATGCATTCTCAGGCAAGACTTAGTTTTCACCATCTTTCCTAGACCTTATTTTAATTTTATTAGTTGTAACAAAAGTTCCACGGCATGAGCCAAACCATCATCATTTACAATTATTTCAGTTTCACATTAACAAAGTAATTCAAATTAATGGCTAAAGACTGTATGATGTACCAAACTGGATGAATGTTTTGAGTATTTGCTCAGTGTGACTTCATACAGGTTTTTATTAGATTACATTACATTGTATTATCTAATAATCACTTATATGAAATTGATTCTGCTGGAATTATACTATCATGGAATTATGTAAAGAAAATATTTCTCAGATTTTAGACTCTTCAATATAGCCCCGTTTTGCTTTGGTGACAGCATTGCAGACTCTTGGCATTCTTCCAGCCAGCTTCCCAATGTAGCAACCAATAGTGTTTCTCCAATAGTCCTGAAGGACTTTCCACTTTTTCTGGGCACGAGTTGGCTAACTCAGTCTTACTCTTTGATGCAGAGCATCCCAAACCAGCTCTATAATGTTCATTTTGGGGGATTGTGAGGGTCAAGTCATCTCGCAGCACTCCATAGATAACTTGCAACATAATACTTACTACATAACCTTGAGGTGTGCTAAAGGTCATTATGTTGCTGAAAAACAAATGATTTTCAATAGGTGTGTCCTAGACATGCTTGGTTGATTGGCAGCCAATATAAATCGGCCGATTTCCAATCTTAATTACTCTATTAGCAACATTTAATTTGATTGATCCGAAATACTGATTTCGCAGATGATGTACAATTAGGGAGGCTCCATCATCATTTCATTATCATTATATACTGATATTTATTCGCAATAATTTGATTGGAGCTCTCTATAAAGGCAAATCAGAAGAATCAACCAGATGACAAAATATGTGAGACATACACCATATGGACAAAAGTATTGGGACATCTGGCCATTACACCTACAGGAACTTTTATGACATCCCATTCTAAATCCATAGGCATCAATATGGAGTTGATTCCCCTTTTGCAGCTATAACAGCTGCCACTCTTCTGGGAAGACTTTTCACAAGCTTTTGGAGCGTGTCTGTGGGAATATTTGCCCATTCATCCAGAAGAGGATTTGTGATGTCAGGCACTAATATTGGACATGAAGGCCTGGCTCGCAATCTCCATTCTAGTTCATTCCAAAGGTGCTTGATGGGGTTGAGGTCAAGGCTCTATGTGGGCCAGTAAAGGTCTTCCACACCAAACTTACCCAACCATGTCTTTATGGACCTTGCTTTCTGCACTGGGGCACAGTCATGCTGGAACAGAAGAGGGCCTTCCCCAAATTGTTCCCACAAAGTAGGAAGCATAGAACTTCCAAAAGGTCTTGAATGCTGAAGCATTAAGAGTTCCCTTCAATAGAACTATGTGCCCTAGCCCAACCCCTGAAAAACAACCCCAAACCATTATCCCTCTTCCACCTAACTTTACAGTTGGCACAATGCAGTCTGGCAGGTAATGTTCTCCTGGCATCTGCCAAGGCCAGACTCAGCCATCAAACTGCCAGAGAAGCGTGATTCATCACTCCACAGAACACATTTCCACTGCTCCAGAGTCCAGTGGCACTCCATCTGACACTTGGCACTGTGCTTGGTGACTTGAGGCTGCATTCCGCTGCTCGGCCATGGAAACCCATTCCATGGAGCTCCCAGTGCACAGTTTTTGTGCTGCGGTTAATCACAGAGGAAGCTTGGAACTCTACGGTTACTGAGTCAACAGAGCATTGACAACCTTTACGCACTATGTGCCTCAACATTCGGCCACCCTGCCTTTTGTTCCTAAACACTTCCACTTTGCAGTAATACCACTTACAGTTGACCGTGGAATATCTAGCAGGGAAGACATTCCACAAACGCACCTATTACAAAGTTGACATCCAATGACAGTACCATGCTTGAATTCACTGAGCTCTTCAGAACAAGCCATTCTTTCACAAATGATTGTAAACCTGACTGCATGGCTAGGTGCTTGATTTTATACACCTGTGGCAATGGGTCTTAATGAAACACCTGAATTCAGTGATTAAGAGGTATGTCCCAATACTTTTGTCCATACAGTGTATGTATGTGCACAGCAAACTAAGCTTACTAAAATGGCTTTACCAGTCTGACAGTTCTACAAGGTGTCCAAAAATCAATAAAATTGCTATATTCAGTGTGTGCAAAGCAGAAATACCTCTTGGTGGAACTTAACAACAGGGGGTGAAGTTACATTTTAAATGAAAGATCCCCATCCATCCCATCCTCTTCAATGAATGGCTTTGAAAATTGATGATTGCAATGAACTGAAACTTTACATGAGAGATTAAGTGTGGCATTTTTGTTATAGACGCATTTCTACCATCTTACAAAGAAGAAGACCTAAACTTTGACAGCCTAAATTTTGATGAAGGTGATGAGGAAAGAAACAAGACAGCTGGTAACAACAAGCTATCAGTGTTGACAGAGGTGGATGAAAGTGAAGAGGCTTTGAGTAGCATATGCGAGGAAGACCTTTTTCCAAAAGGTGAAAGCTGGGCTGAGAGTAGAATTTCACAGAGTCTGGATGTGGATGCAAAGGAGGAATCCAGTGATGAGGGTGATTCAAGAAAAGAAAGAGATGAAGATGATATGCAAGAAGGCACCATTGAGGAGGTGGACTCAAAAGAAGACAAATATGAGGATACTGTAACAGAATCTCGAAATAAGGAAGATTCAAGTGAAGAAAAAGATAAAGATGATGTACTGGAGATGCAGAAAATAGGTAACGAGGAGATGGGCTCAGTAGAATATAGAGTAGGGACTGTTGCACAGAAAGATACGCAGAAGAACCGGGATTTCAGAGATGAAATGGTGGATGTGGTTGATGAAGAATCAAGCAGTGATGAGTTGGATTCAAGAGAAGTTAAATATGAGAGTGTTGTAATGGGTATATCCACTGAATACCCATCTGAGGTGAACAGACAACAGAAGGAATATTTTCAGGATCGAGAGGAAGATGGTGGTGGAATGGATCATTCCCCTGAATACTCATCTGATGTGATAAGAAAACAGAAGGAATATTCTCAGGAACAAGAGGAAGACATGGAAAATGCACAAAGTGGGAAGGGTGGTTATGTCACTGATGAAGAAGAGGGAAATGATGGAAGTAGAAGAAAACATGAGGAACTGTATCACGGTCTCTGTTCCCTTCAGGCTGATAGGCAAGAGGATGGGGAAAAAACTCATGCAAAGTGCAAAGAAGAAGAAATTTATGAAGGTGAGCAGGAAACCTTGTCTGCCACAGGTATTGGAAGCACGGAATTTTCTAAAGGGTGGTCTCCTCTAGAGAATGAGGATGCACGCAATACTGCTTTTCAAGGATTACTTGAATCACAATTTGAAGGTGACATGAAAGAGTTTTCTGAGGATGACCAGGGTGTCACTGGGGAAGATTATGCGGAGTACCCCTCAGAGTGTTTTCAACAAAAAGACAAAGGGGAAAGAACAAAAAAGGTGGAGGACATGCAAATTGAATCAATGTGGATGACACCAAAGCTTGAAATGGAAGGGACTGCACAACTGAGAGGAGAAATATTTGAGTGGGAGCTTCTAGATAGACACACAGAGATCCATGATGAATGTAGTGAGAGTGAAGAAACAGCAAGAGATATTCCTGATGAGGAACAGAGCGCAGTTCTGAAAAATGTAAGAGACGGACCGCAAAACATGTTTTTGGAAAAAAAACATACTGAACAACAAGATTCAGAAGGAGACTGTTTAAGAAAAGAGGACCAAGGTATGGAGGAAAACGGACCAGTAAAAGATGAGATGGCTGAGGGTGTACAAGAAGTAATGGAGCTTACATATTCCTCTGCATGGAAGAAGATAGACAAAGGAGATTTGGCAGATTCTGAACCCCAGAAGGACACAATGGTATTTGATGTGACCCATGGTGACTTCCTTTATGTACAAGATGAAAGTGGTAAGGTCAGCTGGGCTGAAGATCCTCTAATTACTGAGACCAGAAACAGCCAAGAGATATTTGAGAAAGTGTGCTTAGCTGAAACTGAGAATCAAGAAGAAGAAATAAGCCTAGTGACAGAGTCGGAGGAGGAAAAGCTCACGGATGTTTCGTTTCAATATGAAACATGCAATGTTACAGATGCTCAGCAGCAGAAATCTCAAAATTACAATGAAGAGGAGGATTATGAACAAGATAAAGATAGAACTGAAACATTGTATCAGTACGACAATGATGACCAAGATTGTGACACAAGGCAAAGAAGTGAGTGATGCTCAGATTATCTTTTATGATATGCTTTCAGTAGATATTCTTTTGTTGTGATACACAGTGTATGCATATTCATCTCAAAATCATTACACGATTGCACTAAATTTATACAAAAACATTTGCTATATAACCATTCAACTTAAGATGAAAAGCAGATTTTATGGCAGCATGACATGGTACAGGCAGAAAGGAGAGTGACCATCCACTCGCGGCTCACGAGACAGCAGGGGTTTTACTGATGAGACTTCAAAGACACTGAGGAAAATTTATCAAAACAAACAGACCACAAGGGGTCAAAACAAAAACAGATCGACACAATCAACCAATCACTGAAGGGGTAGGACAATGGGCAACAGATGGGCAATTAACACAGGCAATGGAAAACAGATAAGGCACAGGTGAAATAACTAATACTAATAACCACAGAACTAAGAAACCTACAAGACCTAAAACTGAGAAAACAAAGAGATACTACACTAAAAAAAAGAAACAAGAAAACAAAGTACAACCAAAGCACAAGGAAGACAAACCTAGAACAGGAAAACTCAAAAGAGAAAACAGAAAACACTAGGGAACAAAACAATAAATACAGAATAACTGATGAGACAGGCCTCAGCCAGCGTCAAACCCATAAACATAGGCCCATGGATTCTAAACCACATGGTCAACTCCCTAAGCTATGTGACAGCCCAGAAAACAAGGAAAACACACAAGGGTGAAGGACAGAGAGAGAGAAAGGCAGGCTGACCAGCAGCGCTTGCTGGTCAAAGGGGAGGGACACAGGAGGAGGGGTCAGAGGGCAACCAACCCTGACAGCAGATCAAAAATACTCTCCAGAAATCTGACATCTGTTGTAGAATTGTCTCAGTAAATGTTAAGTATGACATAAAATATTGTGCCTCTGTCAACCAATTTTTAAATTCACTTACCTTAAGTGGCTATGTAATTACAATGGTCAATGTAAAGATCATGTTTTAAATAAAATTCTAGTGCAAAAATTAAAGTAAATTAATATGATGCATTAGAAGGTTTAGCCATCCAAAAGTATTAATAGAAGTCCAGGATGGCAGGGACTGAGAGGTGAGGAAGTAATGAAAAAGCAAAACTTGGAAAGGGACACTTTGGAATATGTGAGGAAAGGCAAGAAAAACAGTGATAGTGCTAAAGGGAGACTAAAGGGAACGGTGATAGTGCTAAAGGGAGACTAAAAGGAACAGTGATAGTGCTAAAGGTAGACTAAAGGGAACAGTGATAATGCTAAAGGGAGACTAAAGGGAACAGTGATAGTGCTAAAGGGAGACTAAAGGGTACAGTGATAGTGCTAAAGGGAGACTAAAGGGAACAGTGATAGTGCTAAAGGTAGACTAAAGGGAACGGTGATAGTGCTAAAGGGAGACTAAAAGGAACAGTGATAGTGCTAAAGGTAGACTAAAGGGAACAGTGATAGTGCTAAAGGGAGACTAAAGGGAACAGTGATAGTGCTAAAGGGAGACTAAAGGGAACAGTGATAGTGCTAAAGGGAGACTAAAGGGAACAGTGATAGTGCTAAAGGTAGACTAAAGGGAACGGTGATAGTGCTAAAGGGAGACTAAAAGGAACAGTGATAGTGCTAAAGGTAGACTAAAGGGAACAGTGATAGTGCTAAAGGGAGACTAAAGGGAACAGTGATAGTGCTAAAGGGAGACTAAAGGAAATCAAATTACTTCATTGTGCCTTTTTCTTGGCTTTTATGTCACTGTTTACATTTCTAGTGGCTCGTTCAACATGAGTGTTTATGCCCTCTTCCTTTCTTTAAACACCAAATGTCCTGACAACCCCAAGAAAGCATGCATTTGCAGGTCCATGCATATACACGGACCCACGCACACTTACAGGTTCACAGACACATATAGTGCCCTCAAGAATTATTATTACCCTTAAGGATTATTACCCTTAAGTAATAATGAGCAAACGATGCCATCCAATAATTGTGGAGGGCACTGTATGAAGCAATATTCTCTTTATAATGCACATTTGATTTAATTACATGCTACTAATGCAAAAAACCAAGAACATCTTCATATGCAGGGGATTGAATCCAGGAGTCAGCAAATCAGAGGGAAAAGCCTAAGATTATTGCATATAGGTTAATAATAGTATAAAACAATTTCTGCTCTATTGTTTTTAAAGTATCCGTTTATTTACTTTATATAATTAAAATATATGGCTGCCAGCGACATAGTTGTCAGCAAAAAGAAGCACTCATTTCATATTGTATTCTGAAAAAAGATGTTGCGGAGTGTTGTTCTTTCGTGGATTGTTTCTTTCACTTTGAGCATGACCATCCTCCAACCAGATGCCAATTGATAATGAAGTAAGTTCTCAAATGAACCCTAGGTTGTAAAACAAGTAAAATGTCTTTTTTCTTAGGTCGAAATTCCAAGAAGCATACTGTGACATTCTGCCTGGAGCCCATCCTTCAGAAAGACTCAGAAAGGCAAGCAGCTGTGCACTGACACGTACCTACAAACACAGAAACAGTCTGACAAGCCCAGCTAGGAATTAGCGGACAAAGAACACTCAGAGCAGAAATGATTTGTCTTTTATAATCTTGCTCTAGAATTTTCCCCCTCCCCACAAAAAAGCACTTTTAAGTAACCTGTTTGTTGATTTGGATATCGTTGGAAAATCCAAATAAGTTCCTTTTGGTAGATACTCTAAGCCAGGGGTGGGCAATCTTATCCACAAAGGGCCAGTGTGTATGCAGGATTTCGCTGCAACTCCCTAATTAGATTACTAATTAGGGGACTGATTGGCTGAAGAGTCCTCACACCTGGGCTTGAACAGCTGACCTACAGGTTATCCCAAAAACCTGCATACACAGCGGCCCTTTGCGGATAAGATTGGGCACCCCTGCTCTAAGCCCTTTTGAGAAGAATGGCTTCCAAAATACTCAGCTACTGTACATGTGATATTGTCTATCTATTTTCCTAATATATGTTTTTGACACACGTTAAATAATCAACATAATGTTGTAGCAGGTTAGTGCAAGGAACATTCTCTTTTAAACAAAATAATCTTTAAAATCATGATTTTCTGTATTTCCTGTATACAAGATGAAATACATATATTAATACCCACTAATCATCAATATGACTGTATGTATTTATGTACTTTATATGTGACTCCAGGTTAGTACATTAAGACTTATTCATTTATTTGATGCAAATATTTTTATAATACTTATTCACTTTTTCTTAAATAGTGTCCAAATAAGTTTCCATGCTTGTTTCAGCTTCATGCTCATTGTTATTAAACTATGCAAAATAATTGCCTTTCAAGGTGCCAAACATACTACTTTGCCAGCCAAGATTCTCAGAATAATCTGATCTGATGTGTCGACCTTGTGACTCTCCAGCAGTGACCTGGAAGATGGGGTTAGCAGCTCTTCAGACAGTGTAGAGGACCACCCTACTTCACAAACCACACAATTCCTGGACCTGGAGGTGAGGTTAATAAAACATCTCGATGAATCTACACCAAGGTTTTTTTATTGTTATCAAATACTAAAATGAACATAAGAACAAACATAAGAACATAAGAAATATACAAACGAGAGGAGGCCATTCGGCCCATCGAGCTCGCTTAGGGGAGAACTTAACTAATAGCTCAGAGTTGTTAAAATCTTATCTAGCTCTGATTTAAAGGAACCCAAGGATTCAGCTTGCACTACGTTATCAGGAAGACTATTCCATACTCTGACTACACGCTGTGTAAAGAAGTGCTTCCTTAAATCCAGTTTGAAATGTTCTCCCGCTAATTTCCACCTATGGCCACGAAACCACAACAAAGGCATTTTCATCCATCCATCCATCCATCCATCCCTCCATCCCTCCATCCATCCATTTTCTGTAACCGCTTGTCCTATTCACAGTTGCAGAGGGTCCGGAGCCTATCCAAGAGCCCAAAAGGCTAAAAGCATTTTGTTAATCAAAATTAAAACGAAACAAAGTGGTTGATTCTCCACGGCACTTAGGTCAAAAAGCGTGTAGGTGATCGCATGTTTCCAGGTGGATCGTTAAACACTCCATTTTGAACCAATATTTTTTTAGAAATCAACAGAGAAACACTTACACACTTACATGCACACTTACAGGTTCACAGACACATATAGTGCCCTGAAGAATTATTATTACCCTTAAGGATTATTATTAGGATTATTATAAGGAGACAGAGAAAGTTCGCCTATGCCTAAAAACAGGCATAACCAGCAGAACTGAAGAGAACTGCTGCAAGAATGGAGATGATTGGTTGATTACCCATCTTCCATAGTGGAGGACGAGGGATTTCTTAAGATCAATCACCACTAAGAAAAGGTCTCAAAGTCTCAGCCTGTGACATGTTTATAATTCATCATTAAATTTTCCACAGGATTAAAAAATGATATACGGTCATTCTGCTAATATGCACTGGTAAACTTATATAAAGAATAAACCAAAAAATAAGTATCTGTAGCCCCCAAGATTTGACCCCCATCACCCCCCTTGAAATATTTTTACAACTCGACTACTGTGGATGTTTGTGTTTTAGGAGGACAGTGATGATTACAGACGAAGACAGAACTGTTCCCTTCTCCAGCAGACTTCTGCCACTCAAAGGGAGCAGCTGAATTTCAACAGAGAGCTGAAGATTCATCGTCAGAATGACACGGTAAATTTCTATGCTGTTAATTCACTGATATGTTAAGAAGTCCAGAAACTGAGTTATGAACCGCAGTTATTGGAGTAACAAATAGATAATGGATAATAGAGTAAAAATTTTAAATAGGAAATGAAAAAATGATTAAATTTACTGGAATGAAATGTGATAATGAAATTCACTGAAATTTATCAACCCCAGAGAACATACTCCTCCTATAATTAATTAAGTGCCTTATAGGATGTTCATCTATTCTAAACTGCCCCATTCACGTGCCACAGAGCCTCCTTAATTAGGATGATGTCTGTACCAGAAGACAGGATGAAGAAACTCAGAATATCTTGTCGACATGAATGAATGCATTTGAATGTATTTAGGCCCATCAACATTAACGACTGGAACTGTACACAATTAATACCTTTTAAATCAAATGCATCCACGTGACATTCTGCCATTGTAATCCTCCATGTTAATCTGCTAAGGCGTGCTTTGAGTGCTGTAGGCGGCAATCATTTATAACAATCTCTTAGCATATTGCACCATAATGTCATTCGTATTAATCCAGTGACCTGAATGTGCTGTTTCTCAAAAAAAAAAAACCTACATGCCACCGACTGTTGTCACCAGCAGGGGGTCAGGAGTAGCACGGACATGAAACGATGCAGGAGAGGGATCAGGTGCTCGGGAAGAAGCAGGGCTAAGTAACACAATTGGGAACTGGACGGGGAAACCGGCTAGACCGTTTATATAGCCAGGGCAGTTAGTCAAACCAACACCAGAATGCAAAATAGCCATTAGAATTCAGGTGTGAGAGACCGGATGAGGGGGCTTGGGGGGCCGGAATCCATTCTCACAGTACCGTAGCCCTCCCTATCCACAAGATACTGCAGATGCCCACCTCACTGCCAGGGTTTCAAGATGGCACAAATGGTGTATGCCAGGGAACCATCGATGTCCAGAAGGGGCAGTGGCACTGGCTGGTTAGTTGGTGGTTGCCTCAGGCTGTAACAAACAGACTTGAGTACAATGCATGGAACACCGGAATACTGACAGGGAGCTGGAGGTGGTAGATCACAGGATTTATCTGCCAGAGGATCTTAAAGGGGCCAATAAATGGATGTGAGACAGAGCCGGATACCTCAGCTGGATACCCACACCTGTTGTTCAGTCAGGACGTGCAGAAAGGAACGCACAGTGCAGGAAACCTGAACATGAGCTGCTGGTGACCATTCCGCTCCTCATGAACCAGTCATCCACAGCTGGCATGTCGCTGGGCCCCATATTTCAAGAGTAAAGCAGGGCCTGGTACCCTAACACACTATCCTGGTTCAGCCTCTCCCACTGCCCGTTTGCGAGGGGTTGGTACCCTGAGGACACCTCAGTGAGATGCCCATCCTGTGGCAGAAGGCTCGCCACAACGTAGCCGTGAACTAAGGTTGACTTTGAAGACTTATTGGAAGATGATTTGCGCCAGTTCTAGAGTAGATAGCAACTTGGGCAGGGGAATTAGCTGGTACATCTTTGAGAACCTTTTGGTGATAACAAGAATCACGATGGGCAGGTCAGTGATGAAATCCATACTGTAGCAATGTGTGACCAGGGGCGCAGATGGTATCGGCAGTGGCTGGACTTGGCAGATGGGAGTGTTGTGGGGCCTTTGACTGGGAGCAGGTACAGGCAGGAGGAGACAGTCTTGAATGTCATCTTCTAGCAATACCAGTGACTCTTCAGCTGTGTTGTCTTCCAAATGCCAGGATACCCAGAACTTAATAAAGTGTGCGTGCTTACTCACAAGGGTGGTTAGTGGAGCAGGATTGTGTTGAAGCACACTGCCGATCTCATCACCCATGTCCCATTGGATCAGTGCCCCAAAACATGCCTGTGGTAAGGTGTTGTCTGACAAAAGTGTGAGGTGGGTTTGAAGGTGAGAAGATCCATCCGGGGGCGAAGATGGAGGCAGTCACACGTGCAGACACTGGGAAATTGGTGCACACACTTGTGGATGAGATCAGAGCACAGAGTGCAAAGGGTCACAATTAACATGCATGTAAAACCACACAGGAGGGGGATTAGGCACTTGGGGAAAATCAAGGATAAGTAATGCTCAATATTAAAACTAGCTAGACCAGTTACGTAGTCTATTATAGAGCAATTAATCAAACCAAAACAGGAATACAAAACAGCTGGTAGAATTCAGGTGAGAGAGTGTGTAAGGCGATGTGGAAACATCAGAAATTAATTGCACAGTTTTGGACCTCGCTGTCCCTTAGCAGTGCAGAAAGTCTCATTCACACGTCTCCCATTTGATCCCCCGGTTATATGTATCTCTTATATTGTACATGTTGTTTACTATCCATCAATCTACAGTCTTGATGTGCTGCTGCACAGCCACTGTAGCATTTTGTTTCCATGGAAACTCATGTAACCATAGCCGCAAGTGAACACTTGGCTGTTTTGCATGTGTGTCTGGTTGTTATCATATAAATACAGTTTAAAGAAGCTGCTGGCAGCTGTGGGTGAATGTGTGTGTTGGCTGGGGGGTGCTGGGAAGCCGGAGAGCAGCCACTGTCATTCACTGTTGCCTCTATCCTGACCTTTCTACATTCCTCACTCCAAACATGGAAAAACTGCTGCAGCTCTAGTCTCTCTCTTTCCACATCCTTGTCATTCCACCCCCCCCCCCCCCCCCCCCTCCATGTAATGCTCCTCCCATGGGCCCATGAAGGTAAAAAAGAAAGAGTGAGACAATAACAGAGGGAGGGAGAAGAAGGAGATTGGTGACATAAACCATGAATAATAGCGAGTGTGCAGGGACAATGTCTATGTGACAGCATTCCGCACTTTCACACTCCCTTATTGAGAGTTGTATACAAGAGATATACTGAGATTGGATTCATGATTGAAGAAGGACTTTGCCTTTAAAACATGGAGCTGGAAGCAAATAAAGTTGCAATATACATTACCACCAGAAAACTGACAGCTTACTTACAGACTAAATTAGGACTGTCATGTACATCACACAAAATAAAAGGATCTTCATTGGTTTAATGTTATACAGCAGCTCTCAATGCGAAAACACATCTGGAATGAATTGAATCATGGCTTCACTTCAACAGCTGTGAAGAAGGGGGGTTTTACTCACGTACTTTGGCTGATAATCTGAGTGATGTGTTTTAATTCAGTCCCTGGTTTAGTTATCTGACTCGTATCTTAAAAGGAAATTTGACCTATCACATGTTATTGGCTGTTGTTTCATTATTATTTAACTGTATAGATATTATTAGTTAGTAGAGACTGGAAACTACAATTGGGCATATATGTTTTCATTTTGTAGTCCATCAATATGTTTAATGCATTTGAAATTAATGCATACCATATAATCACAAAATATACATATTTTGTGATTATATGGTAAGAATTATGTCACCAGCAGAACTCTGACACAGTGAGTTAAGTTAAGGTCTGTTACCTTTTTATGCCTTCCACTTTTGTTTACAGCAATTACCCCATTTCACTCAAAGATTTACAAAAGGTAGCTATTTAAATGTCTTTCTGAGAGCTGCAGTGCTATAGCTGTAGCCTTGTCTGTCTCTTGGGAATAAAGCCCAGTATTTTTTTCATTGTAGTTGTTTAGAACGTCATGTGACATTTGCTGGTAGCAGGCTGACCTTAAAAGGCTTTGTTTCTTGAAGCGGCTGCAGGCCAAGGAGCCTCTGTAAGTTCCCGGGAGACCTGGGGGGCATTTTGGAGAGATGGAATGGCCTATAGATCTTCAGGGCCACACCGTAATCTGGGAATGGACCAGGAGTGTGTTTCTGTGTGTGTGTCTTTACTTTTACACTTAGTTCTAGGAAAAAAATTATTTTTGTACCATTTAGAAGCTGTCATAATAACCATAATCACAACCAAAAAAATGGATCGTCAGCTAAACACCCTACAGTAGTCATGGTTTACCTTTAACATGGATTATGCACATGCAAATTAGCTAAGAAAAGAATTTACTTCTGAGATAGCATATTTTGAGATATTTTCACCAAATTCTGAGATATCTTCCCCATTATTCTCTATTACAGATTATTAACTTAGTTTAAATGTTTTATGAACCAAGAATAACCATTAATGTGCAATCAAAACTATTAATCTGTAACCAATGTAAATTTGCTGAGTAATATCTCAAAACTCCTGGATTAACAGTGTTTATCCTGTTTGTATGTGGACAATACATATCATTCTGTATTGCAATATTAAAATGATTTATTCAGTGATCATTGGATAGATTGACAGCTGGACTTTACAAAGAAGCTGAAACTTCATTCCATGTTAAAATGATCAGTTCAGAACTGGTAATTTCATAATGCAGTATAATAAGGGCTGATCAAAAATTGACTTTGAACAAGTACTGTGGTGGGAAAAATTTCCATGAACCTAGTAGCATATTCCAGATACGCAGTTCTATGTGCAGTTTGTGTTAACATATATACTTCATTATCTCATGTTTATATGAATCACTAGTTTACATGAGCATTCCCGACTTTTGAATCTAGCCACCACATTTCATAAAATTTTATTATTTGCCCAGTGATGGATTCATCTAGTGTGAGCTTGACAAGAAACAAAACTCTCACACCTGAAGGTCAGCCAGTGGTGTGTACATGTGTTTTAGCTGCTACACTCTGCAAAATAGACCATGTCCAAGATTTTATCTCTTGGCAGCTCATAGATATTTTGCCAACAAACCCTTGAGAGTATGGACACATACAGCAGACGAGAAAGAAAGAGTTGTGAATGATAACTTTCTCCAGAGAATCATTCTCCAGTTGTCTTTTAAAAGAGAAATGATCAGGGGAAATTCCTGTCCCCTTATTCAGTCTTCACTCCTTGTGGATTTACCTTTTAAAGCCAGCATGAATCTGTCTAAAGTGAGACTTTGAGTTGAGCGCCCACATAAGGACAGGCACAGACACCCATACACATAAGCAATATGTGTCTGTTGATACATATGTATTACATATAAGCATAAATAGAGTCCCATAAATTCTAAGCGGTACAAATGTGTATAGTGTATGAAGTGAGAAGAGAGGAGTAAACACTGTTAATAAGGCAAGTCGGGGGAATACAGGGAACACATGTGGTTTTGGGACTGATCTGCCTCTGCAGACACTTTTTCAATTAGCATGATAACTCAAAAAGCATTTGATGGATCGTTTTCAAACTTTGGAATCACATTTTATGGATGACAACCTGGAAGTGATCATATTTTGAGACAGATCGTATCAAAATTCAAGATGTGGCAAGAATGATAGCAAAGAAAAGGGCAGTTTCAGACATTTGATCCTGTTAGCATGACAACTCAAAAAAGATTTGATGGATCATATTAGGCAACAACATCATATGCTAACCCCCAAAACCGGGTGGGAGGTGGGAAGTCTTTCCGGCAGAAGCAGGACTTGTCATTAATGAGCTGTGATTTTTATTTATCTGTAGAAACAATTCTTTAAATGTAAAAGTTTGAATCTACTTCATACTGCTTACATTGAATAAATTGCTGATGTCATTTCCTCTAATCTGACTAAAAGATTTGTGTGTAGGTCTTGCACCTTGCAAGGAATCACTAAGGAAAGAATGTTGGGGAATCTTACCATTGGATGTTTGACAGGATGTCAGACCATCACAGGACACACACAACTATACACTGGCAATCTTGGGCACTGTCTTTTGTCCCGATTGTTACAGCAGTATTTGCAGCCTGGAGCTTTACTCTGTCTCTTTCCTATACTTCCTTCTACTCCCTTCTCCCTGCTACTTCCCTCCACATCCCTCCACTCTAGCTGGGGCTCCAGGCCAGAACACACACATGCACATGCATACACGCATAAACCCATAGGGATGACTTGCTGGTCCCGCTGTTGGCTTTCAGTCTTTAAAAGGATTTCCTAAATAGGCTCGAAACATTTACAGATGTTCACCACTTAGCAGTGAGGTGGGATGGAGAGAACAAAGGAGTATTACAGTAGGTAGTAGGGGAAATTAGAACTAAAGGGAATGCGAATTTGCATTCATACCCAAACTAAACAATGAAGTTTTACTTTAAAGCCACTCCCCCAAAAAATAAACTATTGTTACTAATTTACGAATTCCTTGGTCGGGAATTGGGTAGTACACATAGTACTGTTACTTGCTATATTTTGTAACAGGTGACATAACCTCAAAAATCAAATCAAAATGGTTTGAATTCTGCAATTTGCTATGTGCTCAGTATTGCTGAGCCAGACCTGACCTGTTATATCCTTACTTTTGCCTACCCATCCTGTCCAGGTTTCAGGTTTTCAGGTAACAGAAAAGCACAAATGTGTCAGTATACCTTCCTGTTGAACAGAGAACAACCAGAAATAAAAGTTAGCAATCATTTAGTTGTATAGTGAATAATTTTATTCAATATATATTGTAAAGTTTTATCTTTATTACATCTACAGCCATCTGAATTAATATTTCCTTATTTTGCCTGTAGTCCTCTTTCTCCAGAACTCCACTTAAATGCTCACAGAATGATGGATTGATTGAGAACCTCACCACTCGCTATGTATGTGGCATATTTCTCCCTTTTCTCTCAGATTTCCTGGATGGTGAAGTCCTTTCTGAAGATATGTCTGACTACTGTGGTAGGAGTCCTCTTCTTTTGGTGGGCTTCAGACCAACTGGACTGGGTGGGCAAAAATCGTGTCGACTGAAAATGTCCAATCACTGAGTAAGTGGGAGCTAATTGTGATTCTAATACATGTATACTTAGTCAGAAGATCCATATCAGGAATTATGCAAAATTTTAATGTAAGCTAGCAAAGGCTAAAGTATATAATGTCATGTGCCAATCATCTGAAAAATATGTATTTCTAGAAAGCTATAACTTGGCCTGACATAATCTTTTGGAAACTGAATTGTTTGTTTTGAATATCTATAGCTAATCTACTCTTTCCTTTGTACAAGCATATGTCAAGTACCATACTACTTTTTTATGTATGGTAAAATCTGCCGAAACAACATTCTTTATTCTTTTTAAAATTACTATAATAAAAATATCATTTTCTTTGAATGTTTAATATTTACTAATATTTTCTATGCAACTGTGCCAGTTTGAAGTATTGAAAATGTTAAATAACAAACAGTCAAATCATTTTGTTATACTCTATTTTTAGAAAATAAATTTGTATTTCTACTATATGCCATATGCATAGTTTCATGTCTGTCTTGCTACAGTTATCAGTAACTTGATCTTTTGAAGCAAATTTAAATGTTAAAATTATATGCTGTATAAACACAATTTTTTTCAAATGTTACATTTTCAATGGAACTGCTAATAAACGGCTTGAACTAGTCGCTAAACAATACTGTGTTTTATTGGCCATAACTTTAGCTATTTATACACCGTAAACAGATATCATCAGGGACTGTACTACAGTGGTCGTCAAAACTTTCTGTTCCATTCTAATATGCAATAAATTTCCTGGCGGACAACATATATGCGGGAAGATACCGGAAAACCCAATGGACTGGAAAACCCAAAGAGAAGTTCAATAAAAATCTATCTCGAAGAATGGAAGTTCACTGTCGTACATAATGGCTCAGTTTAGGGAAAGGGTGTGTGAGGGGGGTATGGTTACATCATGCTTGTAAAATCCAGAGGCGTAGTCATCCGTATCACGTCACGCTTTTTTGTAGGGAGAGATCTTTTGTCAAGAAGAAAAACGTGCCGTGCACTTTTTTTATATGACCAATTAAGGCTTTGGGAATAGGGTCGCTAAGGCGGAGTGCAGAAAGAAAAGTGCGAGTCGCATCACTGCTGTTCCTCCGGAGGTGAAGCGCCGTACATCCAGATCGCTGTTCTCTGCTCTGCTTTTACGGCAGGCAGGAAGACAGAGCTTCCAGCTGTTTTCTTTAAATGCACGCCGCACAAAAAGGGGACTACACAAAAGTAAGTTCAAAACGGTGATAAACCTGTATTTTTAACTCATCTGCCAGGCTTCTGATCTATATTTGCAATTAGAGATGTGTGTCATCTCAAAATACCAAAAGTTAAGATGGGAAATAGCATGGGTATTAATTCCTAACCCTGGCACCACGTACAAGTATTAAAAGTATTATGTAAAGTATCTGGTATGCAACATTTTTCTTATGAAGGCTGTTGACTTTCATCTAGAAACTTTATTGAGTATATTAGATTGGTGATTGTGCACATTCGTATATTTCAGGTAATATTCGAAATAGGCCTGCGTATGGCATCTGTTATTGATAAAACTGTTGTGCTAAGGTGACTTACAGTGATTGACATTATCATGTAAAGTTAAAAGGTTTCATTAGCTGCGCCTTTTGAAAGCACACTTTGCCAATTTAAAATGTCATACTGTTAAGCGCGCACACACACACATCCAGGTTTGTAATTATATATTGGTGGGGACTTTCAATTAATTTCTATGGGGAAAACTCCAATCCCAACATGATGACCTTAAGCACTACCCAGCCCTAACCTTAAACGTAAGTAACCAAACAACTTTTGGCCTTTTTAGTTTTTTGATTGCATTCACGGATCTTGGTGGGCACCTGATAAATGGTCCCCACGTCGTCAAAATAACTTTGGTCCCCACAATGTAATAGGCCTATAAACATAATCCACACACACACACATGCGCGCGATGTACGTGGTTTGCATATATTGGTTGTTTAGGATGCCGGATGTTTTTGATGATCGTGATTTAATAACCATCATTTGTTTAATCCATTTAAGGTCTTCTCACCAAATAAGGCAAAATATGGGAAAGGTCTGGCTCCCACCCCCTTAAACGTACCTATTAGAATTTACTGTCGGAACTGACAGAATTTTATCTCTGATGTGTCGAGCATTAGACAAATGTAATGGTAGGTTTTTACATTTAAGTTACAATGCCATTTAGAATGGTGTTTTAGTCCTCATATCAGTTTTGTTATAATGAGATATTTCAAACACCTTTTATTGTGACAACCAAAGTAAAGCTTTTGGCATAATTAATTCTGATCTGAGTATTTTTCAAACAGCATAGCTATATGCATATATTTTATTTCAGCATAGTATTCAGGGCATGATTGATTGTTCAATGCAGTGGTAACCAGTCCTGTATTTCCAGAGGCTGCATCAGTATCATGTTTAGCATGTGGCTCGCAGTTCCTGCAGCCTCACACTGTGTATCTGTTCTGTGTCTGCAGGGTAAGAGTTAGGGAACAGGAGCGGTGCCTAGAAGGCTGTAAGTTTAAGACAGAGGAGGGGGTTTGCTATTGTACGCAAGGATTGTTAGTCCTTCTTTATACTTCACCAAATCTCTCTGATCCGTCACTTGCTTCTCGCAAATCCGTACTGTGCAGTTGCAAGTCCAAGTCTCCATAATTTTAATTTTGATTTCTCGACATCCGTTGCCTGTTTTGCTGTCTCGGCTTTCTTTGAAGTGTTCATTCACACCGAAGTTCAGGTAGTTTGGTTTTAAGCTTTTTGATTAGCACTAGCTTTGTTTCATCACCCTTCTGTGGATGAGTGTAGCAGGTTGATATTTCATTGCTTAGGATACTGATGTTTTTACTGTGGAAGTAATTTATTACCTGTTGCTCCAGTATAAAAAAAAATCAGCCTGTGGTGCCTCTTCTCTTATCAGTTTCCCACCAGCTGCAGTCTGGGCGTGTGTTTGACGTTTCCTCTCAAGCCCATTTATTAGTATCTCAGCTGCTCCACCTTCTAGATCTCCGGTTTTACGGTCTATTTCCTTAATCGTATCCGGCGTGAAACTCACGATTTCAGACTTTCACGTTCACAAAATAAATCTCACGGATAATCTATATTGCTCCTTTATAAACCGAAAATGAGGTAAATCAAAAGCGCGGGGTAGATTGCAAAGCCTACACACACTGTACATGATGAAGAAACCATTATATAGATGTAAATGCATGTGTATGTGTGTGCAGACGTGTCTCGGATTGAAAATCTCACTCCAGCCAGCTGACCAAAGTTGGCTGCCCTGTAATCACAGACTTGAGATCATGGATTTCCTCCATATCGTCAGTCAACTTTGTTTATTGGCCATTTTACTGATTTTTCTGACATGAGATTAAGAGATTTCCCCCCCCCCATTTCTTCCTCATACATTGCACCCTTATTCGGAGGCATTTTTATTCACAGTATCAGCAAGATAATATCAATAATAATCGCAGAAATTCTGGGGAAGTTCTACCGTTCAGCGTCATTTTCTGTGTCAATACGCTGTAGTTCACACCGCCCGTATCCAGTGCAAATGTCATGCGGTCGTGGGGCTTCAGTTCATATGCTTTTGCTATGTGCACCTATTATACAATTAACGATGAGAGAAACGATGAGAGACACCCCACTGTCAGTCATTCACTAACTGGTTTAGTCCATCACATTTTATTTATTTGATAGACACCTTCTTATTCAATGCTACACAGCCTACATGCTTTGTGAAAGCAATGTCAGACGGCTCTGGAGCAATTCCAGGTTAGGGGCCTTTCTAAGGACCCAATGGTGACACCACTCTGCTGACTGTGGAAACTGAACTGGGAGTCCGGGGAACACAAGGCACCAGCCGTCATCATGAGGATCTTAACCACTTAACCAGATTTTCCACTAAACTTTAATTATTATGTCCTCATATTCTTATTGTACAATTATAAAAAAGATATAACTTTCATGTCCAGCATTGCTGATAATTTATATTAATGTAATGCATTAATGTAGTGTAATATTATGTGTATAATAAAGCAATTATAATTGACCTCTTTTTAATTATTAACATAAAGTTAGTAGAATGACATTCAGCAGCAGTCACTGTACAGTGTTACTCTAAAGAGGTACCACCTTGATGTTGAGTCACTGGCAGAATAAAGCTGCCGTTCGTCTCTTGACCGAGGCCCTTAAACCTCATTGCTCTTGGGGTATTAGTGTGGTAATCTGGAAGAAGTCGATTAATTTAAGAGTCTGACAAAACTTGATTTCTTTCACAAGGCCTTGGGGAATAGGCACTCGGCAATCTTTCGTGCGTCTTGTGATCTGTTCCCTGAACAACAGGTGCCAAAATATATAGCCAAAAATGCGACAGCTTACAGACAGTTTTGGGAGGGCTCTGATATCTACAGACACCAGTTACTTCTGTTAAGCCTAATACATTATCAGGTAAAAACAATTAGACATTTTCGTGATCAGTTTTGTGATTACATCATCTCCTTCAAAACACATTTCTTTCACTTCTCAATACACCCCTTTAGTTCTCGATTCCCAACTTTTTACTCCATAACTAGATAATTTCCTTAAAGCTGTTTACTGCAGTAGCCTTACTTCTTGAATCAAGACAATACCTTGACCTTTAAAAATGAGCTCTTTATGCCAAAACATGTTAGTTCCTCTAGCATAAGCTACTGGCTTGTCCTCTTGAAGAAAAACAGCACCAAGTCCGCTTTTCGATGCATCTACAGACAGTACTACCGGAAGTTTAACATCAAGATCAAGGAAACATCAAGATTGTTTCCTGTTTTTGCAGGTGTACCCCAGGGTTCAGTATTGGGGCCTCTTTTATTCCTCATATACATGCTCCCTCTTGGCCATTTATTCAGGAAATATAACATTGATTTTCATTTTTATGCAGATGACACCCAGCTCTACATCTCTTCGAAACCTAATTCATCGCTTCCCCCCATTTCCCTCTCTAACTGCCTTATGGAGATTAGATTATGGTTCTCCTCCAATTTTCTAAAACTTAACAGTAATAAGACTGAAGTTTTGCTCATTGGTACACCTTCTACTTTAACAAAATCCCATAGTTTTCCTATTGACATAGATAACTCCCTTATCCATCCTTCCCACCAGGTAAAGAGTCTGGGTGTCTTACTGGACAGTACACTCTCTTTTCAGTCCCACATTAATTACATCACCCGTTCTGCATACTTTCACCTACGTAACATTAACCGACTCCATCCCTTCCTTACTCCCCATGCTGCTGCAATCCTTGTGCATAGTCTCATCACTTCCCGCATCGATTATTGTAACTCCCTCCTATTTGGCCTTTCCAACAAATCTCTTCATAAACTTCAAATTTTACAGAACTCTGCGGCTCGGGTCATAACTCAGACTCCATTAAGAGATCATATCACACCAGTTCTCCAACAACTGCACTGGTTGCCCATAGATGCTAGGATAAACTTTAAAATCCTACTCTTTGCTTTTAAGTGCATCCATAACCTCGCCCCTCCCTATCTGTGTGATCTATTACATATTGCCACTCCTTCCCGTTCTCTCAGGTCATCGTCTGCCATTCATCTCATTGTTCCCTCTGCCCGTCTTACTACTATGGGGCAAAGAGCTTTCAGTCGCTCTGCCCCTCGCCTCTGGAATTCACTTCCCCCAGCACTAAGGAACACTGATTCCCTTTCCTCATTTCAGTCACAGCTCAAAACACATATGTTCAAAATGGTCTACTTACTTTAATTACAGTATTTACTTGCAGTCAATTATGTCTATAGCTTTTCCTTTTTTATCTTATTGTAATTTATTGTAATTTATTGTTTTTATTTCTTATGTCTGTAAGGTGACCTTGGGTTCTTGAAGGCGCCGTGAAATAAAATGTATTATTATTATTATTATTATCATAATATCTGAGTAAGGGAGTTTCTGTAAGCATTGTTTTCAGCTTGTCGAACGCACACTGTTGTTCATCCTCCCACTGTCAGGAAACTTCATCTTTAGTTACGTAATTTACGCAATGGCTCTGACAGTTGTGACATATTCGGAATGAACTTTGCTAGGTATGTGACCATTCCCAGAAATCCTTCCATATCTTTCTTGCATTCTGGAGTGGGCATCTTTTTTACAGCCTCTGTTTTGCTCTGATCAGGCTTCAGACCATCTTTTGAGAAGATGTCACCAAGATACTTGATTTCTTCTAGCCTGGTCTTGCTTTTTTCCTTGTTGAGCTTGAAATTTTTGGCCCTTGCTCTCTCTAACACCTGTCTAAGTCTGTGATCATGCTGCTCTTTCGTCTCGCCCCAGATTAGAAGATCATCTATGTATGTCTCCACACCTTGAGTTCCTTCGAAGAGCTGTCTTACCGTTCTATGAAACACTTCAGAGGCTGAATTAACCCCAAACGGAAGTCGGAGGAATCTATAGCGGCCAAAATGGGTGTTGAACGTACAAAGGCGAGAGATAGCATCATTGCCACAATCCTGAACTTGCATCCAACACTGTGAAATATTTAGCTTTGGAGAGTCTGCAAGTTATTTCCTCTACTGTTGGCAGCTGGTAATGTTCTCTCATTACTGCTTTATTGAGATCACGGGGGTCTAAACAGATTCTTAGCTTCCCATTTGACGTTTCAACAATTACAATAGGGTTGACCCACTGAGTTGGATCTTCAATCCTACTTATTACTTTCATTTTTTCCATTTTATACAGTTCTGCTTTTAGTTTTTCTCTCAAGGTGACTGGAATTTTTCTAAGTGGGTGCATTTCCAATTCATATGTTTTGTTCCCGTGTTTCACTGTCTAGTTGCACTTTCATTTCACAGGTATCTGGTCTCCAGTGTACAGTATGTAGACAGTTTCACATTTGTTGATCTGAGTTTTTTTTTCCCCCCAAGTCTTTGCAGCAGGCTGTAAGGTATTATGTTGTCTAATTTATTGTCTAATTTAAATTTTACATTTTCACGTTCCAATTTCATTTCAGCTGTCCATTCATTTGTCTGGCTCTGCATTTGCACTACACCAACAAACAGACTCGGTCTGTGATGTGTGACATCATCGTCCTCAACTGCGTGAAATTTCTTCGACCTGCACATTTTAGCAAAGTGGTTCTTGTACTGTTTCCCTTATGCAGGGCATTTGCGTGAGGCATGCTCCATCTCACATCTTTTGCAATTAAACGTGCCTGCTGTAGCTTTTTCGCTCACTTTACTTTCGTTTTGTCGCTCTCTTTTGTGTGTCTGCTTCTGTTTCACTGTTTCATCTACTTGCTTGCCTTCACGTGCTGAGTTTTGTGCATTTCTGTCCTCATCATGCATTTGTTTAATTTGCGCTTTTGTCGTTTCTGATGCGATGCATAACTGGATTGCTTTTTCAAGAGTAATGTCCATTTCTTTTAGCAGCCCTTCTCTCATCGCATGCGACGTGATACTGCAAACGATTCTATCTCTGATAAGGGATTCTTGCAATTGGCCAAACTCACATGACTCAGCTTTCAGCTTTACCTCGGTGATATACTGGCTTATGGACATGTCCCTTTGGATGCATGTGAAAAACTTGTATCTCTCATAGGTTATGTTCGTTTTTGGGTTACAGTACTCTTCAAATTTTTCCATTATTTTTGGTAGACGGTTTCTGTCACCATCCTCTTCAAATGTGAAGGTATTATATACTTCTACCAGTTCTGCACCGGCTACATGAAGAAATAGAGAGGACTGTACCTTGGCAGGTTTGCTCGCTCCCCCGGTCGCGTCGAGGTACAGCTCAAATCTTTGCCGGAACCTCCCCCAGTTTTCTGACAAGTTACCTTACAGTAAATCAAGTTCAGTGGGCGGCTTGAGTCCTTCCATACTCACCATATTCGTCAGTGTCTGTACGATCTATTACTGCACTTCTGCATGAGACGTTTTGATTTTGCTTGATGAACAGACACGAGAGCGTTCTGTCTAATTTCAGTCAGCCATCTTTATTCTTCTTTTTATGCTCACTCCCATCATACATCTGTGCATCAGGATAACTATATAGTGATTATTCACATATCATGACACTCTCCACCGGGGCTGGTTCCAGTGCATGTGTCTGAGATCCTTGCAGCACCCACTCTCCTGGTCAGATGAGTAATGTGTTAGGTCCTTCGGCTGGTTCTGTCGCTGCCTTGAACTGTTGACTCTCAGGGTTCCCTATAGGCTAGACATCTAGAAAAGAGATCAACAAGCACCAGACAGTGGCGGTAAGCCCTGCACGGAGTCAATGCTATAAAAACCATCTGTAAATGCTGACAAGGACCCTCGGCCCACGGTGTCGTAGCAGCTGGTGGCTTTAATGCACGGCCCATGTCGTGGGTCATACAGGTGGGGCACCTGGAAACAAAGGTTTGTGCATGAGCCATGAATGATGGTGCGGCCCAATGCCTTTGGACCGGCCGGACCATTGCATCTCAGGAGGCATGATCCAGCCCATGTGCCACCCTTGCCAGCCCTGGGAAAGGAGATTTTGGGAGGAAAGGAAGGTTAGTTGCTTGATCTCTCCAGATCCCGTCACTTCCCAGTACACCAGCTTTCCGCTTCCAGTTTGCCTTCTCCTCTGGTGTCGCCCCTGTCTGTAGGAGAGGAAGGTCAGTGGGGCCAGTAGCAGTGTTCACCATCAACTTCACAGGAGCCTCTGGGTCTGTGGCAGCCTTTTTAGCCCACCAATCAGCCCAGTCATTTCCCACGCTCACTTCATCTGTCTGTTTTGTATGTGCTTTACATTTCACTATGGCCAACTGTTCTGGCATCCGGACCCATCCCCAGGACCCATCTGCCTTCTTTACAGGCAGAATGGGAGAATTCACCGGTGACTAGCTTACCTCAACTATAGCCCCACGCGGTAATAGATCACCATGCACCTTCTCAATTCCCTCCTCCACCTCCTTGGTAAGAGAGTACTGCGCATGCTGTGGCCTATACTGAGACTTGGGTATCACCTGCAGGGGTTCGGCGGTCGCTCTTCGCCCAAAAACATTTTTCCCTTTAGCCCAAAGGTAATCTGGGATCTCATCCAGCCAAGCTGGAGAATCCTCGCTCCCCTCAGATGATCCTTGCGTATTACCTTCGCTGTGAATTTCCCATTTTACCTCAACATGTCCTGTCATAACTTTGTACAGCCCCATCTCTAGTCTCCTAATCTTCTCGCTCCCTGAATTCTCTCACCCACGATCCTAACGACTTCCAGGTTCTTTTTTCACACTTTTCTAGCGAGACATGCGGGGTGCTGTTACTGTCAGGGCAGAACCAGCGCAATTGTTGTTCACTGAGTGACACAGAAGCACTCTATGCGGATTGTCTCTGTTGGGAGTCCCTTTTCCACAAAGTTTTGCATGTTCTCTAGATCATGTTGGGTGGGGCTGTCCACATAAGCGGCCGTGCAGTAGAGTCGTGGCGCAGGTTGTTGTCCTGCTGGAACCAGGTTTCTGCCAATGGTATCATCCCATAGTGTCCAGGTGATGTACACTGGAGCCTTTGTGGCTGGCTGGACAACGGCAAGGAGGGGAAAGAGGCCTAATGTGGGTGAGGTGATCTCCATACCTCCCTCATTCAGTGTTATCCCAGCTTACACATCAGATCTCCCCATCAGATTCACAGGGCAGGCATCATTGAGGAGGAATGCATGCATGACTTTTCTTCCATCCTGCAGGGCAACAGGCAGTGTGCAGACTTTGTTGCTGGCCCCATGAACCCACAACCATGGTCACGGTGTTACTTGTGGGGGGCCCCGGTATGTCAGTAGATCTGATGGTAGATCTAGTTGCCCCTGTGTCTACCAGGAAAGCCAATCGCCTCCCAGGCACAGAGACACACATCATTGGGTCAGTCTTCACACACCAGGTTACGGTGAGGAATTGACCCTCTTCTTCACCCTCCCCCTCACTCCTTCAGGCCATCTGTTGATCAGCACCCCAGGAAGGAGGGTGGGGCTGATCCTGATCATGTGGGATTCTGTTGTTCCGCTAGCCCCGTCCTTCTCGTCCTCGGTATGGACAGTCCTTTCTCCAGTGATCAACTTTGCCGCACTGGAAACATCCTTGTTCCTCATCTTGCCCTTGGTTGTCCTGCCCTTGTCTGCTGACGCCTCGTCCCATTCCTCCTCTGGCCCGTCTTCCTCTGAATCTGCCTCTGCCACGATTCTGCAGCCCACCTTGACTGTAGCACTGGAGGTGGGCCATCATCAGCTGCTGTCTCTGTTTCTCCCCTTGCTCTTGCACAGTGTTTTCAGTATGGATGGCATGACGGCGAATCTCTTCCAGGGTTGATTGCTGCCACTCAGTGCAGGTGGTTTTCACCATCTGTTGGATCTTAGGACTCAGTCCAGCAACGAGAAGAGTCTTCATAGCTGCCTTTCTCTGATCCTCGTCCTCAATGCCTGAATAATCCAGCATGGCTTGCTCTAAACGATGTTCCCACTGAGTGACAGTCTCCCCTTCTTGTTTCTTCTCCTTTTGGATATTTCCCCAATCTGGGTTTCGTCTGTACCTCCTGTTCCCCAGCGCAGTCCGCTTGGCTTGGTATTCAGCATCACTTCGTCTGCCACCTGTAAATTTGCTCTTAACTGCTAACTACTGGGGGATTATCGATCGCTTCAATGGTCGGAGCAGTCCCAAAGATTCAAAGGCTACAAACATATCAGTTGCCTTTAGAAGATCCTTACAATCTCTTTATAGAATTGAGAGGTGGGTCAACAATAGATATTCTTACAATCACTTCAGACCTGATACATATCCAGAGAAATAAGAACAATTTTATTCATATTCAGTATCCAAATGAATGTAGTGTTTGTGTTCGTTTCTCATTTTTAACTGCTACACACACACACACAACACAGAGAGAGGCCAGTACTCATATCTTTGTGGGGACCGTCCATTCATTTCAATGGGGAAAACTCTAATTCCAACATGACAACCTTTACCCCTACCCAGCCCTAACTATAACCATAAGTAACCAAATAAAATATGAGACTTTTGCCATTTTTACTTTTTTGATTGCATTCACAGATCTTTGTGGGGACCTGAAAAATAACAGGTTTTTATCACATTGTGGGGCATGCTTACAATGTGGAAAGATCTTACTGTTAGGGATTAGCCTTTAGTAAAATGAAACAAATATTGCAAATTACGATATTTTGTATCCTGTTTATGCCCTCGTTGTCAATTACTCACAACGGAATGAACCAAGTAACAATCTTTCCTGGTGTGTCGCCTGCATCAGCTTCCAGTGAGATATTAAATCAGGGGTCTAGAACGTCATAATTTGCAGAGATAGCTACTTCAACCCGGGGGGCGGAGGGGGGAGTGGGTAATGACAGTATCAAAAAGAGTATTAAAAGACAATAATTGTCTTTAGCTTTAGATGTTCTTCGCTGTGAAGTATGTGCAACATCATAGCTGAAGCTCTCGTGTTGTTTACACCCAGGAAGGAATACTGTTGTAGGTTTTAACTCATATGTGACATAGCAGGGGGCAGCTAATTTAGCATTTATGGAGCAGTGCATGAGGGTAGTACCCCAGTCAGGGTACCACAGTGGTTGCTGCTGGTTGGGGATTCCAACCAGCAGCCCTCTAATCACAAGTGCACTCCCCTAACAATTAGGCCACCACAAACTATAAGCGACTTATTGAAGTTAATAACTAAATAGAAACTCATCACATGTAGCAGGGTTTCAGCTGTCAGTAATGACTTAAGATGTTTTCTAAAACCAGTTGGACTCCAAGGTTTTGAGTAGCATTGTGAAATATATCTGTTTTGTTTTTCTTTCCACCATCAGGCCAGTTAAGGTCCTTATTACCGCCATGTGCGTATGTGTTTATAATGTGAGTGCTATGCTCAATCGTGTTGAAACTTCACAATCAGTAGTGCTCTTTAAAATATACTTTGTGTCAATGAGAGACTTGCTATAATAACCATATTATTTTTTTATACAGTTCAAAGCCTGAAACCAATCTGGATGAAAACTATGTAATAGTAATAATGCTGCATCATTTGTCAGTTTTGGCTAACTTGGCTAATCTCACTAATATCTATACGTAAACAAAGAAAATCAAAAGCAAATAACATCTTTATTAGTAATGCATTTGAATACATCTAAGTTTAATTTGAATTATTTCTGTATTATTAACTTGGTTTCTTTCTTTTCTTTCCCTTGCACTCAGAAAAAACAGTACACCAAGGACAAGCCGGCCTTTAGGTCCTCAACTGCAGAGAGCACCCCACAAGGCAAAATTTTTTGTAGGAGACAGACTCGATATTAAAATGAGTAGCGCGCACCCACGTTTCCACCAGGCGAGCAATGCTGCTGCTTCTGCCAGCTCAAAATCTGTTCTAGCTCCTGACAAGGATGCAGAAATGCCAGCCACTGAAAAGGATCTAGCTGAGGACGCCCCATGGAAGAAGATCCAGCAGAATACCTTCACACGGTGGTGCAATGAGCACCTGAAATGTGTGAACAAGCGGATCGCCAACTTGCAGACCGACTTCAGCGACGGACTTCGGCTGATCGGGCTGCTAGAGGTGCTCAGTCAGAAAAAGATGCTTCGAAAGTATAACCAGCGGCCCACGTTCCGGCAGATGCAGCTGGAGAATGTTTCAGTGGCCTTAGAGTTCCTTGATAGAGAAAGCATTAAACTGGTGTCCATTGGTAAGTAATAAAATAATATTGTGTGTGTGTGTGTGTGTGTGTGTGTTTCTTGAGTATGTAGATCATTTTCACTGAATTCTTGCAAACAAATCAGTACCAGTTGAAGCCCATGTCCCGTCCTGGGCAAGCTTTACCGCCAACCACTGCATCTGTGACACTTGCTAATGACTTGCAGTTGGTGTTCCTTCAGAAGATGCAGTCTTAGGTTCCCTAACGGGTCGAGCGGCAGTAAAATAGATAAAATAACTGCTATGTTGGATGTTTAAATTTAATTACTGGCAGGACTATTTGGTTACTAAAAATAAGCCTCTATGTTGCAAGCATTTTGCTAGAGCATTAAAAAATGTGCAACAACAAAATGAATGCTATCATGGATGACCAAAAAGATACTGTTCATTTGTAGCTTGTTAAAAAGCTGATTGTTAGGTTTTTCGTTGATTTAACCAAATGTTCACAATAAGTCAAGATGAAAATCCATAACACAAAGGTACCGGCTCTGTCTGCTCCCACGTAAGCCTTTATCCACTCAATTACTTGTTCTAGATCTTTTTTTTGATTGCAGTGATAATTGAAGATCCAATTTCCGAAATTCTGTCAATGTTTTGTTGTTTTTGAGATGAGACCGTCAATGACCTAAAATCAGCTTTACACACCATATGTTACAGTATAGGGAAGCAAAACTCACTCAGTCCTCATGTAGTCCAAGGAAGAAATATTTGGTTTAACTTCCAAAACTCACTCGAGAAAGTTTTTCTTGGAAAGATGTCTCATTGTCTGAGTGAGTTTTAGAAATTTGCTTTTAATTTGACCCTGTGCCCGTGAGAATTAGAATTAAAATCCTGTTAGCTTGACATTTTGCTGGCTGCTTTAATCTTTTCCAAGAAGATAATTGTTCTCTTATTTTTGAATTTTCATTTCTAATTAATTTCAAGATGATTTCATGAGTGTGGCCATCATTGGGTATAAGAATAAGGCTCTTTATATGTCTGCCTTGCTTAAAGGATGTAATCCTCCACAGATCTGAGGTCAGGGTTTTATCTTGATTTTTTTACATTTATGAATTTTAAATTCCCAGATAAGTGAATAAATCAGACATCCCACGTGGGATGTTTAACTGCTCCATCCCACTTCCTAGATCTTTTCTTGCCCTGGTTTTCACACTACTGGCATGTACTCTGGGAGTTTGTATATAAATTCTTCAAGTGTTGATAACAGTTTATGTGCAGAACAGACTTGTGTTATTTTTCTCAGTGCTCCTCTTCCATGTTTGTAGCCTGGAAAGAATGCTGTTGGATTCTTCAAATTTTTTCCATGGCGATGTATTTGCTGTTTTATATGACACATTTATTTCGCATGAACATCCATTGTACTCCTAGTTCCTGTTCAAATATCAGAGCAGATCTTTTGGTATATATATAGACACACACACAAACACACACATACATGTGTATGTATATATGCTTCAAGAGAGTACAGCTGTCATGATTTCTTGATTAAACTCAACACTCGATTATAAAAAACATTAATTAAAATTGGACTTTTTGACTTTTTACTCGGCGATATGGTGGAAGGAAGATGGAGCATAGCGGATGAGGGTCCAGATAAAGAGTGGATGCTTCAGTTTTGTGGGAGCCCTTTACATAAAAAGTGAATGCAGTTGTGTATTAATTTTGCAAAGCAGAACTTAAATATCACAACAGCACAACTGCAATGCAACTACATCTTAGAAGAAGACATGCAAGTTTGATGGACTTATTTATCCCCAAAATTGAGACAGTGCCGCATTGTGATAGCAAAAACAGGCAGTTTCAGGTATTTGATAATCATTTGCGTGATAACTCAAAAAGTATTTGGCAGATCTTTTTAAATTTTTGCAAGCATGTAAGGTTGAATGAACCTGATCAAATAATTCTGAGACAAATTTCACCAAAACTGAAGGAATGCCGCACAGTGATACCTAAGGGAAGGTCACGTCAGACACTTGATATTGTCAGCATGATAACTCAAAAATTATTTTTCCAAACTTTACAGGCACATTATATGGGTGAAGATCTGTTTTTTTTCTGAATTTTAAGACAAATCAGACTAAACCTGAAGCATCAGCGCTTAGTGACAGCAAAGAGGCTTATTCTTGTGAACAGGATCAATCTATTTCTTATTATTACTGCATATTTATATAACCAGTATGTATATTTATATGTTTATTTACTATATTTACTCTATTTAGTCTTTGATGGATCTTATTACCACTTCAGAAAAACACCATATGTATGAAAACCTACACCTAAAAATGTACCCTTGATCAGATCCCAAATTGTAAATGTAACAACAGAGGGGACCAAAATTGGAACTGCAAGACAGACGCCAGCCGCACATAAAAATGGAGCTGGCAGCTGCCATCTTGTGATTATAGCCATCTGACATCTAAATGATTCTGTGGATCATTTCGCAGATTTTCCAGGAACATTGTACGGGTCAGTCATTCTAATACTGTAGGGTGCAAGATAATTTTCTAAATACTGTACAATAAAGTTTATATTCATTTTGGGTCTCTAGGTTCCCCATTCAGCAGATTTTATCCATAGCAGTCCAGTAGCGAGTCGGTGAAATGTATCGTGGGGAATTTATAGTGGAAGGATTTAATCATGTTACTTTTTTGGAGAGGTGGAGATACTGTGTAAGATAGACTTGTAATAATAACTGGAATTATTGCAAAGTGCAATCGTGTAGAAACAGCAGAAACTGAAATGAAGTGGCAGACCACGTAAAGTAACAGACCACGTAAAGTAACCGAGCAGGATCACCAAGTGCTGAGGAGCATAATGCATAAAAGTCACAAATGCTGTCGATAGAGTAACTATAGAGTTCCAAACTTCCTCTGCCATTAACCCCAGCACAAAGGCTGCTTCATGGAATCGGCTTCCATGGCTGAGTAGCTGCATGCTAGCCTCACATCACCAAGCGCAATGCCAGGTGTCGGATGGACTGGTGTAAAGGACCCTGCCCACTGGACTCTGGGACAGTGTAAATGTTTTATATAGAGTGACAAGTCACACTTCTCTGTCTAGAAGTCTGATGGATGAGTCTGGGTTTGGCGGATGTCTGGAGAACATTACCTGCCTGACTGCATTGTGCCAAATGTAAAGTTGGGTGGAGGACTGATAATGTTATGGGGTTGTTTTTCAGGGGTTGGTTACTTAGTTACTGTGAAGGGAACTCTTAATGCTTCAGCATACCACGGCATTTTGGACAATTCTATGCTTCCAAGTTTGTATGAACAGTTTGGGGAAGGTCCTTTTCTGTTCCAGCATGACTGCCTCAGTGCACAAAGCAAGGTGCATAGAGACATGGTTAAGTGAGTTTGGTGTGGAAGAATTTGACTAGTTTACACAGAGCCCTGACCTCAACCCCACTGAACACCTTTGGGATGAGCTAGGATGGAGATTGTGAGCCAGGCCAAATGTTCAACATCAGTGCCTGACCTAACAAATGATGAATGGGTAAAAGCATAGACTCCAAAAACTTATGGAAGTCCTTCCCAAAAGAGTGTCAGCTGCTATTGCTGCAAAGGGAGGACCAACTCTATATTGATGCCTGTGGATTTAGAATGGGGTGCCAAAGTTCCTGTAATGGACAGGCGGCCAAATACTTTTGTCCATATAGTGCCTATGTGTGTGTCTGAGTATGTCTGAAAATGAGAGCCATTAAACATGTTAGACCATTTAAAACCTGAGGTCAGCCAACAGGCAAGATAAAATCATTCATTTGCCAATATTTTTTGTTGTTTTGTGGGCAAGGATTTGGTATACTACAAGTAAAACAGTCAAGAATTTAAAATTCTTCAATTTGTAAATGTGTACTGTTTCTGTTTATTGTAGTTAGTCCTGTGCATATACTGTTTTTTTTGTTCAGTTTTTTGTTGTGCAAAAGGAACATGTCAGCGTAGTCGTGCAATTAAGTCTCTTGGTAAATGTGAGGATTAGAATTTGCACCCATCCCATATACTATCACCCTGTATTGAAAAATAAAATACTGTGTCTTGAACAAATGTAGGATGCAGTTTGTCTCGTATGTCTTGACTGTATTATAGTGAGCTTGATTGAGTGTGATTCAGGAGTGTAGCAACAGCTCTCCTGTAGCTTGACCGATTGGCTAACAATGCAGAGCATGGGGATTCAAATCTCACAAAGCACAGATACAGTATATTGCACCTCTTCCCTGAACTGTAAGCTGTTTTGGATAAATGTGTCAGTTAAATATAAATTAATCATATGCACAAAAAAACTGTCCATGACCCCTAAGACTGTATGTACTGTTAGTGTATCTGTTACAGCTCCTCTTATGGCACGTCACAGAAAATTTTGGTTATAGCGCAAAACTGATATGGAATAAATATGTATACGTATATAATAATATACATAATATAAATGACATTTTCAAACATGGACATTAAGACATTAAGTAACCACCTGATTGGTTAGGGAAAGATTCTACCAATTGTCATATAAGTGGAATGTGCAAAGAATAAAAACACATACTTTCATACCTACATGTCACAGCAGGCCTCCCTAGTTCTGGTACTGGAGGGAGAGAATCCAACACAGTTTGCCCTCCTGGACCAGAATTGGGGAACCCTGTATCACAGCAAGAACTTGAGTATTCAGGTAAAAACACATTTATTAAGTTTCACATTTCCACGTGATCCATCCAGTACTTCTTAAAACTGAGATTGTATAATTGGTGAGAGTGGGATGAGCATGATAGGATGGCTGGAGCAAGTGGCAGGGCTGTCTGGGGAATACAATGCTGTCGTTTCTGGCAGCACCAATTCTAGTTCGGCTGAATTAACTTTCTATGATTCCTGTATCTCAAGATAATTGCTGCTAAAGGCTAGCCCTGTCGCTTAGGTGCAAAATCTTTCACAATATACAATGTACTGTGTAGTAACACAATATATTACAAGTTTACTACTTGTAATTAGAATAAATTACATTGTAAAATACCAATAATTAGATTAGTTTTTCAAGGATTTCCATTTTGAAAGATTACATTTTTAATTAGGTCTATATGCACTTGAATTAATCTATTAATGCAGTTCCCCTTTAACCTGTAAATGTGCATACGTCATGATGACTGCTAACCTAACCCTTTTGATAGAATGGAGAAAGGAGTGGTACATAAAGCACACGATCTTCAGATGCTTGCGAGAGCAGCAGGCAAGATAGAGATGTCTGCATTTTACCACTGGATGTACAGACATCATTTTACACTCAAGGAAGCCTAAAGAAAGAAAAAAACTTATTGCAGTGCAATGCAATCTTTGTTTTCTGAAAGTCAAAGTATATTCTACAGTGAGTGGTACAACAACCAATATATATATCCGGACCCCCTGTGACCCTGAATAGGATAAACAGTTACAGAAAATGGATGGTACAGCATTAGAGAGTCAGTTGAGGACCTCATCTGGTCCCCTCCAATGGCTATCCAGCTTGGGTGATCTTGCGGATGGGGCAGTTCACCCAAACTGATTCCCTAACACTCAAATCCTGCCCATGGCTGTGTGCATCGTAGGTGCACGTCACTCGGACAGTCATTGTGCCTTAGTATTGTCAGGCCAACTCCTGCACACCTCTCAGAAGCCCCAAGGGGCTCCTTTGGTACAGAACTCCTCAACGAGCTTCTCGGATGTGGTCGCTGAACTCTGACTGGGAACCACATATGCCTTGAACCACTTGGTGAAAAAATCCATGGCCATGGCATGTAGCGGTTCCCAACATTAAAATACTCTATATACAGTACTAATCAATGAATCATCAGATTAATCAGTAGATTATCGATTACTAATGTAATTCATAGTTCATAGTGACACACCTACAAGGGAGCGGTTTGTCATTTCATGGGCGTAAATTACGGGGGAGCTTTAAAGTTGCATATATATTGTGTAATCCCATCTGTCCTTTTCCATGTTCCCATTACTATCTGTTAAATCACTACCTGCTTCACTTGGGAGTGACTGAGCACTCCATGTTACTGTTCCTGTGCAGACTCCAAGGCCATTGTGGACGGGAATCTGAAGCTGATTCTGGGGCTGATATGGACATTAATTCTACACTACTCCATCTCAATGCCTATGTGGGATGAGGAGGAGGAAGATGAAGTAGCCAAAACAAAGACTCCCAAGCAGAGGCTTCTGGGCTGGATCCAGAACAAGCTGCCTGAGTTACCCATCGTCAACTTCAGCAAGGACTGGCAGTCGGGCAAGGCCTTGGGTGCTCTTGTTGACAGCTGTGCCCCAGGTGGGATTGTGGTTACTGAAAGCCTGTATTAGGGAAACAGCCATGACCAAACCATCTGCATTTTCTTGACTTTATATGTTGGGTTAGGGTTAGGATTAGGGTTAGGGTTAGGGTTAGTGGGATCCAAGTGCAGTCTCCAATTCTGATGAATATGCATGATATTAGTAAACAGATATCCTGACATCCCTACAGGCCTGTGTCCGGACTGGGACTCCTGGGACCAGAAGCGAGCGATGGAGAATGCTCGCGAGGCCATGAAACAGGCTGAGGATTGGCTGGGAATCCCCCAGGTACTTACAGTAGTCGTTTTATATTAATCGTAAAGCTTAGCTTGTTGTGACTGTCTATATTTTCGGGTTGAGACCTGCTTGTGGCATACTAAAGCTAAGGATAATTCTTCCATCCACTACGCCCCCTTTGTTAAAACCAAACACCGAAATTTAGAATGAAATCAGGGCTAAATACCAAGCAACTGGTCTTCCTATTGAACTGTTGTCAAGGCAACCCTGTTGTGTTGGTGCACTGCAGGTAATCACCCCAGAAGAGATTGTGGACCCCAATGTGGATGAACACTCTGTGATGACTTACCTGTCCCAGTTCCCCAAAGCAAAGCTGAAGCCAGGAGCCCCCCTGCGCCCTAAGCTCAACCCTAAAAAAGCTCGTGCATATGGACCAGGTGAGCCTAACCCTAACTGCCATTGCTCTGGGGCCGATGAGGTCAATGATGGCACAAACAGCAAAATACATTTCACTGATTTGACTATTCCTTCCATCTAGGCATAGAGCCCACAGGAAATTTAGTGAGCAAGAAGGCAGTGTTTACTGTGGAGACAGTAAGTGCCGGGATAGGAGAAGTGCTGGTGTATGTAGAGGACCCTGCAGGGCACAAGGAAGAGGTGTGCATGTTTGTTGGTTTGAAATGATCAAAAAGTCAGAATTACTTTACCTGTTATAATAAGTGCTTTGTCCGGTTTGAGTAAAGTTCATAATAATGTATACTCCCAGGCTACAGTAACACCCAACAATGACAAGAATCGCACCTACTCTGTGTTCTACATTCCCAAAGTTGTTGGACGGCATAAGGTAAAGAACATGCCGTTCGCACATGAGCAGTGATGTATCTGTTAACTGTGCGTCATTGACACTAAATGGCTTTTACCAGGTGACTGTGCTGTTTGGGGGGGTGCACATTGCTAAGAGCCCCTTCGAGGTGGATGTAGGTAGGGCTCAGGGAGATGTCAGCAAGGTGAGCGCCCAGGGTCCAGGGCTTGAGCCAGCAGGCAATGTGGCCAACAAAAGCACCTACTTTGATGTCTACACTGCAGGTAAGGCAACTCTTTCTAGATTGATGTCTCTGTTCTTAGCACTTGCTTCTGTCAAATTGCCTAAAGCCTATATTATAGTATTAAATATCAATGGTCCCAGTGGTTGACTGCTAAAACTAGGCAGTTTAAATGTATGTCTTGTTCACTTCTGTACTATGGGACAAATGCATGGGCTTTGCTATAGTTTCATTGGGATCCCTTTGATGCGCAGTGAAAAGTCGGTTGTAAGGGAATTGAAATACACAATCATTTTGTTGCCGTAAGCAGGAGCTGGAGTGGGCAAAGTAGAGGTGGTGGTCATGGATCCCAAGGGCAGAAAGGACACAGTCCCTTGTCACATTGAGGACAGGGGGAGTAACAGCTACCGCTGCACTTACAAGCCTACCCAGGAGGGGGCGCACACAATCCACATCACATTTGCTGGGAGCCAAATCCCTAAGAGCCCCTACAGTGTCACTGTTGGAGGGGGTAAGTAGAAGATAAAGCAAAATGGGAGGGGCTGCTCTATTACCAGGATCTTCATAGTCCTTTCAGTATTCCTTATTATTAAATATGTTAAACAGATTAATATAGTTATTGATTAATGTTTATAGCGGTTAAAGGCTAGTTTAGCCATCAGGGAGATTTTGGTTAATTATAATAAAGATTATAACTTCCAAGAATTTTAAGCTTCTAAAATGTTTTTTGTGCATTTGAGTTTTAGAATGGCCAAATCTAGTTAGTCTCTTCATTTTTATCTAGTTTTATGTTCATAGTCAGTAGATTGAAATACTGTACTTGTTCTGAACCATAATTTGCTTGGTGTCTGCATAGTAGTCAGAATGGGAACTTTGCTTTTTAAGACATCTCAAACTTGATTTTCCCACCATTCAAAGCATTCAAAAGCAGTTTGTGGGTTAAAAGATATTATTACTGATAAATTGGTTTCTTCATTCATGCTGCTAACTTAAGGTGTTTTTCTATATTGCATCTGTCAGTGGTGCTTATTTCTCTTTCATTATCTTGTTTCCTAGTACTGTATGGCTATTTTTCCTGAAGGCTGGTTTTCCTGTTTCCTCTTGTTGGCCAGGTGGCCTATTAATCTGCTGATGCTTCCTGAATCTTTGGATCTGCTACTTGGCTTCTGATGTCATTTCCTGTTTTCTTTGGATCTGTGTTTGGGTACCTCTTTTCTTGCATACTCAGCAAAGTCTTCCGTCACGTTATTGTATCTTGTATCAAATTAAAAAAAAAGGTGTCAGACATTTGTTCTTTTCCCTAGATGGCTTTGCTAAATCACACATTCATTGGTATAACTCTTGTAGTGCTTGTAGCCTTCCTGCATTTTTGAAAGAACAAAAAAAGGTGAATATACACAGTTATTCTGTGACAATAAGGGAAAGTATTTACACTGAAGCGACAGAAAGGTCTAGATATGCTGTCAGTCAATAAATGCACTTAAATTATATTCTGTTCTTGACATATGCTCTACACAAATGAGATGCTGAGATGGCCATTAACTAACTGGTCGTGCATGGTCTCACACCAAACACGTCTTTAAATTCAGCCTGCAATCCCAGCCTCTGCTATGCCAAGGGCCGCGGCCTGCAGTCCAAGGGTCTGCGAATAAAGGAGACTGCAGAGTTCAAGGTGTACACCAAAGGAGCTGGTCCGGGAGAGCTGAAAGTCACCATCAAAGGGCCGAGTGAGTGTCACCTCGTATGGGCTGCATATGCACTCAACCAGACCTGCTACGTTTTTACATGCTGTGGGAAAAAGTCAGTGATTTGGGTCAAAACAATTTTTGATGATCCAGCAGTTTCTTAGTTGCTTGATTACCAAATTCTGTCCTGTCTGTCAGAGGGCCAAGAAGAACCATGCAAGAGGAAAGATCTGGGTGATGGGGTATATAGCTTTGAGTATTACCCCACCACACCTGGAAACTACAGCATCACCATTACATGGTCTGGACAGCACATACCAAGCAGGTCAGAGCAACAACCATAACTTATTTTGTGTGTACGAAATCTTTGTAGGTTTTTTTTACGTTGGTCATGACACAGAACACAGTTTTAAAAAAAACCTTAGGCAAAGTATGTGCCCACAAAACTGGAAAGCATGCAGTATATAATGTGTTTATATTTTGTATTTGCATCTTAATAAAATCCATGTGTTGGATTGTCTTATATTGATCATCACATTCATTGTATTTTCAATTTCACATCATGACATGTACCTTAATGCTTTTATTATGGCTTGAATTGATCCATCGTGAACTAAGAAGAGGTTCTTTGTTTAATTTGTAGCCCTTATGAGATAAAAGTGGGCACAGAAGCAGGACCCCAAAGAGTGCGGGCATGGGGCCCTGGATTAGAAGGGGGGGTGATAGGAAAATCTGCAGACTTTGTGGTGGAGGCTCTGGGTGAAGATGTTGGCACTCTTGGTGAGTTATTAGTAATAATAATACTAATACTATTACTACTAATACTACCACTAATAATAATATGGTCTGAAATGAGTAGGTGAAGTATCCATCTAGAAGTATCCTAACAAAGATGTCCTTATAGTAGTAATAATAAGTTATCAGAGCAAAGTTTTTAGAGAGATCTCGTGCGGTTGCAGGATTCTCTGTGGAGGGCCCCTCAAAGGCCAAGATCGATTGTGATGACAAGGGAGATGGGTCATGTGATGTGCGGTACTGGCCAACCGAGGCTGGCGAGTACGCAGTACATGTGCTCTGTGATGGTCAGGACATCCAACACAGCCCCTTCATGGCTGACATCAAGCCCTCACCTGGGAAGGACTTCCACCCAGACAAGGTGCTTCTGATTAACATCACTCGCATGAACACTTACAGCACACGCTCTGTCCGACACTAAGGGAAGCTGGGGAGGTGTCTGACAGTTTCTTCTGACTTTCAGGTCAAGGCATATGGCCCTGGTCTCCAAAGCAGTGGACTAGCTGTAAATAAGCCTACTGAGTTCACGGTGGACGCCAAGCTTGGTGGCAAAGCTCCTTTGAAAATATATGCTCAGGTATATGAGAAATTTGTCAGGTACCATCCATCAACAGCACTTCATTCCCCAAAACTGAGTTGAGATTCAATGACTTCTTTGGCTTTACTTTCCCAGGATGGAGAAGGCAAGCCAGTGGATGTGAAAGTTAAAGACAATGGGAATGGAACATATAGCTGCAGCTACTCCCCCAGCAAGCCTCTTAAACACACCATTGTGGTGTCCTGGGGAGGGGTTAACGTCCCGGACAGCCCCTTCAGGGTCGGTGACCAGATTACTTTTAAAAATGATCAAATTAGTATAATAGGAATCAGTATTGTTTTGATATTCAAGTTGGTACGTGTCAATAGTTCGCACAATTGAATGTATAACACTCCTGATGGACTTTTTATGAGCAGGTGAATATTGGGGCAGGATGTCAGCCAGACAAAGTGAAAGTCTCTGGACCTGGGGTAGCAAAGAGTGGTCTGAAGGCCTTTGAGCCCACCTACTTCACCGTGGACTGCAAACAGGCCGGCCAGGGTACTAATAGCAAACCTATGTAACTTTCCTTCTCAGCTCATTTTCTCTATCTACCTGTTATTTATGCCACATTCAGTTAATTCTATTTGTTTATTAAGTTCTTTATTTAATTGAAATGCGTAATTTAAAGGATACATACCTTTAGAATAGTGGTACTTCTTTGTCTTTGCAGGGGATGTCAGTGTTGGGATCAAGTCTGCTCCAGGTGTGATGGGGCCTGCAGAAGCTGACGTAAATTGCGACATCATTCGAAATAGCAATGAAACCTTTACCGTGAAGTACACACCCCCAGCGGCTGGAAACTATACTATCATGGCTCTATTTGCTGATCAGGTGTGCAATGAGGAGAGTGTATTACTGTACCACCTGTGACATTTTGTTGTGACTGGGTGATGATGTTTATGATGGCAATTTTAATCAGCATTTTTTTTTTTTTTGTTTAAAGCCGGTCCCAGCAACTCCCATCAAAATCAAAGTGGACCCCTCACATGATGCCAGCAAGGTTAAGGCAGAGGGACCTGGACTCGAAAGGAACGGTGAGGGAGCAAATCCCCATTGAAAAAGTTGTAATTCCTTAGCACTAAATATTATGACTGCCTTATGAGGCTCTCATCTGTAATGCACTATAGATACCTTTATAATGCAGTTCAAAGCATCCTTAATGCTTATAACAACCATTATAATGGTTGTTATAAGGTATCTATAGTATCTATAGTGCATCATAGATGAAAGCTTCATAAAGCATTCAGAATACATAATGAACGTGGCTATACTGTTATGCCTTTTTATAAATATTTATAGCCGTGTTTATAGTGCTTTATGAATGCATCATAATGTGTTACGGATGTGTTGATAAATTACTTTACCTTGAGTAAATTGTAAATTGCACATTTAGTAAATGTATATTATATATATACTATATTTAATAAATTGTATATTTAGTGCTAAGGAGTTACAACTTTTTCAATGGGGATTTCAATGGTTTTTGATAAATATTTATAGCCATGTTTATAAGGCTTTATAATTCATCATAATGCATTATTAATGTGTTTATTACTAAAAACACAGACTTAAGTAAAGTGTTACTGGAAAATGTAATTGCTTTGTTGTCCCTGTTCTCCCTGGCAGGTGTGGAGCTGAACAAGCCCACCTACTTCACTGTGAACACTAAAGCAGCTGGCAAGGCCAAACTGGACATTAAGTTCACTGGACCCACCCAAGCTGAGGCAGTTCGTGACTTTGACATTATCAACAACAATGATGGCACCCACACTGTGAAATACACACCAGTGCAACAGGTAGGTGGAATGATCTGGAAGACACAGACAGGTGTTACACAGGATTTGAATTATTGAGTGAAAGTGTTTTGTCCCATCAGGGCAACATGGGTGTAAATGTGACATACGGAGGTGATCCCATTCCCAAAAGCCCCTTCCCTGTCGTGCTGACCCCTGCTACGGACCTCAGCAAGATCAAAGTTTCTGGATTAGAAGACAGTAAGTGCTTGGAATCTTTGTGTGCTTTAAATTACACCTAGTTCTTAGACCTCAACGTGGTCTTTTATATACATTTTGAATGTGTTGGAATCTATTCAGTTTTTTATGAAGTGGTGTTTCTGACCCCCCCCCCCCCCTCAGAGATTGTGGTGGGGAAGGAACAGGGGATTGCAGTGAAGTCCAAAGGAGTTGGGGGGCAAGGCAAAGTTGGAGCTGTGGTGACTGGCCCCACTGGCAGAACTGTACCTAGCAAAGTGGAGACAGGCACAAGTCCTGAGGGCAGTCTGGTCCGTTTTGTCCCCTGTGCGCCTGGTCCACACAAGCTAGACATAACATATGATGGGACCCCCGTTCCAGGAAGCCCCTTCCCCATGGTGGCTGTCACTCCTGTCGATGCTTCAAAGGTAAGACTCAGAATGCAAACACTACCAGTCAAAAGCTTTTGCACACCTTGGGTTTTTACTGCTATTCCATTAATTTCATAAACTGCAGATTTTTTTATTCTTGTTCTGAACTGGAAAGTTGAGTGAACGACTATAAATGAAAATACAAGTCAAATAAAACAAGTTTCCTTTATAACATGGAAAGAGCATGTAACAGTGCATGTCTGACATCCTATTAACTGTCTGTGCGATGATGGCATCGTCAAATTCTAGGCTGTCCTTTAACTTTAAATGCACTAGTTAACCATTTCATCCCATGAAACAGAGCAGTGTTTAATGTCCCTTGTAGAAATAATGTCTCAAATTTTCTCTGCTGTTGTAACTGCCAGAGGAGGTTACTTTGATGAATAAAACATGACATTCTTTTGCTAATAAAGGAACTCAAATGTGGAACATAATGTAAATTTGTTTGTTAGCAAAGAATACCAAATGCATTTTTAGTAAATATTAAGTGAGTAACACGCAAATGTAGAGAATCTCAGTGTGTGCAAAAACTTTTGACTGGTAGTGTAGCAGAAGAGAACTCAGAAAGTAGAAGAGTGGTATGCCAAAGCCAGTATGCCTGTGTGCCTTTCTTTGGCATTTCTGAAATGATGACTCGCTTACAGATATGTCACTAAGCTTTCATTCACCATAGGTACATTGCTCAGGTCCTGGCCTTGAGCATGGCAAAGTTGGAGAGATGGGGCAGTTTGTGGTGGACTGCACCAATGCTGGCCCTGCTGAACTCACCATCGAGATCATTTCTGATAATGGCACTGAAGCAGAGGTGCACATCCAGGACAACGGTGATGGGACCTATTCCATTAAATACATCCCCCTCCACCCTGGTGCCTATACATTCACCATCCGCTACGGTGGCCAGGATGTGCCAAATTTCCCATCCAGACTCAATGTGGAGCCTGCTGTTGACACAAGTCAGGTTAAGGTATTTGGACCTGGAGTAGAAGGAAAAGGTATGGGTGGGTTCTATTTATCCATTTTCTTATTTTCAGCCTGGGGTAAGACGCCAAAACGAACTGTATTGTGCTTTCTGCAGGAGTCTTTCGGGAAGCCACTACAGATTTCACTGTGGATGCTCGTAGTTTAACTCGATCTGGAGGAAATCATGTCAAGGCCCGCATTAAAAATCCCTCGGGCAATTGCACAGAGACCCTTATCCAGGATCTTGGGGACGGTACTTATAAAGTGGAATATACTCCTGGTGAAGAAGGTAAAACTTTGGTGAACCTTTTTGCATATCAGTGCATGCATGCATGCATGCCCATGCATAATGCAGTTCTGCATTGGTCGCTTTCTGCCCAGGCGCACACAGTGTGGAAGTGACCTATAACGAAGCTCCGGTGCCAAAAAGTCCATTTCATGTGACTGTCAGCGAGGGCAGCGATCCCACGCATGTCAGAGTCCATGGTCCGGGCCTCAAGTCGGGGATCACAAATAAATCCAACCAGTTCACTGTGCAGACGCGGTAAGCAGGAATGTCGGGGTTGTGACTGTGCAGCTGGGATGTACAGTAGTTGATAGACAATCCCTTGTACTCCTTGTTCCCTTTCACCCCTTTAGTGGTGCTGGTACTGGTGGGCTAGGCCTGGCCATGGAAGGTCCTTCTGAAGCTAAGATGTCCTGCATCGACAACAAGGACGGCAGCTGCTCTATAGAGTACATTCCCTACATTCCAGGAACCTATAACCTCAGTGTTACCTATGGAGGTCAACCTGTCACCGGTTCGTAGGTCCATCCATCAGCTGAACCACACAAGTATTTAGATGACCTTACAGAGTTCTATAAATATACATGGACATATTAAGCACTTGGTATTAATAAAACTGTATTTTATTTAGCTTGGAATAAGGTAAAAACCTTGAACATGAGCCTCTAACTTTAAGGTTAGAATCTGGCTTTATCCACCATTCTGTTACAAGTAATTGCAGTACAAATGGGTACATATTCAATTGAATTCATATGCACATATGCTGGAAGACTCAAAAAAATTACAATCAGTATCAGTCTGACATCAACAGTAGTGTGGCATATTAAGTAACAATGCCTTCAGTTTGCAGGATGTTCTTCCTCTCTGCCTTACCCTCTGCAGGTAGCCCTTTCTCTATACCTGTCCATGACACAGTGGATTCTTCAAAGGTTACGTGTCAGGGACAGGGACTGGGCAATAACATTCGGGCTAAAGTCCCACAGAATTTCACTGTGGACACCAGCAAGGCTGGACATGCTCCTCTACAGGTCATAGTCCAAGGACCCAAAGGTGAGAGTTAAAGGCATATAAAAGAGAGAAATGCAGAAGGGTGGCATGTCGGCTATGCAGGTAGCAGTGTCAGCCCACACCAGCGAGGAATCTCACCCAGTGAATCTCACCCAGTGAATCTCACCCAGTGAATCTCACCCAGTGAATCTCACCATTTTGACAGCATTGTGATTTAGTTTTAGTCTCAGTATTTTACCGAAAATGCAATTTAGTTTTAGTCATATTTTACTCATCTGATTATTTTTTAGTTTTAATCAAAGAAAAATGCAGGATATTGAGTCGACAAAGATGCAGTCAATAAAAACAAACAGGTTTAGTGATAATTTAATACATTATTTTCACATGAATTTCCTGTACACACACACACACACACACACACACGACACCCTTAACCCCTACCCAGCCGTAACCATAACCATAAGTAACCAAACAAAATACAAGACTTTTTTCATTTATGGTTTTTTCATTGTAGTCACGGATTTTGATAAAATAGAGGAAACTGGTCCCCATAAGGTAAAAAAACAAACAGGTATTCATCACATTGTGGGGACATTTGATCCCCACAAGGTAAGGTACACCTGGACCACACACACACATACACATGTTTGTATTCATATCTTTGTGGGGACTGTCTATTCACTTATATGGGAAAAACCCTAATCCCAATGACAACCTTAACCCCTACCCAGCCCTAACCAAACAAAATACAAGACCTTTGACATTTGAACTTTTTGACTGTTGTTACAGATTTTTATAAAATTGAGTTTCCCCTTGTGTGGACCAAAAAACTCCAGTGTTCTCTGTATATATATGAATTTCAGGATGGCAAGCCTGCAAATGGCGCCTTCAGATTGTGGTGTTTTCACCCATTTTTGCTGCTCCAAATGGTTTGCAGTGACACATGTGTTCTGTCACATCAAATGTGAAATTTGTCCATATGTCGGAACAGTTCTTCCTACCTAAATCTGACTGTGGTACAGACATAATGGTACAGCAGTTTACAGACAGACTTTACTAAATAGAACTGCATGGTTTGTACTAGTCAGATGGATGCATGATTCTACCTGTCAGGTTGTTTAGGCCGTTAAGTCTGGGTGAAATGCTTAGTATCAGAAGATCTCATGTAATATGTTGAATTTAGATCATTTGTGATTTTATTGTTATTGTTTTTCTAATTTTATGAGACTGGTACTTTTCATCTGAAAATTTGACAAAGAGGGAACTTTTCTTTCAGGGCTTTTGGAACCAGTGGACATAGTGGACAATGGAGATCATACTCATACAGTCAATTATGTCCCAACCAAAGAAGGACCCTACTCTATCAATGTTCTCTATGCTGATGAACCTGTTCCTTCCAGGTGGGTTTCAGCTGTTTTTCTAAGCATTTCATAGTAATTATGCTGATGGGTAGATTTTTACTGGTTTTATGTTCTATGAGTTCACTTCATTGGAAGGCACAGCAGCTAAAATTCACCTGCTTCTCCTTGGGATTCTGTCCTTCTTTCCCTGCGTCCACTTCAGTCCATTCAAGGTAAAGGTGCTGCCCACCCATGATGCCAGCAAGGTGCGAGCCTCTGGCCCAGGCCTCAACACCACTGGAGTTCCAGCCAGCATTCCTGTGGAGTTCGCCATCGATGCCAAAGAGGCTGGCAGGGGGCTGTTGGCTGTTGAGATCACAGTAAGTGCAGCACTTTATGAGGCTGGATCCATGCTGCTAAAGTTTATATGCGTTTCATGATTACTGTGCTACAATGGCTGTTCCATACTGCTAGGACCCAGAGGGGAAGCACACGAAGGCCAACATCAAGGACAATCAAGACGGAACATACCTAGTTTCTTATGTGCCAGAGAAGACAGGCCGCCATACTATCTTACTCAAGTACGGGGAAGATGAGATCCCCTCTTCCCCTTACCGTATTAGGGCTCAGCCTACAGGGGATGCCAGCAAGTGCAAAGTCACAGGTACAGCCTGCCAGCTCCAATCTTCTTTGACAACTTCAGTCTCCTATGCTGTGCTTTTTTGTTTTGAAAATGAGCAGAGCGTACTTTGCTTGGTATATTTGGGCTAAGAAGGTTTCCAACTGACCCCACCAGTTTTTATGCAAACCTGGACGAGTCAATCATATTGTGTATCTCACCCTCAATGCTCAAAAATCATGCCAAGATTATGGTTACTCCACTCTGCTTACTCAGCAGTCTAATGAATTCCTCCATATCTAAGACACTTGGTGGTTGATTCTGTCAAGTGCTTAAGCTAAAAAAGAAAAAAGTGCAGCTGCATACATTTTTCACTTAAGTATATAACTTTTTATTACAATTAATGTATGCTTTGTGGAATTTGATCCAATGAGTTCTGTGTTGTGAGTACAAAGGTCTATCTGTTGAGCTACAGGAGAGCCATTGATGCTAAATCATGCTTTTCAATATGGGGCAATTGCGCGATATATGGGATGGATGCAAAAAAAAAAATGAACATCCATCCATCCATCCATCCGTCCATTTTCTGCTGCTTATCCGGTGTCAGGTCATGGGGGCAGCAGTCTAAGGAGAGATGCCCAGACTTCTACCAGCCCCAACCACCTCCTCTAGCTCCACCGGGAAAATAGCAGGGTCTTCCCAGGTCAGCTAAGAGATATTACCTCTCGAGCGTGTCCTGGGTCTGCCCCAGGGGCTCCTCCCGGTTGGACATGCCTGAAACACCTCCCCAGGGAGGCACCCTAGACTGATGCCCAAACTACCTGACCTGGCTCCTTCTGATGCGGAGGAGCAGTGTCTCTACTTTAAGCTCCTGAGCTCCTCACCCTGTCTCTAAGGCTGAGCCCAGACACCCTGCAAAGAAAGCTCATTTCCGCTGCTTGTATCAGGGATCACATTCTTTCAGTTACTATCTAAAGCACTCATAACCAAAGGTGAAGGTAGACTGACCAGTAAATCGATAGCTTTGCCTTTTGGCTCAGCTCTCTCTTCCACGTGTTGACCTCCCGCTGCCTTCTTCCCTCACTCGTGAACAAGACCCCGAGATACTCAAATTCCCCCACTTGAAGCAGTAGCTCATCCCCAACCCGGCAGGGCAATCCACCTTTTTCCAGTGGAGAACCATGATCTCAGACTTGGAGGTGCTGATCCTCCTCCCGGCCACACTCCGCTACAAACGCCCAGTGCATGCTGCAGGTCACAGCCTGACAGGACCACATCATTTGCAAAATGCAAAAATTTGATCCTGAGATCCTACACCAAGAAACTCTGTCCTTGAAGGTATGAACAAAAGAGGTGCATTGGCAGCCATTTTAGGCCTCATCTAGAGCCCTGTTTTAGTGTACCATTTAAGTTCAGACAACTTTGACTGTTGAATTTAAGCTTTTTGGAGTAAATCCTTTTTTCAGATGTTTGTTTCACATTGTCATTTGTTTCAGTGCTAGTCTGCACAATGTTTGGAGACAGAATGTAGCATAATCATCTTGTGATTTTGATGGCTCACAAATCTGCAGATACCCCACCACATTTTCCAGACCAACACAACCAATGGCACCTGACTTCTCTGCTGCTCACAATGAATCCACTTTGTTTCTGTTTGAGCACTTCTCTTGGCTCTTGGAGCACCTTTGTTGTTATGGTTGTTGGGTCTCACTTCATTGCTTTCTGCTTTTCACCTTTCCTTAGTCTCATTTGGAGGTCATGGGTTCGGTAAGCACAGTGTAATGCATTTATCCCACTTATTCAGTTGAATTTGCATGAGTGACCCATTTGTTCTGGCTATTTTGCTTTCCCTTAATATTGTACAAAGCGTTAATCGTTCATGGCTATTGTAATTAAGGGTTTCTATTTTTTTATGTAAAATATACTTCCCAGACCATAGCTTCTATGGCTAAATAACTTGCCAAACATCTTGGTTAAATAATGTTTTGATATGAAAATGAACCTTTTTGTAGCATTTTGTATTAAAATGTGAATGCCATATGTTCTTAATTTCTAGTTACCTAGCTTTAGCATCTCCAGTTGTACAGTTACAAAGTATACATGACCAAAAGGATGTGATAACCAGATCTGACAAACTGTAAAATCATAAAATTGTTACACATTGCTGTACGTTGCTGACTCATTCCTGCCTGCATGCCTTTTCTTCACTGAGGCTGCTGTTGTGTTATGACAACTAACCTGTGGCAGCCCCACTCCCTGATCTGGCTTGGGGGACATGTCTGCCAGTGGGGCCTGTTCTTTATGATTGTACATATGCTGGTGGATCTAGACATAATAACTGGATCTTTAATTGTTCAGGAAAACTGGAGAAGAAAAGCAAAGCAGGAGAACTAATAATTGTTTGTACAACAAAGTGGTTGACTGGTAAAACAAAAACAGTACAAATGTCACAAAACATCTGAATAGTCAAAAGATAAATGTAAAAATGTTCATGCTACATTCTCCAGTTTTATGGACTTCCATTGATTTGGGCGCATGGTTATGTTAGGAGCTTATAATGTTGGTAGCTATGTTGTCCAGTGAAGATGTATTTGAATCCAATTCCAAATTCATTCTGGTGTGTTTCTCCCTCAGGACCAGGAATTGGTCCAAATATACAGACCGGTGAGCAGACTCTGATCACAGTGGATGCGAAGGCTGCAGGAAAGGGCAAAGTGACATGCAGCGTTTCCACCCCGGATGGTGCTGAGGTGGATGTCAACGTAGTGGAGAATGAGGACGGCACCTTTGACATCTCCTACATGGTCCCACAGCCGGGGAAGTACAACATCTATGTCCGTTTTGGAGGAGAACTCATCCCCAACAGCCCCTTCCAGGTCACTGTAAGTAAAACCTGAGCTCTAACCAAGTGACATTTGCCCAATATTTAGCCTAGAGTCCATATAATTAGTATTGCATACAGAATGCAGATGCATTTGTGAGATCTCCCAGATGAATTCCTTGAGCAAGGCTGACCCTGCTTCCTCTCTTGTGCGTCACTTTGGATAAAAGCATCTTCTAAAAACATTTATGTGATGGGTACCAGGAATTGGTCGAGGTGAAGATCTGTGCAGGATACTGAACTGGGGGCAAATTTGTTGGTGAACATGACAACTGCAAGCTGTTCAACTTGCCCCTATCTTTCCCGTCATTCCTTCCATCCCATACCTGCCACTTTATGCTGATTACCGGGCCTTAGAAGAAGCCCAAGCTGAGCTTCTCCTGCAGCAGATCCCTCAGTATGCCTACACAACAAATAGGAGTCAACCTTAGTTGCATCACTTACTTACATCTTTTCTTTCGTTCTGAAGCTTCCTGTTTGGTCTGGCAGTAGCATCTGGGCTTCATTTGACTTTTAATCAAGGGGGATTCTCCTTAGGTCATCGAGTGTTTCTTTACATTCATCCAAAAAATAAACTGTAAAAAAAATTTCATATTATTTTTCCTTTTATGATCTTCTTCCCTGCTTGCTATTCATCTTATGTCTGTAATTTTTCTTGCATTCAGTACTTTCTCATTCATAATTTTACATGTCGTCAGAGGAAGGTGATGTGCTGCATGTTGCTTTACGCAGACTTTTTACGCTGCCGCAAACTTGGAAGCAAACTGATACTTTTCATGTCAGTTACCTGGAGTTGGTCACAACTACAGTCTGACATGGCTGACGCAACACACCTGGGAACAGGGGCGCCCCCAGAATTCTTGTTCATGGTACGCAGACCAGTGATGCGTGGGCTGATGGGTCAAGCAAAAATATTTTAACGATAATTGGGTAATTGGCGTGCGGGTCAGTTAAAATAAAATGTAAGCATATACAGCTGTTTGGGCATCATTTTGTGTTTATTGATATTAGCACTTGAGTCTGGCTGAATTATAAACACAATTTCTTTCTATTTTTAGATCTACGTTGGCATTGTAGGACATTGATAAAAATAAAATAACACGCTAATGGGTTTCGAGAATAGTAGCATTTCAGTCATAGCCTAATGTAGAAAAATTTCAAGATTTAAACTCGAAATAATTTGAGAATAAATGGTCTTGGTTATCGTTTCTGCGGGGTGCAGGATCCCACGGGCCACGTTCGCCATTTTCCTGCACCGATTTTACAGAATAATAAGCCCAAGTCACTTATAATAAGCAAACTTCGCAGACTTCCAAACCGACGCGCTACTGCTAGGGTACGCAGCGTGTGTATTTGGTATACAGGTGGGGGTGTGAGTGCCTGAGAACATCTGCAGGAGAACGGGGAAGTGCGGCTGGCAAGCTAGTGTCCAGGTTAGGGCAAAACATGGCAGACTGTGACTTCCAAACAGGGCAGGTTATGGCTTCTGATGCCCGGCATTTTCCTGCCCTAAGTTCAGTCTCTGGATAACAAATGGGAAGATCTCTGTGGAAGACTTCATTCACAGAGGGATCTAAGGGAGTGCTGTGCATTCTGCTTAATGGAAACACGCCTGACCACCAGCACGCTGGACTCTACTGCCCCGCTGGATGGCCTCTTCATTTATAGCATCTTATCCAGGAAGAAAAGTGTAGGTGGGGTGTGCTTTCTTATTATCAACCCTGGTGTACGGATGTGGAAATTACCTCACAAAGTTGTCCACCGCACCTGAGTGATCTAGTGCTGGCTGTTATATCGGTCCAGAGAGTTTACAGCAGAGATCAGGGTTGCTGTTTATATCCTTCAGCATGGAAACAACGCCAACGCACTCAAATTACACAAGATCATCACCAACTGTGAAGATGTGTGTGCATGACACACCCACAGAGGCAGCCCGCTGATTCCCAAGCCAAAAGCCATGTATGACAGCAGAAGTAAGATGCCTAGCTTTTCAATCCAGAAGCAGACAAGCATACACGAAATGGAGGAATGATCTCCAGAAGGCGGTCAAGTTTGCAAAACAGCAGTACGCAAAATGGACTCCCCCACTCAGCAGTACCCACCTGAGCAGGTTCTGGCAGTGCCGCCCAGCTCCTGCTTGACGGTGAGTGCCGTGAGAAGGGCTTTCAACCACCTCAGCACTCACACAGTGGCCAGTCATCTCGGAGCTTCTGCACGCACAGCAGTGTGCTGAACTTCCTCTTCAGCTACAAATACATGGCCAAGCGCAGCTCCAGCTCCATCCTCACGTTTGCTGATGACACCACCATAATGGAGCTGATCAGCAACGACAACGAGTCAGCCTACAGGGAGGAGGTCAGACTCCTGGAATCACTCTGAACAACCTCAACCTGAAATGTCAGCGAAATGAACGGGAAGATCATGGACTTTAGCACGATGCCTTGGAGGGAATGCTGTGGAGTGGATCAGCAGTCCTCAGTGTCACCCGCGTTAAGGCTCTTAAATGGTATCAACATGCTGTAGCGCTGATCAGGAAGGTCCGTCAGTGCCTATGCTTCCCCAGGAGACTGAAGAAGGCTGTAATGTCCACAACATCCCTGACCACCTTCTACGGGTGTGTCCATCCTTTCGGGGGGGCGTCGCAACCCGGTACAGCAGCTGCTTTGCTCAAGATCACAAAGCCCTGCAGAGGCTGGGATCTCAAAGCCCTGCAGATGCTGGGATCTCAAAGCCCTGCAGATGCTGGGATCTCAAAGCCCTGCAGATGCTGGGATCTCAAAGCCCTGCAGATGCTGGAATCGCAAAGCCCTGCAGATGCTGGGATAGCAAAGCCCTGCAGAGGCTGGGATCTCAAAGCCCTGCAGAGGCTGGGATCTCAAAGCCCTGCAGAGGCTGGGATCTCAAAGCCCTGCAGATGCTGGGATCGCAAAGCCCTGCAGAGGCTGCTTAAAACTACTGAGAGGACCACGGGCACACAGCTCCCGCCCATCCATAACATCTTCACCAAACTCTACTGCAGGAAAGTGAGACGCATCACGGGGACTCCAGCCACCCTGCACTGCCACTTTCCACCCTCATCCCCTCTGGCAAGAAGCTGAAATCAGTGTGGATACACATGGCTTCCCCGAGGACTCGGTTGGGAAACACTGTTCTAAACTGTCAGTGACACTGCACCTGTCACTGCTCTTGCACTGATGCCATTACAACCCTGAACCTCTCGTATTATCTGACTCTGCACTGTTTTTGCATTATTTTCTTCTGCTATGTGTGTGTATTGTACGTATGTGTACCATATTTATTCTTCCAGATACATCCATATCTCCATATTCATATTTATATTTATTCCACCTAAGTGTTTGTTATGTCTTGCTGCCCTGTGTTGTCATTCAGCTTACTGGAAACACACAAGTAAACATCTCATTGTACTCAGTACTTGTATCAGTATAAATGACAATAAACCTTTTTAATGCTTGAATCCTTCATTATGTGATGAACCTGAAATCTAAGTTTTATCATCTTTTTTTCAGTTGTCTGTGTTAGTGTGAAAAATTTCAAGCTTTGCATTGTCCAGTCATGCAATGTCACACCTGCACAATGTCCCTCAATTGAACTGTCCACACATCTCCAATCTTGATTTGAATGTCTGTCCTTCTACTCATTTTGTGGCACTTGAGTCTATGAAAATGATTTGATATAAAGTAAATTAAGTGAGACGGACGAATTCCTACCTTTGACCAATGGTCGATCTTTCAGGCCGCAGAAAGACCAGTGGGCTTGAATGGGCTTGATGGATCAGGACTTCGACCTGTTGATCTAGTAATTCCATTTTCTGTGCAGAAGGGGGAGATCACAGGTAATGTCTACCTTATGAAATGCTCCTTAATTTATGGATGATTATCTACTGACTTATGCATTTATATTGCTTAGAGAAATCTCGGGTGTCACAGTGCCCTTCACTGTGTATGGAGTTTGCATGTTCTTTGCACGTTACATGGTTTTACTCTGGATTCCTCTGGCAGTCCAGTAATATACAGACAGGAGAATTGATAGCTCTGAATTGTCCATTGTGTGCATCTCAGAATGGGCTGGCATCCTGTTGAGTGTATTCCCATGGTATATGCTTTCTGAGCCCTCTGTGGCCCTAAATAAGGAGATAGCAGATGGATGGGTCAGTGCTGTCTGCTGCTTATACTACCTTCTAGGTGAGGTTCGAATGCCTTCTGGCAAGGTAGCAAAACCCGAAATCAAAGACAACAAAGATGGCACCGTGACGGTAAACTTCGCTCCCAATGAGGCAGGCATCCATGAGATGGACATCAAGTACGACAGCATTCATATACCAGGTGAGCCCCTCAGCGATGGTGGGACTGGGGGAGTTTATGAGGTTGAGGAGCTTATTTTACATGCATATTTTAAAATAACAATATAAATGCTGATGAAAAATTGTGACCATTAGTTAATTTCGCTGACACAGGAAGCCCACTTCAGTTCTATGTGGACTACGTCAACAGCGGTCATGTGACTGCTTATGGCCCTGGCCTGATTCATGGGGTGGTTAACAAGCCTGCAGACTTCACAGTTAACACCAAAGATGCTGGAGACGGTATAGTATTTTCACTTAAGGCTTGTACTTTAAGGCTAATTAGGATTATAGTACTGGACATTGATATCGATGTGTTTTTTTGTATTATTAATATCTCTGTGAACAACTTGCAAAATTTGCATCAGACCATTAAGTACTTTATAATGCAAGATTACCTCATTCACTTTTGCTCTCAAGGTGGCCTGTCTCTGGCAATTGAAGGACCCTCTAAAGCTGAAATCAGCTGCACTGACCACCACGATGGTACCTGTTCAGTATCCTACTTGCCTGTACTGCCCGGGGACTACAACATCTTGGTCAAGTACAATGAGAAGCATATTCCTGGCAGCCCCTTTACAGCCAAAATCGCAGGTCGGTGACACCTTCAGCCATACAGTCTGTTTAACATGACTCGCTGAAATAGACTGGCATTTGGCGTGTTATTTATTTTAGATGTATGGAGGGTAGTGTCTAGCAAGTGAAGCAAAATGGGGTTGTCATTAACATTCATGTCCATCTTGATCCATCATGGAATCTGCTGAATGTCTCACCCTGGGCTCACAGGCGATGACTCAATGAGGATGTCACAGCTCAAGGTAGGGTCTGCAGCTGACATCCCATTGGACATTGGAGAACTGGACCTGAGTCAGCTGACTGCCTCGCTGACAGCCCCCTCTGGCCGGGAGGAGCCCTGCCTGCTTAAGATGCTGCGCAATGGGCATGTGGGTAGGTGGAGGCAGGAAAGCACTGGTCACTGGTAGCGATGCACTGATTCAACTTTTTCAGTCCCGATACTGATAACGATACCTGGACTTTGGGTATCGGCAGATGCCGAATACCAATCGGATAACAATGTTTAAATTACAAGCTGTATAACTCACTGTGTGGAAGAGAATGGGGTAATTCTTTTATGTGTGAGGAAACAGGCTTGACTTAAACATTGCTTTCCTGACTTTGTAAAACAAAATGTAGCAAATACAGAAATTCATATTCTATATATATATATATGACACACACAGTTCTCAGCTTTAACAGCCTCTACAGAGGAACAAAGCCTTTACTGCAATGCTCAAATGTATCCAAATAAAAATGAACTGTCGAATGTAACTTTTTTTCCGCAAATGCTATCAAAATGTCCTTACCTTCTGCAAAACATTGTCTTAAACTATAGTCAGAGATGTGTTTTTCAACAAGTGCATTACTTCCATATTACCTCCATGGCACACAGACACGTGTAGGTGAGCGTAAACTTGGCAGTGAAGGGCAGCCACCTGCAGTGGCGCCCATGAAACCAGGGCGGAGGCTTACGGGCCTTGGTCCTCGCTCAAGGGCCCACGGGCGTCTGGCTATGCTGCTAAAGCTTGGCTCGAGTCAGAAACGTTCTGAACACAGACACAGAGGCTTACTCTGCAATACCTCCCATGTAAACATACCATAACAAAGAATCAAAATGAATAGATCAGTCCCATAGCTCAGCCCCATTGTTACCGATACCTGATCCAGCTATCGGATTGGTGCATCCGAAGCCACTGGCTCTCACAATAGAGCAACTTAACTGAACTACATTGGGAGTTTATTTATTATTATTATTATTATTATTATTATTATCTGTGTTTTGTTTTTAATCTGGATCGTTCTTGTCTCTCTGTTCTCCCCCGCCCCTCCAAAGGTGTCTCCTTTGTGCCCAAGGAAACTGGGGAGCACCTGGTAAATATCAGGAAGAATGGACGCCACATCCCCAGCAGCCCCATTACTGTGGTGATCAAGCAATCAGAGATTGGTGACGCGAGCCGGGTGCGAGTGTCGGGGAAGGGCCTGAGCGAGGGCCGCACCTTTCAGCCTGCTGACTTCATCATTGACACACGAGATGCTGGTAAGTCACCTTGATTTCCACAGAAAAGTGTAAGAACTGAAGAGCTATAACAGGCTTCCATCTACTAACAGTGTATTTATTTATTATAATTTTTTTAATTTTGTCCAAAATTTGAGGTATGGTTCGAAAGCAATTTAAGACCAATGGCTATAACAATCATATGGTCCAGAAACTGATCCAATTATAGCACAAATCTTTAACTATTTGTAGCAGCTATGCACATTTTAGCAGATTTGATGCAAAAGTTGATCAACTTCTCAACCATTTTATCATGATGAAACTGATCTAGTATAAGTACACATTCATGAGAGACAGGCCAAGGGAATGGTGAATTATTTGGAGTCGTAAACAAGACCATTTCACTAAAGGAAAATGGCATTTTTCCACTGCCACCAAGAACCAAGGGCCGTATGCGAACTGTACTGTGAGCTGACGGTTTCCCATTGTAAATTATGTGAGTCATATCTGAGCCATACCCAGCCCCGTGTGCTAGCAGAGCCAAAACATGACTTAATGCATCACCACTATATGATTGGTCGAAATGCCTGGGGATATCAGTGATCTGCGTCGATATTCATGGATTATTTGTAGGAAAAAAGGGCATGTTCTATAAACTATTCATTATTAGTAATATCACACATCGCGATGTATTGATGCATTCCTGATTACTTAGAACTTAAAAATTTCCAAGCTCCTACTTTAAAAAGTGCTATAGAACAGCTGAACAGAATGGATTCATAATGCAAATTTAAGCAAGAAAAAGCTAATTCTGCTAGCATTTAATGCTAATATACTGTAACACACCGATTCTGGCATATACATCACGTAAACAGTAAAAAAGAATCTTTTTCAGTTTTACGTCACTGTTGCTCTTCAAACCTGGCAATGCCTTTACCAAGCTAATTGTTCTGCAGTGGAAAACCAAAGCAAGCTGGAACTGCGCTGTAACTAGTCTCTAGTTGTCCACAGGACTGAATGTTTTTCTGCTGGCCAGGTTATGGAGGTCTTAGTCTATCTATTGAGGGCCCCAGCAAGGTGGACATTAAGACAGAGGACCTGGAGGATGGAACCTGTAAAGTCACATACTGCCCCACTGAGCCAGGAAACTACATCATTAACATCAAATTTGCAGACCAGCATGTTCCAGGTAATCATATTCTCTCCATTACTGCAGATGAAAAGTGATGACAGGTGATTGCAAAATAGTATCATTATGGTCATCAACATCAAGATATGGTTTGAGATGAGCACTGCTCTGCTAAATGTAGTTTTTTGTCCCCACAGCCCAGAATTCAGAGTAACTTTATCTCCCTCTTTCTTGCCCCAGGTAGTGCATTCACTGTTAAGGTAACTGGGGAGGGCAGGATGCGGGAGAGCATTACCAGGTGTAGGAAAGCTGCATCTGAGGCTGGTGTTGGCAGCCAGTGTGACCTCAGCCTCAAGATCCCAGGTACCGCAGCTTGGAAGACACTTTTTTGATCTTCTGTTCTTTACTCGTTTTTCTCTAAGCTTAAAGCACCCTCTGAACTTTTCATACTTAGAAATTAGCATTGCAGACATCACAGCCCAGGTGACCAGCCCCTCTGGAAAGAGCCACAAGGCAGATATCAAAGCTGGGGAGGACGACACATACAGCATCTACTTCGTGCCCACAGAGATGGGTGTCCACACTGTGAGTGTTAAATACCAGGACCAGCATGTGCCCGGAAGCCCCTTCCAGTTCACGGTGGGTCCCATGGGAGAGGGTGGAGCACATAAGGTCCGAGCTGGAGGGCCAGGGCTGGAGCGTGCTGAAGCTGGAGTCCAGGGTATGTCAACAGACTGGGAAAACCCTCAACTATTTTCAAAGAATTTCCACCAGGTTGAAGATCTTTGCTGAGAGCATTGTTGTCTAACTTTTAATCAGCGGAATTCAGTATCTGGACTAGAGAGGCTGGAGCTGGGGGCTTATCCATTGCTGTGGAGGGACCCAGCAAAGCTGAACTAACCTTTACTGACCGTGAGGATGGGTCCAGTGGCGTGTCCTACATTGTTCGTGAGCCAGGTAAGACTTATAATCAATGGGGAAAGTCATCCTAAAATATTTTGTGCAACCAAAAATACCAGTGAAGTTATTAATGAAAGTTCATTCTTTCTTTCTGGAAAACACTCAGATTGATTGTTTTCTCTTGCAGGAGACTATGAGGTGTCAATCAAATTCAACGAGGAGCACATTCCCGACAGTCCCTTTGTTGTGCCCGTTGCATCACCTTCTGATGATGCCCGCCGTTTAACTGTTGCCAGTCTTCAGGTGAGGCGTTGAGAAAGACGGACACATGTCCATCCAAGAGGAACTCATTTCCACCCACAATTCAACAGCTTTATAAATAAGAGGGCATACAGAAAGGCCAGAGTTCATATTTATAATCAATCAGAAATTAGAAGGATGGTAATGAAGAAATAGTCCAGCCATGATGAATCATAGCTGTCTCAGGAAGTAGTATATTGGATTGGATTAAACAAAGCAACCAGTGAAAGTACCTTAGATGTCTGCTTTTGTAGCTGTTTTCGTGGGTGACTCTGAGAGCTCTTGGATAAACCAAAAGGACGGTGTGTTTTTCTCAGGTCTCTTCCTAAGGACTCCCAACAGTCTCCACAACATTGCGGTTTGTAAGGTTATTTTTTAGAAATGGGAGTGCTAGCAGATTAAAGAGGATAAGAGGCTGTCTTGTCTCTTTGATTCTTTCCTGGTAGCATCCCTCAGTAGATTTCCCATGTAATGTTGTGTGTAACAGACGGCAGTATCTTATGTCAATAACGGGAAATTTGGTGGATTGTACTATAGCTATGCAGCTCCTGGATTGTGGATTAGATTCCCATCCCAGTTGCATGCGTGTACAGAATTTGCATAAGCTCCCTGTGTTTACGATGGTTTTCTATTTTTGTGGTTGATTTACTGCATTTTGAAACTTTTGTTATAAAAATTCAGATTAGCAGGTCATGGGGGCTACTTACTCCTAAGAGATTTTTACAGGATCGCTGTTTTCAGACCTGCTGTTGAGGGTAGGGGGCTGTTTAGAGTGTGAGAACTGAGTTGTTGTCACCTGCAGGAGTCAGGGCTGAAAGTGAACCAGCCGGCCTCCTTTGCTGTGAGCCTAAACGGCGCCAAGGGTGTCATTGATGCCAAAGTGCATTGTCCATCTGGAGCTCTGGAAGATTGCTTTGTGTCTGAGATTGACAAAGGTAACTAGTAATGAGGAGAAAGGGCTCTCTGAGCTATATGAACCTTGTGAGCCTCAAAACTTACCTGAAACTTGAAAATCAGCACCGTATTACCAATAATTCTTCAGTCACTCAATTCAAATTTATTAATTCGTGGATAGTATATGACATATAGCGGACAAATGAAATCTGTAATAATGGTTACCGGAGGAGCTTGTTTCTTCTTCCAGATAAATACGCCGTACGATTCATTCCCAGAGAGAATGGAATTTACCTGATTGATGTGAAGTTTAATGGCTCTCACATCCCTGGGAGCCCCTTCAAAATCCGGGTTGGTGAGACCAGCCAAGCAGGTGACCCTGGCATGGTATCTGCGTATGGAGCCGGACTTGAGGGAGGCGTCACAGGTATCAGTGCCGTTTATGTATCTGTATGTACTGACAAAGTTCAGAGAGACAGCACAGTGGTTCTGTACACTTGCAGGTCTGTTTGTATATATGAACATATGGACATATGAATCCTGGCTTCGTTCTCTAGGGGTTCCGTGTGAATTCGTTGTGAACACCAGCTCGGCAGGCACTGGAGCCCTGGCTGTGACCATTGATGGCCCTTCAAAGGTTAAGATGGACTGTAAGGAATGTTCTGAGGGCTACAAAATTACCTATATCCCCATGGCTCCAGGAAATTACCTGATCTCCATAAAATATGGTGGCCCTTACCATATTGTGGGCAGTCCCTTTAAGGCGAAGATTACTGGTAGGAGTTTAACTACTGTTTCTTTTTACTGTTTCTTTACTGTTTTATTGCAACAGGTGCTTTTTAACATGCATTGTAGGGGAACTTCATAAATTTAAATGTATGTTGGAATCTCACCATGCACCTTAAATCTAAGGGTGAACAAAATGATTAGTGTTTATAAACGAATTCTCTTCGTAGGTTCTCGTTTAGTAAGAAGCCATAGCATGCACGAGACTGCCTCCGTGCTGGTGGATCCAGTGTCTCGCAGCATAACCACTAGTCAGCAGGAAGAGCCGTCAGACGCAGGCCGTGTGGTTGCTAAGGGCTTGGGCCTAACAAGGGCCTATGTCGGCCAGAAGAACACCTTTAGTGTTGACTGCAGCAAAGCAGGTATTACGCTGTGAGCATGTCAGGAGAATATAGGCGATTTCAAATGATGTTTGCTAAAATTGCTGACTGATGTATGTAGCTAAAATTACTATTCCAGTGGTCTGGACTCTGCTTTCTCCGACTCTTCAAAGTTAAATGAAGGTGCAAAGGTCATTTGTAATATGTGGGTTCAAAATATGACTCATGGCTTATCGTGACATGCTTGAAAAAGGACTATAGTGAATGTTTATTGTCTTTTTGTCCTGGCACAGGGAGGAACATGCTGCTGGTTGGTGTGGAGGGACCCAGACTGCCTTGTGAGGAGATTATAGTGAAGCACTTGGGTAATCGCATCTACAACGTGACCTACCAGCTCAAAGAGAAGGGAGAATACATCCTGGTAGTCAAATGGGGGGAAGATCACATCCCTGGGAGCCCATTCCACTTCTCAGTGTAGTCTTGTCCTATGCAATCCTTCTTTCACTGCACTGGTTTCCACAATGAACATAAAGCACTTGAAATGGCTTTTTCCACCTTCTCCATTGCTACATCCTTCTTTCTTTATTTGATCAACTGAGAGACTAAAGATGCACCCTTGTTCTTAAGAGCTTTAAGTCATTACTTTTTTGGTAATGGGATTCAACAGACCATAATTCTATACTCTGCTACTTTTTCTTGGTTTTAGAGCACTGCTGTTAAAAGCTATTTTACAAAGAATTTATCAATAAGCTTGCTGCAAATGCTAGCAATATTGCACATCTAAAACTGTGCAGAATTTTCACTGAAGAGTGTTTTAATATACAGCACATTTGGAAGTAATGTTCATCTTGCAGAATTAAATATGTAAAATCTGAGCTTCAGTTCATACATGGGTTGTTGTTTCATACACTGTGCTATATAATATTTTTATGACAAAATTTTTTAATTTTGCCTACCTTGTGAACTTCACTGTCAAATCTGTTAAAACATACATGCTAACAAAGAGATGAAAGAAGCAGCATTTTTATTGGATGTCGTTGGAAGAACTGTGGAGGCTTGTTGGATAAGCTAGACTAACTGAACAATACTAAATAACTAAATGCAACCCTATTTTAATTCTGCTTAATGTCATTATTTAATCCATTTAAAAAATTATATATTGTCCATTTTAAGTAGAACTAAAACCTTTGTGGTGTAATGGTATTTTTATGATCAAAGTATCTACACTATGACAAATATCTACATTATGACATATCTACATTATGAAACACCTGAACTTGTGGTTAAGCTCCAGAGATTTGGCTTTCTCTGAACTTTAAACATAGAACACTGGTTACCCCTCATACATTTGAAGGGTATCTTTGCCTAATTGGAATACAATCTTCATTTTTATAAATAACAAAAACTCCATGTAGCGTTGGAACCGCTAAAAGCATTAATAGAACATAATGAAAATGTGTTTTTCAGAGTCACAGCACCAGTAGTAACAGAAGAAAATGTATAAAACCATACTGTATTGAAAACAGCATTTGTTTCCTTGTTATTTTATTTCTTATTTCAGAACTTCAGACAAAGATTCTCAAAGGTGAACTGAATGTTGTGATTGTGTTGTCATTTTCCCACCACATTATTCACTTTAATTATTGTCTTAATGAGAGAACAATACATTAAATATATTATTTACAAACAGAGTCTTTTGCTGACTCTTTATTGTTCTTTGAGTCTGCATGAGAGTCTTACATGGCAGACATTGGGGCACCTGCTAAGGACCTTCATACAACAGTCGTAATTAGTAAGGAGAGCTTTAATTTGAATATGAAACAGTTAATTAGAACAACCACTTAACGTTGCTTGATTTTTTTTCTAGATGTTGAATAACCGTGTCTCTTATATGGCTCTGCTTAGAAAATAAAATAATCGATATTTCATTTATATTATTTTGATGTGGGGCGACATTAGCCGGCACAGATTTTCCCTTTGATCTGTCACTGCAACCGAACCAGACAGAAGAAATGTGTGATTCTGTGAGATGTGCAAGCTACCGACAGCCTCCAAACTATTATATACATAAATACACACACAGGTTTGTAAGTACAATACAATCCTGTTATAGGGGACTTTAACGGACCTGGCAAAAAAGTCCGTTATATCCAAAGTCCATTATATCCAGAGTTGCTGTTTGCCCAGAACACAACTACAGGACACAATTTACTCATGCCACACCCCAGCAGACACACTTGTGGTACAGATTATTATATTGTACATGTAGTAATCCAACTGTACCTGACTGTTGGAAGTATATATGGCCTATAAGTGGTTATACATGTACGGTACAGTAGTAACCTTGACCTCATTGCTTACTGCATCCCTCCAGCTGCGAGCATCATCTGCCGATGCACAGCGTGCCTGGTGATGGACAGCCACACAGACCAATCACTGTAGCCTGCTGTTACGCCATGCCTATTTATAGAGCGTGACTATTAATAATCCCGACTACGTATCTCGCTGGAGATCACCGGCACGCCACACGCCTTGTAGGCGGAGCCTGAATGTCTGTTATAGCCAAAGAAAACTACAGCTGAAAGTGGCCCTGGGGACCAAATTGTTTGTCTGTTATAAGCGAAATTCTGTTATATGCGAGTCCGCTATATCCGATGCTTTCCTGCATGTTTTAAAAGGCACACGGCCGGGACCAGCGGACCTTGTGCGTTATAGATGATATTCCGTTAAAAGCGAGTCCACTATAACGGGATTATACTGTATTTCTTTGCGGGGACTCTCCATTAATTTCCAAGGGGAAAACTCTAATCTCAACATGACGACCTTACCCATAAGTAACTAAACAAAATATGAGAATTTTGGTACTTTGTTGATTGCATTCACAGATCTTTGTGGGGACCTGAAAAATGGTCCCCACAACATCAAAATAACACGTTTTTATCACATTGTAATGAAGATTTGGTTCCCACAATGTAATATAAACCTAATCCACACACACTATATGGACAAAAGTATCGGGACACCTGGCCATTACACCTACAGGAACTTTTATACATCACATTCTAAATCCATAGGCCTCAATATGGAGTTGGTCTCCCCTTTAGTACTATAACAGCTGCCACTCTTCTGGGAAGGCTTTCCACAACATTTTGGAGTGTGTCTGTGGGAATTTTTGCACATTCATCCAGGAGATGGTGCAGGTTTTCCACGAACTGCGGCAGCAAGACAGTGCGGTACTGACAGCTGAGCAGCGGCACTACTTTAGGGGACACTGAAGAAGCCCAGCACATCCGTCTGTGACTTTATTGGCTTGCACTCACTGGGCATCAGGCAGTGGAGCAGAAGGTCCTGGAGTTGGCGGCAGTGGGTGTTATTCAGCCTTCAGACAGTCCTTGTGCTGCATCAGCAGTCCTGGTCAGGAAGAAGGATGGCTCAAGGCGTTTTTGTGTGGGCTTCTGGCATCTGAGCACTTTCACCCGTAAGGACTCATGCCTGCTGCCATGGATGGATGAGAAGCTTGATTACATTGCCGTGGTGATATGGTTTAGCTCCTGAGACCTCCGAAGTGGCTATTGGTAGGTTGAACTGACTTTGCATGCCTGACCCAAAACTGTGTTTACCATTTGTCAGGGTGTGTGGCACTTCCAGTCAATACTGTTCGGGCTCTGCAATGCCGTCACCACCAACGAGAGGTTGGAAACAAGTGCTGGCCCACGTCTCCCACAGCCAAGGGATCTTCTATCTCAACAACCTATTGGCCCACGCTTCTGGTTTCAATGAAGCACTCAGCAACTTGTGCATCGTCTATGCTGCCATCAGAAAAGCTGACTTGTGTCTCAACCTCCTGCACCGAAAGATGTAGTCCCTGGGTCACATAATAAATAGTGAGGGTGTGTAAAGAACCGGCCAATCCCGTAAGGTGCCGCAGAGCTCCACAGTTTCTTGGGTGTCTCCTCGTGCTACAGGTGGTTTGTATGGGACTTAGACAGCACTGCCAAGCTGCTCCCCTGACTCCTCAAAAACAGATGAACCCTCAAGTGGCCCGGAAACTGCGCCACCACATTCAACGATGTCGTGGAGGCCGCAGTGTTGGTGCACCCCAACTCTCCCCTTCCTTAACACAGATGTCAGTAACAAGGGGTTTGGCACAGTGCAGTGGCACAGGAGGACACCGCTGGGGAGGGACTGGAAACCATCAACTGCCAGCAGCTACAGGTGGGCTAGGCAAGTGGTCGGGTGCTGGCCCAAGTCAGGGACTGGCTGTAGGCAGCTGGAATGGAGGGAGGGTCTCCGCACTCAACCAGGAAACCAAGGCTGTCTATTCACAGTGGAGGGCCTTTAAGGAACACAATGGATTGCTGTCCTGGTGCTGGCAGTCCCCGGATGGCAACCGGCCTGTGCTGCAGTTGCTAGTGCCCCACAGCCTCTGTCCTATGGTCCTACAGGTGGTGTGATGGGAAGTGAGCACTTTGGAGTGGCAAGGATGCTGAGGAAGCTGCACAGCAACTTCTATTGGATCAGCTGTAGCCAAGACACCAAGCAATGTTGCACTGCATGTACCGCTCAGAGAGGACAGTCGCCAGTCCAGAGCGCCACTGCAGACATATCAGGTGGGGGTGCCGATAACACAGCGCTGGGGTGGGGGCATGCTGGGCCCCTTTCCCTGTTCTGACTCCAGTTATGGCTACATACTCATGGCTATGGATTACTTTACCAAGTGGCCAGAGTAGTACGGTTTCTGATAAAAGCGCAGTGACCACAGCCGAGGGGCTCGAGGAAGTTCTTCAGCTGCTTCAGTGTGCCATTTGATACTGCGTGGCCAGGCAATAAGGACTTAAATTATTTACATACCGGCATGCCCTGTGCGGTACTATCATTGTAAATAATTTTAATTCACTTTAATTAATGTAATTGGTAGGGGTGCACCGATTGCAGTTTTCTGGCCGATCAACGATCACCGATCCTTAGGCAACCTTACCTGCCGATCTCGATTTTTTTTTGCCGATCTTGTTTCTTTCATAACTAAAAGACAGTTACTTCAATGTTTCCATTTTTATTGAGTAAATTGATATGAATACTCACAAAACATGAGGTAGTGTCCTCAAATATAAACGAACATATAAATGAGCATTGCTGTTTGAACTACAAAATCATATTTTTTCTTCCAGACTTTAATTTCTCTAATTTTGTAAAAAAAAAAAATATATATATAGCTGTTATGACACACTTGTCCAAAAAATAGGGAGGGAGGCAGCCTGCACTGCACCTCTCTCGGGAATGGGAGAAAAGGCTGATTTAACCCTCTGGGGCCTAGGGGTAGGAAACACACTTTCACTGACTGGGGCATGATCACACATTTCATCACACTTAATTCATGCCAAATAAATTATTTCTTATATATTTGTTTTGCCATTACACTCATCTTTATTTTAATATATATTGTAAATATGTCAGATTTTTGTTAAGTTTGAAATTTGACATCAAAGTATAGACATTGCAAAATGCAGTTTGGAACACTTGCAGAAACATTATAAAAGTACATAGTAAGCAATGCTGGCAGTTTGTTTTGATCCCAGATATCTGATCACCAAAGTCTTGGCTACATGAAGATGACTAAATGGTGTAGATGCAACATTAATTTGGATAAATAAATAAGAAAAACCTAACTCATGTAACTATTTCTGGCTCCTTTCATTGAATATGTAGCAACTTTCATGTGTATGAATGAGCCATTGTCACCTGGCCACGTCCCCAACCCCCTTTTATGGCGCTGAAGGGGATGTATCTGGATCGCGTTTCACCGTTGCGCTGTTAATCAAATTACCATGCGAATGCGATTTGAATACGCGCTAATGCGGCTATTTAGAATGTGAATAGCGATCTTCGGGTGAGAGCGGTACTACACGCCCCCGATGCAGGTAAAACAAAGTAAGATGACATGGTTTACTTTTTTGCCGATTTAACCTAATTAAAAAAACTTTAATACTTCCGACAATGGACGTTTTGAAAAGAAGACAGATTACGGATTTAGCCAGCGTTTTTTTCATGATTATACATTAAGATTTCAGCGAGATATTTATAAACTGAAATAGACGCGAAAAGTACGCGATGTCGTCGACGACATACTCGACCCCAAAGAGTTAAAAGCATATAACTAAGATCGGTGGATCTCATGGGAATATGGTCGATTTCTGATCCCCTCAAATTAACGTGATCGAGGCCGATCGATCGGTGCGCCGATTGATCGGTGCACCCCTAGTAATTGGGACATACAGTGACCTCCACACTGCATTTTGACCTATTTTTGGTATTCTTTTGCATTGGATATATTCATGGTTATCTTCTGTTCTTTTCTAAATAAATAAATGTCAGAAATCTTTGCAGTGAGAAAACTTAATAAAAGTTAATACAATTAAAACTATTCCTTCCATTAATAGCTTTGCAGTAATAGTAGAGAAAAATTTCTTAAAGTACAACGTAGAAGCACAATGTAATGGCTGAATAACATTAAACAGCTTAAGAAAGCATCCTCATACCCAAATTCTATGAGACTAGAAAATAAATTAGTATTTATGACAAGCAGCACAAACACTGAGCAATACATTTATTTCACAGAGGTATAATTAAACAGGATAACTACAATGAAACAACGTGTTTGGGTACACATGTTATAGGTTCCTATCAACAGCAATGAATTCTACTGCTGACATTGTACTTAAATGATGTAAACAAAAATATTCAGCATTTTGTCTACCCTAGGGGTGGTCAATATTACCTGTAAAGGGCCAGTGTATATGCAGGTTTTTATAATGTTCTATGAATGCATTATGAAGGTGCACTGAATGTTCTACAGATGCATTACAGAGGCATTATGAAGGTGCAGTTAATGTAAAGCTTAACCAAAATATTTGAAACCTGGAGATGTTTCTTGATTAGACAGACAAATATTGATGAAGAATCTGCCAAGGACCCACAAAAAGGGAGATTTTCATCAGAACCTGGTGCCCAGGAAATGAACATCTGAAGTTCTGACATCACTGATGCTGGAGTTGGCATCTTACTGGGCACCAAGACAGCATTTTGCAGTCAATGATATGGATGATCCATTCAGTGTTATTTTACAACAGGATGGAATCCTCTATCATTTATTCATAAAAGGTAGGTGATAATGCAAGATCAACGTGTGGAGCGTCTCTCCCAACTGACCCATTTCCAGTCACAAAAGACAGCTGGCCACTACCAACTCCAAGAATACCACACCCTTCTTGAGTATGTGTTTCATCCACAGTACCTAAAAATGAAAATCAGTGAAACATAATATGAATAATCTCTTTCTCACAGTAGTTTCATTCAGACAGTGGAGCAAAGTTTGCAGAAGGTGGCAGCAATAACTGGTTCATTAAAAAAAAGGTCACTTACTACACAATTACTACAGTAGTTGAAAAATGGAAAAAATGGAAACATTACAATGACAGTCATACTTGACATGCCTACCTTTGATGCTTTTTGGGCTTTGATCCTGCCTTTACTTAACTGGCAATGATACATAGGTGTTGTCTATACCTAACAGAAAAATAAGACGAACATTATACAAGTTCTGAGGAACAGGTCAAACAAAACTTTAAATTCAAGTGACAGAAGCTGTAAGCCTTGAAGAAACACTTACATGTCCTACTGTCTCTTTCCAGTTCAACTGGTTTTTTCTTCTTCTTCTTATACCGTACCCATGCAGTGATGAGAATCATAAATATGGCCACAATTAATGTTACACCTGACACTAACCAGCTCACTGCCATTGGGCTTAACAGCGGCTCTGGGTCTGAGAATAGAAGGGCAGAAGAACACATGCTAAGCAGAACATAAATCAGTTTCTGATAACAACGGCTGGTAGCTACAGTCCTGGTCAGGATTTTTGGCAGCCCTCAATTGTAAGTACAGAATGTAGAATATCTTCATAAATAAATGTAAATGATCCAATTTTGTATAATCAGATTATCTAATAAAATGTCCAATGTTATTTAACAACAACAACAACTTTAAACTTACAAAGCTTTTGTATAGTGAAATAAAAAATACAGGCATAAAATGTACATTGGACACAATTACTGGCACCCATTTTATGATTTTAAATTATTTCCTCAACCAAACTAGGAACAAACAAACAAGACCTGAATTAAGCAATGAATTATACTTTACTGTATAAAAAAGGGGCTGATTGCTTCTAGTTTCTTTTTCACAATGGTGAAGACAAGAGAGCTGTCTGAGAGCAGCAGAACTGCTATTATTTTACACACTACAATTCCAAACAACACGCTACAATTCCAAAGGTTACAAAACAATTCCCAAAGAACTGAAAACCTCTGTTTCAACAGTTCATAACGTTATCAAGAAGCTTCAGTTATAAAAATGTTAAGATGCTTTTTGGACATGGTGCTAAGGAGAAACTCAATGAGAGAAGTCTGCGAAGGTTGGTGCGGATTGTGGAAAAAATACCATGCGAGACATCTGAAGAGCTTCAGGCTGACCTGGTGCAACCTGGAGTGATGATGTCTACTGTACCATACGCCACACACTAACCCAAGTAGGACTCCATGGATGAAGGCTAAGGAGGACACCACTACTGAAAGAATGGCACAAAAGGCAAGACATATGTTTGCAAAAACCTTCTTAGATAAATCACAGCCTTTCTGGGATAATGTTCTGTGGACAGACGAAACCAAATTAGAGCTCTTTAGGAAAGTAGTGCAGCAGTGTGTTTATAGGTGACGAAGTGAAGACCCTACCTACAGTAAAACATGGTGGAGGTTCTGTCATGTTGTTGGGCTGCTTTGCTGCCTCTGGTACTGGAGGCAATGAATGTATCAAAGGAACAATGAAATCAATAGACTACCAAGGCATTTCAGAGTGACATGTGTTATCCAGTGCCCAAAAACCTTTGAAGTTTTGGGTCTTTCAGCAGAATAAATACCCAAAGCACACAACCAGCAGTACAAGAGAAAGAAGAGGAATGCCCAGGAATGCCCTGTTTTAAACTGGCCAGCAATGAGTCCTGAGCCAAATTCCATTGAAAAGCTTTGGAGAGCTAAAAGGACTTCTGTAAATTTAAATGAACCTGAATGCTTAGCAATAGAAAAGTGGCAGAAACTAGCAGCAAATGGATGCAAGAAGCTTACAGACATGCTACAAGAAATGTTCAGAAGCCGTCACTGTTCTGCAACCAAATATTCATGGGTGCCAATAATTGTGTCCAGCACATATTTTATGTCCATATTTTTTATTTCACTATATAACAGTTTTGTGATTGTGGTTGTTGTTCAATAACTTTGCACATTTCATTTATTATTCTGATTATACAAAATTGGTTCATTTGCATCTATTTCTGAAGCTGTTCTAAGTTCTGTACTTACAGTGGAGGGGTACCAATATTTCTGACCAGGACTGCATATATCGATGTGCCTACTCGACAGCAATATTGGAGTTCATTTGGTTCTGTCGGCTGCCTGCATGCTACAGGTTGCCATAACTCACCTCTGACTGAGATCGGCAAGGGCTGGCTCTCCCGCGAGATGAACGTGCGCCCCCCCATCTGAATATGGTACGCACATCGGTAGTAGCCCTCAAGGGGCGCCTGTGCATTTGGGAAGAAAAAGGTGCGGGACGAGCTGGGGGCAGATACAGAGTGGCGCACTGTGCCATTGGACCGGATCAGCCGGAGCTGGAAGAAGCCCCCTGGATACCATGATGAGGTAGAGCAGGTAATGTTCAATGTGCCTCCCCGGGTCACCCCTCCAGGTGGGGCCCCCACCGAAGTGTTGTACCAGATCTGTGGCGTGTGTAGGTCCACTAAGACGAGAAAGAGTAAATCAAATCAAGAGAGATCTGAGAGTTGGACATCCAGGCATTATGTTGCCAAGGAAACCAAGGAAAAAAACACCATATCATGTAGCTGAAAGTGTTAGAACCTTTAAATACCAATTCTGTGCAGATATGACATCATACACTATTTTATATTTTATGACATTTGTGGACATAAACTTTAACAATTCATGCCACATTTGAAAAATATTGGAAATCAAGCTGTTTTCTGAATCAGCCACGATGGCGGATCAGATTACTGAAGTAGCACAATTCAATTGCGCTCCGATTCTCTCCTACTACGCACCATCCAAAAATCTCAGAAGTAAACAAGGAGTGAACTTACACACGATGATGTCAATGGAGTTGCTTTCAGGCGAATTAAAGGCCACTCCAGTTTGCACAGTGTACAGGCAGGTGTACCTGCCCTGGTATGATGCATCCACATCAAAAAGCGTCAGCTCAGCCCGAGTTCGCGGAGCTCCAGTCCCCTGGGTTACCAGTGGTGTCCCAGCACCACTCTTAAACAGATGGAAGTCAAAAATAGCGTAGTGGTTGGAAGGAGCCGTGCAGCTGAAACGTACTGCTTCTCCAGTAGAGTATGCAGAATAAGCAGAAAGCAGGGAAAGCGTAGGTCTCTTTAACGCAACTGTAAGACAAGACGCATGCGGCTGTCATCGTGACACTGAAAACCAGACGACAGAAAAGGCAATTTCTGAGAAGTGGATTTAATACGACATAGTACAGTATTCCGATTCAATATAACATATGGTTTTTTTAAAAAGTACAGTATACACAAGGTTGTGCAAGAAGCCGTAGGAGTGAGGACATGATATTGAATGCACCCCTGGATTCTCACCTGAGCATTGCACCCCTGCAATGTTGTGCTCACTGCAGACCTCGTCGCTGGCTGAGCTCCACATCCGAAATTTGGAGCACTGAGCCAGGTTGTGTTCCTGACCAGAACACGGCTCACCTTTCAGCCAGATTGCTCCGTAGGTCGACCCATACATGCCGCCAGAAAGAGAGTTGATGGCCGGCCCACAGCCCAACTCTCGGCACACCACATGGGCATCATTCAGGTCCCAACTTTGGTCACATACAGTGCCCCACTGGAGTCCAAGATAAATCTCCACCTTGCCAGAACAGGCGCTGTTTCCTCCCACCACTCTGACGTGTGCATGGTCTGTTGATGATCATCATTCCAGTGAGTGAACGCATCACATGCAGTGCTCACAAAAAGTCAAGGGATGCTCGCTTAATTCAGTAAAACAGTTAAATGTATTAGTTTCATAACAAAATATCATTGACAAGCAATGTTTAACATATCTGCCCTTATCTTCCATACAGACATTTTCTTAAGTGTCATAATTTTTTGACTGACTCATTACAGTTCTGTTCTTGCCATTTTGCTATTAATTGCATTTGTAGTTATTGGCTCCCAAATGGATACCAAGCACAATTGTTGGGCGTTTCATGTTATTACAAAGGTGTTACTAATTAAAAAGCACCCAATGAAACTGCTTGTCAATCACCTTTTTAATTTAGAACAGCTCTTTTTGAACAATAATTTGGATTTCAATGTATTACTACTGGTTTTATTACTAATGGTTTTATTTAACTACTAGTTGATTCAAAACTGATACACATTTTTGTAAACAAAAGAATATTTTTTTTGCCATAAATCTGTAATATTTTTACTGAATTAAATAAGCATCCCAAGACATCATCTGAGCACTGTACATCACACAAAATACACAATAGAGTACTTAATATTTCCCAGCAGGACCGGCTTAAAATTTAAACTTAACTGTTTAAAAAATGTTTTTTCAGCAGCACACTGCTCCAAAACTATGGAAAATCTGTTTTGTGTATCCTATTAGTAAACATGCTGGAAAGTATGGTGAGGCAAAAGTACTACACTTACTTTTAAACCACAAATAAATTATAAATAAACAGTGTTTCTAAATCAGAATTTCCTTGTTTTCTCCACTGGACAACTCACTTTATTAATGCCCTAAAGAAGGGAGATTTGTCACAAAGTATCATTCGAAAACATTACGGGTCATTCCATTAATTTAACAAATGCCCTTTGCGTCACCGTTTTTGATTTGTTGTGAATTACTCATATCTACCAGACAAGAGATTATTATTACTATTATTATTATTATTATTATTAATTTTACCTTTGAGATATAGTGCCTTTTCTTGACCTGTTAACTTAGTCCCCTTCCCAAAAAAAATACTGTATTGCCCCTAACCCCTATATTTTTTGAGTCTCAAAAACAGCATTGTTTAGAAACCGTGTACACCTTTGGGGTGCTTATCTCATGAAGGGGACCAAATAACAGGTGAATGTTTTACACACAAATAGTGTAAATTGTACACTTAAGAAACTGACTTGTAACTCTCAGCCCTTCACTGTTTTTTTTCTTCATAATATTGTAAAAAGTAAAAGAAAAAAAAAAACAGATTATGTGATGAAATTTGGCCTTGACAAAGAAACTTATGCAAAAGTTACATTTAAGTATCATTCGAAAACATTACGGGTCATTCCATTAATTTAACAAATGCCCTTTGCGTCACCGTTTTTGATTTGTTGTGAATTACTCATATCTACCAGACAAGAGATTATTATTACTATTATTATTATTATTATTAATTTTACCTTTGAGATATAGTGCCTTTTCTTGACCTGTTAACTTAGTCCCCTTCCCAAAAAAAATACTGTATTGCCCCTAACCCCTATATTTTTTGAGTCTCAAAAACAGCATTGTTTAGAAACCGTGTACACCTTTGGGGTGCTTATCTCATGAAGGGGACCAAATAACAGGTGAATGTTTTACACACAAATAGTGTAAATTGTACACTTAAGAAACTGACTTGTAACTCTCAGCCCTTCACTGTTTTTTTTCTTCATAATATTGTAAAAAGTAAAAGAAAAAAAAAAACAGATTATGTGATGAAATTTGGCCTTGACAAAGAAACTTATGCAAAAGTTACATTTATCCACACTAAGAAAAAAGTACTCATGTTGCTGTTTCCAATGAGCTATAGTTGAGCTATGCAGCAGTAATGGTACAAACGTTAGTGCTCATAAGAAAACACTCAGTTATCCTTTTTTTGCTACCTGCAGTATATAAAAGTCACTACATTTCATAGGGATTTTTATATATATATAAAAATCCCTATATATATATAAAAAATCTTTCTGAGCTCTGGAAGGTACTTGCAATGCACATGCCAAATTCCTCAAAATCTAAACCGGTGATGCAAAACCTTATTTGGAAATTTATTGAATTCAAATGGAATGACTATGATTATGTGAAGGACAGGCAGGTACAGAAAAACAGCACTGCACAGTGTGATAAACTAATACCCAGAGGGACAGTTTGAGGGTGGGTGCCCATGAATCTTTCCTTAATATAATGATTTGGCCGGGATACAACATACAGAACCCAAGAACATGCAACCCATCTGTCCTGGAAATTTTCCATAATCAGCTGTGACCGGGGCCTCACTGTTTCATTATTTCTTACTAGTGAAGGTATTATCCACAGTTTAATTTCTCATTAAAGACATATGGCTTCAACACTGATCAACTACTGTGCTTTTTTACTGAGGGGAAAAAACAAAAAACAAACAATGTAAACATAACAAAAATCCACCTATCGCAATCCTTCTCTGCTGGGAAGACGATCGGCTGCAACCTTCCATCTTTACAGGACCTGTATGAGTCCAGGTCTTTGAAAAGAGCAGGAAGGATTATGGCTGATTCCTCACACCCTGGTCACAAACTCCTTCGAACTCTCCCCTCTAGCACAAGGTTGCGGTCCATTGGGACCAAAACATTACGCCATAGGGACAGTTTCTTCCCCACTGCAGCCTGCCTCATCAGTAAGGCCAGGAACACTCGCTCAAATACTTTTTCCTCATCCTAGTATCTTAAATATGTAAATATGTATATATTTCCACTGCTATATCATATTTCACATTCTATCTATTTATATTAGTACTTGTATATACCCTTATGTGTGTGTGTATGTGTATTGTGTATGTGTGAACGTACATGGCAATAAACACTATTCTGATTCTGATTCCACATTAGCCACAAAGCAGCTACAGCTACTGCAAATATTTTGCGTCAATTTCAAATGACTAAAATAATGGCACTAAGAAAATGAAAATATTTACAAACTGCTTCAGAAAAAAAATGTTTATAAACATTTGACTACTTGAAAAACAAAAACACCACTTAAACAATGCTTCCCATGCCCCTGTGCCGTGTGAGTTTCCTCTGGGTACACTAGTGTCTCTAATTTGTGTTATAGAGCCCTGGGGTCCCCTGTCACACTCTTGGTTTCCTGGTATAGGCTCTCTGCAGATTCACCATGACCCTGTACTAAATAATTTACAGAGATTATGGATGCAGGATAATTTTGTATAAACATTATGCATAACATATTTATTTAAAACGCTAAGTTGAATGGTCAGGCATTCACCAAGTTCTCTCATGGTAGCACTGTAGGCTTAAGAAATATATTTTACTTACCGGAAACATCAACAAATTCCACAAAAGCAAGAATACAGCCTGGGAAAATCAACACAGAATTAAGAAGGTCATCATTTTTATATTCATTAGGGGAAAACCACTAAAACAGCAGTTTATGGTTGCTGTTCGTAATGACAGGCAGTTAATAGCTTGTATTAATAAATATGACTGGATCTCAACAGAAAATTGAATTTGTAATACAATAAAATGCAGATCCTTCTGTTACTGTTCACAGCATTGCAGTATCCACATTAGTAATTAATTCATTTCATGTCATTAAATGGCCACCTATCTCCATTTTCTCACTAACAGTCACATACAGCCACATAAGACCAACAGCACAGCAACGCTAAAGCGTCTCGGGATAACTCACCTAATGCTAGAACAAGAATCCTCAACATTTTGGTCCTAGACAGGAGGGTCCTCGGAAAAAGGTTCCTCTAACCATCACTGAAATTAACATAAAATAATTCAAGATAATATTTTTTTGCCTATACTGATAACTATAATTGTGTAGTCTGCTAGTATTGTAACAAATTATCTCAAAAATTATTGATAGCAGCAGTACACTGTTCATTATTCCAACACGGGTGGGACAAGTCAACCAAGAAGACGCAGAGAGCGGTATTATATTGTATTATGGTATATGCAAGTAATACTATACTCACAAGTGTTATTTTCTCCTTTTCAGGCGGCGACGCTGCATATTTCTAAGCACAGAGACTAAAAAAGCGCAGCACCGATACTGGGACGGTGCACCACCGCGTGACTCACAAACCACAACAATTTGCGTCATTATCACGCGACTACTGTCCCGGGATTGGCTGCGCCTAAAATTGCCTACTTGCTTCTGTGCTAAATTGTATTTGTATAAGCTCAATAACTGGACTACACGTATTCAACATATTTTCACCAAAATCTATTTTTAAAAAATTAAATATTAGTATTGGTTGGTGAAGCAGAGTTTTTCCAGCTCACTGATTCGCCAAAATTTTGATTAATCAAAGCCATTCATTATTCAACACTTTTACACTAGTGACACCTACTGGTTTATACGTAACGTACATATCATATCAGACATCCCAACCTGCAAAAACTCATTTCAGGGAGGTCTCCCCCGCCAAGAAGGGAAATGACTTTATTTCACACAAGAGAATTTCTACATTGGCCATATGTATAATTTTTTGTTAATTAATTTTTTCTAGTCAGCACACTAAATTTCGAAGGCTCCACTGAACCGATAACTTCGGTCCTCGAGAAGTTAATAAAAGCCCGCCCGCACTGAAATCTGATTGGCTTATTTTGCTAAGTAGACCAATAAGGATGCTGTCTGTCTAGCACGGGCTACATGAACAGGCACACACGCAGGGATCCATACATACGCACGCTCTCTCTCTCTCTCTCTCTCTCTCTCTCTCTCTCTCATTCCGTCGTGCGCGCGATTTTCTCAAGTGCGCGATGGACACGTTACTGTCTCGCGCGCATGCTCTTGTGTGCTTGCTCTAATTTCCGGGACATTTTATTCAATTTGCGGGCATCAGGGAGCCGCTATCAATATGCGGGAGACTCCCGGAACTTCCGGGAGACTTCGGATGTCTGTCATATGCTCACACTTCACTAAAATAAAGCAAGTACATGCCGTCGTAATGACAATGTACATATTCCAATTTTGAAGGAACAAATCCCTTTTCTTTGATATGACCATGTACGGCTGCTTCACTTTTGCTTCGATCTGTCTCATACTTTGACGATTTCCAGTTCGTCACCCATACAATGTCTCTGCAAAGTTTGAATAAGATCCGTCTTATACTTTTTGAATTATCGCGCTAACAAGAAGGTGTCCGCAGCTGCGGCAGACTCATCCAAAAACCATATATATTCGCCATTCTGGGAAATGTCCCCCCCAATAACACATAAATCACATCACTTTAATACTCAAAATAAAATTAATATTGAGAAGGAAACTGGTATTTAAAGGGGTAGTTCACTACTAAACTGAAAAAATATATATGTTTTAGACAGACTTATATAGGATATATAGTGGTATATATCCATCTAGGTCGTTCTGTTGGGAGTTGGTCTACTTTTGGAGAAACGCCGGCAGTATAAATGTGGGCCGGGTTTCTTTCGAACATAATGGGACTGAATACATTCCCTCTGTGATTAAAGCACAAAAAATACATTTGAACAGTAATGTCTCTTACCAGGAATCATGACGCGGTTACAGAAGATAATCCACCGACTTTGTAGTGAGCAAGTTAACGTAGGAACTATTTTCTTACACCGAACTCCACACACAAATAGTATCACTGCTTAGAAAATAGCGCAAGTGTTACTGGAAATTCAGTCCCCCCATGTTCCCCCTATCGCGCGACGATTTGAATTATGACACCATACGCTACCTTGTAGTTAGACAGTTAAATAAAGGTTAGTTTCACTGTCGTCTTAATATCGTTCTACGAACGTGTTGAGTTAAACCATTTATGAAAAACATCGTATGTCTTTTCAATATTTGTGTATTTTTAAAGATAATTCAAGTGATTTAAATCGTTAGTAATAAGATGATTCCTGGGAAAATACAGAAAACGGTAGTATTGCTTGTGGGACTTCATCTTTAGTATGCGTGACATTCCGTGTGATATTGTTCATTTTAATTACATATTAATTGTAGCATTATACTCTTTACATTTACCAGATACTGCTGACAACGTTGTCTTTGTAAGCATTCAGACGTAATTCAGTTCTACGAAAACATCGTGATTCATGGTTTCACAGATACACAGATACAGAAATTACAGCACACGAAACTGAGGATACAGATCTGTTTAAATGGTAATGTAAACATCAGCCAGCAACCATACGTGCGTAGATAGGGGGAAGCCAAGGTCGTCCGATCACTAGGGGCTATAACCCCGATCGAGTATTTTAACTCCGAAGCCCCAGGTAAACTTGACTTCGTCTCTGTTTGTTCAATATCTAGAAACTCCCCTGGGGAGCATTATTAGCTAAAGGCGGGAATATATGGGTTCCCTTTCTGAAACACACAGGCAGCAACTCTGGAGCCCAATACTTTTGATACTACTTTATGCATATGTAATTATGTACCTAAATGATTTCCATTCATCTCCTATGCTTCTTTGCCCAAGTGTAAGGGGGAATCATTATTTCCTGACATCCAGGATATTTGGTTCCCCCTGCCAAAATAGTAATGCAGCAACTCTGGACCCCAATATTGATGGTTTTAGTTTATGCACACGTAATTATGTACCCAAATGATTTTCAACAACAACAACATCAAATTTATTTTTGTATAGCGCATTAGCACAACATTACATTGTCCCAAAGCGCTTTACAGCATCCCCACCCAAAGCCCCCAGTGAGTAAGCCATAGGCGACAGTGGCAAGGAAAAACTCCCTAGAAGGAAGAAACCTTGGGAGGGACCAGACTCAAAGGGGGAGCCCATCCTCCAGGGGCCGGCAAGGAGAGTCAAATACAGTTAAATCTGAAACACAAACGGGGAGCGGGGGGGAGATGACAAGCCGGTGCCACCGCTCCCTCCAATCGCCAATTTTCAGCTGATAGAATCAAATATAAGATTAAAAAAACGTTCAAATATTTTCTTTAAAATATTGTAAACTCTAGAACAACAATAGAAAATAGATTTACATTTCTGAAATAACTCATAAAAAAAAATTCTGACTATAAAAATATACCACAAACACTAAATGTGCATGCAATGCATAACACAAATATAAAGGATTATGCCATATTTAAACCTACTTACAGTAAAACATTCTAGTATCTGTGCTTGAGCAGAAACAGGTGTCAGATATATCAAATAAATGAGCAAAAAGTTTTCGGGGTTTCTAATATAGTCCCCCCAAATCTAAATTTGGCAATATTTTACATAGGTAAAATGAAAATGCATGACACAAATCAAAGGATTGTGCCAGTTTCAAACATACTCAAATACATTATAGTAGCTCTCCTTGAATAGAAACCAGATATATCAAATAAGCATCACCAAAAAGATTACTGGTTTTAAACATAGACCCTACCTCCAAGGTGAATTTAAGCCTGATTTCACATGTGTCAAATGTATAGGCATAACAGAACGATAAAGCTTTGCGTAAGCTTCAAACCTACTGAAATACATTAAAAATAAAATATTTTTGCTGATGTTTATTTGATGTGTGTGACACTTGTTTCTATTCCAGGAGAGTTACTATAAACTACATAAGTAGATCTGATGCAGAGATGGGGACTCAAGTTTGTGACTCGGACTCCATTCACACTCGAGACGCTCTTAAATTGACTTCAGACTCGACTTGCAACTTATTTTTTGACTCAGACTTGATTCCGGCTCACTGATAGCGACGCGTGAACAATAAGAGTCTTTAAGACTCTGTCTGTTAGCAGGTATAACCCAAAACCTTAATTTAGCAGGCATGACCCAAAAGCATTTCTGACATACCCTTCCAAGTTAAGCTGTATTTTCTTACAGCTTAAAACGTGCCTGGATGTTTTCATTATGTCCCACGTATGGCGTATAGTGTTATGTCTTACAATATTCGGATTTCCATTTCCAATTTTTAATAAAGAAAACCATGATGATCCCACTGAACAGTAATATCCCGTGAATAAAAGAGCAGCACAACTGCACACATTAACTTTTTAACATGGAGTTTGCGGTGTTTCTTGCATAATCATTTAGGCCTATTTACTTGCACACACACGACCTGAGAGACAAATCAATTTTATCCATTAACTGGAGTTTTTGCTTTAGAACGAAGTGTAAAAATCGTGATTTTCTTTAACATGAATTTACCTTATCAGCACGACAGATGGGGTCTTGGTTATACTCATTCATTATCCAATCACATAACTTTAACATAGTTGAGGGCGGAGTCCGGCATGGTTTGGTTTGGCTGCCTTATACACAGGAATCTTCTTTTTTGTTAATCATATCGGGAAAGGTTTCAGTTGCGTGTGTGTGTGTGTGTGTGTGTGTGTGGATTAGGCTAATATTACATCGTATTTTCAAAATTACAATTGTGTTATTTTGACATTGTGGGGACCATTTTTAGGTCCCCACAAAGATCTGTGAATGCAATCAAAAAAGTAAGAATGCCAAAAGTCTCGTATTTTGTTACTTATGGTTAAGGTTAGGGCTGGGTAGGGGTTAAGGTCATCATGTTATGATTAGAGATTTCCCCCTAAAAAATAATGGAGAGTCCCCACAAAGGTACAGTTAGAAAGCTCTGTGTATGTGTGTGTGTCTCAAATTGGGACCAAGATGGAGACTGGAGATTTGACTCAGACTCTAATTTTGTGACTCGTGAACATCTCTAGTTTGAAGTTGGCGCAATCCTAGTGTCTATGTGAGTCAGTAGGGCTTATTTACTCTGATATTTACTTTGACCCAGTATGGAGAACTGAAAAAGGCACTCAGGTTCATGATACTCTGAGAGAGGAGATGTGGTTCCATTCATAATAATAACTGATACGTTATTGATCCCCAGGGGGAAATTCTCTTAACGCCTAACTCAACTTGCTCTCTGTAGGTGAGAGTAAGCTAGCCACAAAGGGCAGCCAGCCATAGCCGCACCCAGGGGGCTGGGGGTTAAGGGCTTTGCTCAAGGACCCACAGGTGTGCCAAGGCTGGCCTTGAACCAGTGACCTTCTGATCACAGGCACCCAGGGTCAGCCCACTGAGCCACACTGTACCAAGTTTTGATCAAACATAGAAAGAGACATTGTTCAAAAATGCGAAGGGTATAACAATACCATACAAGCATTTACTAAATAAGCTACAATACACACTAAGCCAAAGCAATGGAGTGGCTGGCAGAGCAATGTCCTGTTAGAGCAGCCTGGCTCCTTGACCCTCTGTACCTTGAAGCTGCAGGTGTACAAACGATGGACAGACCAAATTCAAAGAGCATTGTAATTTCAGTGTGCGTGTTCCCTCATCATAAGAAGCAAGGATGAGGTATGACTGGAGTGGTCGCAGGAGGTCCTTTGTGTTTTGTTTTAGATCTCCCATGAAAGAGCCCTTTTAGGGAGGGAGGTGTTATGACACTCTGTGCCCCCCTACTAGTCCTGCAGTGGCAGTGCATTAGCTGTGGTGGTAGCAGGGAGAAATTATTAAATTGATTAAATTGGTCACACCTGCCTAGGTGCACCTGAGATATAGGGAACTACTCTCATGTCTTCCTCCATGGCCTTCTGTCATTTATTCCACACATGCACACATTTTTACACACACTTCATCATTTTGTCCTGCTGTTTCCTCTTACATTGCTTATTATTGTGTCAACCTTCCTTTATATGTTGTGGTCACACCAGTCAGGCTGTAACATGGGTTACAATTGTTATCTTGAATGCATTTGATTACCCTGTATATTTTGTACTATTGACTAGACTTGCTTATTTAATACGAGCAGTTATTGGCATTAACTAATATTTATTTGTCATGATACATGCTTAGGTTGTATGTGAAAGTCTAAAAATTACATCAGTGATGTAGGGTGGAGCTGTGGTTGCGGTCTTTGCCTCATCAAAAACCTGGACAGTAACAGATTGAATGCTCTCTCACTAATATATTCTAACATCAAATGTTTGACAGAGCTTTGATAGTGCAGGTACAGTAAGTCATGGGTAGTGTCGATGCAGGCAAATCTTACAAACCCGATAACATAGCTGATACGTGGTGTATAGCCATAATCCATAACCCTTATGTACATATCTTGGGTCACTAGTGACCTATGACATCATGGTTACAGTTCTCCTGAGCTCATATGGTTCATTTTAAATTTGCTACCAAATTTACAGTAAAATCACTTAAAAACTTTTGGTAATTTATTTGCCAGTAATTCAGGTCACTGATGACTTAACATGGTAAATAAAACAAAAAGGTGTATTTTGCCTGGCAGCCTTTAGGTGTTTTCACATCACCAGAACTTTTTTCTGGGTGTGTTATTGTCTGGAACCGCCACTGAAAGCATTGGAAACAAGCAGTGCCATGCAGAGAGGGAGACACCCCACTTCCCCAAATCCCATCAAGCCAGAGACCTTCAGGAGGCTGAGCGACCTGCGGAGCCCCTCCTTGCCCTGCACCATCTGTCGAGTTTGCTGCCACGCTCTTTTCGACAGTGGCTCCACCATCATCAGGGTAGGCCTCCCTCCAGGGACAGGGGGACCCACAGTAGAAGGTTGGGAGCCAGCCACCTCCACGCTTTACTGGGGAGACAGGGGAGATACTGGGCCACTGCTGTCTTCAGATCCAGCATCTCGCACAATTACTGGCTTGTTCCCATCCAGGATGACTGCATCAAGGGCATGGATCTCCTCACCAGTCAGCAAGCATTTCTTCATCTGTGGCAAAACTCCCTGTCCCTGGGGGGTACCAGGGACAGCCCTGGTGACCAAGGCACTTGCCTTCCTGTGGAGGCCCCAATTGGCAGAATCACCGCCTGCTAACCTGCAAGCCACCCATGCCAGCTTCCCTAGCCCCAAACCCCTTGCCAAGTCTCCAGCCTCTAACACTCCACTAAGCTGCTCCCCAGCCCCCTGACCTGCCCTTATGACAGTGTTGGCAGCTGTGGAGGTAGTTAAGGTCCTTTATCAGCAAAGCAGCGAGGGCCTCAGTGAGTGGGAGAAGGCCCAGCTGCAGAAGCTTTAAAGGAGTTTAACAACATCTTTGCAGTCCAGGACGAGGACTGCACCCAAACTGACCTCATTCGCTATGATATCAACACGGTTGATGCTCATCTTATCCACCTTTGCCTTCACCGACAGTTACTCGCAAAGAAAATTGGCGACGAGTAGAAGATCCGGGAGATGCTGGCCTCCAGAGTCATTGAGTTGTCCTCTAATCTGTGGGCCCTCCACACTGTCCTAGCCAAGAAGCAGGACGGTGCCTGTAGGTTCTGTGTGGACTATTACAGTCCCAATGCAGTTATCCCCTGCTATGCATCAATTATGCCTTTGACACCTTGGCTGGCTCGCAGTGGTTCAGTTTGCTAGACCTCCACAGCGGTTACTGGCAGGTACTGCTGACTCCGGAGGCCCAGGAGAAGACAGCCTTTACTCTGGGACGGGGCCTGTGACAGTTCTGAGTTCTTCCTTTCGGGCTCTGCAATGCCCCTGTGACCTTCAAGAGGTAGATTGAGTGGATATTTAAGGGGATCCTGGAGAGTGGCTGCATCATCTACTTGGACAACCTACTTGTCCACGCCCACACCTTCGGCGATGCAGTAGCTAACCTACAGTTGGTGTCATCTGGCAGGCGAATCTTCTGCTGAACCCAGTGAAGTGCAACATCCTGCAGAGGGCAGTGAAGTTCCTGGGCCACGTTGTCAGAGAGAGGGGTTTTGGGTAATAATCCAGAGTGGTATGTGCAGTAATACAGGGTGTCATGTGCAATAATTTATATTTCATATTCCATTTCAGTTTGCCTGGTTCCTCAGTAAAACCACTGTGTACCGGATTTGGGTACCTGAGTTTCTGTCCCGACAAATACTACTTAAATTTATTTTAACAAATTACCAAAACAGCAACATTAACATGATAGTAATTGTTTTTTTTCTGATACTGAATTTGTTTGGAAACATATCTAAAACTTGCCACTCATAGAATTCTCTTCAGTGTTCAAACGTCCAAGTTGGAACAAAATATTTCTGTATGGAAACAGCCACAGATATTGGGGGTAGTTAAAAGCTACTGAACTTTGTATCTGTGTCAGTAAAGTTTAATCAACATAAAATGACGAGAACACATTGATGTAATAGGAAACAAAGCATTTATAGTATACAATACTGATGTGTGGTAATTTTTCCCCAATATAAGGCTACTATTCTATAGAGAAAGGTTGAACGATAGAAACTGTCAGGGATGTGTGCACAATGCATATTCACTATATCTAGCAAGACTGTATTAGTACTTTTTAGTACTACACAGTTAAAGAAAAAAACTGTATCAAACTGATTGTTGTTGTTTCCAAATTTTATAAAGAAAACTCCTAAACGGAGTTGAAAAACTATCTACAACCTTAGATCTTGAGACAGATGACAGTAATTGGTTACAAAAAGGTGTCTGTCCCCCATGCGAGGTAGTTAGGTCACTCCAGGGGTCCTTCCCCACAAGCAAAAACAGTGCCCCCTGCTGGTGTCCCCCCTCACTTTACTTACATAAGCATGCCCTCCAGGAGGTCCTTCTGGGTCTAACAAGCAAGGCAGCCCTGCTCCTTCCATTGCACAGGCAGACTGCATGTCTATGGAGAGGACCAGCCTCTCAGTGAGGTAGCAAAGCCTGTCACACTGCCAAAAAGTAGCAAAACTGGAAATTCTATTTTTTTTTTTTTTACTCTAATGATACCAATGCCTGGTGCGGCCAGATCAGGAGTCAGAAATTTTGTTGGCATCCTTTTTTGCAGGCACATCACAAATCTCACCTTATGTTGATTCAGCACTTCCTGCTGTGGGTCCTCATTTCATTATCTGTGTATGGCACCTGGCTGGGCACAGTTTCAGATTCACAAATGACAAATAAACTTCATACTTTTTGAGGAAAATGATGCTAATATGGCTTCCTTTGTCAGTTTAAATGCAAAAGTATTTTTAAAAATATCCTGGATTTCATAAGCACTTTGATCCCTACAGGCTACCTGTTCCTGATAATATTTTACAAAGTTATTAAGTAAACAATAAGCTATGCTTTACCAAAGAGGGACATTTACTGTCTTTATTTTGTTAAAATTTTCTTAGCTCTTCAAATCAAACACAAAACTGATGTGCATGTTTACTATTTATTAAATCTTTATTATAATAATGGTGCCTCAGTTGATGCTGCCAAATATTACCTTCAAAAGAAAGATTTCATTATAAACATTTATTATAATTAAAGAATAATAATGGACTTGTTGGTTATTTAGAACAGAATGCATTCATGTTAAGCTCAATCATTCTTGCTTGCTTTCTGTTCTTAAAAGGTTATTTGCACATTTATTTTGTTTTGCTGCAGATTCATTTTTCAAATACATTGATTGTCTTCCAGTCATTGCACCTATGATTCAGTGTATCCAGAATGGTTGCACTGTAGTTTTTGACCATTTAATATAATATTACATATAAAGACACAGAACAAATCAATCTAAATGCCTTTTCAGAAAAAAAGCAATGTTGTTGAATATTTTTTCCAGTTTTTTTTAACAGACACTTTTATTACTATGCTTAACTTGGCCATTTTTACTGTTTTTTGCTATTCTTTTTTTAGTTTTTAGAATGTACATGACAAAACATACACACACAAAGAGATAAAAGGGACAAATAGTTGAAAACAATCCAAAATTAAAAGTATAACAACAATGCAACAGGCAGACAGTACAGAAAAAACATTCATACATATTTAAACTTAAAATATGATTAGGTTAAGCTAATACATGAAGCGTTAACTGCCATATAGTAGTAGTAGTTGTAGCATTTATATTGATAATTGGAACGATATTAATAAAAAGCAGAATGAATATATTCTCTGCTATACCACCTATGTCATTCTTTGAAAAGTACCAAAGTTTGTACTAGTCCATTGCTTCGTAAACTGCATATATTGTTCATTGTTGAGCTTTCCCTGTCAAAGTCTCTGTTGCAAATAAAAGTCACAATCCCAAGCTGGACATGAGGGATTGAAGGCAATATTTAAAGGGTTGGCAGTGGGATTTGGCGGATTGGGGGGCATGATGGCGGTGTTTGTGGAAATGTTGCTCCAGCAGAAATCATTCACAAAAGAATCACACCCACATTAAGTTATGATGGTGCCCCACCTGTGTTCACTGAGGGAGTTCCGTAAACCCCCTTGACCGCCAACCTAATTTCGAGCAGTTATAGAGAAGTCTCCAGACTGTGTAGCACACTGCAGTGACTATGGGAGGTCGTCATATTACCATTGTCTGTAGGGGTCAAAAAGATGCCACTGTCCACAGCATTGTTGTTTTGGTTTGGTGAGACAGGAAGCTGGGGAGGGTTTGGATGCAGCCAGGACTGCTGGGGGTGTTCCTCCTGGGGGTGGGGCGAACGCAGGACCAGGTGCACATGGTTGTATTTGCACAGCTCGGATTCCTCGTCAGCATCGGTGTCATCGATCAGGGGGATGTTGTGGAGGAGGTCGTTGATGAGAAACTCGGGGTATGCCATGAAGTGGTGGATCGAGTTCTTAGACTCTGGCTTCTCAATGTCTTCATAGAGAGAGCTACGGAAAGCCTTCACCACTTGGATCTAAAGGAGGGTTGTAGAGGGGGCACGGGGGTGTGGAGTGAGGAAAGAAGCACAGGATATAATGTCCTGTAAGCACACTGTCTTGTAGCATGTTACAGTATATGATCCTTGTCAAGGTTCACCTGTAAAAAGTTTGGATGGCATAAGATAAGGCTTCACAGGTTACATGGACGAAACAGATTACTCAACTTACATAATAAAATTCTATCTTATTCCATATATCGGAATATAATATAGATACAATTTTGTTCTTGTTTAAATGCAGGTTTGAAATTACATATTTACTCATATACCTCTCAAATGTTATCTGATGCAGCAGTTTCATGTTTGAATACCAGAAGTTTGCTTTTCTCTGTCTATTCATTAATTAAAATGTCCATTAATACTTATGGAGGATTTTCCTATGTATTACCAATACTGTTTTCAAGCTATACAAATTAAAGATATTACTTTGGCAACCTTTTAAGTCTTTCTATACTTAATGAAAATATAAATAATCATGCATACATACATAATCACAACACTGTCAGTTAACCACAATGCAGACAAAATGAAAAAAAAATCAAAAAGGAAAAATGAACACAAACATGCAAACAAAAAGCCAACACCAGATATCGTCATACTGCATGTGCAAGTGATATGTACATTAAATAAAGATGCCATTCATTGGTGTACATACATTTTAGTACAACAGAAAATAAAAAATACAGAATCTTGGGGTAGAGAATGTATTGACAAAATGCTGAACAAAAACAGACAAAACTGCTGGTCACCCATAGGTGCAAACAAAGAACAGGGAGGATAAAAACCCCTAGCCACTCCTAACTTTCAAAGGACGAGCACCTCGAAGTGGCTAACTAGCTGAGAGAAAAGGTGGGCAGCTGGGTTGAATAGCAGACGTTCCCTCTGGTGTGTATTGGGCCCAGAGGGAAAATGCACAGTGAGACCAAACTGTTACCAAGTCAGATTTCTGGCTCTTCAGTGACAGCCAGCTTGGTATCAGCATGTGCATCCTGACCAAAGCCTGACTGGAGACTGGAATTCTAAATGGAATCATTCTGTATTTAAAGCAGGATCTCACCGCCTTCAATCCTGAGACCAGGAAATGGGTGTCCTGCAAATCAATCTGTCCAATAACATTTAACTGCTGTGAACTGATGTATGAGTGATCCCTATTAAGTCACAATATTATTGAAGAGGTAGAAAAGTATAGATTCCTTCAAAGTCACTAAAACTACTGACTGTATATTATTTTTTTGCTGTTATACAGTTGAGGTCATAAGTTTACATTCACCTTGGCTAACAACTTTCAACTTAATGTTTTAAGTTTCTACTTCATTTCCATAACAGTTTCATTCAATATAATAGTAAAGAAAAAGACTTAAGTTTTTAGTCACTATGTCAGATTTACAGTGGGTCAAAAGTTCACATAATACTAAGTTGACTATCTTCTGGTTAAGACAATGGGGGAATCAAAAGAACTGAGGCAAGACCTTAGAAGGAAAATTCTGGATTTCCAAAAGTCGGGTCTTGGGAGCCATCTCCTAAAGGCTGAAGGTACCACAAACAGCTGTACAATGAACTGCACAAAAATATACAGAACGTAGGACCCTACAGACATTACTTCATTCAGGAAGAAGGCATAAATTAACTCCCAGTATTGAACAATCTTTGGTTTGAAAGGATGAGCTTTAGATAACAATGAAGGAACTTGTGAAGGAGTTGGAGCCATCAGAAGAAATTATTCATTATCCACCATTAAGAGAGCACTTCATCACCATGGCCTCAAAGGTTGTTGACCAAGCAGAAGCCATTAATCCAAAACTGACATAAAAAAGCCAGACTAGTTTGTGGCTGATCACCAGACGTAGCCTACATTGCAGTAAACAGTATGGTTGTTTTTTTTACTTAAAGTAATGCTGCAATTCACAGTTTAAATAAAATTACATTATATATATTCTTTGTGTTTGAATTTTTATTTATGCATTTCCAGATACAAATATCCTATATTGTGATATATATCATTATCGAGGTAGAAAATTGCTTCTACAGTGATAAAAGATTTTGGTTATATTGCCCACCCCTACAATGTCTATGTAAACTTTTGACCCACTGTAAATCTTGACTAAAAGCTCAAGTAAGTCTTAAGCAGATAATCTAATTGACTTAACACATGAATTGTCTGGTAACATAAAATGTATGAAGTTGGGAGAATTGGAGTCACAAAGTTAGCCAAGGTGCATGCATCCTTCTCGCCTTAACTGTAGCTATTTGGAATGCAGTGTTTTTTCCTTTTACACTATGCTTTGTTCCCTAGAATACTCTCTAAACTTTAACCATAAACCAAATAACAAAAAAAATTGTTTTTAAAATTAGTGGTATTGGACATGGACACATGGGGCAATCTGGTAAGCAAGCAAAACTTACTGCTTACATTGTGGACAGTAACTCATTATCAGATTATGAAGCAAATGTTTATATTACAGGTTAGTAAAAGGGAAACAATCACATACGCTGGAAGCTATTTTTTCATTCAACTGTGTAAACACAAAGGAACATGGTAACACACATCATGCTGTTAAGACAAAACAATCAAAACAAACTAAACAAAACTAGTTGCATTTGCTTTGAATGTGCTCAGTATCCTCCAGTCAATGCACAGAACACACTACTGCTTGGGTTTGCTTCTCAAAGGAAAAGAAGCAGAACAAACGAATATGAATAAAACCATAATCATCGGGACATAAAACAACTGAGAGACAGAAAAATAAATGAAGGAATATTTCAACGAAATGGTTTTGAGCTTATTTGTTTTTCCAAAGAGCCTTCTTGCTGCCTGCAAAAAATGACAAAATTGAAACTTTTTCAGTATTTATGTAATTTGTTTTTTTGAATTTTCATGCCTATTGTAAACTTTCGAGTATAATGCCCACAAATCTGAATAAAAGAGAATTTAAAAGGAATTGGATGTTTAAAACACATTATTTTCTTTGTATGCTGCTTCCTGCGTTCTTGGCATCATTCTTTGTCTTCCAGATACTATCTCAATGAAGCTTTATGGAAAAACTGAATAGTTTTGAAAAGAAAGTCTTTCACTCTTATTAAACAACTTGTTAAAAAAAAATTACAGTACAAAAAAAAGGGAGAGGCAGCAGGGGGACCAGGCAGAAGGAGTTGCTGAGATTAATAGTTAATGTTAATACTCTCAGAGCCCCAGGTTCATCATTAAATAAATGGACATTCTTTGTATAGAATTCTTTTGGATAACATCCCATCCACTGTTTTTCAATTAGGTTAATGTCAGTGCAGTAGGCAGCAGAGGATATAAGACAAGATACACCCTGGATGAGACACAAGTACTGTCATGCACAAGGTACACACAAAGCCAACTTAGTCACCAGTTCCCCTGAAAAGTATATCTTTTGGAGAAAACTAGAATCTCTAGAGGAAAAAGCAAAGGTAAGAAGACATGAATGAAAGAGCTGGGACCAAATGAAAACCCACAATCCTTTAAATGTCAGGCAGCTTAACACGCACAGTACTGTTAATTTCACATTCATAGTTGCATGATCAGTCCTGGCACAGTTCACTGATTCTGGCAGATCAACAAACAGCAGCAGTCTTTCTACTGTCTTGCCCAAATGAAGATAACCTATGAATCAATTGAATGGCATATAGGGAAGTCCATTTTAAGACCTTCTAAAGAATAATACGGTATGCAAATCATTAAAAACATTATCTATGATGACAAGATTCCCTCCTGCTGGAATTCTGTTTTCACTAAATATGACGAAAAACTCATTCAGCTGGTGCCAAGCATGTAGTCCATATTTCATATTACTTACTTGATTGCTTTCAAATGTATATAATTTTATGTTAAAACAACTGACAATTTAAAATTTAGTGTGGCTAATTTATTTGAGGGGTAGCAGTTGAGTTATGCTACTCTAATGTCTGGTTGTTCCTATAATTAGATGCATGTCCACTAGTGTCTGTAATTAAATGCATGTCATGTGATACAGGCTGTAGGGAAACAAACCGTGTCCTGTAATTTCATATTTGCTGTTTCATCACAGGTTTACACATCGTCCCACATACACACTTTTTTTGTCTGGAATCTGAAATCAAGTTGATTATAGGATTGTTTTTTATTATTGGAACATTCCTTTTTTTTTTTTTTTTTACCAGAATTCCTCCCTCAGTTTAGTTATTTTTTTCATCTAAAGTGAGTTTGTTAGAGATGTACAAGCTGAAAGGATTCTGGCAGGAATAGGTGGGTGATAGACCAATGCCACAGGCACCGGATTAAAGAGAAATAGAATTCGGGCATTATTTTAGTAAAGGAGCCTCAGAAAAAGTAGAAACAAAAAAAGAAAGTCTACAGGAAGAAACACAGAGAAATGGCAACTGCATTGTACAAACAGAAATACATTTTCAGAGAAATAAAGGTCTCCAAGCTCCCAATTTCTTTTTTCTACAAAAGATACGGAACAGAGGCTCCCGTACTGAATGTGATGATCAGGGTCATAGGTCAAACGCCCCCAAATATCCCCTAAACTGTATGCAATATATCCTAATATATCAGCATAAAAGTATCCTTATTTAAAATTCAAGCAGACGTGTAGTTATTTCCATTTAGTTTTCATAGCTTTTCATTACCTTTTACATGTTTCCACAATGATTGGCAAGCAATGTGACAAAATAAAAAGTTGCTTAGCTTCTGTTATGTGGTCTTCCTAATAGAAGAGTATTTTTAATCCTTTCATTAAAGGACATTCTAAACGCTGAGCTCATCATAGGTGAATTTAACAGGGATACACCCTGGTTTGGTTTATTGGTTATATTGCAAAAATTATGTTTGAAAATGTGACCTGTGTTACTCATATTAATAATTATTGTAATAATTACTTGCTTTATTTATTTAAATTTAAATTATTTGAATTTATTTATCTGGATGATCACTGGTCGGGCTCTCTCAACTTGCACCCCCAACGGCCTACAGCTACCTTTGCTCCTTACAGTTTAATTGTTAATTATTTGTTATTTTAGTATAAAAGAGCTTTTCTTTTTTTTAATTGAAGCTCTGCTTGTTTTATAAATAAAAGTCAAATACAATTAAATCCCAGCTTTACAACATTTAAGACATTGCTCAAAGACTCATACAGGCTATAGGTCAGGGGTGGGCAATCTTATCTGCAAAGGGACGCTGTGTATGCAGGTTTTTGGGGTAACCTTTAGGTCAGCTGTTCAAACTTAGGTGTGAGGACTCTTCAGCCAAACAGTCCTCTAATCAGTAATCCAATTAGGGAGTTGCAGCGAAAGCCCACATACACAGCGGCCCTTTCTGGATAAGATTGCTCACCCCTGCTATAGGTTGATTCACCAAAAGAGAGTAAAGTGTCTTTTTTCTGTAACAAAGGCTGCTCTTCTCTCCCTAAGCCTTCCGAGTTCAGCTGTGGTCCTAAAAAGAAAAGAAAATAAAAAACCCTGAAAGGAAAGAAAGGAATAAAAGTCAATGGGGACAGAGATCAGCAACAAAAAGCTAGAAACCTGCAGGAGAAAGTGATCAGAGACATCAGAGATTAGACTCCTTTGGGAAACTGTGGCCATTTTAAATGAGAAAGTTGTCTTCAGCATCACCTGAGAAGGGTAGCGTAGACGACAGGAATGACAGCTCTCATTGCTTATAAACTCTGGCTGTTATTGAGTTGTCACAATTTTTGGGGCTTATACTCGAAGGTTTACATCAAAGGTTTGGTGCCTTCATGGCCAGGCAAGGCACGCAACAAAAATACCTTCCATTATTTGGTTTGAAGTTCTTTTTTTAGCAAAAATGTTAAAAAGACCAAAATAATATGAAGTATCGCCCAAATTCTGGCAGGCCTCAAATTGCACTTTATCTCATCATTTGAAGACATCACATCAAATTTCGCTGGTCTTTTGGTTTCAAACACAAGCACAGACAATGGATGCTTGATGGAAGCACACAACACTATGTGTATTCATTCTCAGTCAACTGAATGTTGTTGTTATTTTTCAAAACTTGTGTGGGCCTAAAGCCCACTTCAAGTTTAATTCTGTAATGTATTAAAGAAAAAAAAAATCCAATTAATCTAATTTTCGAGTAAAGGATCAGTTATTATTCTTCCAGAATCTAACTGAGCAGGAACAGTGAACGTGAGAGAGTATGGATTGTGCATTATGGAAGCTAACAGAACCGCCAAGCATCATGAAACTGACAATTAGAAAAATGGAAGTAAACCAACAATGCAGAGATACATATGAAAATAAAAACAACATCATGAACACAGAAACACAAAATAAAATTCTTTTCCCGTCTCCATTTTTGTGTGCTGTTGTGCAGCGGTAAACAGAAACTCACTCCCAGGTGCCCCGCTAGGGTTGGTTGTGGAGAGAACTACATGACTGGGGGTAGAAATATTGGTTACGTCATGGAGCTGGCTGAGAATGGAGGAGCGGCGACGCGCGGCGCCCTGAAACGAACCACTTCTCTTGAAGGTACTCACTACCTCCATCTGTGGGAGAGAGAGAGAAGGACATTACAGAAAGGTCTCTTCCAAGAGCTGTAATTACAGTCTTGGGCACGTAGGGGTGCAGGATATCAGACTTCAACAATATGTATGTAGGAGAACAAAGAAAAGAGGAAGTTTTGGGATATCAGGCGATAGAAATTCCTAGCAGCAGCACATTGAGTATCAGAAGAGAGAAATGTAAATTCCCATTGCCATTGTGGCTGGTTATTGATGATTCCTAATCAATTAATAGCATGGGGATCTCCACCTTTCAGTTTTGTGAATTACTTTTGTGACTTAGTGTCATGTCCTATTCACAAGGCAATATTAAATTTACCACATGAGTATCAGCTTAGGGCTGCGCCATATGGAAGCTAACGGAACCGCCAAGCATCATGATTTTTTTTCCCCGTATCAAACGAAATTGGTTATTATCACAATGTAATTCAAGTCTTTATTTTTTTACTTGAATGCTCCATTTTTACTTTAAATTCCTGTAGAACTGCCCTTGAACAGGCTAATATTGAATTCACTGCAAACTGAAAATAAATCATATTAAACAACTACCAGGTGGAACACTCAAAAAACTTTTTAGAAGATCATCTTTCTTTTTATAAGAAACAAACAAAAAAAGGGTCAGACTGATCATTTCTTTTAATTATTACCAAAGCCGATACACAAAAAGTTATTTAAGCAATTTTGGTTGGTAGCTGCACCTGCTAATATTAATTGAAAAGAACTGTCCTGAGTGCAGGTTTACCCTTTATTTTTAATAAATAAATCATACAAAAAAGCATGCATAAATCATACATGCAAATAATATATAAATGTCTGAATTCAGTGGGCTGACGTCAGACCACTACACATACCATATGTTTTTGGATCTGCTGGAAATCTTTTGACCTAATCAGCCATATATAAAAAAATCTGCTTGAAAACTAAATACATTTCCGCTGCTTCTACTGCATTGTAAGGGTTTGCTTTTGGAAAGACTGCAAGTTTGTTTAACCAATAGTGAAAAAGCAGAACAAACCATTTTTGCATTATAGGAAGGGAAAGTAAAATTGTTTTCAAACACCTATGTCAAGGAAAATCAGGAAGATAAAAGGAGAAGTGACAAACTTAGTGAAGGCTGTCAGTTTGACGATGACGTGCCTCATCAGTTAGCTTGCGTTTCACTTCCATCCCATCGCAGCCTTCTTTGTATGACATCACCACATTAACTAAAACCAGTGTTTTATGTATAGAGGCAAGGTGCACAGATTTTGTTGTGCATGACATGTTAAGGGACATGTCATAGATACAAAACATAGGAACATGCTTACCTGCAAAGGCTGTACAGAGCAATGTAACATGCCTTAATTTCATAATGCTTATGATGATAATGACCATAATAATAATAAGAATAATAATAAAAATATCAATTAGGCTTGATCTTTTTCATGACCTTCTGATCACAGGCATAGAGAATTAGCCCGCAGACCCACACACGTCCCTTGACTTGATGGGTGGAAGCCTTGAGTTTAAAAATGAGAGAAAAAAAAAACGGAGCAATGTGGTGATGTCATGCAATGAAGATTGTGATTGGCCAAAGAAGTGAAACGCAAGCTTCTCCACTGTTGACCCAGTGACACTCGGCAGAATCAGGATACCCGTTGTCTCTGACTCCCCCGTTTCTGGTCAAACCTGTCTTGAGTGAATTTGAAAGGATAGGTTTCTTTTGTAAAATCAGTAGATTTGAATGTATAGTATTCTTTACTTAAGTACTTTTGAAACCAGACATTTTTGATAGGCTGTGAATGACACTGCATTGTAACTGCATTGTAATTTTGTATCTTAAAAGATACAAAGAATCAACACATTGGGAATCTGCCAGTGAAGCACATCTGCTGCTCTTTTTAGGACACTATGATAAAACAATCATTCTGTTTATAAATTGTTGCTTATTTATTGAGTAATTAAACGTGAGTAATCTACATAAGTAAAATTGTTATTATGGTACTGAATACTTTTCAAACAATTACAGTATATTGGAAAAAGAGACAGGGGGCAATTAGAAATAGACTTTGATAAGAAGAGACTTGGATAATTTTACATTAAAGATGGAGAGAAAAGCCAGTCCGGAATGGTAAACCTGAAAATTGGGAGGCTTGTTAGGACCCTTTAATTTTTGTTTCTTGGGGTGCTGTGCTCTGGAACGGGGGCAGTGTGGTGCATACCTGAGTCTGGATACGGTTCAGGCCCCGGAACCAGAGAATTTGCCCACGTCGCAGCTCCCGTTCGGCCAGGTCAATTTCCTCCTCATCATCTGCTAGCTCCTCATCAAATACCTCATCGGTGGCTGGACCATGGCCAGCCTCTTTCAGCCATTTCAGGTGGCTGGTGGGCACGGTAGCAATCACCTATGACCATGGCCACAATGGATAGAGAGGCATTAAACACAGGAGGGAGGGGAACAGCCTGCTATATTGCATATATACTGTACAATACTCACAGAAAGTCTTCGGACAAATGCTTAATTAAGTATAAATACTGCAAATTAATTGGTTTTATAACAAAATAACTACTTTATTCATTGATTTACAATATATATATATATATATATCACAATATAAACAACCAGCAGTTAAGTAAAACATTCATTTCAAGTAGTAATAAATTGAAATCCAAATTATAGTTCTAAAAGAGTTAAAAAATTCATTGACAAGCAGTCGAATTGGGGGCTTATTAATTTCCAACATCTTTTCAATATCATAAAACAGCAAACATTTGTCTTTAGTATCCCTTTTTGCAGCCAAATACTACAATTGCAATCATTACCAAAATGGCATGAAGAGAACTGAATTAGTCAAAGAATTATGACATATCTGTGTGGAAGATATGTGGCTATATGTTAAACATTGCTTGTCAATTGACTTTTGTTATGAAACCAATACATTTGCAACATTTATAGAAAAATTTAGAAACCTGTTGACATTCACATATACTGACATCCATATTGGAATGGCTCTGGGTGCTGTGTGTTAAATATATAAAACATACAGCATGATTCATAGTACATATCATGGGAGTCAGAAATAAAAAATATTAATAGAAATTCAGGTTATTATTTCAAAGTCAAACAACCAGTTGTATACAACATATGTTCCACCTTTTTTTGTTCTTAACTTCCAGCAGAAAGCCCTGCTGTCCCTACCTGCCCCCACAACAACTCCCCAACACCCACAAACAGACACCACAGCCACTGCTCCATGCTGAGAGGGGAACAGCTGAATGGCTTCCCTCCAAACTGCACAATCACAACCTGCGCAGAAAAAGACAGAAAGAGACAAAAGGAGCGAGAGAGAGAGAGTAGGAACCTTTTTATGCAAAGGAATAATCTTCTATAACACAACCTGTTTTCTGTTCAATTTAAAAATCGTAAAAACAGTTTAATTCAATTTAATAAAACTATAATAGCAATATCTACAATAATCTATGAGGGCAACATAGTGCCTAAGGAAACAGGTTGTAATTTAAAAGGACTATGCAATGTCAGTTTGGGTTTTGAAATAAGGAAAACACCAACCCTCTAAAATCTTAATACAGAACTTCTGAGACTTTCCAGGTAAGAGGATGAAGAGGAGAGAGATAACTATGACCAATACACAGAATATACAGTGCAGAAACAGTCAAGTTGTACTGGATTTAATCACTTTTTCTACCTGCACGGCAAATGTCCCCAACACAATACTGCAGAAAATGGGGTTCCTAAATATTCCATCAAAGACATTTCTCTCGCCGTGGATCTTGCGGGCATTGATCTCATTGAAGAGCTGCATGAGAACAAAGGTGTTGAAGATGATGGTGTAGTGCTCTGATGGTGGCGAGTGCAGGGGGGCATTGCGTCCACTATCAATGTTAAAAATCTTCTCTCCTGTTGTGTAGAAGAGTGGGACAGAACATTAGCTGAAAAGGTTTTCCAAGAGCTCAAAAACACCTAAAACAGCGAAACAGACATGAGAAGAAGCTAATTCTACAATATTCACAGACTGAAGGAACCCTGTAAAGAAAAGACCAGCTGACACCTTTATAGCAAATAACAGACTTTCTCCCTCACACACAATTGACAATCGGTTATCAATGTGACACCTAATGGTGACAGCCAGGGATCCTACAATCCACTATGCTCCTCAGTAAGTCTACTTTGAGAATCTCCAACCCAAACCATCCCCATCCTCTCTACCTGCTGGGCCCCCCACCAGACTGGAGTGAGATGCACCTGCAAAGAGCAGTGTGAAGATAATGATGAGCTGGTATACACCATGACCCAAGATGTTCTTCATCATGGTGCGGGAGATGAGAGGGTTGTTGCGGCCGTACGGCTTGCGAAGCAGCAAGGCTTCAGTGGGTGGTTCGGTGGCCAAGGCTAGGGAGGCGAAGGTGTCCATGATCAGGTTCACCCACAGCATCTGCACCGCCTTGAGAGGGGAATCCTTGCATAGAGAGTAAGGATGCATGTCACCAGTGGCTCCATTACCACTTTGATGAACAGTTTTATTTCATTCTCATTAAATGACAGCATCGTTTATTATCTGGATTTCAACAGCTTTACGAGCTTCATTTCTAAAACGCTTCAGGCCTTAGTCACTGGTCACTGGAGCAGTTTCACAATTTACAGTGAGGTACAGCATAAAAACAAAGCCTTCTCACAAGAGGGCTCCAGTTTTTCCTTTAAACTGATAAAATCCTTACTTCTGAAGTCTAAACAAGCTATGGCACTTGGCAGCCCTCACAAGATTGGTAAAACATATTTGATTTTCTGCAGTGAAAGTGATCCAATTGAACAAGACTGGGCTTCACAATTAACCAATAAATTAACTCTTCTTGTTAGATGAACACCTGCGATTCTTCCTTCTTGGGTTTCCATATCAGTAGTGGTAGACAAGACAGTTATACCAAGTTCTGTTATCAAGTGTATTATGAATGTTGATCAACCCTCCAGAAGAAGCTATACCTGTGTGATGCAGGCACCGGTGAAGGCCACAATGACTGCTACAACATTGACAGTGAGCTGGAATTGTAGGAATTTGGAAATGCTGTCATAAACGTTGCGTCCCCACATCACAGCCTTCACTATGCTGGAAAAGTTATCATCCGTCAGGATGATATCTGATGCTTCCTTTGCGACATCTGTGCCGGCAATTCCCTGCACAAAGTGAGAATAATTTAGGTAAATTAGTTAAATAGAGCTTAAGATGTTAATAACACTCATTATTGCTATTTTTACCCACCTTGTTTTTGTCAGGGTCTGTGCCCATCTTTCCCTGCCCCTATATGTCTTGTCCCATTATGGCCAGCAGGTGTCACTGGTCACCCTGCTTCCCCCCCCCCCCCCTGTCTTTTAACCCTAGTCCCTAGTATGTTTCCCTGCTCCCTGGGCTGCTGCATAACCCAAGAGATTGAGTGAACAGTTCTGAAGCTGCCACTCCTTGGTCTTGAGTTCAAGACTCATTTTCCAGTTAATTTATATTTGGTTTCATTTTTCTTTAGTATTTGGTATGTTATGGTTTATCTTTGTGTTCCTTTTTTGGTTTACTCTGCATGTGACCTGTTTTATTTTCATTCTACTTTTTCCTAGTTTTCCCTAGTGTTACCTCTCAGTGTCACCAGTGTTTTCTAGCTTTCATTCATTTGTTGATTTCCATGTCAGTAGTGGTAGGCATGAGTTATACCAAGTTCTGTTATCAAGTGTATTATGAATGTTGATCAGCCCTCCAGAAGGACAAATACCTGTGCGATGCAGGCACCAGTGAAGGGACAGGTCTTTCCCTTGTTTGCCCTTGTTTTCTGTGTGGATTTAAATACCTGCCCCCATATTGTCCTTTGAGTAGTCACTGTTCATGTTACTGTTTGTTTGTAGATGTTACTGTGAATTTGATTTATATATCTGTTATCTGTTGCCCTGGGGTCTGTTTCATGAAGCAGGATTTCTTGTGTAGCTAGGTAACTTTACAGATTTAGTCTGGGCTAAATTTAAGTGGATGAAAATAAAGTCTATTTAGCCCAGACTACCTTAAATCACACTACCTTAAATCACACTACCTTAAATCACACTACCTTTTAGTTCAAGTTTATTTTTTTTCCTGTTTTATTATTGACCACCCCGCCCCATTTTTTTGCTAATAAACCCCTTGTTGCTTGGAACCACACCACTCTTTTCCTGCCTGCGCCATGCTCCCTCGTCACAGTTCTGTTATGTCTTAGTATAGCTTTGTTTTACTCACCATAGCAAAACCAACATCAGCCTTTTTGAGTGCAGGTCCATCATTTGTGCCGTCCCCTGTCACAGCTACCACCTGACGGCGCTCCACAACAGTGCTGTCTATGATGCCTGCATGACAGACAGTTTTGTATTTGTCATTTTGTATCTACCTAAGTATTCTCTGGAACTAGCATATGGCCCTTATGAAACGAAATATTGAATGATGACTGTTAACAGAGCATTTAGTGTTTAGGGTTCAGAGCAGACACACAAACACTGGTTGGTTATGAACAAGGCGCATGTCCTCCAACTTGCCTTTCACTAGTGTATGTTTGTCTGTTGGGGACGACCGCGCCAGAACCCGTAACTTCGGCCAGATTTTGTCAATCCGTTCCTGCTCTATCTGTTAAGGAGAAAAATGGACGTCACAAACCAAAGAAATTTAATGAGGAAAAGAACAAAAATATATGATTAATTCATAGGAATTTATAGTAAAACAAAGGAAAATGCATATGGAGTATAATGTATAAATGAGCATAACATACTATATGCAGGATTTAACACTGACAGTATTCATTTACTCCAGGTGAGGAAATTGAAAGTTGAATTAATGGTGTCAATTTTGCTGTGTATTAATAATATGGCAGTTGTGTAAGTTACATGTAAGTCGACCCTTCCATATTGCAGGGATTATTGGCAAAGGCAACCTGCGATCTGGGAATAATGTACGAAATTATTTAGTCCCCTTCGGTCTGAACATAGCAAGCATGCAATTGGATCGAAAAGATACGAGAAACCTTAGATACAAAGATTACTGTGAGATCACTGTGGGACATCATGCGAGAGGTTGCCATAAATGTGCTACCAAACCAGCAGTGTACGTATACTTCATGCATGTATGAGTATGTAAGCTTTTTGTGTGTCGTCTGCTGGCCTTTATATGTCATCTCTGGCTTTTGCAAAACTCACAAAAACTCCTAAAAAAATTCCCATTTAATTTTTTTACCCTGACATACATTGAAACTGTCATCAGGAAAGTCACAATGCAGAAGGATCAACTGTACATTACTGCAGCGGTTGAGAAAAAGATGAACATCTAGTGTAAAACTTATTTATTTTGTAAAATACCTCTCCTTTCTCATTCCTGATGTGCCGGTTGAAATCCTTGCCTTCCAGACACAGGAAATCATCCCCTGGCTGGATGATGCCACACTTAGCGGCGATGGCACGCGCTGTGTTGATGTTGTCACCCGTCACCATGCGCACAGTGATTCCAGCCCGCTGGCACTTCCGGATGGCATCTGGGACCTGGGGGACGAGGAGACATCTCATCTACATATACAGCTTACCCTGAACTTATCAGTAAAACTCCAATATCCCGAGTATCTAAAATCATTAGCTCATAGAAATCTGACTCATAAGGATATTCATAAAAATATTCAAAAGTCAGACGGTTTTCTTGTTTGGCTGTAATTCTAGTCACCACTACAATAATAAGAATTGTTGTACTCAGTAATTGTACTAAATTCCCTACAAATGAGTGTCCCATATCTGCCCCTTTATTAATATGATGAACTCAATTACTGAAACTCGTAACACGATAACCCAGAATGACAAAGAAGAAATGAATAAATTCAGAAACTGCTGCTTAATATTATTTCCTTCTAAACAGTTGCTCACAGCTCACTAATCAGGAGTTCCAAGTCCTTCCATGATCACTCTACCAAAGAGGCTCCCCTCCAATTACAGCCCACTTAGGAAGAGGATGCCACCATTCCTTCTTTATCACAAAAACCCAAGGCTTCCCAGTCATCCAGCGCACCTCAGGTCGAACAGGATCCTCAATGCCCACTACAGCGATGCAGGTAAGTTCTCCCACAATATCTGCTTCGGCATCCCATTCGGGTTCTGGGCTGGCAGGCAGGTCTCTGTACGCAATGCAGATTGTGCGCAGGCCATCACAGGCCATCGGCTCAATCACCTTCTTCACCATGTCATCGCGGTCACGTGGACGGAAGTTGTTTACCTCACCACTTGCCCCTAGAATGAAGGAACACCTGACAGAGGGACAGAAATGGTATGGAGAGAATACACAGGTAAGGAACATTCCAGAAACATTCACACTAATACAGGTGAGGAATACATCAGAAACAGTCACACTAACACAAATAAGGAATATACCAGAAAGTCACGCTAACACAGATAAGGAATATACCAGAAACAGTAATGCAGAGAAGGAATTTACCAGAATCATTCATACTAACACAGTTGAGTAATATACCAGAAAATCATGCTAAAACAGATGAAGAATATACCAGAAACAGTCACACTAACGCAGATGAAGAATATACCAGAACCGTCACACTAACACAGATCAGGAATATAGCAGAAACAATCACAGTAAAACAGGTAAGAAATATAACAGAAAGAACAACGGTAACACAGATAAGGTATATACCAGAAACAGTAACGCGGAGAAGCAATTTACCAGAAACAGGTAAGAAATATAACAGAAAGAACAACGGTAACACAGATAAGGTATATACCAGAAACAGCAACGCGGAGAAGCAATTTACCAGAAACATTCATACTAATACAGCTAAAGAATATACCAGAAACAGTTATGTTAACGCAGATAAGGAATATATCAGAAACAGTTATGGTAACGCAGATAAGTAATATACCAGAAGGTGTGACGGTAGGTCTTAACTGATAATGAATATACCGGAAACATGCACACTAACACAGATAAGGAATATACCAGAAACAGTCATGATAACACAGATAAGAAATAAACAAATGTTTGGTTAATTCGGTTAAACATGGTTAAAGGATCCATTTCTTTTTAATCATCATGTATCAGCTGTTATAAACGCCAGTACCGATTTATCTGCAATTAGCTCGTATCGGCCGCTAACATGAGCAGGCTGATTTATCGATCAGGCTCTAATAAATACCCCGACTCTCACCTAAGTCCGACAGCATGGTAGAGATTTTCCGCAAAGCAAACCTAATTAAAGACAAAACAGCTTTAAAAACAAGTCAGAGATCTTTTAGAAAAGCAGACCAGCCGTCTAAACTTAGTCGCTAAACAAAAATGCAAGCTGTCACTCTGACGGAGTGGCAGAAGTCAATAACTGCAAAAAAAGGAGTTTTGGCTAAAAACAACATGTCTCTGCTTCTAAAGAATCTGAAAAATGACACTGCAACGATATGACAGAAAGTCTTGTGGTCTGATGAAATAAAGTGGAATTTATTAACTTGAATATTAAGCGTTATGTGTGGTATGAACCTAACAGCGCGCATCAGCTGCATAACAGCATCATCCCCACTGATAATGGGCGGCAGCATCATGTTGACCCAAAGCACACTGCCAGAGTGGTTTAAGATGAATGAAATTAAACTCCTGACCTTAACTTTTTAACATCTTTGTGAGTCCTAAAAAATGCTGTTCACCGCAACTCCCCAACAAACCTGATACAGCTTAAGAAATCTTGCAAAAATGAACAGGTGTGTCTTGCTCTTTAATGTTGTGCAAAATTAATACACTTATCTAATAATACCAGCAGCTCTAATACCTTCCAGATGTGGTTCAACCAAGTACTGAATAGTTGTTGACAGATGGTTTTTGGATTAATTTTTTTTTTTAACGATTTAGAACTTTCCTTGAGAAAAGCTCTGAAAAAAATAGTGGTCACTTTACAAACAAAAATTCCCAGTGAAATAGGTGAAATTTATTTGTTGGGGCTTAATACCTTTTCAAGGCACTGTACATATACTGAAGCATAATTGTACAGATGCACAAATATACAAACATTGACTCACTTTTTGAGCATAATTTCAGAAGCGCCCTTGCTGTAGAGACGAAAGGAGCCATCGGGCAGCTTCACCACGGTGCTCATAGACTTGCGGACGGAGTTAAAGGTGTAGACCTTGTAGAGCTTCTCCTCAGGAATCTGCTCCCGGACTGAGGCATAGTCCCTCTTCAAGTCCAACACAAAGCCTAGCAGGGCACACTCTGTCTTGTTGCCCACCTGCTTAGGAAGGCCACCCTCCGTGTCTGGTGACTGGGCAGTGTGGAGTGTGTGGCAGGGAGCAGGGGACCGCATGAGAGGGCACATGGATGGGAGGGTACAGGAAAGAAAGGAAGAGGGGTTCAAAGAGTGCCACACATATCACACACCAGACAGGAGGATACATGAACTTTCCATGAACCAATATGATTTCAGAGGCACAGAAATGTTTCTTGCCATGTCAAGCTCCAGTATTTGAAGTAGCTTTTAAAAGCCTTTATTCCTGCTGGTGTTATATTAGTTGCTAGTTTTGGTGTAAGGTAATTTCTGGGGGACTGGGGATCACACTGGGGGTGTTTTTTCTTATGGAGAGAGTCAATCCCATGCTGGAGTACTCATCTTTGCAAAATATGTCCTCGCTTATATCCAATAGGAGAGGAAAATGTATTGTCATAAAATTTGAGTACTGCAAAACAAAAGCTTTTCTTCTTATTCCAAGACCATGATAAGAATAAACTGAACAGAAGCTGATGGGCAAATAAGAAAATGATGTGAAGAGCAATGGACCTTCTGGCTTTGTAATGAGACCAGGCTGCTCACCATGACTTTGGAAGTATAGGCACTGTTGATTGCAATGCCGCTGACCAGCGTTTCCAGGGTTTTGGGGTGGATCTGGTCAGAATCAGGGATCTCTCGAAAGTGCTGGTCTCCCAGGTAGACCTGCACCACGGTCATGCGGTTGGTGGTCAGGGTGCCAGTCTTATCGGAGCAGATGGCAGTGGCGTTGCCCATCGTCTCGCATGCATCCAAGTGGCGTACCAGGTTGTTGTCCTTCATCATTTTCTGGAGAGAGGAGGGAAAGCTGATTTTAAATCCCATATGAAGTTTAAGGCCAACGTTTTTTTTTTCCTGATCGAGCCCAGCAAAAGAAATTATACTGAAGGGTGAAAACGGGCCCACCAACCTACATCAGACAAGGACAAAACCAAATACACAGAAGGATGTATTAGATAAAGACAGATAGATGTGCTTATTGGGCTCAAGCCCTGTTCTTCTCACCTTCACTGAATAGGCCAGCGAGATAGTGACAGCCAGCGGCAAGCCCTCTGGCACGGCCACCACCAACACAGTGACGCCGATGATGAAGAACTTAACAAAGTACTGCACATAGACGGGTGTGCACTCTGGGAGCCAAGCCCGCCGCTCTACCACAAATGTCTCGATCACGAAGTACAGAACCAGGATGATCACGGTGATGGCAGACATCACCAGACCTAGAGAAAACGCACAAACATGCAAACATATTCCTACATAAACACAACTGGCTCAAGACAGACACTCACTGTGCATACTAAGAAATGTACAGACGATACACTAAGAAAACGTGGACAGTGAATTGCAATCCGGTAAACACTGTCCTGCTGGAGAAATGCTATATTAGGCCAAAGTCCACAATTAGTAGGGAGTAAGGAATTTAAAAAAAAAACAAATGTTGACTGTTTTTCTCAGGCAGCTGTACGCAATTGCTTTCATTTGATTTCAGCTGGTTGCCTTAGACAAAAGTAAAACTGGACATAGAATTCAGAGTGAATTCAGTGGAGATTGCAGAAAGGTTAGCATTTCATCAAGTGACTTCGTACTGACCACAGTGAAGAGGGTTGGGGCACGTGAAACAAGATGAGCAAAGGGTCCGAGACAGGAAAAAAGGAGAGGGAGGAGAAATGATGGAGCAGAGTGTCATGTGCAGATAGGTGTCCCCACATCCTACACTTGTGTTTTTGGGGAGGAGCTAATTGTGGTGACACAAGGGTCCCCTTTGCTAAGAAACAGCAAGGAAGAAAATGCAGGTTGATGTGTCAAGGGGAGCCACACAGAAGGTGACATTGATATAAGATGGTTACAGGGTCGATATAAGATGGTTACAGGGTAGCAGACGGGGTGCCCGCCCTTTCCTCTTACCCGCCTTCCCGATCTGCACCGCCAGCTTGGTCAGTTTGCCCTGCAGCACAGACTTCTCCTTTTTGGGCACGCTCGCTTTCTTCTTTTCCTTCTCTTCCACTTCTCCCCCTTCCGCACTCTTCAGTGGCTGCATCTCCATGGCAATCGCCCCATCCTGCTTCTTGGCTGATGTGTGGGCGTGGCACAAATTGTTTATTAATACTATAAATGCATGTCTGCATTTAAGCAATATGTGGACGGTTTGTGTCAGAATTTTATATTAATCATTTTAAAGGGCATGATGTTAATTTTTAAAGCTATAGAGAAATTCATAAAATCCATACTGAGAAAAAAATGGCTTGACAATATGTCTGACAATATTATTTTAAAAGTATTTAAAGAAAAAAAACACTAATGCAATTATACTGATACAGATCTATATCAGATTATATTTCTGTCTTTTGTGTTCTTACAAACACAGAAACACAGATACGAAAAATTAAGAAATTAAAGACTGACACAAAATACTGTGGCACAAGGATACCTCTGTTTGAGGTAGCATAATAAAAACCTTGATCAGGCATTGTGTATGTTGCTTTATATTCCTTAATTTCTGCATATTCTTCCCAGTTTTTCCTCTAAAATGAATATCGTTTAGACCCATTATCCATGGTCATCCATTTAATTAGCAGGCAGCGGCTGACTGTTCCTTCTTTGGAGATTTCGAGCCATTCAGACCTGTTACCTTTAATTTGATTGTTCTCCACTGTTCCATCCTGCTGCTTGCCTGTGAGTGGCAGAGAAACAAAGAGAAAGACAGAAAGTGACAGACTGTGACTGGGTGACAGAAAGAGCAAAGAGAGGACAACTTGACAACAACGTGATTACAACAGACAAGAGTGTGTAAGACGACATGGATGGTGCAGAAACAGCACCCCAGCACCAGTAAATGGCTACTCAAATTGTGACAATAACAGATTTTGGGTAACCGAGATGTATGTAAGCTTCAGTCACCCACTGTCTCTGTGGACGTATTGCAGGAAGGTTGATGAAAGTGTCATGGTATTGTGTATAAGTGGACATTTTATCATGGCTGCTACAAATGTGATAACTGTATTCTTATGTTTCAAAATGACATAATTCCTATGGCATACTTGTACTTCATCATTGTGCTGCGTGTGAATGGACAGCCCAGGAATCTCAGTGTGACTGTCTTGCCCTGGGGGCAGGAAGAGGGGTCACGTACCATTAGTGATGCTGCTCTGTTTGACTTCGACTGCAGCAGGTTGCAGTGTGGCTGAGCTATTATTGCCCTCTGATGGGGTTGTGGTTTGGGAGTAGGCGAGCAGGGCAATGAAAGCGTTTTTAATGAAATAAAAGGGGGGAGAAGGGAGTGAGAAACAAAGAAAACAGTAAAAAGATGAGCAACAAAAACAATGTAACCAAAGAATGAATTGAAACCATTTCTGTGCTTTTAAAAGTATTATCTGAATACTTCTGGGGTTCTGGGAAGACATTTTTTCTTTAGTTCCAGTTGTGACACTAGAGTTTGTTGAGAGGGTGTGAGCATGAAACAGGATAACAGCACAATTCTTAGCACGTCAATACTAACCGTATGAGTGTGTCGCTATGTATGTAGCATCTGCTAAAGTCACCAATAATCATCACTTGTCTTTCTAGCAATTTCAGAAAATTCTTCATCACCAGCGCTTCATCAGTCATAGTACCAAAGTTCAGCAAACTCGGACAACTGGACAATTGGTCAGTGCCAAACTGAATGAATTTTAAAAAAAAACATTGACATTGCATCCATTTAGTACACATTTTTGTCCAAAGCAATATAAAAGCGAGGATCTGTAAGCAGGATCAGACAGCGTTCAGGATCAGGAGCAACTGGAATTAAGGACCTTGTTCAAGGGCTTGGTGCTGATATGATTACTATGCTGAATGGAAGATTTGAAGCAGTAACCTTCCAGCCATGGGTACAGACCCCTAAGCTGCTGAGCCATAGACTACCCCACAATGTCAAAATGCCAGTCCTTCCATGAGCAGGCATATATACACATGCCACACAGACGAATTCATACAAACAGTGAAGAACAATATAGACACAAGGCCACTCTCTATCACTCCCTCCTAGAGCAATAACATTACAACAAACTAATACGAGAAAAAAAAAACAACATAGATACCTAAACGCATAAACACAAACTGGTCTTGATAACTACGATATTTTGCACCAAAAGTACCATCCACTGTTCGAAGTGTGTCTCTCTCCAGCACTCAATAATTTATTGCTATGTGCAGTGTTTCCACTGGGAAGAATTATTCAGTAGCAACCACTCCACCAGTCACATAGAAAACTGGAAGTGAGGCGGAATTATCCATGAGTACAGGCCCCAACAACTGCCTCTCCAGAACAGCCATTTACTTATCTGAAGCTGCTCTTTAATTTCACCGGTGCTGAAATACAACTATTTGCTCCCAGTCTCTCTGCAGCACTGTCTGTTTGTCTTGTACATTTGCAATATTGCAATATAGGTCAAAGTAGAGATTGGTACCAATCCAGACCTATTTGACGGATTGGGTATCAGCAATATGTGACCGACCCTCGTCCGATACTTATTTAGGTTTTGGCAGTCTCTAAAAAGAAATCTCCTATATCTTGTTAAATTTATTTGCACAATCAATTGCACAACAGAAATTTCCCGTGTTGGATGTGTTTTTTGCTGCATTCAAGCTGAACGCTAACGATGCTTCTCACCACTCAGTGGGTGTGATTGCAGTGAATCCCGCCTGATGGGGTGTCATGCGCATTCCTTTCGTAGTAGGGGGAGCTTAAGAACATCAGATAAGAGGGTGATGATCTGGAAGTATTTTACGCTTTTAACAACAACTAGTAGCACAGCGATCTGCAGTCTTTGTAAAAACCCTGTTTTGAGAGGTGGAGTAGCGTTTAGTGGAAAATACCACTAAACAAAACACACAGCTTGTGATAGACGAGGGGTTGCTATCGCAACAAAACAATGTTGTTGCCAGTGGGAGAAAAACTGTGGGCCATGCTATATCCACCACTTGCGTATACTCTCTTTGTGAGATATTCCAACTGAACTGCAAATTCCTCAAAAACACTTAAAACAAGACGTTCAAACGAGGTGGAACAGTGTGTCATGTATGTCTGTAGTAGCCTAATTAAAGATTTTTTTTCATCTATTAGTTAAAAAATATTAATAATGTAAAAAGCATAAATATATACTTATTAAAATTAAAAAGTAAAAAGAACTCTTATACTGGAATCTGTATCAGTATTGGCAATTGTGTATCGGAATCGGATCAGAACTGAAAAAATGTGGATCGGCCCATCCTTAGGTCAAAGTTTGCTCTTTCAACTTTAGTGTACAGCTTCACATTCCACACATATAAACAGCAAATATATGCTGGTTAGTGTTTCAAGCCATGATTCAGAAGTCATATCTGTTCATAAGTACAAGTAAAACGTCCATCAAGAAACGCATTACAGGTTGAGTTCTGTTAATAGAAGATAAGGTAAACATGAATTCACGCCATTATTTTACATACTGTACCTTGGCTAAAACATTTCAGACTCAAATCCTCCTGCACACATTTTATGTTACCAAACAATTCACGTGTTAAGTCAATCAGAGTATCTAATTTATTTCCATAAGCAGAAATAATGGAAGTGTATTTTTTGTTAACTTAATAAACAATAACTTGTATCATATGCTTAGGACAGTCTTCCACAAGCTTCTCACAATATTTTGCTGGAATTCTGACCCATTCTTCGTGACAGAACTGGCGTAATTGTGTTAAGTTTTTTCAAGTCCACAAATTAATGTTGAATGTGGAACTTTTGGTTGTGAACACCGGGTCATTATTTTTGGTCTGCTGGAGAAACTGGATTTATGATCATCTGTTTAAAACATCAGTAACTGGTGGGAATGGAACAGAGGAGGGATGTTATGAACACTGTTGTGAGGAAGCCAGAACATAATGGACAGTGTACATACTACAACCCAATCAAGTTTAGTTGACTGAGGGCTGCGTGGACCAGGATTATGTATAGGAAGAACTGCATCAATCATTTTCTGAGCAGCAAATGCCTTTTTCTTATTGACAGCCAAAATAATAATCCTGTAGGTCGATTACACAGCAAAACTGTAAAATGGCAATGGTGATTATTCTGATCATATTGCATTATGTATTCTTATTTACCTTACACATCCTGATATTGTACTTACAGACAATCTTACACAACACTGATCACCATAAGGCTACTATGCAACCAACTTCATCCTTTAAATACAAAACAGCTACCGATTTTTGTACATGGAATATTAAAAGTCTTGGTCATGGTAAAAACAGTAAAGGCCTTCTACATGACTTAGTGGACTAAAAAGTCACTGTTCTAATATTTGTGGAGGGGGTCCATGTTTTTTAAACTGCGATGCCATCTTCAATATAAATATTGCAAATGATTTACAAAAAAAGAATGGATACCGTCTGAGGAATTTGCATCCTGAGACCTTTTACCTTTCTTGTCTTTCTTGTCCTCCTCCCCCTCTCCAGCTCCCAGTAGGGTGAAGATAATCCCAGTTTGTGAGTGGACTCCAACAGCAGTGACCAACATCCTGCCTGAACCTTCCATGACGTGGGTACCTATAAAGAAAAAAGAAAAGTGACCAAAGATGTTAAATATACTATGCCTGTTAATTGACATGTATGTATTTGGAATACATTTTAATTATACTACTACATGTTATTACATATAAGCCTCTGTACAATATCTTACTACTTCTAATCCTCAGCTGACACTGAAGTTCCACAATTCATCTACACTTCTCAACTAAGGTTCTGAAGGCAAAAGCAGATCGTACTGTATCTATTACTTGGCAGATAATATCCTTAGCCAGGTGTAATAAAGTAGCTACTGAGTGTTTATGTGGCAAATATATATTTATGGTGTCTTTGAACTGTTTGATTGGAGTTATTTTGTTTGACAGCTTTATTTAAATTTTAACATTGGAATGATTATCTTTCTGAAACGGAATATAAGAATGGTCTGCTTCAGTGATTGGTGGTTTCATGATTCATCAGTCTGATTTGATGGTTGTATTTAGATATTATAAAATATGGACTTCTGGCCTGAAAAGTTTATCATTGTACTTAAAGAGTTTCATAAACTTAAATTTGAAAACTTAAAACTGAAAAACACTGCAATTACTCAGGTTAAAATAGAAACCTCCTTAACTTGTTAACACTATATGCAAAAAATTATAAAAATTTAGATAAAACAGGTTATGCGGATGTTGTAGTACATATATGCGGAACAGCTAGGGGCTTAAATGAAACTAGACGCTGTTGGAACATCATCAATGCATTCCCCAGGTGACCCCCATTACCCCTCTGTCATCTAATCTGTAGCTCCCCCACTGTAGGCTTGGACTGTACCTAATTTTTCATACTTTCACACTCTCCATACATTATACCAAGATATATGACACAGAACATCTAATTGACTTAGGGGTCACCTTAGCCAGCCAGATTCACTTTGTTGCAGATGGGGGTGCTGCGCTGTCGCAGTGTGAGGGAGGGGAAGGGTCTCGACTTGCTCATACAATTCACCCACTGGGGTATCAAAATTAACACATTTAAAGTTAATGTGATCAAATGTTTTGACTACAAAGCAATGTATCCTCTCTTTTGGGAAAGAAGCCTGAGCCAATGCAGGAGGGAGAGTGATACTGCCTAGATCAGGGGTCTCCAACTCCGGTCCTGGAGAGCTACTATCCAGTAGGTTTTCTATCCTACCCGGCTTCTGATGAGCCACACCTGTTCTCAGGTAAATACCTGGAGCAGGTGTGGCTCATCAGAAGCCGGGTAGGATAGAAAATTGTGTTCAGTGTGAGCAAATTTCTTTTTACGGGTGCAAATTGGAAAGTACACATACAAGTACATATGGCACTATTCTGACTCCATACACCTGACACCAGAGTACCTTAGGCCGCAGCTTGGTGAACGTTTTTGTAATCGTATCGTTGGATCTGTGACCGCATGTCTTGGTCACTTCGGTGATGAAAGGAGCTAGGCTGTCAACTGATCACCATCTGGTGGTGTGCTGGATCAGATGACAGGGGGAAATAGCAGATAGACCTGGGAGACCCAAATGCATGGTGGAGGTGTGCTAGGTGTGCTGGGAGCCCAGGAGATCTTCAATTCGTACCTCTGGCAGAACTTCTCTAATATCCAGAGTCTGGATACATTTAGCCTGAATGGGCAGTGTACCAAACTTCAATTGCTGAGGTGGCTTTGCGGAGCTGTGACCATAAGATTGTTGGTGTCTGTTGCAGTGGCTACCTCTGAACCTAGTGTTGGACACCAATGGTAAAGAGACCTGTCAGCCTGAAGGAGGAGGCCTTCCGAGCTTGGTTAGCTTGTGGGAGTCCTGAAGCAGCCGACAGGTACCAGCAAGCTAAATAGTATGTCGCTTTGGCAGCTGCTCGAGCAAAAAATTGGGTGTGAGAGGAGTTTGGTGAGAGAATGACTTCTGGTCAGCCTCAAAAAGATTCTGGCAAAATGCCAGGTGACTCAGAAGGGAGATGCATGAATTTACCCATACTGCTTCCAGCAGGGGTGGAGCACTGTTGACCGCAAATGGGGATATAGCCAGGCCATGGAAGGAATACTTTGAGGACCCCCAGAATCTGACTGACATGCCTTCCTTGGAGAAAGTACAGGTGGAAGGCTCAGAGGAGAAATTAACTATCACTAGAGCTGAGGTCATTGAAGTAGTCAAAAAACCCATCAGTGATAAAGCTCAGTGGGTGCATGAGATTCACTCTGAATTCCTGAAAGCTCTTGGTATTGTTAAGCTGTCTTAGCTGACATGCCTCTTCAACTCTGTATGGAGGTTGGGGACAGTGCCTTTGCAATGAAATACTGGGTAGTGATCCCAATCTTTAAGAAAGGGGACTGGGGGATGTGTTCCAAATTCAGGGGATCACACCACCCAGCCTCCTTGAAAAGGTCTATGCTAGAGTAATGGAAAGGAGGCTCCATCTGTTGGTCGAACCTTGGATCCAGGAGAAACACTGTGGGTTCCCTCCTGGTTGCGGAATGCTGGCCCAGCTCTTAACCACCGCAAGCAGGGTGGGGGGTTCATGGGAGTTTGCCCAAACAGTTTCCACGTGTTTTGTGGACCTGGAAAAGGCATACGGTCGTGTCCCTCAGGGGGTCCTGTGGGGGGTGCTTCAGAAGTTTAGGATACAGGGTCCATTGGTACAGGCCATTAGGGCCCTTTATAACCAGAGTGAGAGTTTGCTTCGCATTTCCCAGTGGGAGTAGGACTCTGTCAGGGCTGCCCTTTGTCACCGATTCTGTTAACCTACACCAGAAGTGGAGGGTTTGGCTCGGTTACCTCAGGATCCCATCTTTGCTTTTGGCAAATGATGTGGTCCTGTTGGTGTTGTCAGTGTGTGACCTGCAGCATGCAGTAGGGTGGTGTTCGGTTGAGTGTAAAGTGGCTGGGATGAGGATCAGCACCTGCAAGTCTGACATTATGGTTCTCCACAGGCAAAAGGTAAATTGCCTCATCCAGGTTGGGGATGAATTATTCCTCCAAGCAGAGGAATTTAAGTATCTTGCTGTCTTGTTCACGATTGAGGGAAGAAGGGAGCAGGAGATCGACAGGCGGATCGGTGCAATGTGAGCAGTTATGCGGACACTGTATCAATCTGTCGTGGTAACAAGAGAGTTGAGTTGGAAGGGAAAGCTATCACTTTATCAGTTTATTTACGTTATTACCCTCAACTATGGTCCTGAGCTTTGGGTAGTAACCAAAAGAATGAGATTGCAAATACAAGTGGCAGAAATTAGTTTTCTTCCTATGGTGTCTGGGCTCAGCCTCAGAGATAGGATGAGGAGCTCAGACATTCAGAAGGAGCTCAAAGTAGAGTCACTTCTCCTCTTCATTGAAAGGAACCAATTGAGTTTGTTCAGGCATCTATTTAGGATGCTTCCTGGATGTCTCCCTGGGGATGTGGTTCGGTCATGTCTAATCGGGAGGAGACCCTTCGAAATTTGATCAGGTCCATACAATGTGCCTACAAAGTTTGCTGAAGATCTGGCAGATAATTTTTGAATTATCAGGCTGACAAGATCAATTATCTGAGGCTGTCCCATTCTTTCCCATTACTATTTGGTGCTGCTTCAATTTTTATCTCAGAATTTGATTAGTACCAGATCTTCACCCTTACAACGTGCCTGCAAAGATTGAAAAACATCATGCTAAGGGGACCCGCTGCTTCAGTTTTTTGGACAATTGTCTCAATATTTTACCATTTCCAGAATGTCACCCATAAAATGTGTGTGCAAAGTTTGAAAAAATTCTGTAAGATACTTTCGAGTTACTGTTTTCAGAAGACCATGTGTTTTCTATAGCTGCCATTTCCTTCCTTTGTTGCCACACAGTGCTGCTGCTTCATTTTCCAGGCAATATGTCTCAAAATGAAATCAGGTGTAGATCATCCATATAATGTTTTTATAAAGCACTAAGAAAGATGAAACGCTGTTCGACTTGTCACATTCATAAGATGAAATGTTGTCTGCTTTTACCCTTCCCTTTGTTGCCACTAAGCAGCGTTTATTCAATTGTGACATAATTTATCTCAAATTTTGATCAGATCCAATTGTGTTTTCCCATGCGTTTGTAAAGTTGGAGAAAGATCCATTAAACAATTTTGGAGTTATCACACTAACAGGTTCAAATGCCATTTTCTTTGCTATCATTGTGTGGCACTGCTACAACTTTGGGGCAATCTATCTGAAATAAAATGATCGTTTATTTGCCATTTGCAGAAGTATAAATACAGGTACACTGGAATGCTGTGCTTCACCTATCCTGTCTTGCTCTCCATGAGACACACATAAAGGTGAGAGCAAGCTTGGGGGTCATAGCACAATGTCAGCTAGCGTGTAGCTCCCCTGGAGCTGTGGGTGAAAGTAGCCAATGTGCGATTCTTTTATGCTTTTGGGGCAGTGTGTGGTTCAGCAGGTTAGAATGGTATACTCTACTGTATGATCAAGAGCTCACTAGGTCAAATCCCATGGGTGGTTTCAGCAGGAGGCCCTTAAGTAAGGCCTTCAACCCCAATTGCATAATAAATTATTAGTTGCTTTAGATAAAAATGTCTGCTAAATAAATGTAAATATCGGAGCGTTTGGAAAAACGTGACTCCAAATAACCTATGGTATTATGTCATACTACATCAGCAAGATGCAGCACATAAGACAGGGGTACAGGTAATCCACAGTGTCACCTTTGCATGGTAAAATAGTTGACAAATGAGACCCCAGGTGTATCAACTGCACTCATTCTCCAGCTTGTCCTTCCAGCCAACAATCCAGTTACCCTGGTACTGGAAATCCCCTTTAAGCCCTTATTAGTTTTGTCCCCTGTTTGCCATGAGCAATGCCCAGACCACTAATATGCACTTACAGAAGAGTCAGACCTCAAACGTCCGTTTGTTTATCTCCACATGCACTTTGCCAGTTAACCCAAAGCTACAGTTTACCTGTACCGTACTGCATTGCAGCTGATGGCTGGTGATAGAGAGCAGCCACTCTGGGCCTTGCGGAAAAAGCTGAATTAACTAGACACAGCCATCAGTCTTAATAGCAGCGAGGAGGGACCTTCCTGTGGGAGGGGGGAGGGCGTAATGTATCCGATGTCCAGGCACATAGGAAACAGGCAGCAATGTGATTATTGGCATCTGGCTCACAAGCTGGAGGAGGGGTCTGTCCCTTGATGAAGGCAGTGAGCTTTTTCATTGTGGCTTCCTTGTTTCATGGTGAACCATGACATGGTGCTTAAAGCACCTAAAATGCACATCCTATGGGTTGTATGCCACGGTTTTCAAAAGACAAAACATGTGAACCCAAACACACGCATGCATACATACAGAGGTACAGCAGGTGGATAGTTCAGGCCCAGAAGGTAAAATCCAGACGACAGTTTTGTTTCAACCAACCAGTTGAGTGCTCTGTGACTGTGACTCTTTATACTCAATTGGCTGGTTGAAGCAAAATCTTGGTCTGGATTTTGGTCGGGATCTACAGTATCTGGCCAAGCAACTTACCAGACAGCAGCATGGGGTCTTTGTCGGCAGACTTGCGGACGTGGTCAGACTCTCCGGTGAGAGAGCTCTCATCAATCTTCAAGTCATTCCCTTGGATCAAAATCCCATCTGCTGGTAAAAGGTCACCTGGATGGCAGAAGGTGAGAACTGTGGCTAAACACTTTGTGCCCAAGTAAGGGCAGTTATGGAGAAACATGCTATGTCACATGTGGCCACATCCTTTGTTCAGTTTGTTTTGTCACTTACATAATGACATAAAGCCATTTGAAATGCCAATGAATTGAATGAAGAAAAAGTAAAGATGACCAATAGTATATTGAATAGCATATGTGATCCCTGGCCAAAGAACAGCATCCAATGAGTTTACACAAAGGACTTACACTGCAGTAAGCCAAGATGCCCTAGCCTAATTACTGTAAACCCCACCCTCCCTGAAGGAACAATACCAGACTGTTTGTTTTTTCATTGCTATGAAGCCCCCCCCCTGGGATACAATCTACAAACACAGCTCAGACTCAAAGCACATATATGTAATGTGGCCAATTTTTTATATTAAAATATATGTGAAATATATTGCAGACATATATGTCAAATATATGATTATATATAGGGTGTGCTGGTTTTTTCATTGTATCTCAGCATGGAAGTACATTAATGAGCAAATTTTCCCCATAACTGAATAGAAGTAGCCCATTGTCATCAATGAGTTACGGCAATCCACAACAGACCTACCTAGACCACCAATGAAGGCCTGCACCTTTTAGCATATCAAGGGAAGAAAAGAACAAGACCAACCATATTTGACTTGCGCTATGTCTCCCACCACCATCTCAGCCACGGGTATCTGGATGACGTTGCCGTTGCGGACCACGGAGAAACGCTGCTCCTGTTCGATACGGCTCTGCAAACCACGGAATTGCTTCTCTTTGCTCCAGTCATTGAAGGCCGTCACCAGCACCACGCAAATGACAGACAACAGGATGGCTGCCCCTTCAATCCACCCTGCCTCTGCCTCGCCCTCATCCTCCGCACCCCCAGACCCTTTCCCACATACTGGGGAGGGAAGAAAAGAGAGGCAGTGTAGTTAGGCAGTTTTAACAAATTCTTGGGGGCAGGGGTAATATCTGCAGGTCCCTGTTGTGTAAAAAATACATTTTGATGCCATTCTGTACTTGGGTCTGAAGTAATATTCAACGTATCCCCCTAGTATGGAATCAGTGGTGGTTTTTAAATATAAAGGTCAGTGCGATGGATTTTAAAGTGATGAGGGGACAGTCTTGTCATTATAGAGAGAATAAGTGTTTGTGGTTATTATAGAATGCTGATACTGAAACTTGTCCTTGTGAGGAAATTGTTTTACTGTATATCCCCTCTTGAGCTCCTTGAGACACACAGGTGAAAGCAAGTTCTGAGGTCAGTGCCCAGGGCCAGCCAGTGTCCAGCAACCCGGGAGCGATTGAGGTTATGAGCCTCTGCCTGCCATGCGATTCCTAAACCACAGGGCTGTTATTGATAAGTGGGAAGGATATTATGTGTAATATGCTGTTCGTTCTGGAAATCGGCTTTGGGGCTGTGGATGGCTGTACCTGTGTATGGGACGTCACTGTAAACCCACCAGCCAGTCAAGCTCACCTTCACTCTCTTCTCCTGGTGGTTGGTAAAAAGACAGTCCGAGGGAGATTATGGCAGCCATCTCCAGGATGATAAGTGTGACGTCCTGCAGAGCCTCCCACACCAACTGCAAGAAGGTCTTGGGTTTCTTTGGTGGAATAAAGTTCTGTCCAAACACCTGCCCTCTCTTCTCCAGGTCCGCAGGGCTGTCCGACAGACCTGCAGGCACAGGACTCTTTTAAAGGCCAGCGAGCCCCGGCAGCAGCTTATAGCTAAGAATAGTTCATCCTGTGAACAGCGTAGCACCTGGGCAGCTTGTCATCTCACCCAGCGAAGAATGACAACTGGATGATGTGATTGACAAATATTTAGCAGTGAGGCTAGGGCTGAGCTGGCGTCTCGGTGAGGTACGGGCAATCGGGAACAGTGCAGATGGTTGTGTCAGCATGTGTCTGGCCCTCCATGGCTTGAAAGCTTTGGCAGATTCCTGTGGCCCAACTGTGCACACAGAAGCATCCTCACACCCATTACCAGCAAAATTTGCACACTGGTCCCGGAGGCATCTTTCTGTCCTCCCCTCCATGTGACTTTCTCACTTCTCCACTACTCAGTCTTTACTACATTACTTATTGCCATTGTCCTGTCTTGTCACTACTTACTAAATGTTGTTTAAACCAAAAGGAATAATTTTTATCACACAAATATGTAACCTTTTTTTAACACTATAGTTGTATATGCACTGTATGGACAAAAGAATTAGGACACATCTCTTGATCGTTGAATTCAGCTGATTAATTCAGACCCATTGCCACAGGTGTATGAAATAAAGCAACTAGCCATGCAGTCAGGTTTACTGGCACTTGTGAAAGAATGGGTCGTTCTGAAGAATGAATTCAAGTGCGATACTGTCATAGGATGCCACTTTTGCAATAAGTCAGTTCATGAAATTTTGTCCCTGTTAGATATTCCACGGTCAACTGTAAGTGGTATTATTGCAAAGTGGAAGCGTTTAGGAACAACAGAAACTCTTCAGTGACAACACAGTTGATGGGGCAGTTTTGTGACAGTCCCAATTTCAGGGGTCCCACCTTATGATGAGGGACAGCCGAGAGCAAAGGGATAATGCAGAAGATTTATGCAGTTTACAGAGCATTTGCTACACAAGATAGAAAAATCCAGCTGTCTCCCTCTCCCCTTGGTGTGTCCTTGACAATGCAGCAAGCTGTCTCTGCCCCCCCCCCACACCGCCCCCTTGGATTGACAAAGTGCTTCTAGCAGGATTTATGGTATATAAGGAAATCAGGACTGCTGCTGGTAACAGCAACAACAACAACAGCAATAATAATAATAATTATTATAATAATAATTCCTATCCTGGAAATGCAGCATTACAGTTTTCAATCATGAGTCCGTTTCTGCGAGGGTTGCTTCACCACTGCACAGTATTTTACAGTAATTCAGTGCTGTGAGGAACACTGGTGTCCAACTGCAGAGCTGTAATACACACTGCACAATTTCAAATGAGAGCACTGAATTTTATCTTTTTGAATTAATCCGCATTGTCTGTGTCTATTGATGTCAAATTCATAAAGCATAAATTTGATTTGAATGTTTCTTCCCCAATAAAGCTAAAACCACGTGGGACTCCAGTTTGAACAGAGAGAGTCAGCGAGTGGTGCATGGCGCCCGTGTCCCTGCCTTACACCCACAAGAACACTGATGCTTTTGTAACCTAGCAACATAACATGAAAGCATGGATGAAGAGTGGGAAGTTGGCATAGAAGAGAAAAGAAGGAAGGCTGGTAGGGGCACGCTGCAGGAGAGGTGATTGATGAATGAGAGATAAATTCAATGTGAACTCCTAATGTGAAACCTAATACAGAAATATTCGCTTCCAAGCCCCTGTGCATGGCAATAAATTCATTACATAGTTCAGCATAGATCAAGAAACCAGACCTACAAGGTGCTTTCCATGGCAAAGTGCACTTATTGACATTGCTTCCACAGAAAGAACAGGGTAAATATAGTGGGCACAGACTATTACATCACTGATAAAATCATCTGTGAATAGCAGGTCCTTCGAACATTAGAAAGAGTGCAGGTTGAGTGCTGTGCTATAGAATCAGAAACAACGACCGATGCTTCATTTCTGGGTGAAAATGCCTGTATGAGCATGTGAAAGTCAGCAGAAGGAAAATGAGTGACATAAGTGAGGGTGGAATTGATCAGTCTGGGTGGAAAAGGATGTGATCATGCACACATATGCAACCAGACAGAAAAGTAGCATACTGCAGCAGTGTAGTGAGAATTTATAAAGAGAGCTGAAAAATGAATCATTTTCAGTTATGCATTAAATATATATATATATATATATATATATATATATATATATATATATATATATATATATATATATATATGCATTTATGCAACTCTAACACAAGCAGCATATGTAAGGGCACCACAGCACTAAGGAAATCGACAAAAACTGCTGGAGTTTCTATATTAGGAAATCTACATTAAACCAGCAGTTAAACAGACTTCTTTTAAGAGGCAGGGGTTGTTCAGTGCACTGCACTGTCATAGGCTGCCAAGGGAAGCTGCTGGAGCCTTTGGCTGGTAAAGGAATACAATCAAGCCCAGACAGTCTGGATTTGAAATGACGGCTCAGGGAGTCAGGGAGGTCCCTTGATTAATCCTTATGAGCAGGGCTGCTACACTAAACAGACTAATTATGCTGTGATTAAATGGCACTGTAACAAGTTCAGAGCCACATAGTGCAATTCGACCTCATTGATAGTTGTGATCCGGGACTCAAACTGGATGGCTGACGGACACTCAACTTATATTTCTAGAAAAGCACAAGAATCTGTGATTCAGCATTGCAACACTGCATTATGTAATAACACTGCATTATGTAATAACTCAAGAAATGTTACAAATGTATAGCCTGCATTATAATTTTATATTGCAACAGTAACCCATAATACTAATAATAACAACAATAGCAATAATAATAATGATAATAATAATAAAACAACAAGAATACAATAATGCTAATAATAATGCTAATAATAATAATGGTGGCTAATAACCTTCACAGATGGAGGGGCATGGAATACACAAGAAAGGAGAGTGATGGTCGAAAGACTGGAAATGAAAAAATGAAGTGTCAAATGGCAAACCTCTTTAACTGAAAGTCAAGCAGAAATAATAGAAGAGATGAGAATTCAGATGGATTAAAATTTTAGTAACTCATATTTTTTTGGCCATGTCCAACCAGAGGAGACCCCAGGGCAGACCCAGGACACCTTAGAGAGATTATATCTCTCTGCTGGCCAGGGAACGCCTTGGTATTCCCCCGGAGGAGCTGGAGGAGGTGGCTGGGGAGAGGGAGGTCTGGGCATCCCTGCTTAGACTGCTGCCCCCACAACCCAGCCCTGGACAAGCAGCAGATAATGGATGGATGGATGGATGGATTATGTATTTAGTGGGCTAACTATTAAAAATGGAAATTAATACCTTTACATGTGGAAGTAATATTAGTACTTACACAAACAAGAAAACAAAATACAACAGAAATAAATGCAACTGTCAAAAAGTTAAAGTTTAAATACACATACAGGCACACAAACAACAGAAGATGGTCTGTAAAAACCAAAAGACTTGATTCTGTACAGTTTGTAATAAAGGTAGTGCGACATGCCCTCACCCTCAGTGGCGGAGGTCTTCAGCCGGTGACAGAGTCCCTCAGTGTCACCGTAACTGTCTTGAATCTTCTGCAGTGCTTCAGGCCCCCTCAGCTCCATAAGTGCCATTAGCTCGTCCAGCGTGGCCCCAAAGCCGCCTGTAGGATTGTCCTCCGACGCCCCGCTAACAACCCCACTCCCCCTCTGGCTCTTGGGGTAAAACGCCACGGTGCTGTTGCTGAAATCCCCCATGACTGCAGAGTCCCGCCTGGTAACGTCCTCACTTCTGCTGCCTGTCTGCCTGTATGTCCTCTTTCCGTAATTCTCGTTTTTATTCCGTGACAATTAAGGGACTGATCATTTATTTTTATTTTGTCGATTTATTTGTCTTCCCCAGCTCCTCCTTCCACCATTTTATGACTCCTCCAAAGGGTCAACGAACAAGGCTCCAATCCATTGGGAAAAGGATGGAAACACAGACTGCAAAAGGTCTCACCGCAATCTGCAACCTGGTGAAAAAAGTGAAAAGTAAACAACAAGTAACAATTACTTTTGTTTAATTTAATCACTTAAAAGAGAACAATTCCTAAAAGTACAACAAAAGTAAACATGAGCTTGGAATTCCCGCATCACTTTCCCAAATACAGCGGGGAAAATAAGTATTGAACGCGTCAACATTTTTCTCAGTAAATATATTTCTAAAGGATCTATTGACATGAAATTTACACCAGATGTCGGTAACAACCTAAGTAATCCACACATACAAAGAAATCAAAACAAATAAGTACATTGATTAAATTATGTGAAATAAAGTGAAATGACACAGGGAATAAGTATTGAACACGCTTACTGAAATTTATTTAATACTTGTCTACATCTTTATCTTGCCCATTGCTGTCCTAAATTATATTTATGCAGTCACATGCAATGGGATTCCACAATCCCAATTAATACCTGTAGGCTTAAAAAAGGCAACATCAGCTGAACCCTAAATGCTAGTGTCCATGTTCTGCCTGGGTCCAGTGTGGTGGACCAGTGAGAGCGAGCAGGGAAGCCTCGTCTGCACTAACGTCACATAACCTGAGCTTGGTGCTCTTCTAGCCCCTTGATGACATCACACATCCTGTGGTCTCAGACGATACCCACCTTCAGCAAGAGGCAACATGGTAAACATGTCGGACGACAGCCCTATCAGCCAGCAGCAGCTCTCATTTCTCACCCCACCTGCTTGAATGCCTGGACTTGTAAAGTGTCCTACAAACTTGCTGTGTAATGGCACCACTGTTGTTATAGGACAGCTAGTATTTTTATCACTGTCGAAACCCAGCAAAAGATTCTCCTACTGCTCCAGAGCCACCTGTGCACACAGTTGCTGTTCATCAGTCGACTTAGCGGGAAGCATTTAGTCAGAAATATTCATTTCTGCTCTAGAAGCGTTTTGCCTCTGCTTGTTACCCACACAGATGAGTACTGTGTTATCAGTGACCTGTACACAGCTGCCTGTATGCTTTCTCCAAAACGTGTAATGGTCCATTTAACTTTTGAATTTAATCATTGCATCTAAATATAGGTGTCACCATTGTGACTTTTCTTTCAGAGGGTGTCTGTCCTATTTTAGATTATGGATATTCTGTGCAAAATTTTATTATTTAATCTTTTTCCCAATAATTTTATTTTGCTATAATTTGACAGATGGCTATTGTTTATATTAATATGATGATAATAATAGCACCATATAATAAAGTCTGAAATGAACTGAAACTCCCTTTAAATCCTGCTAGAGGTCATTCATGGTGAATGGTAACAGGACAGCAGTGCACAGAAAATGAAGCCACGACAGACCTGCGGGGTGTGGGATCTTCGCCGACAGTCAGGAAGGCTCCGTAGTCAGTGAGGCTTTATCTGTCTTCAGATCAGTGTGCCAGCAGCTAGTAGAACTCACCTGGAGGAAGGCAGGAAGTATGAGGTGAAATGAAGGCTTATTCTTCAGGCAGAGGTCCAGCCGAGGAATGATCCGTGATGTTTTATTTTACCAACAGTCAAATACAATATCCAGAACTCGTATTTCTTAATCGTCAGAAAACCAGGACAGAACAAAAATCAGGCAAAAGGTCATATAATGCAGGCAGTGCAATTAAACATAGTTGTGAAATAAATGCTCAGTACAGAAATGAACTCACTTAGGACAGACAGATCTTATAAGTTAAAGTAGTACTGAATTCTATATGGATTAGCCTGGATATACACTACCAGTCAAAAGTTTTTGCACACACTGAGATTTTCTACATTTGCATGTTACTCACTTAACATTTACTAAAAATACACTCAATATTTCTTTGCTAACAAATAACTTGACAGTATGCTCACCATTTGAGTATCTTTATTATCAAGAAAATGTCATATATTTGATTAATCAAACTAACCTCCTCTAGCAGTTATAATACAGTACAGTTGTGAATTGTGCATCTCTTTTATCCCTTACGCTTCACATTCCATTTCCCAATCAAATCTGGGAATCAAACCAAATCAAATCTGTCTCCCGATCCTTCTCTCTTCCTCTCTATATTTTACCACAGGCATGCTTAACTCAAAGTGGGCATCACCTTACACCAGTAGTTTGTGCTGTATGGTTGTTGGACTTTCAAAAATCCTTGTTTTTAGTTAAATATTTAGGTTTTCAAGCATCTGTCAGTACACAGTTATATAATTTTGACATGACATGCCCAATAGATGGGTCAGTACAGTTCAGTGATGTAGTCAAGTCAAAACAAACACAACTGAAAGAATGCTGTACTGAATACAGTACTGGCTTACTGACTTCACTACTCCTTGTGGCAGAAATGTGTTGCATGTAGTAGTTATCTGGGGGGTTCTTCGTACATGGTTTAAAACATCCAAGATCAAAGCACTCATCCGGGATCATCTAATCGTGGATACGGTTAGCTATTTCAGTTCTTGTAAGCCACTGGAGAATCAGATTAGCCAAACTGGATTGTATCATCTGAGATACCTGCATGGTCCCGTGGACACTGACTAGGCTATATATATTGAACCTTGATCGGCAAGCGTAAGATTGACTCTCTAAAATGGTGAAAGCAAGCGTACAAGTCTTATGCATTTTTGGACTTCGCAGGCTCCATGGGATTGAGATCTCACTTTCAAAATTTTTAAGACAGGAGAACACAAAAAGAAGGTAAAGCAGAAGACAGTCAATAACCAAAAACAGCCAGGCAGAGGGCAAAAGCAACTTTCTAATGCCAGACATAACCGTCAACTTTTTTGGCAGTGCCCCATAAATCGGAGGAGTGCTGAAGACACATAAAGCAAGGAAGAAGTCCTTCATCAATGAGAAGCAGGGAAGAGCCAGAATAGATGTATATTTTACACCGGTGAACACCCATAAATTGAGAAATGAGTGAAACTTGTCATGCCCCAATAAACCGCTCCTCTCGTGTGCCACGCCCCCTCATTAACCCCAAGTGATTTCCCCGTGTTTATCAGCTGTTTCCGGTTACAGTCATTAGTTCAATGTATTTAATCCGCGTTTCAGTTTGTTTCCCCAGTCCGGTCATAGTTATGTCAGCCCGTGGTTTACGTGCTCCTTTTGTTGCTGTGTCTATTAAACCCCGTGTTTACCCCGATTCTCGACTTCCTGCGCCTTTACTGCGCTCCGTCTTGCACGACACAACTCGCCCGTGTTAAATGTTGCACAATTTACGTACTTCGCGTTTCGCTTAATATTTGTGATCCTTAGCCAGCCAGTTAAAATATTCTGGACTGGCAAGCCAAGCAGGTGAAATCCTTCCACACTGTAATTATAAATTGCAAGGTAGCCTAAGTTAATATTTCTTGCTGGATATTAGTCACACACAGCTTACAGGCACACCCTCAATCCTCCGTTTGGGACATTGCTCTTCAATGCACATTCTGACACTGATAACCAGCTCACACTTGATATCTTCAAAAACATTAATAAGCAAATTCAGATGTTTCGCTTAAAATATATAGTAGGCCTGTTTGCTGTAATAGTCTAGAAGTATTGAAATATTTCTATATTTTCTTTCCTGTTTCCATATTTATTTGAACTTGGACAAATTCCATGCTTTTCGATACTGTGTTGAAACCCTGATGGGATGACTTGGATTTAGTCATCCTAAGTTGGTATTTGGACATTCTGTCCATGGTACTTTAAAAGTACTATAAGGAGAGTTGCTGTCTTCATTTCAATCTCCGTCCCCTTCGAAGAATGTCTTAGATTATATCAGTGCCTTTCATGCTGCTCTCAAGTTTCCACTCATTTCGGTAGAAAGTCTTGCTTTGATGAGAAGTCAGTGCAGTGTTCAATTCATGTTGGGGTTGTTCATGTTTTACTATCATTACCTGATTCACTACTCTACTACTCTACTAGTTTTCAGGACCCTATGTCTCTGAATTATGGTTGAGAGAGATTAATTAATGTTGCAATGATCCCCATACAAAAAGAAAGCCATCTGTCATGTATATATGCTTAAACTGTATGTGCCCCAATCTAGATCTGAGATCTGCCTTACAGCCTTACCTTCCTCTCCAGGAGCTGCAGCATCCTATGAGTATGTTTAGGTAATGACTGTATTCCTAACTGCACCTGGTCTGCATGCAAAATGCCCGTAACTCTCCTATCTAAACCCTCTCATTTGTCAGATTCTACTCAAGATGGACTTGTACATATTATTAAGAAGTAACCGTTGCTTTTCTCTGTAAGTCCTTCTAGGCACTACAGTCATCAAATATGACATAGATATTGGTGATACAACCCTATGAAGCAGAACGTGTATCATGTTTATACCACCAAATTAACATGGTGGGATGTTTATCGCACCAAACATGCCATTATAAAAAAATGAAAGTAAATACCATTTTGAAAATGGTCTTGTAGGCACTAGGTTTAGTCCATGATTTTCCCCGCATTTATTGGCTTTCAGGATGGATGGAATATTTCACTTCTGTACAGATTACGGCTCAGTGCTGTTACGACTCAATTGTCTTGCAGATCTGCACTGCCTTGCTGAGTTGGCATATATAGGACCCTAATCCCTCATACTAATACATCAGCATACCTCTCCTTCTCAACAGACCTTTCAAGCAGAAGACCATTATGATACATATGTCTCACTAACTGTGACCAACAACCTTTTATAAAATTCTCTGCAACTGTATATGTGCAGGACCCCTTGACTGTTCTGTGCCTTGTTTTGATTTCCTTTTCTCACAATTTATGCCTAGATATTGAGTTAAGGAAGATACATGCAATTTTATGTTTGGTTAGGTTATCAGAGCTTGTTTGTTATTTTGGTCTGTTAGCTCCTAAAGTTCTTCCCCCTACTCCATTAATAAAACAGAAAAACAAAGTACTGGATTCAGATGTAACAATATTCTCTTCATCTTTTCTCCTGCTTGACAAAATGCTCAATTAAAACCATTGGTGCAACTACCATTATTAATTCTAAGGCTTGATTTCTGAGATAATACTAACCATTTTCAAAAAATATCATTAGAAATTAAAAGCATGGATTAAGAAAGTTACATGTTACATTATATGATTCATGACATCTCATGGTGTGACATTTTGTAGAGAACAAAGGAAGGTGTACATCAAATGATTCAAACCTATAGGATGTTTTCAGTGTTTTTGCCACCTTTTTGTCTATATTTATGTGCAGAATTGTTACTGTACCTTGTTACAGTAGCGGTTAAGGTACTGCTGGTCAATGATCTTCGGTGCAGAATTCACAACCCTTTGTACTTCCTTCCTGTCATGAGCTGTGGCTCCACCACACTACTGTATATTCTGTATGTAAATATTTTGTATTCCATGGAGACAATATTGAGCAAAAGTAAGTGATTTGTCAGCACTGCTTTGTGTCTGTTGACACAGCTCACGGCGACCCCACAGACTTATTTGACCGGCTCTCTTGGTTTTCAACTCCTAAATATTGCAAAAACCTACAATACTGCAATTTGAACTTTTCAGCCCTACAGTACTTTCACAAAAAGTCATTAGTATTGTATCATTATTATGTATTGCATCATGTTAGATGATGCGGCTGAGTGACAAGGTTAACCTTGATTATAGCTGTGATTATTTTTAGGAATCGTAGAAAGTAAAGTCAAAGTGATGGCAAAAACAGGCTAGACTACACCGACAAGCCTAATGACACACAGGCCTATCTATGGCTAACGTCACATTATTGGGTGAGTCTATCAAACCTGAATGTCTTCTTCTCAGTGGTGCTGTGGTGATTTAAGTTCTGATTTACAACATGGACTGATAGATGGAAATTTTCATTCATGTTTAATGTGAAATGTTTTCTTTATTTGGATCCCATCTTCTGCCATATTCCTTCCAACATATTGCCAAGTACTCAAGAAGGAAAAATGTAATTGATGTTTTTTAATAATCAAGCAATCAAGTTTAATCAAGTAATCACGATAGCTTTGCTCCATGTGTTATTTAATTTGGAGAGGAAATACTAGTATGAGCAATTGCCTGTGAGTAATTCTACACAATCTAGCATTAAGGTAAACATGACAATCAAACACCAAAATCTGAACTTAGAGGTGCAGATTCAAAGTTATGTGTCACGTACAGGACTCTGGGTAAAAACACATTTACTGGCTTTCACATTTCCATTTACTCCATCCATATTGTATCACATGTCCTAATTTTGCAGAGTTCAACATGTCCCTGCATCAACAAGGGAAGGACTTGCGTTTCACTTCTTTTACCAATCATGGTCTTCGTTGTATGACATCACCACATTAATTAAAAGAAGTGTTTTCTGTTAAGCAGCAAGATGCACAAATTTGTAAAGTAACTTTTATTGTGCATGTCTTTTGTTAAGGGACATGTCATATATACAAAACATAGGAACATGCTCACCTGCAAAGGTAAGGTTGTGTCTTTATTTCATGATGATGATAATAGACAACAACAATACGGCTTGAACTCGTGAGCTTCTGATGCCATCCACCCCCCCAGTCTTGAGTTTGAAAATGAGACAAAATGGACCAATATGGTGATGTCATATAATAAAAACTGTGATTGGTTAAAGAAGTGAAATGCAATCCCCTCCCTTGTTGACCCAGGGACAATGTCCAACTTGACAAAAATCTATTGTTTGCTCAAGATATCTTATTTGCACAATATAATTTCTTGTGTGCACGAGATTATAAAAATATATTGCTTAGCAACTTTGTGGGCTCCGTAATTAATACGTCAAGTATGCTATTTGACAACAAAGATGTCAGTGTATTGAATGGACATGTCAGCTTAAGATATCTTTACCCTATATGTATAACAGTGCACATGCCAAAATGGGTAGTTATCAATGTGTTTATTATATAGAATATTAGCAGCAACCATTGTGACCCTGTATTGGACTTTGAAGTTGGAATATGGATGTCAGTAGCTACCTTTCTAATTCTTGTAATGCATATCATAGACAACACAACTGCTGTCAAAAAACATCCCTGAATCACAACTACATCATTTTTATTTTAATGTTCAACATCCATCAACTGAAAATAAAACAATGCCAGGTTTTCCTTCCAGATGGCCTTTGATAACTACTGGACAGCACACTGCAGGACACAGGTAATCAAATCAAAGTTTATTTATCAAGTGCACATCAGTACAGCATACAGTGAAATGAGTTCCAGTGGGACTTGGAGCTGCTTACTGGATGGGCAGCACAAGGGCGAGATGCACAAAAAAATGTAGAGTACGACAAAACCAGGAAAGGGGCTGAAACGCCAAAGCAAAATAACCACAAAAAACCAACAAGTTTCTACGAGTAACTACGAGTTTCAAAACTAGGATTGACAATTTGATATACACCATACTGCATATTTGTTTTATTGTAGAGGGATTCATATAACACAGAAGCTGAGTCTTCTTATATGGAATACCTCAGTCAAGGTGTTCAGAACATCCAATTTAATGGAACTGTCTCAATTTAGTTGAAAGCAAATAATTACTCAGATTGGGATAATGTGAAATAATTAGACGGAATCACATATTCTACACCAGCAGTAAATTTGGATGCTGTTTTCAGCTACCTTTTGTTACTTTCAGCTACTGTTTCAGATTTAATTCTGTAAACATTAATGGATGTTACTTCCAGAAACAGAACATATTAGAAATTAATTTAAAAAAAAGATTATCATAAATGAATCCCCTGGCCTACTAATTGTCAGTGATCTCTCTAGTCTGGGCTAAATAGACCTTATTTTCATCAACTTACATTTAACTCAGACTACCTTAAATCTGGCAAGTTATCTGGTTAAGCAAGTAATCCTGCTTCGTGAAACAGGCCCCATTTTTCAGAAAGTATCCCTGTTGATAAGTGACGCTTGACCGTATAATGGATAAGGATGTCACCTCAAGGATAAAAGTGTGCCGGCTGAATTCACCCACCCAAAAAAGAAAAGATGGTTATACATTCATTTTGCTTATTAGTGGGCATCCTAAAAATCCAAGGAAATCACACCCACTATTCACTACACGCTCAAGAACTTTTATGAAAATATCACCCTGTCACGTCATGTAAAGACATTTCCACAATAATTTGTGTTTAACACATGAGCTATGAAATTCACACATTTTTATTTGCACAATTTACATTTCTTACAAATTTACACAATTTACTCAGCTCACCACCACGACCAGAGAGTAAATACTCTGGTAAGAGTAATGGGGGGGGTTATGCATTTATGTACACTACAACTGGTGTATTAACACAAAGACCATAGAAAGTCACTGTTCCCCTCATCTGGAATATTTAAATCATGGATGACAATGATGCTCCAAATGCTAATTAATGATGGCAACCACGCCTTCAGGTGCAGAGAGAGGGCACAGTACAACTCTGCTAGAACCAGACTGAAAAGAAGCATCATAAAAGGCAAATCAGCATACAAGAGGAAGACTGATGACCACTTCCACAACAACAATATATGGCGGGTGTGGCAAGATGTCCGGCATATCACTAACTACAAGCACAGCAAGCTCACAGCTGTCGGGGGGGATGCCTTGCTGTCCGAGGCACTTAATTGCTTCTTTGCCCGCTTTGATGTGAAAGAACCTAAGCCTCCAGTAACCACACTCTCAAAGTGCAGGAACACGAAGTGAGGTGCATGCTCAGGGCAGTAAACCCAGGAAAAGCTTGTGTAACTGGAAGGGTGCTGAAGGAATCAACTCTCCTGGGTCTTCACAATGATCTCCAACCTTTCCCTGTCTTAATCCATCATCCCACCAAGCCTGAAGTCCAAGACTATCATCCCACTGCCAAAAAGGCCTACCATCAGGAGCCTTAATGACTACCACCCCATCACACGTACGCCGGTCATTATGAAATGCTTTGAGAAGTATGCAGTTTGCATACAGAGCAAACAGATCTACAGAAGATGCCAGAGCCACAGCACATTACATGGCTCAGACCCTTCTTGAATGCCAGGGGGGGTTTGTGAGGCTGCTCTTTGAGGAGTTCAGCTCTACCTTTAATACCATCACTCCCAGCAAGCTGGCCACCAAACTAATGGTTTTATGTCTTTCTCAACCTGCCTGTGGATCAAAGCCTTTCTGACTGAACACTCTCAGAGAGTAAAGTTGGCCCCGATTTCTCTTCTACCTTGAGATTCAGCTCCAGTTCCCCACAGCGGTGTGTGTTGAGCCCACTATTTTATACCCTTACACACATGACCGCACCCCTACCAACTCTAGCAACACTATCATCAAGTTCACTGATGACACAACTGTGGTGGGATTCACCTCAGGGGGGCGATGAGTCAGCATACAGGCATGAAATCCAAAGGCTGTCAGTGTGGTGCTCAAAGAATACCATAGATCTGAAGACCTTTAAAACCAAATAACTCATCATAGACTTCAGGAGGAAAAATCCAATCTAGATCCTATCAATGGAGATTGTGTCACATAGTCGACATCCTCTCCTGGAATATCCAACACCACCGCACTCCTTAAGAAGGCCCAGCAGCAACTGAATCCTCCTGAGGATCTTATGGAAGAACAACTTGGATGATAAACTGCTGGTGTCCTTCAACCGCTGTTCCATGAAGAGTGTGCTGAGCTACTGCATCTCTGTACGGTTTGCCATCCGCTCCTCAGAAGACAGGGCAGCATTCCAGAGGGTCATTTCCACCAACCAGAAAATAACTGGCTGCCCACCTCTCTCCCTTGAGGACAGTTACAGCACTCGCTGTCTCAGCAGAGCTACCAACATTCTCAGAGAGTCATCTCGCCTGGGATATCACCAGATTGAACTGTTGCCCTCTGGAAGGCACTACATGGCCAGCAAATCAAGAACAAACTGACTCAAAACAGTTTTTATCTTAGAGCCATTATCTCAATCAATTCGGTTCAACCTTGAACACTCTGTCCCTCATGTTACATGTTTATGACCTCACCTATTATTGTGGCTATGGTGGCACTTCATGAGCTCTTTGCTGTATTTTCTGAACCAAGTAGATGGTGCTCTCTGATGGAAAAAAGGGCTCAAAGCATGTCCAAAACAAACCAGGGGCGCCACCTGGATGTGGTCTGGGGTATTGCTGACGGTTCATGAGGGGACATTTTGCCCCTCACTACCTATCAGCATGTGCAATATTTTGTTAAATATACTGCAGTAATGTACAATATTTTCATGTTTATTATGAAACTGAATCACAAGGAGTGGAATACATCTATAATTTATTCTATTTCAACATATTTATACATTTGACTTAAATCAGTTAGGCAATTAAAACATACTCATATTGTTATATTTACACTTCACTGGAGGAATACACCTACCCTATAATCTGCAGCTTCCAGTTATTTAGTAGTCTATATAGAGGCAGAATGTGCATTGAGATTAATGTACTATTTTATAGTAATAAAGTTATAATATAAAACATCGTATTTATCATATTATCTTAATTTGTCGTCTCAATGATTTATGAATTAGAAGCACTCTGGCTTCTGCGCTCTAAGGTTTTGGGTCCAGGTTCTGCCTGGGCTGTCTGTGTAGGGTTTGATGTTCCCTCTTCAGGGACTTCCTCCCACAATCCAAAGACATGCAGTACAGGTGTACTGGTACCTATAAGTTGTCCATATTGTATTACAGTATGCCACATCCTATCCAGAGTGTCCCCTACCTCAGTCCCTGTATTTCCTGGTATAGGTTCATTGCTAGGCTATACCAAATAAGTGGGAAAGGCAAATGAATTGCTGGATTATTTAAAACTATGGCATAAGTGTATATGTGTCCTATTACAGGAAACAAGGCAAAAAAAACTATTCCCCTTTAATTACTTTTACTAAAAACGTTCCACCGTAAAAATGGACTTTTGCATTTTTACATGTGACTTTTAACGTTTCGTTGCATTATTTGTTTTGATAAGGTAATATTCATGATTCACAGATGCACGTACACAGCAATAACTAAAAAGATATGAATCTACATATACGAACATGAAATCTTGCCATAGATTTTAGTATTAGTTCCTTTTAGTGCAACTGCTAAGTCTAGCATGTCAATGTAAAAACACCACGTACCCTCAATGAACATTGGCGTAGTACCGCCTTCTAAACGGGCAAGAACATGAAGACCAACAGCAATGCAAGTGTCTGCGTGACGACCAATCGGAAACGGCCAATGGCAGGCAGGCATGGAGCTGACCAATGCGCCGCCATCAGCCATCATGTGTGACTGCACGAGATCAAAACAGCCCCCCCCCCCTCCCGCCTTGCAGTAGCCTGACAAACATGCAGCGGGCGGTGTAGGTAGTGCTCTGCTCTGCATATGTAGGAAAACAAGAACGGTGACAGCTCATAACCTTTTAATTATATATATATATATATATATATATATATATATATATATATATATATATATATATATATATATAACATTACAAGAACATAGTCGACAATTAAAACGAAATACCCTTCTGCACTGCACCTTCAAAATTTCATTTTTCATATTCTTCTCCGCACAGTCACAAAATCAAGCATGAGGTAGTGAAATGTGCACATTTATAAAATACCGACGGTGATAGTGATCGCGGTGATAGCTGCAATCACAATTGTCATTATCATTACTTTTTGTTGCCGTTGTAGTGGAAAATGCAGAACATAGCATGACTTTGCGCCAGTTGAAGCGATAAAAACGCAGTACCCCTCCGCAAGGTTACCGGTATGTCCTGAGCTCGAGCAGCATCTATTGCTTTCTATAATCATTAGTAGTATTCATAGATATCTATTAACTCTGCTTTGCATTGTAACGCACACAGGACGCCAAACATTACATATCCTGCTAATAACATGAAACTTAAAAAAGGCGTCTACAAGTAAACGAATAAATACTCCGAAATATTTGTTGCAAACTCGGGGCGGAACATTGACTGCATGGTGTCCAAATACTAAAATAGTCGTAACTCATGCTATTACAGTCAACAAATATCAGTGACCACAAGTATAATTATGCATATACATGAATATGTGTCTCCAGCCCCGTAGATGGTTTTTAACGTGTCGCTAATTGAACTTCAGTGGTCTCGATCGTTGTAAGTATATTATGAAACTACACATTAACGGTATAATTGTAATGGGACAACGAGCAAACTGGACTTTGCGCGCGCTTGTGTGTCTATGTATATATCTGTCTTTGAAGAAATATCTACACACTACATGCGTAATATTTCATTGCATAAAACCAATATTCCAGACTAAGAGTGTACAGTTAAGTATAAAAATGAAACACATCCACTTACCAGGCCATGCTCCAAGGACGTTAAAGGGTTAGCAAGGAAATACTGTGAAAATCCAGTAAAAACATCTTAAAACAAATGCAAAATAAACAAAAAAACCATAGGACTTAAAACGACTCTCAATCCGTTATTTTCACGGTAGCGAATACAGTGCGGTCGCTCGTGCCGAATTTATCTCATACGGACGAGAATCAGTGATGGAGATACCATATTAAATTAGCGCAGTAATTAATGCATTCGTGGGGAAATTCATGTACTTTCTAATCTAATATGCTTTTTCTTCTGCCGTACAATAATTTCTAATAAGGAACGCGCATCGGCACTTGGCGTTGCGAAATTTGTGATCTACATGCTGATGGAGAGCCGTCGCTCCCCGGACTGTGTGGACCGTAAGGTGGTAACGGCACGCGAGCGGACGCTGATGCGAAGGGGGGTCGGGGCCGTGCGGCTGATGCCCCCCCACTCTGCCTCTACATTGTCTTTCCGTAGACATAGACTACATCACGTCCTGCAGTTAACCTCAAAGGGAGTGGGTGAGTTGGCGGGGTGTTTTAGGGGGTGAAACAGAAGAGAGTCAATTAATAAAAATATGGGTGGGTAATGACGGAATGTGAATGCAATAGTTTTTGACCATGCAGGGTAAATACAATAAGGATGTCTATCAGAACCGATACTAATGGTATTTTTTTCTTATTTTGTAATCACACCAAAAATGATTAATTAAAACAATGTCATTAATTAAAAAACAACAATTGAAACAATAAAACAATATATGTACGGTTTTTTAGGTGAAAAGTATACTGCTGCACATGAATTACTGTGAGTTTCCAATGAGCAAATTACAATTAACTACTCTTTACTGTTCTCTGTATCCATTTGGTTGACAGATGCTTTATGTTGCATGCATTAGGTGCATTCTCCAGTAATGTACACAAAGAGCCCATAATATAAAGAGGCAAATAGCATCCTTATGTAAGTATATGAGTGCTATTACTGGTAGTGCCTAATCCATAATCTAATCTGCAGAGTAGCATAAATTTAATTTGCCTATTTTCGTGTTGATATTTTTGGGAATTCGGTATCATCATTCCAGTAACTTGAAATTTTGATAACTGAGTAATTAAGGACTTATTGGACGTACTGAAGAGGAAGAAATAGTAATAAATAACAAATAAAACATTTTGCCTGAGAGTCAAGTCTTAATATTTTCCGTCAATTATAAAAATAATTATGTATTAATACACATGGTATTAACCTCGAAAGTCAATATCAAAATAATCCATCAGTACCACATATATCAATAAGGATCCAATTCTGTAAAAGATGGAGACATGTGGAGAAAGCATGTTATATTGAAATGCTAATTTAATTTTAGCTTTATGGAATTGATGATAATTTATCATGTCCGATTATTATTATTTTTTTATTCTGGAGAATCTCTTAGCACAGGAGCACCTGCACATATGGATTTGGGGAATTTTAGCGTAGGCTGTGGGAGTCTATCATATGCATTAAGCTTATCCTTACTGGCATGTTTATTATTTTGAGCAGAAGATCCATTCAGTTTTATTATTTCACTCACTTAACTGCTGCATATGCATTAGACTGATATACACTGGATTTTTGTTTTATTTTATGTTTACCTTTACATTTTGTTCTTCATGTTGTGTTCCTTCTCTGCAGGTTAGCCACTAATGCTTGATTCCATTAATTATGGAGTAGATGCACATACAGCTGGGTTCTCGGCCATCAATAAAACATCAACTTTCATTACACAAAAGGAAAAGGAAGGTGGAATTGATTTGTGACATTTATCGCTCAATCTGGTTTACTTGCTCTCAAAACCTTCAAGTAGCTTCTTTGGACTTTTTTTGAATTTCGTTTAGAAACGTAAGGAAATATATTGTATATTATGCAATGGAACAAGCCGGACCTTGATTAGCTTCGTAAGAATTGGACTGTTCGCCCTCTTTTGAATTCAGTAACAACTTAGAAAGAAGCCGGAATTCCCAAAATCATGCTGGGCTTAGTGAGAAAATGGCACTTCTGTCAGAAGTGGAGTCATTTGAAAAATCATTCAGTTATGATATATGCCCTTATTTGGGTGGGAGGGGAGTGTATTTGACCTTTTGAATGCTGGAAGTATATTGATAATCCAAGAACTAGACACTTTAAAGCAGTTCTCTGGCAGTGATAAAGGGACGGCTGGAGCAAAGTTGGCCACCTCCCTGACAAGACTACATGTGCCTCAGTGCAGTGATTGGCCCTGTGATTGGGAAACTTCAGGATGTTAGTGAGGTAAGTTGCACTCTCTTGTGGTCAAGCAAAACCTTCACAACGTAGTATATTGATTTCTGCTTATAGTGATAAGTGGTATATCAGTGCATTAAACTTCTGATTTGCAATGGCCATTAAAGGAGTAAACAAGTATACTGGTAATGTCAAATGGAGGCCAAATGGAATATAATATATTTAGTTTATGGGGTGGGGTATGTTCTTTTTGACAGCAACAGCAATTTCTGTCTCGTTGTGACCTTGAAATTCCTAGCCTTTGGTAATTACAATACAATAGATAATTTAATGCAATACCCCAACACCTTAGTCTGGACCAGGGGTAGGAAATCCTACCCAGAAAGGGCTGTTGTGTGTGCAGGTTTTTGCTGTAACTCTCTAATTAGACTACTAATAAGATGACTGATTGGCTGAAGAGTTTTCACACCTGGGTATCCCAAAAACCTGCATAAACTCTGGTCCTTTGCAGATAAAATTGCCCACCCTTGGTCTAGACTGCTGTTGTCTCCGGAGATGCATTGGAATTGGCATATTCTTCCCATGTGTGAATTCTGTTTAACATTTCATAACAAGTGATTTAGGTAACTTTAAATAATTCTAGCATGTGTCCATGTGCATAGTTTACTGTGGACTACTTTTTCATTTATAGTGTATGCTTCATGGAAGTGGTTATTTAAAATGGGCTTTGACTTGGGGGTGGGGCAGGGGTTAGCACTGCTGCTTCACAGCAAGAAGGTCCTGGGTTTGGTGCTGGGTCCTGTCTGTGTGGAGTTTGCACACTTTCACCAGGGGCTCCAGTTTTCTCCCACAGTCCAAAAAGTGTGCAGGATAGCTTGATTGGTGAGTCTAAATTGACCCTGTGAGTGTGTGTGTGCACCCTGCAGTGTGTTGGCAATTGCCCAGGATTGGTTCCTGCCTGCGCCCATTGTTCCCAGGATAGGTTCCAGTCCCCCCCATGACCCCAGTTGGGATTAAGTTTCAGAAAATGGATGAACTTTGATTTGTTCAGCCTAATGTTATACATTCTGTTCTTTTTTAGGTGCAGTATTTATTTTGCAACCTTACATCTAGTATTGCTATTCTTGTGTCAACTTAGTGACAAATTTCTTTTCTTCTCAAAATCAAGTAAATTGTGTAAGACCTGCTTCCCTCCGGTTCTGAAGTAGGCTGACGAGGGGGGCATCCCGTAAATATAAAGACGCTGTTTATAGAAATGACTGCCGACTTTTAGTTTTCAGTAGCTTAAGCTGACAGCACATTTGCATGTGTTGTTTCATATCAACACCAATAAAATTATGTGGAAAGTGTTGAATTTTTGTTCTTTTTTGAGTTTTGGTCTGCAAGTCTTGTTCAGGTTATTATTCTATTATCATTTATTAACATTTTATTAAAACACAGTTCCTTTCAAGATCTTTTGAAACGCAGAAATTAAGAACAAAATCAAAAACCAGAAGTCAGACAGGAAACTCTCACCAGTGCTGTAAATAAATTAGTCCCCCATCGACTGACTTTAACATCTCAGACTCTGGTTTTGGATTGAAGGAAAGGCTTCTATGCAATTTTATCAGAAGGCCTAACATAGTACAGCCCTGGGGAAACTGCAAAGTGCAGAGTGGCTCACCTGAGCCATTTCATCGTGAATTATACATAAAATAATGGGATATGCGCCATGCCAGAAAAGGCTTAGATATGAAAATGGCATTCATTTAGTTTGATGCAACTCTGAAGTAAAATATGTCAATAAAAGAGGAGCAAAAAATGTGAATCAAGTGAGCTGGAGAAAAAAGACGCTAACTTTTGTATTTGTGCTGTTAGCATGTACATAGAGGTGATTCTGTTTGAAAAACTGTGTTACAGTACAATGAAGTATGTCTGGGGGGTGGCATGGTGGCGCAGTGATTAGCACTGTTGCCTCACACCTCTTGGATCAGGGTTTGAATGTCTGCCATTATTACATTTATTTTTTATATATTACCATTATTACATTATTATTGTTACTGAGTAAACAGAGTGTTGGTGACTTTTACACTCTATGTGCCTCAACATTCGGTGACCCTACTCTCTTACTTCACTTAGTTTCTTTTGTTCCTAAACATTTCCACTTTCCAATACCATTTACAATTTACTGTGGAATATCAAGCAGGGAAGAAATTTCATAGCTAGGTGCTTGATTTTATGCACCTGTGGCAATAGGTCTGAACGAAAGGAAGGTTATTAGGACCCCTTGTGGTCATTTTTTGCCAATGCATGAAAGATTAATTGTTTTTATAGCAAGCATGAGAAGGATGACAGAATTTTGAAAATATTTTGCTAGTTTAAGAAGTCATATCTTTGGTTTATTTTTTGTTTTCATTTCAAGCCCTTAACTGTCTGGTAAACTATTCCATTCATTATGCTTACTGCTGCATCCCAATTCTCTTTTTTTCACATTCTTCAGGATGTTCCTTCATCCTAATAAAGTGCTACATTCGGTTATGTTCTACTTTGCACGGTCAGCTTAAACTGAGTATGTGCACTGGGATAGGTTGACAAGATTACTAAGGCCTTGTCATTCACGAGTATGGGAGTTATTCTTAAAGAAATTTCGCCTGAACACATATCCACATTAAAGCCTTATTATGAGAAAATTTAACAAGGCTGCTCAGTCACTTGGCATCAACTGGTAGAAATTAAATTACAGATAAGCTGAAGTGCTAAAAAAGTACTATAAAACATAGGGATCTAGTTTAACATTTTTTCTTTTTGTACATTCTACATGATACCTCAGAATGTCCCTCACATCTAAGCCTCTACCTGGGAGCATTATTTGTTAAGGGAAAATTCTATATCAAAACATGTTACCCTGGATATAATAAGAATATGTCAAAATATGCTTCCTACACATTTGTAGTGCACATGTAGTCAGAATTGATCTAATTTAAAGTCCAGTTTGCACTGGGAGCATTGTTTGATAAGGAATAGAATTTGTCAAAATATGCTACCCTTGATGTAATGAGAAAATCTAAATATGCTCACCACACTCCTAGAGTGCTTAGGCAGCCAGAAAGAGTGCAATTTAAGCTTATGTTTGACAATTGAAATAGGCCATCCCATTTCGTGTTAGCTCTTTATGTTTCTGCTCTTCCCTGGGCTGTTGTATGGCTTGACGGGCTGTCATCCAGGCTTCCCCTACCCTTGTAGGTCTAACTAGTTATAATTCAACATTTATGTTTCTTTCTATTTTCTTGGTTTATCATGTACTTGTGTATTTCTCTTGCAGTTCGTTGTCATTGCTCCCTGTTATTCCCTGTATATAGCATTGGTCTGTTACCTTTGTTATTTTAGTCTCTATTTCTCCTGTATGGAGTGGTGGCTCTAAGGGTAGGGATCTGTGTCAGTAATTGGAAGGTTGTTGATTTAAATCCCGTGAATGCCCAGAGTGATTCTACTCTGTTGGGCCCTTGAGCAAGGCCCTTAACCTGCAATTGCTTCATCCTGGGTATGATATTAATCTGTATCTGGCCCTGTAAGGAGGTCCTCCAACTTACAGGGAATAACTTGGGGGTTGGTGGCAGGATTGGAACTACAGCGGCCAGAAAAAACCTCACACTGGTCCATTTGGACTAGAGTGGTGCTGAGGTATAACCCACCACAGGGCTGGTAAGGACTCAGGTTCTCATCCCTGAGGTCGTTTATTGTGTGGTGGGTGTGGCAATGTGCTGTAATCAGTGCATTACTCCTTACCTCCACCTCTTCTCCTGGTGTTTGATCCTTTGTCTGTTGATTGAACTCACCCGTGTCACTGTGTTATCAGTGCTTGTTTAATGCCCACACCTGTCTCTTGTTTTTCCTCACTGTAAATGTATTTAAGTGCCTGCCCCTGTTTTTGTTGTCTACCTGCTTTGTTTTTAAAGTTAAGTCCCTTGTTTATTTGATCTGCTCCGCGGATCGTCCTTTCGTCCTTCCACCATGCCTGGCTGTAACAAAAGGGATGTTAATGCGCATATGGTCACAAATACCCTTATCTTATTTTCTGTTAAATCCTAGATCAGAGCTAAGTGTAGCTTCAGAAAATTATACGTGTAGGTGATGTTTGTATTTAAAGCAAACTGTTATTGAAGTGTACATAGTATGTATACAGTACGCTCACTGAACATTTTATTAGGAACACCTGTACACATGCATATTCGTGCAATTATCTAATCAGCCAATCATGTGACAGGTACCGTGCATAAAATCATGCAGATACAAGGTAGGAGCTTTGGTTAATGTTCACGTCAACCACTAGAATGGGGGGAAAATGTCATCTCGGTCATTTTAACTGTTGCATGATTGTTGGGGGCTGACTGGCTGCTTTGAGTATTTCAGTAACTGCTGATCTCCTGGAATTTTCAAACACAAAAGTCTCTAGAAATTACTCAGAATGTTGTTGGAAAAACAGCAAGTTGCAGTTCTGAAGGTGGAGAAGCCTTGTTGATGGGGAAAAGGCCAGAGGGGAATGGCCAGACTGGATCGAGCTGAAAGCATCCCAGAAAGTACAACACATCAGACCTTGGAGTGGATGTGCTATAGTATCAGAAGACAAAACTACGGCAGTCCCACCCCTGTCAGCCAAAAGCTGAAAGCTTAGGCTGCAGAAGGGACAGGCTTATTAAAACAGGGCCATTGACTTATGTAAAAACATAGCCTGGTCTAAGTAATCTTGATTTCTGGGATCAACAGCATGAATCCATAGACCCAGCCTGCCTTGTGTAAACAGTCCAGGCTGGGGGTGATGGTGTAATGGTGTGAGGAATGATTTTTTGGCGCACTTTGGGCCGTTAATACCAATCAATCATTGGTAGAATGCCACTGAATATTTGAGTATTGCTGCTGATCATGTGCATCCCTTTATGGCCACGATTAACCCATATTCTACTGGTTACTTCCAGCATGATAATGCACCGTGTCACAAGGCAAAAGTCGTCTCCAACTGATTTCATGAACATGGCAACGAGTTCAGTGTTCTGAATCCAGATGCACTCCTTTGGGATGTGGTAGAACGGCAGATTGGCAGCATGAATGTGCAGCTGACAAATCTGTAGAAAGTGTGTGATGAAATCATATCAACGTGGACCAGAATCTCAAAGGAATGCTTCCAACATCTTGTGGAATCCATGTCAAGAAGAAATAAGACTGTTTTGAGGGAAAGGGGAGGATCTACACTATATTAGTAAAGTTTTCCTTAAAAAGTGCTCAGTGAATGTATATTTTTCCGCTCTGATTGAGTACACGCTTTTCTATCCTTCCAAGACTGCTTTGTTCCAATAGCATCTATTTTTTCTTTTTGAAACGGATACAGAAGATTATTGTACCTAGCTGACTAACATTTACTGCCACTATATTTTAGTCTACATTTAATACATTTGTGGTCAAAGTGTATATACACTTATCACAAACAAACATGTTTATCGTGACAGTTTTGGGCTTCCAATGATTTCTACACTGTTCTTTTTCTGTGGCAGAATCATTATACAACACAACTTTATAAAAAAAAAAAATCCTATCCAGTCTGAATCCTGTCAAGCATCTTAGGGATGTGCTGAAACAGCAAGTCCAATCTGCAGAAGCCCCACCTCGCAACCTGTGGGACTTAAAGGATCTGCTGCTGACATCTTGGTGCCAAATACCACGTTACACTTTCAGAGGTGTTGAATCCAAGCCTCAGTGGGTAACAGCTGTTTTGGAGGCACACAGCGGATCAACAGAATATTAAGCAGGAGGTCATAATATCTTAGCTCTTTGGTGTTTATACATCAGATCAAATGTATTGATTATGCCATGTTTTACACAAATACAGGGGTACCTCGGTTCTCGAACTTAATCTGTTCCGGACTCTGGATCGAATCCTAAAAAGTTCGAGTTCTGATCGAATTTTTCCCATAAGAAATAATGGAAAACCAATTAATTGGTTCCCGGCCCCCCAAAATTACACCTAAATATGTTCTCTTTTTTTAGCATTTAAACACAAAATGAACAGGATAAAACAAGAAGAGCATTTTTTTCTTAATGGCTTCCAAAACGATAAAGATCTTATCCCAACATTACCCCTGTCCTGCCCCGATCGTCCGCTCCTCCCATGTGCCACGCCCCCTCGTTAACCCCGTGTGGATTCCCTGTGTTTACCAGCTGTTTCTGATTGTTGTCATTAGTCCAATATATTTAAGTCTGCATTAGGTATGTTTACCCCAGTCCAGTCAAGTCTTATGTCAGTCTTGTGTTTTGCCTTGCGTGTTCCTATAATAAATCCCTCGTTCCTCACCTCCCTGTTTCTGCTTCCCCGGTCGGCGTGCATGACAGAATGACCGGACTCGGGAAAGAAAAGTTCGCCAATACGCCTGCCAGACGACGAGCTTGCCTGCGTCCTGAGGATGATCCCAGAAAACTATGTGTTCTGCAATCCACGCCTGTACTGGGAGGATGCCGCCTGCTTCGCCGCCTGAGGTTCCTGCGCTGTGTGCTTCTGCGCTGCGGTTCCTGCACCACCCTCCATGGTTCCTGGGCCGGCTGTTCCAGCTCTGCCCCCCGAGGTTCCAATTCCTGCTCTGCCCCCGGATCCCATCCCTAAGGACGTCCCTGATCCCCCGGTCCTGCTCCCGTGCCTCTGGTCCCAGTCCCTGAGGAGGTCTCCGTCTGTCGAACCATCAGTCCTCCTCCCTGGATGGAGGAGGAGCTTTACTGGGACCCCTCAGGGATTACCCTGTCATCCCCAGTGACTCCTTCGCTTGGCGGTCGCCTGTGGGTCCTCCGGCTCCGGCTTGGCAGTCGACTGCGGGTCCCCCGTCGTCGACTCGTTGGTCGCCTGCGCCTTAGCCGGCTGTGGCTGCGCCTTCACCTGCCACAGCTGCTGTTCCCTCCTCACCTTCTCCCTTGTCCCCCACACCTTCCTCCTCCCCCTTCGTTGGTCCCTCTGCCTTCCTCCTCAGCCCCTTTGACGTTCCCTTGAGCTCCTCCCTCGCTCTTGCCGAGGGTCCCACCTGCTCCGGCCTCGCGGTCGCCTGCTGCCCCTGTAGCTTCCGCTTCTCGCCTGCCGGGGTTCCCTTTGGCTCCCTGTGTCCCCTTGTCCTTTGCCTCTGTGCCCCCTGCCTTTGTGCCCCCTGTGTTTCCTCCCCATCCCTCTGTGCCTTTGTTCCCTTCTGGTCCCTTTGTGCCTCCTGTTGGTGTGTCCCCTGGTGTTCCTCCGTTGTCCCCTTTCGTGTTCCCGGGTCCTGTGTTTCCATCATTGGTGCCTCTGTGTTTGTCCGCGTTCCCCGTGGTTTGTTGTCTTTTGTCTGAGGTGGTCTCCTTGTGCCTGTCCTGTGTGTCTGTGCTGTTCCCCATGGTGCTTTCATGTTTTTGCTTTTGTCTCCCTACGTCCCGTCATGTCCCCGGTTGCGGCACTTCGCTCCCCTTAGGTGCGCCCGGACTGCGTGCTTTTTGGAGGGGGTACTGTCATGCCCCAATCGTCCGCTCCTTCCGTGTGCCACACCCCCTCATTAACCCCATATGGATTCCCCGTGTTTACCAGCTGTTTCTGATTGTTGTCATTAGTCCAATGTATTTAAGTCTGCATTAGGTATGTTTTCCGCAGTCCGGTCATTGAAATCTTACATCAGTCTTGTGTTTTGCCTGGTGTGTTCCGGGTGCACTCAACTAAAAAAATCTAAATTCTGATTGTGAATTTTCAAGTCTTGGTCTTGTTTTGTTCTTGATTTAAAGTCTTGATCTTGGTTGGGATGGGTCTTAGTCTTAACTTGGTCTTGGGTTGGATGAGTCTTGATCTTGTCTTAATCTTGAAACAGATGGTCTTGATCACATAACTGGTATCTGAAAATCCATAGTACTACTTGATTGACATGAAGCATTTTGGTAGCAACATTATGCAATGTTTTTTTCATCAGCTGGGACTGGTCACCCAGTCAGAATGATATTTGTGGGAATATACTATGAACTGGATTCAGAGCAAAAAATGGAGCTTGTTAGGAAACTCATCTTTTAATAAGACAATGATCCCAAGCATGAAATCCCAGCCCCAACATCTGTGACACTGTGGCAAGTTTGATTCTTTCAGAACTCTTCTACAGTTTGAAATTGACATGCTTGTTTATGCCAATTGATACAGAGGTTCTTTCCCACCTACTTAGCAAGATGTGGTTTATAGCACAGGACAACTTCACAGAGATGTTTTTGGTTTGGTTTTACACCCCCTGTTTTGTACTCTTAAAAATCATTTTTAACCCATTCAACCAACATTTCTTTTGCTCTTCCAACCATGAGAACTACCTCTCATCACCCACTGACAATATACTCCTTCCCTTTGATATGCAAGTGGCCCACCTAGCTCATAGGGTCCAAATGACGTGCAATTTCTTTTACCCCTTCCTGGCCCCCAGACAGGGAGGTGCAAATATACAACTGACCATATGGCACACCTCTTGGCCCATGATCCTGTTGTCACTCAGAAGCCTTCCTGGAGTCCACTCCTAGGAGGCTCCTGAGCACATTTGTTAATAAAGGATGCCTGATCCTCCTTGCCAGAGGTGATTTTTCTTCCACACAGGGATCGCAGAAAGGAGCAAAAAAGACTATGAAACTATCTTGAACTGGTCTTATGGAGTCCAGGCCACCTGCCCCCATTGCTCCATGATCCAGTTCTAACTCCTATCAACGAGCCTTGGGTTCCCATGACCCCATTGCCATGCTGAGTACTGACCACTTCATACTGGGAACATCCCATAAGACCTGCTGTTTTGAAGAAGCATTTACCCAGTCACCTAGCCATCACAAATTGGCCCTTGTCAAAGTTGCTCAGATCCTTATGCTTACTCATTTTTCCTGCTTCCCCTTGACAGGTGCCATTGTAATGAGATGATACTTATGTCACCGGCATGCAAATTTAAATACTAAATTTCTTCTGAGTCACTTCCAACAAATTTGATTGAGTCTTGTAAATACTATGTCATTTGTTGTGGAAGTAATTGCACAAAACATGGAAGTGCTTACTTAGAGTTGAAGCCACAGAACTTAACTGGTCAAAGTTAACTTTTTTCCCCCAGTGTGTTTGACATATAGAACTTAAAGTCACACGTTACAGACTTTAACAGGAAAAAAACACCTTGTATACTCAGACATACAACAGAAATGTTTGATGGTCAAACAAAATGACTCAACTCAAAATCAGCTTAAAACTATGTTTTTGTAAATTGAAATCAATCCAAATTTCAGGCGAACAAAGGTTTTGCTGGATATCACCCTGAATTTGTTTCAGGCTGGTATTATTATGAACCACAAAATGGATATAGAAATTTATTCTAGTGAAATGTGTGTAGTTACTGGAAAACAAAGTATTTGGTCATTAAATAAGGCTCAGGTGTTTAACAACAAAAAAAACTGTAAATCTATTTTAAAAATTTGCAAAACATTACAGCAGCACTTTCTTTGGCCAGTGTAACTATAGTACATCCCTCCATCCATGCATCCATCTACACACCTTCCAGCTGCTTCTCATGGACAGCCTGTCCTATGCAGCACAGAACACAAGGCAGGGCAACTCTGTGGGCAGCATACCAGTCCATGTCAAGGCACACACTGACATATTAAGGGTAATTTAATTTATAGATGACAATGAGTCCAGTTGCCAGTCTTTGGACTGCCGGAGGAAACCGGAGGACCTAATGGTGAACCACACAACACAAGAACCTGCAAACTCTACATCCAAAGAGAAGTGTGATTTCAACCCCAAAACTGGAGATGTGAAGCCAATGCTAAAACTAAGCCACACTGATGCCCAGCTGACTGCAGTACCATACCCGTACAAAATAAAATGCAAAATAAAATACATACATGGAAATACCTTGAGGTCACAAATACTTCCTAAGTATAATCAGTCCAACTGATAGATTAGAATCACACATTCAGTTAACACGTTGCACAATTGTTATAGGTTACCATTAGCACAAAGGGACGTGTAGCATATCTCTTGAATGTTGGTTAGATCAGCAATCCACAAGAATTTGTCAAACATGTTTAGTGAAACTGATTATGCAACATCTTTATTCATTTTTTTGTAGACAATACATTTTATCGTACAGACATTAATTGTACCGATCAAATATGTAGAAACACCCGGAACACACGGAATATCAATCTGTCATCAAAATCAAAACCATTTTAAAAGGGAAATAAAAAAAAAACTAAATGCAAAGTGGTAAGGCAAATATTTAAGGGTATTCTGTTACATGTTCACTGCATGAGCAAGATAGAATAATATATGTTAACGTTTGGACACCAAAAATAAAGTGCTCTATTCCATGTACTAGTGTGGCCTCGGGTGTAAGTTCACCTTTCAGTTTACTCCTGATTGCTTTGGCTATGGAAAAAAGGAAAAAAAAATGTATCAACAATACAAAACATCTAAAAATGATCGTCTTACAGATCTACAGGTTCATTAATAGCAGTTGAAACCAGTCTAGCAGTCTTCATACATGTCCATACTTTTACAAATTTTACGTGAGTGTGTTTATTTTGTTCTGGGGTTTACCATCTAGGCCTATGTCAAATTTATCAGGACTCCCAAACATACATTATGTATACAAATTGTACAACCTATATAATAGATACCATCCTTACAGCTTCTTGTTAAATTATTCCAGTAAGAAAACAGAACAAAATGGTAATCCAAAAACACCAACATCTGTGGCAAGGCGATCTTTCCATTTGCCTGTTGATTTTTGACATTGGTTACCTTGCTGCAGGCTATACACAGACATGAAAAATAATGTCACTCATAAAAATATATTAATTAAAATTCAAATCAAACATAACAATATGCTGCCAAAATGTGTTTTCATGGACTACCCTCCACCAATGCACCATGAGTTGTACTGTTGGCCTCTTGGTCATACAAGTGTGGACATAGAGTGAGCACAGCTTATTATAAATGCAAGCTGAATGTTCACCTATTTATACAATGGAAAGGAGGATGGGCCTGATCCCCACAGGTCAACATCACTGCAAGCGTTCTGTGTGATTGAAATGGCATAAAAAGACTTGATAGGAGTGCCAAACAGTCAAGTCCCAACTTTATCTGTCATATAACCAAAGTAAGAAAAATAACTTAAATTTCTTCCTATTCCGAAAATACTTTGTTCCCCTTGTATAAACAAAACACAGGCAGATGAAATTCACAGTTTATGATTTTTGCTGTCCACTCGTGACTATTAGAGTCCAGTGTCCATCTTGGCTTACATGCCTTTCCTCCCTAGTTCATGCAAAAAGAAAAAAAAAAAAAGAAAAGAAAAAAAAAAAAAAACAATGAAGCGTGACTTTAAATTCCTCTGGGCAAAGTGTCAGCATGACAAGACCATTTGTTACAAGCGCTGTAATTACAAATGCATTTCAGGTTCTCTAGCCCCACAGTCAGTAACAAATTCAAATGATACTGTCAACCATGAGGGAAAACAGATTTGGGTATACTGTAGGAGTGTTATACTCTACAGTTCAAGGTTGTTGTATCAACAAATACTCTTTCAGTAAAAATCCCAAGTATAACTGCAGGTAACACTTGTCAAAGCACTGCAGATTATATATAAATGTAACTGAACAGAACTAATTCAAATAACTAAATCAAATAAATCAAGGCTTGGGGGGTCAAAGATGAAGACAAGCCAGTATAAAACAGAAGTAAAACAGATAACCATGTATGCCTGAATTCTTTTATAAAACCTTACAACATATTCCCTTACAAAAAGGGACATTTTTTCCTGTTTCAGTGTATACTATGTAAAAGATCCTATATTGATTCACATTTACCAATTGCTTAAGCAATTATCTTGGCTCCTCTGTAACAAAGCTTGACCCCTAACAAGCCAGGCCATACAAAACAAAAGCACAGATAGGACTGCTTTCAGATTTAGTGAGCCATGTGTTTATTTAATTAACCAAATCTCATTTTAAGAGGTTTGCCTTTTGAAATGTTCTACAGGAAAACTGCTATAACTAATGATACAGCACTGGAAGCTGAAGGGGCTCAGGTAGGTGACCAGTACTTAAAATAACATTGGGGTGCTCTTCAAAAATATGCAGAGCCCTAGAAACACTGTGGGTCTCTTGAGAATACTACTACTGGACATCCCAAGCTTTTGCAAAGTGTTCAGGACAACCAAGCACTATGCCAACTGGCCTGTTTTAACCATAGACATAACTTTATGACAAAAGGAAAATGTTCTTCATCAAAATATTGCAATCAACTATTTTTCAAACTTCTGATAAAAATCTGTATCTCACAAGTTTTTTTTCCACACAACATACTTCAATTCCACCCCCCCCAGCCCCCCCCCCCCCCACAAAAGGACTTCTCCCGGGCAGTCTTTATCCATTTATTTTCAAAGCACAACCAATTAAATGCTAAGACTTTCCATGCTAATTGCTGCAGTAAAGTCAACCCGTTTGAGTTCCTAGGCCAACTCCATGACTAACACTCTACTCTCCTGAGGTGCAGCCCTTCCTTATAACTTTTCCAATCCCTCAACTCAAACCCATTCCCATGGGGCCCTTGCCCTCCTCCCAGGCACATGCACATGCTGCGGTCTTACATCGGCACAGTCTCTCGGCTGCCTCCGGCCCCCCCAGCGGCGACAAGGTTGCGCAAAAGCTTCCGTCGGCCTGCCTGGTAGTCCTCCTCATCCACATTGACAAGAAGCTTAATGGCCTCGTGTCCCACTGCTTGCTTGAGCGAGTCTGTGATGAAGACGCCTTTTAGGGCTTCCAGCAATGAGCCATTGATGTAGTCCCGCCAAAATGCATCCAGGTAGGTAAGCTCTGAGAATTTGATGTCACAGATGATAGAGCCAAGGTCTCTGGACTTCAAGATAGTGTTTGCCTGGTTAAACCTTTCAAACTGTCTCTCAAGGACCTCTTGCTTATTGGAGAAGACATTGCCCTGCAAGGCAGACTCGTGCTGGCAGTACTCTGCACGGACTCGCAGGCGAATATCTGTGGAACAAAATGGATCAAACACATTAGGCAATGCGATGACAGGTTTCATCACTGCTACACTATCAGATTATGAATTATATTAGGCCTCAATTATTAATTATATTAGGCCATCACGATTTGAATATTTTGCGATTAATATTGCGATACGAGTTGAAAATTTACACAAAAAAACTACAGTAAAATAGAACTTATGTACCAACAGGGTCAAATAAGTTGGTGGTGTTGCCATGAGTCGTACCAACAGACAGAAAACAGTCCTCACAAATCATTTTCTTTCATTCAATATAATCTCTATGGAATCCAAAGTATTTCCATACATAGTGACCAGTTTTCCAGTATATCCACACATGGTGACCTCACTCACTGTTAAAATTTCTCAAACTCACCACACGGTCTATGAGTGGCGGCCATATTTAGACTAATTTTAAAAACTTACTAGGAAACCTTGAGAAGGAACAATCGGTAAAACTGCAGCACTTGCTAAGTTTTGTTACCTATGACAGTAAAAACGGTTTAGCATAACTTATTGATCATTTCAACCCAGCTATCACAGTATTGCACAACATGGAATGTTCATATTCATGTAACAAAAGACTAAAAGTAGTTGGCCAAAATAATTCCTTAGGCAAGAATGCATACATTTTAATTACAAAATATATAGGTTCCCCAGATTCTGCATTCAAAAACAAATGTTAGGGGCCGTCTTCTGCTTTTGTGGCTTTAGATCCAGGTTTTTTTCAGGTCCTCTGGTTTCCCACTATAATCCAAATCCATAGACCAAAATATGACTAAACATGTGAGCCCCCTGTAACTGACTGGGCCCCCACTAAAAGCACAATCTGCCTTACAAGTTTAGCCTTTTGAGAAAAGTGAACTATGATAAGTGGTTACTTAAAAGCTATGCCAGAAAAGACCATTTGATTTTTCATTCTCAGAATAAACATCAGCAGGTACTAAAATACTTTTTACAGCTTTGGTTCTCCTAACTTACTGAAATTCCCTAAACCCTGATGAACCCTTACCGCAGGTCTGCTTCTCCCTGCAGTCTGCTGTGGCATGGGCCCTCTTCCGTTTGCGACTGGGTAGAGGGGGGCCTGGCTTGGCACGTGGGGAGCACACCTGCGGTCCGGATGGGGAGCAGCAAATTACTGGCTGGGGGCCTGTTGAGGGATATTTCACACAGGGGAAGGATAGAGAAACTGCTTTTAACACTTTTGATGGATCCACTACCTTGCCATTTTGCCTTTTGTTCTGAAGAAACAAACACAAACGTATAACAATCATAAAAGTCTTGTATCAACGAGCTCCCTATTATCAGTAATGGAAAAGGAGGCAGAAAAAGATGCACAAGCCAACACATGTTAAATATCAGTCCGGCCCCAGAGGTTTTTCTTTGGAGCACTGAGACACACTGGTTTGTAGTATCATCATAAAGCCTTATATATTATTTTACTTCACTACAATTTTTTTGTTGCAGCCAATTTTTTGCTGTAACATACAGCCAATGCGTTTCTTAAGCATTTCTCTGGTAGCAGGTTGAGACGTTGTGCTAAATAATTGAAACAAAAATGCAAACTCCAACTTTGCTATATCCGTCCGAACGATGACAGTACTGATTTTTATTATTTTTACACTAAATATAATCACATTTAAACTATTAAAAAGTCCTAGATGAGGGTCAGCAACCAGTTCTGAATGCTTTAGCCAAAATGACACAATGGCTAAACACCAGCGCTCTGTATTATAACTTAATATCAATGTAAGTAATTAAATAAAAGGTCACCACAAACGTTTATGAAAGAGCCACCATTCTCCCAACCCTGAGGTCTTCTAGTCTGACCTGTTCTCCTGTGGTTTGTGATTTTATTGCTTTCTCCCCCTCCTCTGGGAGAAACATAGCGCACTGATGTCTCTTCCAAGTACTTATCCACTGGGTCAGGACAAACTAAAAAGACAAAAACGACAGCAGGTAAGGTGACAGACTAAAAATGAACAGTCTGCTGTCTGTGTCACAGCACAAAAGGGAACACCCCTACACACATGCTGCAGTTAGCGCTGACATACAGCAGCCAAACCAGTTCCACCTCACAACATTAAAATAAAATGAAACAGAATTAATTTGGATAAGTTACACTGTTTCCATTGCCATTTCATTTTCCAAGGCCAGTAATCCCAATGGAAGTTGTCATCTGATCCTAGTGGTGCACATTGTATATTGGTTGCTAACAATCAGCTATTCATTGATTTCATTAAGATATTTGAGAACATTTCAAGTAATAACTGTATAATCTGTGATTATACTCCTGTATAAACTTGTTTTTCCCTTCATTGAATCTTAGCCTTTGAACAATATTAAATAAACAAAAAAACAAAGTAAACTTATTAACCTGCACAGACAGTGACCGCAGGACACAGTAGAAAACCACTAGAGAGAAGACAGCAAACAGCTGTCAATTAAAGTCAGGTGGTTCCTGTTAATGGTCTCTTAAAGCATAATAATATTCCAAAATACATTTGGCAAAAAAGCAGAGAAATATTTTAGAACTCTTGTGCTTATTTCAGAAGTAATAATCCATGGTAAAGCGGCCTTTGGCTATGAAATTAGGAGTTCCCAACCTTTTGATGTACGTGGACCTGGGTCCGGCTCACAAAAGTTTCACAGACTAGTAAATCCAGGGGGTGGATAGCAGATTGATGGACAATTTTAAGTTTATCCGGTCCGGTTCCATCTTTTTCAGGGGAATAGTTTATTTTTGGAAGTTAATCAACCCCTCCGCTAAACCCCCAGTGTTCTGCAAACCAGGGGTTGGGAACTCCTTAAGTAAATGATACGGCCATTGCATAGGAAGGTCACAGAGTTCATAGTAAGCATCTGAAAATTTGGGACATTAAAAAATACAAATACCCACACCCAGTATAGTTCAAATGAGTATTGCACTTCCATTTGGGACAGCAAAACATTAGTAGTTGATTTGGTAATCTGGCATGCTCAATTTAGACAACCACAAACTGTCATTTTTTCACTTTTCTTGAAGAAAAATTTAACCAGCTACTTCAGCACACCTGCATGTCAAATACATTTCATAAAAAAATTAAGTTGGAGTGAAATGTATGTGGTTAACCGAGAGACTGTTTCTGGGCAATTTCAAAGCAAGTTCCTGGAGGCCTGAACCAGCAATGCACTCACCAGTCTGTCTCTTTCTGAGTGTGACATAGGGCAGCAAGTCATGTCTGGTTATGATGCGTAGCAGCTGTAGTACATGCCTAAAGTTGGTCTCGTCACACCGCCCTTGCCGCTCCAAAGCCAACAGGAAGTCCCGCCCACTCCGGATGCCACCTCGCTCATACTCATCAATGACATCAACAAACAGAAAGGAGAGCACCCGCACATCACGGTGGGTGAGCTGAGCCCCCACGATCTCAAACATGCGATGTAGGGAATACAGTCCATATGCACTGTCCACCGCCTCCTCTGGCCAAGGTTCAAAACGTCCACTTGTCTGTCTTCGTGAGGGTGTAGTGACAGCAGAGGTAGCGGGGGCAGCCCAGGCAGGACCTCCCCCAGCGGAACTCCCGAGAGACAAGGAAGAGCCAACACTGCCCATGCGAATATCCCTACTTGTGCTGGAACCGCTATGGGTGGATTCCAGCTGGCCAGGCTGTAGGGATGACCTGCCCTGGCTGGCAGGAGGATCTCGAGGGAGGAGCAATGAAGGATTAGTGCTTGCGTGGGGTAGTGGGTGCTGCTGTGAAGTCATCACTCTGTACCGGGATGGAGTGTGTAGAGGAGCCGTGAGCACAAAGGGGAAGCAGCAGCCACGATCAAACACCTGGGACTGACCCTCAAGTCACTTCATCCACCTTCTTCCAACTGTGGATCACCCAGCATTCACCTTCAACTTGCTTCTACGACAGAAGATAAAAATGTTATTTGAAGGAGATTGATTTCAGTGTGCTTCAGTTTTTAAGATAATAAACTTATAAAATATTTTGTATATAGACACAAATACTGTATGTCTCATATATGACCAGCTGCTAAAGTAGCCATTCTTATAAATAGAAAAGGGAACGTTACTCATTGGGTAGTTCTCACCCAAATCATCTTACTCCCCAATAAAGATAAGGATACACATGTATATGAATGTCAGATCAGGTTTACAGGGTTAGTCAGCATCCAGCACCTCTGGAGCAGCTAGGGTTAGGGGCATTGCACAGGGAGCTAATGGAGAAATGATTACCCTGCTGGCCACAAGATTCAAACTCGCCTTATAGACACAGTCACAGATCAATAAGCTGTTGAGCTACACACTGACCTCAAACAAGAAAATAAGCAACAGTGAAAGTGGATTACAATAAGAATAGTTTATGACAAGTGTGAAGTTAAACTTCTGAGGTGTCCCTTTCTTCAGGACCACTTCAGAACTTATTAGAAATGCACCAATCCAGACCTATTACACGGATCAGGTATCGGCCATACATGACCGATCCATGTCCGATACTTAGTTTTCGCCTACTTCTTGTTAAATCGATTTGTACAATCAATCACATGACCGCTCTTTCCCATTTTAAATGTTTTTTGTGGCATTCAAGCTGAACGCCAACGCTGCCACTCAGTTTTTTGACACTCAGTGGGTGTGAGCACAGTGACTTCCACCTGCTGTGATGTCATGTGCATACCCTTTGTAGTACAAGCGGCACAAGAACATGAGAGGGTGACGATCGGGAAGGTTTTTACACTTTTAACGACTAGGAGCACAGCAAATTGCAATCTTCGTAAAAACGAAGTTATGAGAGGTGGAAGCAACATTTAGTAGAACATCTCACTATACAAAGTGCATGCAATTGTGCAAGACAATGCAAGTAATATGAAAAAAAGCAATGCATGATTTAGGAGTCACTTGTTTGGGCGGTTGTACGCACTTGCTGCAGCTTGTGATACACGAGAGGCTGCTGTCGCAACAAAGTGCAAGTGACCATACTGCCAGTGGGAGAAACATTGTGAGGCATTTTAAGCATTCGCCGCTTGCATATATTCCCCTGGAATATATTCAAATTGAACTGCAAATGCCTCAAACGTTTAAAACAAGATGTACCAACAAGGAGGAACAGTGTGTTATGCATGTTACCAGCAGCCTAATTAAAACTTTTTTGGCATACATATTTTTTATATATATTTACCATTTTAAGAAATATTAACATAAAGTATTAACATTTATATATTATGTAAACACATTTATAATATTAAAACATTAAAGTAAAAAGAGCGTGTATCAGACTCTGTATCAGTATCGGCAGATGTGTATCGGAAGAAAATAAATAAATAATTTGGATTGGCCCATCCTCCACCGCTAACCGAATTTAATAAGCCTAAGGATTCACAGAATTTATACTACTACTACTAATCTGCTTATCAAATTGAGTGCAAGTAAACATCTTAATAGTACAGAAAAGCTGGCATCTGGACAAATTTTTATGCCCGTCATCTAAAGCCTTGGTGACTATTGCACATGCACACATATTGCAATTACAACGTGATGTGACATCGCACAGCCCTAATGGCAGCTGTGCCACACGACTGACCCCAGAACATTTGTTTCAATAAAGTCCGCATAATTTATGAAATACTAAAGGATCTCAAGCCTTTCTGATAGAGAGATCACAATTCCTGAATTCCTTAATTTAAAATAGGCACTATCATGCTAGACTATGAAAGAGCATAAAAACATCTGCTTAATAAATAATGTGCTGCCTCACAATATGCAAAAAGGCAGATAAAACAGCTGAAGTGCTTATTTTCCAAAAAAGATCTTCTGATTAAGGTTTAGTCCAGAGTATGTGATCAATATACATGTTTCAACAGCTTGCTTTTACATATGATTTTAGCCCGTCATTTCACAGTCATCAGGTGGCATTTTTCATTTAAGTAATTTTGACAAAATTAATATTATCCCTCTGCCCCCACCCCAAATAGCATTCATTAACACAATTTGGTTGTTAATTAAATTGGTTTATAGTTTCGGAATTATATATGATATTTTTTTTCAGGCCAAGTATGAGTTCCTATGCTCGCCTGCCGTTATTCAATGATATCAATACCAATTAGGGCTGAGCCATGTCTAAAAAAAGTAATATGCAACATTTTAATAAAAAAATATCAGGAATCGGAATAAACAACAGTACCGAGATTATCTCCCCCCCCCACACACACACACACACACACACACACAACATTAATTTCAGCCTTTAAAAAAATGTGCCTTAAGAAGGGGGACCTGATTAAAGGTGTTGATTGTCTCTTTTTTTTTAGGCTTGTGGAAATCTATGGATCAGCAGGTCTACTTCTGCGCGTACCACCATTACAATATTATGCCTGATCATCAAGAACAATATATAGATGCTCCTCCACAGATGTTGGGGGGGTTACTTTCCGAATAACCCATAATAAGCTGAAAATACCATAATGAATATGATATGATAAATTAGTAAATAAATAATGCGCTAAGGCCATTATGAACTTGCCACCTTCATACTGGGCAATTATCTTAATTTTCATCTCCAAAGTAGTTGCTTTCCTCTTTTTCTTCTTACCAGAAGCAGGAGACACACTTGGGCATTCAGTAGACATAATAGGCTTGGGGAAATCTGGTTAAACACAGGAAAAAAAATCATACAATACACTGTTAAACACTATGAAATGTTTACGTTCCTGATCACTACAGAGACTAAAAGCGTGGCTAGGAGGATGAAATATCGCAAGTCAAATGTTCATAAAGCGAGGAGCATCCATACTGAGTAAGAGCTTGTGTTATTTTTTACAAGGGCTATCATCTGATATTTTCACTCTGTGCTAGCTATTGCTACATATTGGGTTATTGCACAGTGTTGCTAGTAGCAACTTTGTTACTCTTTCTTAGTTTTTTTTTTTAGATGTTTAACTACATTACTAGGGCTGTATGAACCTGTTTTCATACTTCCTCTAGATAGTTTAGTAGAACACAGTTTGCATTCTGCAATGCTTTGGTTTTCATCATTAACCTTGAAGTACTTCCACACCACAGACATTTTGTCCCATTTATTTTGCTTGACAATGATATTGCTGATACATCATTATATAGTATCGGTTATAGGCACCAGCGCAGTGTCACGGGAACGAATACAAGTACATGAGCGCAGCATAGAACCCGACTAGTATAAGTATTGGTGCATCCCTACTTAATTGTATACTTCATTTTCTATTGTAAATGTGTGTTCTAACTTTAGTTCTAAAAATATTTTTGGTTTAAAGAGATTTGATTTATACAAGTTCAACCAAGTTTTATTAATGTCGCCGTTGCTGGGTTACCCAAGAATATTTGAACTATAAAATTAAATGTCTAAATGGAGAAATTGAGACTTTAACCTCTAAAACCATGCACAAAAAGCAAGAAACAAAGGGTTAAATAAAGTATAGCTCATTATGCTTATAAAAGTCAAATTATAATCAAAGCAATACTCTGTGCTAGTCCCAAACTACAGTTATTGCAAATCACTGTCATATTTATAAACGTGGGACACTTTAATGCCTCAAACTACATTTATAATACTGATAAACGTAAAGTAATATCATTACCCACAGAGGCACGTCTTTCATAGCCGTAGCCCAGTCGACAAAACTAACCTCTAAAGTCCTCTCCTGTTGGCAGTAGTTTATACATAGATATCTAAGTTTGAGACAAATTAAAGTTTGACAGTGGATTTATCCACTGATACCTCACACATACTACATAAAATGAAACAACAAATACACACGATTCAAAGGACATCGACAGTTCTAATTAACATTTAACTAAGTTTGCATACAGTTCTTGGTAATGGGGACGATCATTCTAAGCTCTCAATCCACTAGCAATGAACTGAGAAATATGCATTTAATTTCACACTAAGGTAGGTTTTCTCTATTGGAAAACTCCTGAGTTTGCACTAGTGAGGAGAATTACCAGAAACTGATATATAAACAAGATGTAAAGCAGTACACACACAATTTAGACGGTTAAATGCATTTTTGCTTTATCATACCAATTTACAGATAATCCTAGCAAATTAACAACATATCTAATGCAAATGGTTGAAAAGCAGGGTGATGCTACTACTGTCATGCACACTATGTCAGAATGATAAATAAGGAAGATTATTTATACAACAGAAAACATATTTAAAAATGTCCAAAACACTGTACATCATTTCCATGTGATGGCGCTGTCCTGCTAGCAGGCAAGCCAACTTCTCTGACAGGGACTGTAGCTTAGCCACAATGTAAATAAGTGAAAGCAGTACTGAGCATGTTGCCGTGCTTTACAAATTATAGAATACTTACACATGCATTTATTCCGTTATTGGTGATGCGTGTCAGCTTTGTTTGTGGTTTTAGCTTCGTCTGACAACGAGACAAATGGATAAACCGGAGCGTTTTTCGCTGAACTCCCCCTTCTAGCGGATTGCTTGCTATCGCGATAGATAAGGAAGAACGACCTAGCTTCGTTTAGCTAGCCGAAAACAACAAACCAAATAAACAATCTATTTAAACCGCAAGCGTTAAAACAAAACAGAATTAAAACATTACATACGAGAACAATATAAAATTCCTAGGCCAAAATGAAAACCGGGTAAATGTATCCGTTTATTTTACAGTAAATCAATCACTTAGCAGCAGCTGCTAATACTAACAATCTAGGCATTAACGTCAGCCTAGGCAGTCCACAAGCGTTACGGTATTGGTTTGAAAAGAATAATCTACCAGACAGCACGTCCTCCCTGTCGCTTTTCTCCTTTAAACGACAACCATTTTTTAAGTTTGAAAATATAATTTAATGTTTTAAACCAAGTCTCCCAACAGCTGAACCTTAGAATACACTGCTATTTTTGTTCCTCCGCTAAAATGAAGGAACATCCGGGAAACGGTCATAGTGAGGGCAGCATCCCGGAAACGGTCATAGTGGGGGCAGCATCCGGGAAACGGTCATAGTGAAGGCAGCAACCGGGAAACCTTGGAAGGTGGTAGGACTGTGCGACATCCATCATTCTGCTTTAAAACTCATTAGTGGGTACCTTGTAACTTAACACGTTTCCCCCCCTTCCGTGTTTTAGATTTAAAATGAAAATAATGTAACACTGAAGGTGATTTGTTGATTTTCACCAAACTTTACCGCTGTGAAATTGGTTTTATATTCGATAATCGCTAGGTTTTTGCCATCTAAACGCCAATATCTTCCTGAACATTACAGTAATTCCTTTCAGATTAGGCTCAGTATGTAAAGTAAAATGAGGGGAACATTTCGCAGTTTTAGTTAGCCCCACATTCTCCAGCAGTATTAATAAAAAATACAAAGAAAGACCCGAATATCATTCTCCTTACACAAAACTGCCGGAAAACTTAGGGACCGTCGTAAAAGTGCAAAACCGGTCACCAAAACACCACTTGTATGTGATTTACAACCGTTTATCAATATTGCAGTTAGATAAATTGTAATAACAACTTCATCAGTTGTTTGTGTCCTATAACCATGTAACAATATTGTAGTTGGATAAACTGTAAAAACATTTTCAAGCCAGTCAACATTCAACACAATTCATTACATTTGTCAGCTCCCTTTTAATCTTTCCCTTTTAATCTTTAATCTTTCACACCATTTGCCTTCAAAAATAGCAATTCTGCATATCTTGAATAGAAGAGGATTTCAGGACAGTTATTGGTGATTATTAAATACAATTATTAGAATGAGTCCTTCATTTCTCAACATATTGACATCAAACCATATAAGCTGTGTTCTTCAGCTCACTCTCACACCCACTTTCCAGTGGGTGACCTATAACCTATTATTAATATTTCGGTTGGATAAATTGTAATTACACTGTAATCAAAATTAACAAAAAATTCCTTTACAGAAACACTCACAGAAATGAACCATCTAGTCAGTTTTAGAAAAAAAAGGGTTATACAAGTTTTATTCACTATTACAATCCTGGACCGATAACACTGGTATACAATGATTTTGGTGCCAACGATGTCTGAATGGTTTTATATTAAGTTTATGGTGCTAATTAAGAATATGACTTCGGTTTTGCCAGATTGACTCTAGTTTCTGCGTTGCAAGAATATTTTTATTTTAGTTACAACTAGTAAGGAAACAGTCTAACATAAAAGAAATTAAAAATATCTAACAGTCACAGGAAAAAGTTATGTATGATTTGATTAAATAATACAGTATTAATTAGTTATTGTTATTAATGTCAATGCTTCAAAAAAAAGTACTGTGGCTGATTGTAAAAGACGACTAATGTCTACGAAGTGCGATGCGACCTTTGTAAAAAAAAAAAAAGTCATAAAACTGGCAACAATGGGCTCTAGAGCCATCGACTCACATATCAGGGGAGAGAAGCACAAGCATTTTGTCAAAAGTTGGACAACAACTGTCCCCATTCGTCCCCAGTTGTAAATAATTGGGCCCCAGTTGTTTGCCAGTCCTGTAAGTACAACCTCTACAGATAGGCCTACACCCGCTTTGGCAGTGTCTCCGGATCCCACGATAAGCAATGCCTTCAGTACATTCTCCTCAACGACACACTGAAAGCAGAAGTGCTATGGGCTTTGCAAATGGTAAGCCGACATCACTCCTATACGTCCAGTGATGACATTCACACTGTGGTGAGAAATTTTCTGGGACACAGTTAGTAATTGTATGAAGTTGTGGCCTACGTACCCTTCACAGCTCATTCAAGACTGGTTTTGAAGTGTGGATGGTGGAGAAAGTGCTCAAAGCACTACATTTTCTTTTCCACTCTGCACCAGCCAGAAGAGAGGACTTCACAGCTGCAACATCATCCAAGATTCCCTCTACCTTTCTGTGGCCATCGATGGCTCGAAAATTTGCCAGCTGTCAAACGAGCATTGGAAGTGCCTTTATTGTAAAAATAAAGGGCCTTTATTGTGAAAAATTTGACTGCATCTGTGAAGCCCGAATGGATCCCCTTCTTCTGGCCAAACTACATTTTTTCATAGAACTACCAGAAGCATTTCAACCATTTCTGGCTAAATACCAGACAGGTGTTCCCATGATGCCCTTCCCTTGGAAGGACTTGGCAGATTTTATCTGGGTAAATATTCACCACCACAGTAACAACAGTAATAAATGAACATGCAAACATGCACATGTGAACTTTAATTTTATTTTCAGACTCCTTCAACGCTTCATCATTCATTTCACTACCTAAGACGCTGTTAAAGAGTCAAAAGACAGACCAAAAGTTATTGCATTTGTTATCACACACAAGTCACATTGGGGGAATGCATTATTTTCATGGATGTCCATTATCTCAAGAACTAGAACCAATTCAGCAAAAGTAATGTGCTTTTTGAATTCAGCACCCTCAAAATACCCTAAATCCATTCAAAAAACCTTGGCAACTGAAAAAAAAAAATTTTGTAGACCTGTCTAATGTACATTTCTGGTAAAATGGCCCTCAAACTAATAGATATATATGGACATTTGGGCTAATTATCATCTCTGTACTGCCTATAGTTATTGAATGTGTGTGCCCTGTTTTGAGCCGGCAAACCATCCAGGGTGCATAGCATATGCTCTTTACCCCATTCCACCCCCCCACCATGACCCTGACCAGGGTAAATGGTTGGAAGATGTATACGGTCCTGGTCCACTATTATTGGCCGCCATGAAATTTAAGTGCAATGTGTAGAATATTTTCTCAAAAACAAACAAATCTAGTGAAACAGCTATGGTCTATAGCCACTCATGTTTGATACAGTAGGCTCAAAAATCAAGAGTGTCACTGCCATTTTTTTAATTATAGGAGGAATAAAACTGATAAGTGAATGACATCAACTGCATTACACAGCATAGCATATGAGAACCTGGCAAGTATAAATCTTATTATTTTGGCATGACATGTATAATAAAGTACTCGCAGATAGCCAATAACAAAATAACAGCTGTTTTTTTCTTAAATTGTAATCATAACAGCAATATGAATTGATTGAACTGATATGATTAGATGACTTTTTCCACTTTTGAGGGTTTCAGCCACCTAGATGGAAGGTGTTACATGTAATAGTAAATTGCTAAGAGTTTTATCTTAAAGTAATTCTGTGTCAGTATTTTAAATAAGAGATCTGTATTAGTTATTCACTAAGGGTCCCTGAGAAATGTTACCTACGTAAACAGCATAGTATCAAAAATCTGAACTGACACTGTATAAGCTTCTGAAAGCCAGGAATTGTCCAGTGTATATTCATATAAATATGCATTATAATTTACCCTCTACTATGTTATAGCTATGGTAGATTTGAATTTTGAAAACATATTACCCCCTACCAGATTCTACAAAAAAACTCAAAATAAAGTTTGAATTACCAGGAATCAAAATTTCCTGTTAGGGCCAAACTTCATGAACAATGTCTTGGAAAACCTTAGTTGCACTTTCACATTCTGTGTTCTTTGATCTTCCTGGTATCTGTATAATAGAAGATTATAACAAAAAATAAGAAAGTGAAACATTGTCAGTCTTCCAGTCGCAGAAGCAGTAGGAGTGTATTTATTTCATGGTATTAAGGAAAATTAAGAATTAAATGGCACAATTAGTAAATTGCCTTAAACTGTTTGCTAATGATGAAGTGTTTAACTACAATGATGTGTTGTATCATGTTGACATATCAAACTGCACTAAAATCCAATCTCATAAGATGAACATATTGCCTACATATGACCAATCACATATGTAATTAGGAACCTAAGCTATAATTGGCTTAACTGTCTCAGTTTTATTTTGTATTGATCATATCAACATGGTTTAGACTGCTCATAATATTCACAAATGCTACAGATTTGAGCTCTTTCTCTCACCTGGTTGCACACAGCCTGTCCATATCGAATGAAGGTAGCAAAATGCTCGCAGTTCAGTGCGAACAAATTGTAGTTGAGCTCTTTGTGCAGCAAGGCATCTCGCCTCTGTCGCATTTCTGCTATTAGGGACGAGGTTCGTGCATGTCGGTTGTTGCTGATCATGACCTGTGCACCAGTGGGCACATTGACCTCTGACAGGAGCTGTCGCCGTATCTGTGTCTCTCCCAACAGGAGGTCACCACACACGGGGAACATGGTCTGCAGTGACTGGCGGAGCCTTTTCTTTAGCTCTCCCTCATCTACAAGGAAGTCATTTGTTATTTCAGAGCATGTGCATGTGTCCGGGTGCGGTGTTTTTCGCAATGGTTAATCCATATTTGAAAATAAATTAATATTATTTTTAAATTCTGTTCCAAATTTGTGCTTGAATCAATGCTATGGCTTAAGATTGTATACTTCTGCAGTGCAGCTAGGAAGCTACATTTATACTGGCCATTTTTGAAGAAGTGCTGCGTTATTTTTTTGCTCATGGAATTCTCTAGAATAATAATAACAAACCCAAAATACACAAAATGAGCAAGGAAGTTTATTACCTGGACTTTGTTAATAATCTATGAAATGTAATGAGAATTTTCTGTCCTGGGGTGCAATGTGTGAATCAGCGGGTTAGGAATTGTGCCCATGTTTGGAAAATCAGTGGTTCAAATCCCAGGGCCAGCAGACAGATGCTGCCGTTGGGCCCCTGAGAAATTCTCTGCTCCAGGGGTGCTGCACGCTGGCTGACTCTGCACTGTGACCCCCCCCCCCAAGCTTGCTCTCACCTGCATGTGTGTCTTTCTGCACAAGATGGGATATAGGTGAAAGACAATTTCCCCACAGGGGTGACTCTATTCTATTCATAAGTGAATAACATGACCTGAAAGTAGGTATCAGTCACCGGTAAGTGACTAAACAATGCTTGTTAATGGAGATATGAAATCATTCATGTTCTGTGATCTGTAAATTAAAATCTCAAACCTAAAGTAAGCATCATATTACATTTTTACCAGATTGAGTAGGGCCTGAAAAGGGTGACATTTGAAAAATCGTACAATACACAAATCATGTCTATTTAACTTCTTCAAAGTATAACTTGTTAGAATATATGTTTATTTATTATAATCATGATATTGTGCAATGTTGTGTAATATTTTTTAAAACAGAGGTCCAACATTGTAATATTTATTACCTGCTACAGCAAAATGTATAATGTATCCATCTTCATCATATATACCCCAATGTGAGTATCCAATGGGGTAGGAAAATTCTATTAAATCTCCAAACTGGGCGGTAGACACAACCTCACTAACCTGTAACAAAAACCACAATGTGTACAGGCAGGACTCCAACTTGATTGTCTACATTTTCCAGTCAGGTTTTAGATCCAGTCTGACAAGTTTGCAGCTTTTCATATCATCATTTGTTGGTGTAAAAGTTACGTATTTGTTAAACTGCAATATACAGATGGCTTTATGGGACACAGACAGGGGTACAGTCTGGATGGCAGTCTGTCACAGACCATGAATTTAAAAATTCATTTTTTCTTTTGTCTTAAATTCCTATAGTTATTTGTGGTCTCAAACATCAGTCAAGTTTAAAAATAGGTATTAATTTGTGAATTAATCCAAATTAAAATTGATTTTTTTATAAATAATATAGTTTTCCTTTTAATCATACAGTTGGCCAGAGAAATATTTTTACCAATATAGGACAAGTTGCCAACTTTGGTCAGCTAGCTGGAGTGTGATTTTCAATTCGAGACACGTCTGCGCATATGTTAACATGAAACAGTTTTATTACATGGTAAATAGTGTGCAGGGTTTGCAAACTGCCCCAACGCTTTTGACGTAGCTAATTTTAGAGTTATAATGGAATAACATAAATTTGTCGTACGATTTGTTGCGTGAGAGTTGGTAACCCTGATAGTGTACTCATAAATGTCTAAACATGACATTCGGTTTAAGTCCTGTAATAAAATCCATTAACGATTCCTGGACTGTAATGTTAACTACAATCGATCCAACAGCACACGTTTAAATAACTTAAAATAAATGAATTAAGAAAGTGGAAATGCTTAATACCTGTTGTTTGTAATCCATTTCCCCGGGAGCTAAGAGTCACAATCTTGACTGTAGGGTGTGAGCTAAGGCGAAGAAGCGAAGAAACGTAACCGTGACGAACCCCGGTATCAGACAGTCAACAGGAGGCTAAAGATAAAACATTTGCACTTAAGTTTTTCTGCAGATCGAGTGGATAACAATTCATTTTTTTAACACCAATTACCCAATGAAAAATAAATGTAGTTAGTAGCAACTTCTATTTTATTTTAATTTTTTATTTTAAATGATTCTGACTCGTGATGCCAGACTTAACAATGAATAAAAGATTTACAAAATGAACTAAACATTTAATTTCCACCGCCAAACGCGCTTAACTGGCAGGTCCGGCACAGCTTACGTCCATTTCTAGGGTAGGAAAATATTGTAGAACTCAAATGAACTACAAGTAGCATGCACACTTCTTAACGTATAGCATGAAAAATGCTGTAACAAAAACCAGCCCCGCTGGCTGCACTTGTCGACATGCCCTGAATTTATAGGCTTTGTATCCAAGTGCATTTCTTTTACACTCTTCGTTCTGTACGTTTACCATACTGCAAACGTTTTAGAATTCTTTTATTATCCGTTTAACTGATAGTATTAATCGATTACAATTCTTATCAGTTATCGGTTAAACAGTGAACACCCCATATATTTAACAGTATAAATATATTATAGTATAAATTTACTGATAACACTTAATTTGAGCAGTAAAAATTGCGGATTCTTTTTGTGTGATTTTAGATCATTATTTATACTAGGGGTTTTATCAGTACATGAATAGTATGATTGGTATGCGGTATATGTGTGTGTGTGTGTATGTGTGTTTTGTGAATAATAGTTGCTTTTTATTACTTTTGCTGCCCCTCATTCTACAAACCCCTGCTCATCTTCTAAAGCTGTAGCATTTAATCTGTAATTATAGTCTTTTGGGGATGAAACATTTCTCAGGACTGTACCAAAATCTTTCCCTGGGATATGATGTGAATACAGAACCGCTCTGTTTATTGGAAACAATATATTAAATAGTATGATATACAATTATCATTTATTTGACCTCCATCTGTAGGTTGCAGCCTATTTAGCAGCATTTTAATTGTGCACATGTGTTGACATGTTAACATTGTTAAAAATATAATTTCATATCGCAATCAGGAAGCGATTCCACGGATACATTTCCCGTTGTGGCAGAGCGTGCAGGTGACGTCAGAGTCGGGGCGCGCACGTCCTGTAGCCAGACCCGTCCTGCGAAGGTGCAAGAAGTTTTTCTTCCGAATTACTTTGCGAAGCAGCTTCACAGGATCAGGGGGTGCGTTCCCCCAAAAGCGCCTATTAGCAACCATTCATCCATTCAGTCGCATGGTTCCAACTGCTTTTGGGATACGTATCCCAGGGTGGGTTAACTCCGCACTCAGATATTCTCTTTCGTAGCTTCCTCTGTTACTCGAAGTTTGCCAACACATTCTCATTAATGTCGTACTGGGAAAAAAACTCCCACCGTTGCATTTTCTTCCGACAGCCTTTCTGTTTGCTAAGTCTGTTATATTATCGGCAGCATCCATTTGATCTGAAAGTAAAAAGCATTTTTCCTACCATTTCTAGTGAGATACTGTACTATTTATATCCACGTACGGTGGCCATGTTGGATTAGACAGGAGCAATCGAATGAAGATGATGAACCAGTTAAACACCAGTATTCACTAGGACCCCCTCAAAACTTTTATGGGTTAAAGTGACAGTTCGTGTTTTACATGAAGGCTTATTTCGGATGTGTCTGAATTCAGGGGTTGCATGCTTCTAAGGCTGCATTTGAAGACCAAATGTGTCACAGTGGCACAATAAGGCCATCATGTTTCCAAAGCTCCTTCAAATGCCTTATTTTTTTTGGCAAGGTCTCAAGATTTATTGTGTGAAACTACAGATGACATAATAATTTCCAGCGATTGGAAGGTTGCTGGTTCAAATCCCATGAATGGCAGAAGTGATTTTATTGTGTTAGGCCCTTGAGCATGGCCCTTAACTTGCAATTGCTTTGTCTGGGTATAATGTGAACCTATATCCAGCCCTGCAAGCATGTCCTCTAACTTACGTGGAAAACTTGGGGGTTGGTTGCAGGATTGGCACCCCAGCTACCAGAAAAAAACTTGTGCTATTTCTTTCGAACTAGTGTGGTGCTGAGGCATCACCTGCTGCATGCCTGCACTCAGGTTCTCATCCCTGAGGTGGTTTGTCATGTGGTTGGTCCGGTAACGCGCTGTAATCAGTGCATGCTCCATACCTCCTCCTCAATACATGATTCTAGAAAAAGGTCTAAAAACGCCCCCCTACCCCATCCCTGAAAAAAAAAATTTGAAATAACTATTGACAGTACAGATCTGAAATTCTGGACATTTGCTGTTAGGAAGTATATGTTCCCCTGGAATTTTGTAAGCAAACCTGAGGTGGACAAGTGGGCAGTTTTTCTTAAATCTGTTGAACCAAGATGGAATGACCCATTGAAAAAGTAGTTATCAATAAAGGCTGGATGGATATTTTACAGAATCATATTACAGGCTCAGTTGTACTTGTCAGTTTATTCAGTGAAATATACACAACTTACAAATTCTATACAATCTTTCCACTTTTTGCACAATAGATGCAATCTTGTAATCTACTCACAAATGACCAGTCCTAATATAATGAATTAGGTGATCTAACATTATTCTTTTGCATGGGAATCTAAAAGAAAAGAATTAGAATAAAGGTTAAGTAACATTAAATATATATATACACACACACACACACACACAGCATTTTAGCATACTCACTCTCCCCTAAAATTATACTCTGTAAAAAGAACACCTTTATAAATATAGATCACACAAATAGTCAAAAAAGTGTTCATTGTTCATAACCGATTTGTTATTATATTTCCAGTAATACTTTAAAGTGTCTTGGTTTTACTTTCCAGTGTGTGTCTGCATCAGGTACCAACTATTCCTGCATCATTCTGCACAGTGAATAACTGACTTTTGATCCGTTCTGCAAAATCGCTTTTACATTAAGGCATACAAAGCAGCTTAACTTGTACCACCGTTATCCCCACATCCACAAAGCAGCCAGCATTTTGATAAGTTTTTAGAAAAACCTTAAGTTCATAACAGTGATTGCCTATTATTCATTAAAATAACATAAATACCAATACAATAACATAAAGGCTTATGACTTTTTTATTTAATATGCTTTTTTCAGCTTAGAGCAGACAATTCTACAACTGTATTTTATTCTTCTAATAGACTTATCTTTTATTTTTGTAATTACCTGTCTAAGCATACAGATATGCAGACCCCCAAAAATGTCGAGCAGTCCCTCCAGGATTTCATGACTCATGATTTCATGATCACAGAAATTAACGCAAGATCAATCAAACTTGGCAACGTTTGCAAGAGCTTGCACTTTTTCAAATTTACTGACGTTTTACTGCAACAAATGGCCAAATCAACATATTGCTTGCATTTAGACCATGACACATCCTTTGATGGCATAGTATTGTGCTTTCATGTGTTTTTGCTAGGCTCCGCTTCTGGGAAGATGAGCACAGCGAACACATTTCATTTGCCAAAAAGCTGAGGCATTGCAAGTTACGTTGAGCCATTATACAGAGCAAAGATGAACATAGTCTACATAAAGTAAACAATGGACACTGGAAATTAAAGTATAGATTTTTCTGTCAATGCATTTGACTGTGCCAGAGATTGGAATAACTCACGGCCAAACTTAAGTGGAAGGTAACCAACTTTTAATAATATAAACACAGAGCCCAGGCTCAGGGGAAAACCAGTGACCAGGAGAGAGCTGGACGAAACCAGACATGCTGTACTGCCCACAATATAAACCTGTAACGTAACCAGCCTAATAGTAGATCACTGCTGCAGACTTCATTTGCTGCTAATGTTGAATTGAGAGTTTATTTTACAAAGACTTAACTAACTGGAACCAAAAGATAGTATTTTCTGTTTGAGGGTCACATTTCTTTTGGCTGGTTATTAGAATTTGACATATCAGACATTTTTTCCATATATAGTCTTCAAATAATGCACCAAAAGTCAAACAATTTGGATTTCATTTTGCCCAATAGGAAATTGAGCTTCCATGTGTGAACACATACACCAATGAGCCAAAATCTTACAACCACCGCCAAGTGAATAATATTGATCATCTCGTAAAAACAGTACATATCAAGGACAGTAAGCTATCATTCAGTACTCGTCGTCGAAATGTTAAATGCAAAAGAAATGGGCAGAAATAAAGATATGAGTGACTTTGACATGATTGGTCAGAGTATGTCCGAAACATTAAGGCTTGTGGGGACTCATCGACGTGATTTGTAAATAAAGGCTATCCCATGTGGTACAAACCTACAAGGGCACTGTGGCACAAATGACAGATAATTTCAATGATGATCATGGGAATAATGTGTTATGACACACAATGCATAGGGCCCTGCTGTATAGGGGGCTACGTAGCTGTGGATCGGACTTGTCGGTCCACCGCATCCCACAGATGCTTGACATGTACCTTCATCCACGTGACATAAAATGGGATTCGTCGGACCATTGCACCTTATGACATTGTTTCAAAGTCCAGTTTCGACACTTGCGCGCCCACTGTAGGGGCTTTTGATAGTGGAGAGGGGTCAGCATGGGCACTGTGACTGGCTCGCAGCTACAAAATAGTGAGTTAGCGTGTTCAAATTAGTTTACCAATTCATTGACCCTGGTAATACCAGATTTATAAGTCATCTTGCCTGTATTATCATATTCAAGTAATATCCAGCAATCTCATTTCATTCCCTGAACAGAAACCTTAAATATGGTATAGCACTAAGACTGATCATTAAAAAAAACTAAAACTATGAAATGAACATTCCACTGATATGATTATTCAATAAGTTAATTCAAGATATACAACCATTAATCTCAGCTGTAAATGGCTGCTTTAAAAATTGCACAATTTTACTGCCCTTACAGTACAAATAACTATATTTCTTCAGTCACATATAAAATCTACTAAAGTAAAAAGTGAAATGCTTAACAATTCCTTTATATTCCTTAAGAGATTCCTTAAGAGTTTGATAGATTAATGTTTTACATATTCTAATTTGACTCCAAACATAATACACCTATCAAGGAACTACACCCCAAGTACCAAAAGGATGTACATGAAACGTGAATTATATATATTCTCCTGTAAGAAAACTTTTGACACTTAAACCTTCCATCAGGTTTGGCAATAATATCCCAAGACTGATGTTTCTTTTCATCTAATGCATACCTGCCACATTTAGGTTTCAAAATACAGTATGGGGGTGGGTAAGTCAGCAAGTAAATAAATAACCAGATTTATTTATATTTTTGCTTCTATTTATGTTATGACAAAACATCATTGTCATGGGCACTATCCTGGTGATTTGCAGATATAAATGGAAACTGTTCCATCCAACTCTGCTTAAATTTGCATATGCATCTGTTTTTTCAGTGGAGCGTCATCCTGCCCTGATATTTTGACACCCGCTAAGTTAGCTAGCTAATTCATTCAGCATTCAGCTGGCCTGCGCAGACAGCTGGCCTGCGCAGACAGCAGCCGTGAATTGCCAAGATGTGGATTTAGATATAATATAAATTTAATACAAGACTTATTTATCCATGTATATGACAATTATTCATAATAAAGTTTAAGGGCCATGAAAATTACGGGAGTTTCCTAGGAGAAACAACAAAATGTGTGGGTGCCAGGAGATGGCCTTGAAATACAAGAGAAACCCCAAGAAATAGGAGTGTTGGCAGGTATACTAATGGGTGAACTGGTACAGATGGTTTTGCAGTGCTCCGGTGCAGCTAATTTATTGACAGGTATTATTTTGTTGCCATGTCAGAATTTTGTTGAAGTCTGTATTTGGTAATTTATGCCCATGAAAATACTCAGCAAAAGCTGCCATGAAAATACTTTTGTGAATCAGATATTTTTTTGGTAAAGCTGAACAAAACGAGATTATCAGCACGATGTCCATAAAGTTGGTTAAGACCAACTGAAGGGGAAAAAAAGCAATACGATGAGCAGTGGTTGGCTGGACAGAAACGTAAACCACAGAAAGAACATCCACTGAAGAAAGTCATGGCTGCTATGTTCATAGAAGGAAAAAGAAATAATAATAATAATAATAATAATAATAATAATAATAATAATAAAAGTCCTGGTAGTCAAAACTTGTGTTCACAAAAACTGAAAGGCACAAAGAGGATCAAGGTAAGTAACTATTTTCAAATTTGATTCAGAATGAAAGTATAAGTAATGGAGACTATGTATCAGCAGCCTTTGACAAAAAGGTAAAGGAAAAAAAACATGTTGGCGAGGACCTGCTTACTACGTCATCCGAGCTGCTGCGTGACTAACCAGAGGTTCTTTATCCTTGGCACCATCCACACTGTACTTGAGCCTCCTCTTCCCCTCACTGGTTATATTAACCGCAGCCTGATGACCATGACTTCCGTTTGCAGCACCATCTCTATCCTCTTTGACGTTCATTTCTTCAGCTTTGGCTAGAGTGGGTATGTTTTGTTTTGTCGGCTGGGTCTTCTGGGACGGTTTGTACGGGTCATCACCAATGCTCACTGACAGGTTTGTGTACAGTGGCTCCAGCTTTTTGGAAAGCAGTTCATAGGTGAGTGAGCTGAGGCCATCTGAGCGCCAGTTCCTCCTGGTCCGAGTCAAGAGATCAAACCTGTTAGGAGTGAGTGGTGGTGGACAGTGTGTTAGGGAGAATGAAAGAATACGACACAAGAGCATAGCAGGTATCTTGAGATAATTTTGCTGCTAGCAGTTTTTCCACAGGGATTTCATATATTTATATAAACCAAAATATTCTGAAATAAGGCTATTCAGGTTACATTCAAGTTGAAGCAGGTACTGCAGCAAAGCCTCTCTAGGGACTTGAACTTACAGATTTTTGGCTAACAGCACCTCTACTGGATAAGTAGCCTTAAAATAGATGGATGGAGAAAGATCATTTTAATGGCAAAGATTTACATAAAGATGCGAACATCATTCTAGACTTATCAATACAGAAGAGTCATAATATATCCTGTTAAGATACTTCAGAGAGTTGCACTTGGCTGAAGAACTCTCTGAAAAAGAAAAAATACCCAAAAGTCTCTCAAAAAAACCTATGAAGATGTCAGGATGGAAGATGCCTCAAAAGACATGCGGGATAGTTACATGACTTCAGAAATGTGTTCTGAAAAACTGTGCAAACAAAACTATGTCTCTGTGCAAAGACAATTATTTCTGTGTAATTTCAACATTATTTAACACAAGTGCCACCTGCCTCCATTTGAAGCTCACTTCCTGTTGATAAACAGTGGTGATGTCATACACGCAGAAAGCTGTCTGAATTTTGCCTTATTCAGAACATGCGACTCGTACCTGCGTGGGTTCTCCTCATTGCCCTTGTCACCCTTGTGCTTAATCATTTTATAATGTCCAACTGTCACCGGGGGTCGAACTATCTTCATCCCCGACAGACGTATTCTGTAAACGGGTGTCAACAGAACAAGAGCAAAAAAAAATAAAAAATAGGAGGGGAGACGAAGAAAACGACAAATTTAAAGAAATAAAAAAAAAAATGAAAAAGCCAAAACAAAGGATTTCTTCAGTAAGTAAAAAACATACCAAAACCAGTTGGTTGGATTATGTAAATGAGAGAAGAAAGGGAAACATACTTGATTAGATACTGTGTACAAGAACCCAGGCTACATGCTCGTGGTGTTGGGAAGATGACTGCACTACAAATGAGTGGCTACTCCACAACTGTTAACACCTGACACAGCTATGATCACCCCATCTCCCCTAATTCCTTGCATCTTCTACACTGAGAGTCCAGGGGAACACCAGGGTAAACTTTTATCAATTTGTCCAGTTACTCCACTTGCAGTTTTAATCAGTGCAGATAAACTTGGTAGAAATGAAAACTACATCAGTCCAATCAATTAGTTTGATAAGAAGGAACAAACTATAACTGTAATGTTAACTATAAATAATCACAAAATACAACTGAGAAAAACACGAGCTAAAGCTACACCTCTGTTGATCCAGCTAGATCTTCCATTCCAGGGCTGCCCAATCCTGCTCCTGAAGATCTACCACCCTGCAGAGCTTAGCTGCAGTCCTAATTTATCACACCTTATACAGATAATCAGACCCTTCAATAAAATCTAAGCATTACAGCCAGTTATGCTGAAGCTAAGCTGGCTCCAGGAGCCAGGCTGGGCAGCCCTGATCTACTCAATCCTTGGGGCTTGAACTTTTACGTTACCCATTTCCAGCACGACTCCGGTATGTCAATGGATGTGCTGTGTAATGTGTACCTTCAGCAGTCAGCTCTCAGCACTGAACATAAGTTCAGTAACAGAATATTATGTTCATTAATTCATCCATACATGCTTATGATGATCTACTATGCAATCAAAAAGCTCAACTTTATGGATTAGGCCAGGGTTCCTCAAATCTGGACCTCGATTCCAAATCCAGGCCTTGTTTTCAGTTCTCCCAGGTAGTTAGTTTAATAATTACTAATTCTGATTGGTCAGAGGCTTCACACCTGACTGACAGGTAAAGGAAGGCTGGAAAACCTGCAGTGCTCGGACCTCGAGGACCGTGATTTGAATAACCCTGGATTAGACCATCTGATTCTTCTACACTTATACTTGCAGGTGTTCTGAAAGTTGGTAAATTTCAGAGGGAAAGTCAGATTGGTGAGTATGAAGATAGGATAAGATAACACACAGGGGAATGGGGATTAATGGAAAGAATTATTTACAAAAAAACCCTACTCCATCAGGCTACTTACATTCCCCCAAGAAACTCTTTCTTCACTCACCCCCCACCAAGTTAATCATATCTGCTGTCTTTCTGTATCACATTTGGCAAGTTGCAACAAGCCCCTTACCTGGCTGCAATGTCATCATCCTCCCCACCCCATCCCCAGTACTGGTTTGGGAAGCCGTTCATTCTGAGGTACTGGTCAGGCGTTACAGCAGACACCCCTCCAAAATACTGAGGATACGGCAACCTGCATCAGGGGGTAAAGTCTGAGCTTGCTGCAGTGATTAAACATACAGTGAACTGAAGCAGTGCAGTTAGAGCACCAGAGATTTAATAGTGACCTGTATCCAAATTTGTCCATGGCGACAGAGAGGTGCGTGGGGTGCTGGGCATGGCAGGTGTAGATGTTGTGGTCATTCTCGGGCAGCAGGTCAACATCATGCAGAAAGACACAGCTCCATTCCCCATCTCGCAGGGCCTCACGCACCCCGACATTCAGCAGTTTTGCACGGTTAAATGTCGAGTTTCCTGCCTGGAGACAGTAATATTTCTCATTACAATATTAACTCACAACCCAGAAACTGCAGGTTCAGGTCCTTGGAGAGATCTTCTGAGGTAACCATGAGCAAAGTACTTAACCTGAATATCCATCTCAACAGATGTTTGAAAGTGCTAATTGCTTTTCTATGACTATATTTAAATGGTCAAGATAATGCGCGTTATTAAATTTTTTTAAATGATGGCAATTTATACTAGCATTACAATTTACAACCATACTAACTAGCTCTGGAGGAATACTATTCAATGAAAAAAAGGGCATTCATCTGCAGACATACAATGAAAATCTCACATTATTATAAGACCTCTATAGATGTCCTAACCCCTACATTATTTTCCTTGGATTTTACGCCCTTACTATGTGAGGAAAGGGGGGCAATCGTAAGTGGCAGGGAGAGAGAGAGAGAGAGAGAGAGAGAGAGAGAGAGAGAGAGGCAGACCTGGTGTACCACATAGATGCCATAATGAAGCTGCTGCCTCTGCAGGAAGGGATGCAGATGATAGAGCAGAGCACGTAGGTGCGACAGCCTGTTCCGGTAGGGGACCACGATGGCCGTGTGGTGACGGGGCTCACAGTCGGGGGGACTGTAGCGCCCCCCAGGGAACACCAGGGGGTTTTTCTCACTAATCTCATCCAGGGACAGAGGGGAAGACAAACGCACAGACACAGGGCCCACTAAAGCAAGGAAAAGAAAAGCGAGAAAGAGAGAACCAAGGTATTATGAGCTTCATACAGAAAGGAAAATCAGAAGATCAGGAGAGTCAACACAGAAAATTAATTTAGTACTTGTACACATATGCCTGCATTAGGGGTCACATGAGTGGTAGCAAAGGTTATTTCTCATCTGTGCTTGCCTCATGGTGGAATGAGCTGCCAGACAACATTCACTCATCAGATACCCTCTTTACTTTCGAGAAACCCAAAGCCTCTCTGTTCCAGGAATACCTCTGCTAGTCTACAATGCCCCATGTTCCACAGATGCTCTCCTGACTGCAACAGCTGAGCTGGTGGGTAAAACCTGAACTCTTAAACTCTAGATCTCTAGGTTTCACCAATATAAAAAGATCATGATTATGTCTTCTGTGGGGACTGTCCTTCCAATGTTCCTGGCAATTTTGTATGTCAGAAATATTTAGTTATAATAGAGTTGGAGGACAGGATTTGCGCATTGGAATGGCGCTTTAGAACCATATTGAATAAGCAGTTTGAGGGATTTTTAGATACCGTTCAATTGGAGCCGACAGCCAGCTTAGATCTGGCCACAGTCCCTTGTGCCATGACTGTCTAGGTCACGGTCAGATGTGGGTCTAAGAGCTCTAACCAACACAACACAGTAAGCTGTTCCACTTAACAATAGGTTTTCTGCTCTCAATAGCACATCAAAGTGGAAAAGATGCTCATAACTGGAAACTCAATTGTAATAAACATGAAGAGTTTACTTTAGGTAGTGGCAGAGATGGGCAGTATTTCAATTAAATGTATTTAAAATATTGATTCAACTACTTTTGAATATTTGTAATTTGTATTTTTGTTGGACAGAAAAAAATTTGATGTAATCTGTAACAAAATACTTGGAGAGATTGTATTTTATATATTTTAAATACTTAATAAAATATGTCATTTTATTTATTTATTTTCTGTCATTTTAAGAATCTTCATCACCTGGCTTACAGACTTAGATCTTATCAGTCTTTGGCTAGATGCAAGTAAGTCATGTGACCCAGAACCGGCCAATCCTATAGGCGACATAGGCAGCCGTCTAGGGCCCCTTCTAAGGGGGTGTCAACTTGTCAGCCAATTTCACTCTGCCTCAGACACAGGGCGCCAGCGGTGATGCTTGCCTAGGGCACCACATCAGCAAGGACCGGTAATGACAGGATTCATCCTGCTGGGCCCAGGTTGCTCATTGTGAACTTCGTTTTTCCATGACCAGTAATCCAAGCAAAGCAGCCACTTTGGTGATAAGTCAGGCTAGCTACTTTTGTTCCTAAGGACAAAATTAATTTCTATCAGCTAAAAGTTTCTTCTTTGAATTTTGGCATATTTGGCACTATACTGTAAGACAAAGCAGGAAATTCACGCCTTATAATAATTAATCTAAGAAAGCTGACCTTAGAGCCCCAAAGGTTTTTTTCTCCCTAATTGAGTTTTTGGTTCCTCTGCTATCTTCTATTCTGGCTTTCATTCTTTCTTTTTGTTTCACCTTTTCCCTGTTTCATGTGCCTTTCTGTATAAATTGTGCAATAATGGATGGCCAAACACTCTTGTCAAGTGGCTTGGATCAACCGTTATTAACGCTGCTCTATAAAAATTATTTTTTTTTGCCTGCTGATTTGAACAGTTGTATAGTTAGGTCCTTGCTTTGTTTCAAAGATATTGTGTAGCTCGTGCTCCAGCAGTACTTACATGAGTACCTAGGCATTCATTGGAAGATCAGCCTAGCTACAGTAATGCCTAAACGACTCCTTGACAGCTGTGTGTTTGTAATGTGCTATTTGCCTTACTGCACTGCTTTGGGCAAAAGTGGCTGCTAAATAAAGTAAATGTATATATAAACCATACAATTACAATGTGGGCCATGCGGCTATGCTGAGTCCCATGTGTCTAACGTGCTTCTAACAGATAAATAAAGTAAAATAACTAAAAAGATAAGAGATAACCCTACCTTTCCTGGTGGAGAAAGCTAGTCAGCACATTACAGATTACAGCAATTACTGTGACACAAGAGATGAAAAGTACAATAAGAAATTAAAAAGTATACCTAGTAAGGGTGAAAGCAGGGGGCAGTCTCTCCTAGGTTGAGGATTCCCGGGGGGCCCCGTGTATCCAGACAGCAGGGCCCCGATCAGGCTGAGATTGGTGTACACGTCATGAGGACGTGAGTAGTCAAACTCTGGTTCAGAGGATCGCACCAGGACCGACACAAGGCCACGGAACCCACCCAGGGAGAAGTAGAGCACGAAGGCAAACTGGAAGCCCACCAACATGGCCAGGGTGCAGGGGGAGTCAAACATACGACCAAGACACAGCATGGTGCCTAGGAGGAATTACAAAATGGTAGAGCAGGCAGGTTGATGTCTGAGCTTTTCCAGAAATACGAATAAAACTAAAACAAAGTGATTTAAAATGTTGCAAGTGGTTAAGGGGTTCAAATGTTAAAAGAGGTATTTTGTTCATAATTATGTAGTAAAAATATGAGTCAATGACATTCAGGACATGAGTGAGAATAAAGATGACAAAAGAGAACAGGACACAAAATTACAAAATATTACTCAGGAAGGGAAATAGCAAGAGTAAAGGCTAAATCAGCCACATAGCACATTATTCAGCAGAGCTGGATGTACAAGGAGCACAGGTAATCCAGCAGATATGGGGCACTGAAAGAACTCTAAGGAAGAGGGGGAAAATGAAAAAATTAAACGTAAATCATGTATTAGATTGACACGACAGTATTACATACCACACAATACAAACACTTTCTACATTTTTTCCCTCAAACACACCTGTTGCCAATGTGATGGCTCATTCCAGGCTTTTCCAGTCCAGATCAGTCCAGTACAGACAGCGTTACAGCCAATTAACTGACTGGTGGAGGTGGTAAGACCTCAGCTCCCACACCCTTAGTCTCATGTTCCAGGCTGGAGAAATAAGATATAATATTATGATATACAGTTGCTGTAAAACAAGGACCATCAAATTGGGGTAATTTAAATGTGAAAGAAATCAAAGTTTTAGATTCACAACAATCAAATCAGACTATGTTAAGGAATTTTACTTGTAAACACAATGGTTTTCTTTTTTCAATCCTTTGGATAGTGGCTACAAAACATTTTTCTATGTGTACTTCTGCATAAATACTAGAATACTACATCTCAGTTCTGGTGTTAATCAGACACCAGTTAATAATGACAGCTGTACAACTTATGTTTTATTATTACTACTATTAGCAAGCATACGTACAAAATATTTGTCTCACTAGACTACAAAAACAAAAAAGTCATGAAAAAGTAACACTACAAAAAGTTTAGACTTTTTCAAAATACAGATATTTGATCATTTCAACAATATTGCCACTTCTTGGCCATAGTCATGGTATCATTGTGTGTGATTGCATCTGTGATGACAAGGCCATTTATGGGGGCTGTCAGGATATATTCTGGAATGGCCCAGTCAAAGTTTGGATACAAATCCTATCGGCCTGCTGTGGGGGGTTTTCATAGGGTGTACTTACTTTTTCACACGATTGTTTATTGCACACCATACTAGGGATGTTATTATGTAGCTCCTGGATATGCCTCCCATCAAGCATTCTAGCATTCATAATGTTGGCTACAGTTCATTTTCTCAGTTCCATTATATTTTCTTCTCTTTGTGCTTTTAGTAATTTTTGTTATTGTGGTGTGTTGTTCTGTGTCTGGTTACATACCTGTTCTGTTGCATTTGTTTTGTTCACTGTTATGGTGATGTCGTACACTGATTACCTTAGCATTTGCACCACGTTTACTGGTAGTTTCTACCAACCATAAAAGAGTTCACTTCATAATGGTTTTCATTCCCAATATGGAGATCCTTTGTGCACGCTTCAGAAGAGGGATTGCTACTGTTTGAGGGAATTAACTGTTGCAGCAGCAGAGAGACAGGGGTTGGAATATCTGGGATAACTGGGAATTGAGTATCATGCTTCTTCTGCTTCCTGGGCTGGCTGACTTGAGGAAGATCCATGAAATACCTCCTTTCTCCATGGCTACCTGATGGACCTAGCACCGGCCACTCCCTAATGGGCTACACTCACAGTAGCGGTTACTCCAGGATTGCTGGTGATGAATCAATGCAATGGTATCAAATAAGCTGATACTAGTCAACAAGACAACATGGTTGGCCCCACACACACTTGCAGGCTAATCGAAGCAAGTCCCCAGAGCACCACACTTTAGCTCCTGAAGTACAACGGGATCAGGGCAGCGGAACCACACCTCATCCAGATACAGGTGGACGGAGAACCCAGCACACTGTGCACCAAATTCTTAAATTCTTGTAGACCTGTCTCACCAGAACAGTGGGGCTCTCGCTATAGCATTGGAGAAATGCTTCTGAGGGGCCAGCCAACCAAACTGGCACCACCAAGAGGGAGAGAGCCTGGGTTCATGTGCAGCCAACCTGCGGTAGCCTATCCCTGGATTACAGTGGCTGCTCAGGAGGGGCTGGCACTCCACGCATTCATGCAGATACTCACACCAGACCGGCTTCGGCGGCATGTCCACCTCTTCACCCACAGACCCTCACGATAGCCCTGGTGGAGGCAGAGATGACAAAGGTCACTTCATTATAACTTCACAATAATTCAGCAACTGAATGAATGAATGAATGAATGAATGAATGAATACCTTTATTGTTACTGCACACATACAATTGTCACTGTACAATTTCAATGAGATTGAGTTAGCAACTTACATACTCATTGCTATAGACCGTCAATTAAATAAAAATAGAACAAAATGAGATAAAATCAGACTAATGTGGTTCTGCACTAGAACTAATAAAGTACTGAAAACAGTAATTGAACATTTAAATAACAATAGCATAAACAGTATGCACAATATACATAATAAGCAGTATAAACAATAAATGACAGTAAAGACAGTAGCAAGAGTGCAAGCCTGACAGCGGTAAATAGGACAAACAGCTCAGATGTGCAAAAAAATAAAAATGCAGCAAGTCCACAGAGTCTGTGCCAGATTAGGGGGGGAGCTTGGCGAGTTGGCCGTGCCTCACAGTCCATGACACTGCGCTTTCCAAACCAGTGTCAGTGACAAGACTGACATCTGCCAAGCCCGAGTGACACGGGCTGTGTGGTGGGCTGATACTGTATTGCATCGCTGTATACACAATCTCCATATCAGTTTAACAGAAAGAGGAGTGTGTATTTTTGACGGTATTAAAAATAATACCTTTGGGATTTCTAAATACTGGGGCATACTGTAATACCACCATAACTCCAAAGCCTAACATAAACTAGTAACATTATCATCATCACATATTATGTACTGTACATAACTGTATGCCTATACTTTTATATGACTGGACACATAGTACGTTTATTTAAACCAGCATCAGTACAAACACCTAAGTAATGCGTTGCACTATGACGTTACAACAGCAGTCAACTCCCTTATAATCGAATCCTGTTTGCGGTCAGTTTTTGACCAAAACATAGTTATGCGATGCATGACTGTATAAGGCACACATACGGTGCGTAATTTACACAATAACTAGACACATATGAGGACAGGGCAGGAACTTGCACCTCCTGCCCTGTTTTCTAATCTTGTTTCAACTGATAAGTTGAAGATGGCCTGTTGTCTCATAACTGCAAATAAACCTGAAGCTGTTGGTGAAAGGTCAATCAAATGCACTGGTAAAGAAGATCTAAGTGACAAGACACTTGAGAACTTTTAGCAGGCGAGCATCACACTTCTTTTTTCATGTCCTAAATCTCAACAAATCCTTTCTGGCCACACCTGCAGAGCAATGGCCGCAGCTGGAATCATAGCAGCATGCAAAGAAGGTTGCTTTTTCACTTAAAGCTGCCAGTGACTCAGCAGAGCGCGGCATTGCACCTGCAACCGACTTCAATAGCTCACTAACCAAACGAAAAGAAGAAAAGCGATACCTGTTTCAGATGGTCTCAACGCAAACAATTCCCGGACTCATAGAAAGCTACACTCATTAACCGAACATATTCAACCCAACAGCACAGTGCTGTTCACAGAACAAAACATATCATAACTGAGCTCACAGTTAATATTCATAATTTGCATTATTAGCTGGAAATAGTCTGTTTTTTATATGATTGTGTGTAACCTTGAGATGTTTTGAAGATTGCATGGCATATGCAGAATCTGCACTTAGCTGCAGTGGTTTTGTTTTTCATATTTCTGATGCGAAAATTAAATTTGCAATCTTTAGTCACTGTGGGGCAGTATTATATATATATATCTGCAGCCTGGTTCTTCTCTGTTTCTCATTAATGAAGGGATTCTTCTTTCACTTGAGCATCCTACGATTCATGAGAAACATGTCAATTTAACAGTCATATCTGCCATTAGAAAGTTGCCTCTGCCCTTTACCTGGCTGGTTTTGGGTCGTTCCCAGTGTCTCTCGCCTCAGTTTGTTCTTGTGTACTGCTGTCTTAGAAATCTTGAACCTGGAAGCAACCTGCAGCTCAGCACAGCCTTCTGCCAGCAGAGCCACGATTAAACCAGGATTTTAAAATGCAGATTTGTTTAAAAATATAGAGTGGTCTCTTAATTACATATATGGCTGTGTGTGTGTGTGTGTCTATTATACACACACATACATACATACACACATATGCATACTTTATTTTAGAATATTCAGAAAATCATCTCATGCCCCACAGTTGGAGAACCACTAACCAGACTGCTGTGCTCCCAGGATGGTATCTGAGCCTCCCTCTCCATCCTTTGCTGCCACCTATCGCTGCTGTTCCAATTTTGCACCAATTTGTCTCAGGTCTAGATTTTCAGGTGTACCCTTATAATGTTTTTTTTGTTAAGCTGTGTGTATGTGTCTGTCTCTCTCTCTTTTCAGATCCATGTTCCAGGAATTCCAGTTCCACTCCATGTTGTATACTGTCCCGAAAGTCAAAAAACCTCTAACAAGTGTCAAGTCCGACACACAAGAAGCTGGTGCAGTGTAGTGTAAACTATGCCGAAAACTTAAGTAAAACTGGAACTACTATGAACTAGGGTTATCACAATACTACAATTTCAAACTTGATGCTGATACCCAGGAAAATACTCAATGCTATTTTCGATACCACCGAGACCCGTCTACTGTGCCGCAGTGAACATTACCCTCTAGTGAAGCTGCGAAGAAGAAGCCACAAAATAAGATGCTTGGGATAAGAAGCAAAATGGATCGCAAGCTGCAAATAAGTAGCTAACTCAAGCCACGTGTGACTTTGCCATTACTTCAGGTGACATAGGCGACCATGTATAAGAAACACAACAACAACCAGCGACCGCACTGAGATAGCACAGCCATACCTCACCCATAGCTCCGCGCACTGGACCATTTCAATTAACAAATATTTGTATTGCATTTTCTTTTTCATTTTGGCAGGATTGTGTGCATAGACTTTGAAAACTAAATAGCAAAGTGTAGATTGTATTTTTATTTTATCCTTATCATTTTCATTTCCTTTTTGGCAGGAAATACTTCCCATATATTTCACCACTTGAAGCATTACAATCCAGTAGAACATGCATAATACACATATTTACAGTCACGAACACCAGTAATTGGGGTTTTCACTTTCAATCTTAAGAAATACAGGACAAATGGTGTCCCATACTGGTTAAAAATGGGACACAGCATTTTATTTTTCACTGTAGTACAGGTGACAGCTCTACCAGCAATGTCAAATCCATTCCCTGTAACAAACAGCGAGGTAGTTAGAGAAAATACCTAGTATAAATCTGTACTGTTGGTATTTTGTAGTGTAACGCTGTACGACAAAAAAAGTTTATTTTTGTATGATTTATTATATTATACATTAACACTAAAGCCAACCGATAAACTGGCGTGCCAATATTATTGTCTATTATGAGCTAATTGCAGATAAATCAGAAATGGCATTTATAACAGCCAATAAATGACAACTGAAATGAAACGGAGACACAGAAGACGGATCCTTCAACCATGTTATGAGTGTTGTCATTGTGTAGTTTGTCCACCAGAGGGAACACTGCAATTCCCTTGTAAGTAACACGTGCTTGGAACATACATTTAACTCCTATCAAAACTTTAAAATATTTTGTCGTACTTTTCTTCAAAGTACTATTTATGACAATATAACAGATTGATTTTTAAACTCTAATATGTCATGTTATCTTAGTGAGGACTTTTAAATAACAGCACACAAATCTTAGAGAAAATCTTTGTTTATGTTACATGCTTCTGAAAAACAAAATGACTAGTCCTACATTATCAGTTCTTAGATCCTCAAATATAGAAATCAGTATCAGGAAATCCAGTATTGGTTGGGCTGCAGTACATACATAAAATTTGTATATTACATATATAATGTGCCACCACCACCACAACCTCCCCCCCCCCCCCCCCGCCAACAAAATGATGATGTGGGCTGCATAGTTGTAAAGCTTGAGAAACGTACAACTCCAAATATACCCAAAGTTTTTGATCTAACATTTTAGCCTACAACCCCCCAAAAACAGCATCAGGTCAGGGGCTAGGGGCCATATCACTCACCCCTACACAAGTTATTGTGTGGAAGAAAAGATTTGCTACCTAGAGGTGTAGAAAACAATCCATATATCAAAGGGAAATTTTAAATGAATGAATGAAATTTCTTAGCTCTAGAAACTGTGTGTGTAGTTCACATGCCAAATTTAATCAAAATCAAAACTGGTGATATGGTGAATTATAATTAAAGTAAAGTAAACAAAGCAAGTAATCACAGTACACTGTACATCAAATGCTTTAGTGACACTGAAAACAGATTCTGGAAAATTTGTATATCTTTGTTTTAACAATAATGCATTAAGCAGTTTCAAATGAAATTCATTGACTCAGTGAAAGCAGTCTTTTGATGTGGACAACCTGTTGTTAATACTTGACCAGACACAATCACAAGACTGGATCTCATGCTATACCTTTAACTGGCTAGTTGTATTCCTGATATTAGAATAATAAAAAAACAATAAACACACATTAATTTAGATGGCCGGAAAGCTTCCGGTGTTTCCCATATGTTATTTCATAAGGGGCAATAGCCGGTTCATTTTGTTAAGTGGCTCGTACGCCATTGCATTACCGTGACCATTCCCGGTTTCGCCGTCTTGCACTTGCCATGATTCCCCTCAGCCTGCAAACCAGCCACAGCCACACAAGCTCGGCTGTTATCCCCCGTCGCTTGCAATTAATGCCGAGGCTTCGTAAATAAGCTAGGCCGTGGTGTCTACGACGCGGTCGTCTAACGTTTTTATTTATATATTTATATTATTGAGGGGGGGGGGCGACCGCCTAACGTGCACCTCTGGCAGGGACTTACCCATGCGACGCTGCCCGGGTCCCGTCACTCTCCCAAGGTACGTAGTCCTCGGCTGCAGGCACCTACCAACACCGTCCCGGCCGTTGTGCCCGGCCGCAGCGCCTCGTAGCGCCGCACTGCTCCCTCCGGAGCCTCAACCTTGTGACGTCGATTGATGTGCGGAAGAAACGCACCGGCGGGTGACGGAGACGCCGAAGCCCGTCGCATGTCGCCGGACGCGGACACTGTAGCCTATCTCTTGAAATTACTTGGCAGGTCTCTGCCACATAATTTAATAACGTAAGATCCCCTTTTGGAAGTGATGCCTCATGTGATGACGACGACCCGTGGAAATACCCAATAAAAACATAAAAATAAAAAGCTAAAAGCCCAGACTGTGTTTGTTAAAATGCTTTTAGAATCAATATGTTGATGAAAAGGAAACCGACTGTAAAACTCGAAATGCGTTGTAGATTGTTTAAAATGAAACGACAGTGTCGTCCTTCTTCGTCTTTTTCTTTATTTACGGAATTAATTGTAAATGATGGAGTACCGCGTTGAGAAAGCGGTCTGTCGTTGTAATCATCAACACGGGTCATCGCATTGGCATGTGTGATGTGTGACACATAGAAAGAAAGGCAATACAGACACATCTTTTAATTCTTTACAGCTTTAAAAACTGAATCATAAGTTGTGCCTGCTACTTAAAGCTTGATATTATTTATTCTTAAGCACCACTTAAGCAACACTATAGTATTTCAAAATACAAGATTCAACTGTTACCCTAGTATAAATGCAGGGGACGGAAATCATGCGTGGAAAACACTTCTAGATTTAATTTAATTTTACTTTATTTTGCATTTTGCTATTTTTGCAACAGAATAAAAAAAATACATGTGTCAGTTTCTTTAGTTATTGATAGCAAAGTGATCCTTAGAGTTGTCTTGTAAAATGCATATTGCGTTACCTTGTGTTGCAGAAATGTACTTAATTTCTACACTTAGGCTATATACCAATTTCAAAACTGGAAACACATAAACCCGAAAATCTATAGTACAATAGAGCTACTTTCCGGTGGTGATTTCCCAAAGCAATGACTGAGTAATTGTTGAATTATGTATTATTATTAATAATAATGTATCTGTGTGTACCTTTTTTTTTGTTTTTTTTTTACAAAAAAGCAAAATTTTTAGATGACACTTGTAATTGTTACATTGTTGTAGCATGTCACTCAGAAGGATAACTGAACGACCTTAATGAATATTCGTTGTTTATTATAATCATCCTGCCACTCTGACCAAGATAAGTTGTTGGAAGATGAATGGATTTGATCATTACTGTTATTGTTTTTATTTTATTATACGTAAAACATTCATGTAACAAGATTTATTGAACAGTTGTAACTAATGCTAGTGATTCATTAAAAATTGAAAGATTTAGAAACACTACAGGAATAATTACAGAGCCAGATTGGGAGTCAGGTCTTTTAGTCTGTTATAAGAGGGTGTACGAATACTAATTTAATGCTATTTGGCAAAAAGAAGTCAGGTATTTTTCTGTCGCCTTCTCAAATGTCCTTCTGCGTGTGGGGGGTATGTTTGCAAGTCATTTACAGCTGAACGAATCTTGAGGCTCAACAGCATTCATCCTCTGTACGGCTTTAGTCTTCATCCACTTTCCCCTACAATCTGCTTCTGAATGTTGTCTTTGCTCTTGAGATTTCCTTTTAACATTATTTGACTTTTTTGTTACTTTATTGGCTCATTATTCTACTATCCTCTCTCACTCACCAATTCTTTCTCTACTTGCTGGCGTTTCCAAACTGTATACCTATCTGGTTTCTGATGCACCGGAAAGCATTGGGATCCACCTCCCAGTACTTCACTGGGTTGCTGAAGAGGCTAATGCCACTGTAGACGGCCTGATGTGCCCCAACATTGTCCAAGCAGAAGGCATTTAACCCAATTTCACTGATATTGTTGCTATGCAGGTGGACCACCTGCAGAAAGTGAGATAGAGGTTATTTATCTGTGTTTATACCGCAGCCTGGTTGAATTCCCAAATCTGATTGGTCAGAAGAGTGTTGATTAATTTTCTATAACTGCACTCACAGTGGCAGCCAGACAAATCACAGTAGTAATCAATGCACTATTATATTTAATTCTAACTAAAGGCTAATGCGCGACATGCTGCATATTTACGTTTTTAAATGCATAGTGGTAGAGGCAAAGAACCACTCGACACTTATACCATGATTACTACTCATTCGGCTTTCAGGTCATCGTCCACAAATTTCAGTTTCAAATTTCAGTGATAACTTTGCATGGATCCTTTATCCCAAACTTTTCTGAACATTTCTTTGTCACAGGTTCTGGAATTAAACAGACAGTTTTGAACTAACCATTGGCCTTTGGGCTTAGTAATGGATAATTTTCAAATTAACGATGGGGACATCAGTCATGACTGAGTCATTCTCAATTTGGAATGGAAACTGAGGTGAATATATTAATTAAAATTAAACCACTGTAAAATGTCTCTTATGATGTCCTATTATCATGCATCCAAAATTAAGAACTTTTTTCCAAATAAATTATAATATAATTTAATGTATGGTCAGTTTGTCACTGGTGTTATTACATCATCAGGCATTAATTTTTATCATAATTTTAATTACTTTGAATTCATTTTTCAGTATGTCTGTATTTAATGAAGAAATTCCTTTTAAATAATCTTGATGCTAGTGACCTTTTATAAATTGATCATTCATGACTTTAACATGGTGTGACAGATATCGCGCAACACCTGCGGCATTCTGATTAAAATGAAAGATTTTTTTTTAATGGCTGCCCTATGTGGGCCAGCTACTTAAATCAATGATATAAAACATGCGTGTGATTACTGTGACGAAATTTCAATTTCCCAGCCCTTACAGCACATAACACTAATGACATGTAAACGTTATGTGCTGCCTAAGGAGCAGAAGTCTTTTGGTTCTTTGCCTCAGTGACCACAGCTTGTCATTTGATGACAGTGTGAGGAGGTGATTACTCTGGAACTCAGCAAAATCCAAAGACCGACAGCAGTATTACTCGCATCAGCCACTCGCCTCACCTGCAGCTGCGTCATGTAAGGCAGTCCTGTGGGGACCTGAGAGAGGCGGTTGTTATCCAGGTGCAGCTCCCTGAGGTTGTAAAGGTATGCCAGGCTGCCATGATCAATAGTGAGAATTTTGTTGTAGCCCAATCCCAGTCTGGAAAACAGAATAAAGATTAATTATCTGCAATAAAAATTAAAGTTTCTATTCACTGAATCCCTACAACAACACTTTGTATCCTGTATGTGTTTGTTATATACTTAAAATGGATGTTATAAATGTTATCATATTTTCTCCCCTTTAATCCAGTTGGCAATATAATGTACATTTGAGATGCAGCTAAGTTGTTATTTCATATGAAACCACTAGAATGCAGTGTTTTCAAAGTAATGTTAGATGACTTAAAGAAGGGGTACTTGTGTAAAAACAATGGTTTTGTGGAATAAGGAAACAAAGTAAATAGAAAGCCAAACCAGAAGGTAGTTTCTAGATACAGAAATAAATACTGGATTATGACCAATACATACCTAATCAGACTAGTGTATCGACTGAGGTCATACAGCTCTATGGCCTTGATTTGATTGTAGTCCAGATGAAGTTCATGCAGATTGTCAGGAAGGTCTGATGGCGATATGTGTTTGCGGGGTAAAAAGAAAAATGAGGTCATGCTTATCATCAAATCAGCCGAAAATCGTTACATTTAATTGATGTGTTACATATGTTCCATGAGTGAATGGATGTCTTGAAACCTTTTGGCACTGCTGTGAGTTTGGCCTCAGAGATACGAAGGTAGTTGAGCGTGAGTCCATAAAAGGCACCATGTGCAAAACCACTGTTCTGGATGGGATTCCTGCCCATTTCTGAAAGACACATGCTGGGGTTACCATGCATACAATAATCAACAGTCCTACTCATCCATCCATCCATCTATGTATCTATCTATCTGGCAGTCTAAACCTTTTTTTTTACCATATTTCCTGAACTACAAAAATCAGGGTATTGCTTTACTTAAGGGGGCACAAATAATATAGTATTATGCTCTTACTTATGTATTTATTAACCACAACGTCTTAGTTACATACTGATCTCATGTTTATTAATCATTAATGAATTGTGATGCACCTTTTATTTCAAGCAGCAACTGTATGAGATGCTATATCTGTTAATTCTGCAAACCTTTGTGAACTACTGAAGGAACTACTGAAGGAACAAATAATGAATAACAAATGAAATACTGATCTCATGTTTGTGCATCATTAATTAAATGTGATGTATCTTTAATTTCAGTTAGCTACTATATTTGTTTATGGTTTGTACTTCAGTAGTAACTGAGTTACTACTAAGGATTTGCACCCCCTCAAGTGAAGTGTTACCAAACGGGTTTGCCTGAAAGCTTGTTTTATAGATTTGCTTTATGACAACTTTACACAAAAGCTGGATGCAAAAAAATAAACAATGTTTCATAAAAACCTAAAGAGTTTGAATAGTTGTATTAATATGACTCCAGTATCAAAAGTGCTGCTGGTACTATCTTGTGGCCACAGGAGTGGATTTCTGACCAATTGAGTTCATTTTGTCTAGTCCAGCGAAGACCCCGTGTGGAATCCTCTTGATGAAGTTGTCATTGACACGTAGTTCCACCAGGCTGGTGGGCAGGTTTTTCGGGATCGCTGTCAGAAGGTTGTGGGAGATATAGAGTTTCTTCATCTTCTGCAGGGGAAGGAAAGCTTGTGGGTGCACCATGGATATCTGATTGTTCTCCAGCACCAATGTCTATAAGAGAAAGAGTCACATCTGGGCATCACGTTTGCAGGAAAGAGAAGTGAACACCAACATTCATATCGATGATCACAGTTTTGCAATATTTTTGCTTTGTGTTGGGATTGCTGAATATGGCGTTGTTCTACACAGATATTCACACATGAATATGATTTCACATTGGCTGCTTTATTAAGTACCTACTCTTTTCTCTCCCTTATACCTTGATGGTTGATGCCATCCCTCATCTGCCCACTCCCCAGCTTATTCTCCCCATGCTTTTGACATGGCGCCTTACTTCAAGGTTGCTAAGCCCCTCAAAGTCATGTTCTCCCAATCCTACGATCAGGTTATTCTGTAGATCCAGGAGTCTTGTATCATGGGGGATTTCCCGTGGAATGTAATGTAGATCTGAGGAAAAACATACATCAGATAAACTGAGGCACCACAAACCTATTTTAAGATTACTGGATACTTGTACCTACGCTAAGAATTGGATTCCGTGCACATCTGGGTTGCAGCCAATTCAGAACTTTGGAATGGTCTCCAAATTAGTTTGTTAGTTCTTGAGTTTAAATTCAAAAACACCCAAGGCACTGCAATAAAGTAATTCTGTCCAATTCTAAAATACCGTTTTATAATGTGTGGATTTTATGTGAGCCTGAATTTCCTGCCATAGTCCAAAAATACTTGGTTATGTAAACTGCCTCTGAATTGCCCACTGAATGTGAGTGTGTGCACTGCAATGGACTGAGCACATGAACATGTAGACTGTGTTGTCATTCTCCCATGGACCTTTATACAACTGTGTAGCGGAGAGGAGTTTATCAAAAGTTCCACAGTCTGGCCGTCATCTACCTCCTGAGTTCAGTCATCATCTAGCCATTACCTTTCTCTCTCCTGCACTAGCTCCTGTTTCTTCCCCACCAGAGAGGTAACATCCTACATGCCCAAAGCCAGTCTCTCTTTCCAAGGTTTGACCCATCTGGGTCCATCCTGCTCATGAGTTCTACCCAAATGGCACTGTGCCAGACACCAATCTTTCACCTTGCAGGTAGTAACTGCATAAGATCAAAATTTAATTAGTTTTTTTACCTGTTAACAAATTGTAAACATAAACTGTAATGTAGTTCTCAAGTTTTATCTGCACTTCTCAGATCAATTCAGAATTGATCTGAACCTTGGTGTCTACACATATGTAGTACACAGGTGAGGAAAAAATAACTAGCTATTATAAAGATGCAGTATAACATTTTATTGTTATGTGAAACCATCTTGGTGTTTAATTCTTTTGTGAAAAGCATTTTACTTACTGTACCAGACATTCAATTACACTGCTGTTATTGTTTTATGCTAAAATGACTAAAGACTAAAGATGTTCCAAAGTTCCTACTTGATACTTTGAATACAGGTAATATTATAATATGTTTGAATGGGGGTTTCATCTGGCAACATTATACAATTATTAAAGTAGCAATTGTTGGAAAATTGGTTATTTGAGCTGCCCTCCAATACCCAATGTGTGTCTACACCTGCACAACCCTGACCCTGGAGATCTACCACCCTGCAGAACTGATACAGATAATCAAGCCCTTCAGTAGCATCTCAGTATTAGACTCAGCTATGTTGAAGCTAAGATGACTCTAATACTGAGATGCTACTGATATATTTGATTGAAAATGCAATTGATCACCCAGTTTAGGCTTAATTGTGATTAAGAAAGTGATTTAACTGATGACCTTTATATATAATACACACACACACATATGTATATGTGTGTGTATGTGTGTGTGTGTGTGTGTGTGTGAGCGGGTTTACCTATCCTTATGGGGACACAATGTCCCCATAACGTGATAAATATCCGTTTTTTTTCCCTTATGGGGACCGGTTTCCTGGTCCCCATAAGGGAAAACTCTATTTTATAAAAATCGGTGACTGCTATGAAAAAATTAAAAATGCAAAAACTCTTGTATTTTGTTTGGTTACTTATGGTTATGGTTAGGGCAGGGTAGGGGTTAAGGTCGTCATAGTTAGCGTTAGCATTTTTCCCATTGAAATGAATGAGCGGTCCCAATAAGGATATGTTTACCCTACGTGTGTTTGTGTGTGTGTGTGTGTGTGCGCGTGTACTTTCCCCCATGCCCACTCCTGTATTACTCACTCAGGTCAGAGCACTGCACGACCATGTTGAAACAAATGCAGGCGAAAGGACAGACAATCTCTTCAGGAAAGGATATTGCCCCTCCTGCAGAACCATCCTCTACATCTCTCATCATTGTTAGACCTTCCTCGTTAGCATCCATCCCAAAGTCCAAGAAACTCCCCTGGTCAAACGGTAGGGCAGATACGGAAAAGAGCAGGTGGACAACACCAAGTACCAAAAGAAGGGCGTTGCTGGGGAACATGGCTGCCAGACACAGACCTGCAAGAGAGTAAATGAGGAATGAGGAAAGCTGTAATTGCAGGAAATAAATATATACTGATACTAAACAAAATAACTGGAATTTCCCTTAGTCAAATGCATAAAAGGCAACAAATTCATGTAGGCCAATTAAGCTGAAGTCCAAACTGAAGACAAAAATATACTAAATTTGCTGGTGATATTTAGTCAGATATTGTATTGTGCAAATTCAAATAGTTATATTCCTGTATCCAAAGTGTAGCAAAAAGATTTAGCCCTTTGCACTTTACTAAAAAAAAAAAACCCAAATCATCCTAGTTAGGTTATACATCAAAGCATTGGCTTCCAGTTTTCCTTAATCACCATAATCAGGAAAACCATAAATTTACCCTTGCAGCTTAGAGGCTAGTATGTGAAATCTGTTTTGCTACAATAGTGGTGTCAGATAAAGAATGTGCTGATGTGTCCAGTTCTGAATTCAAGTATCAAGGCCCTCGATTTTCACCCACCTTGACAATGGGCACTCAAATACTCAATACATGACAACACAAAAACAACAAAAGAATACCTCATCTACTTCGTCTGTGAATACGCTGTTTTGTCTGATGTGAACCATTGATGTATAAGCTTGACAGAAGCAAACGCCATCTGCATGCGCCACCCAAACCCCACAATTATACTCCACTAAATGATGGCTGTGTCTGGCAGTGAAGTGACACGTCACACAGAACTGGGAGCCCATATATGTGCAAAGACAACTACAAACCTGTATGCCTGTATCCTCCTCATCCCTCGGACATAGACACTGTAACACTTGCATATTCTCCTCGTACTCAAAAAAGATTATGGTTCAATGCATGTTTATGAATACAGGTACATGTGATACCCCAAATGAGAGCCTTACTGACCAGAAATCGATCCCCTTATATGGGATGTCTGCATGTGTCACCATAAGTGTAGACCTGTAAGCTGCATTCAGGTAGCAAGCAAATAACAACATCCTCATGAGACTTATGAAGACACAAAATATTTTTTGGTAAATCCTGTCAAACAGCACTCCTGATTTTGCTAAAGTTAAAGATATCACATTTTGGACTTTTTTGGACTTGGCTTGCTGAACATTTCAGTATAGTGGAGTTTTGTGTCTAGTATGCTGCTTGTAATATATTCAAATATATCAAATCTCTTATTTTGCATCATACAATGGCTCAATGACCTGAACTGGTAAATGGGTAGCTTTGCATGTTGTGCCTGTGTCAGTTTCTGTAGACCCACTGATTCCTTCTCACAGTCTAAAATCATGCAGTTAGGCAAATTAGTATGTCTAAATTGGCCATAGTGCCATGTGCCCTGTGTTTTCTGGGACAGGGACCAGGCCAATCCTGTAACCCTGTACTGAACAAGTGCTTGGAAGTTAGTTGGAAATATTTTCTTTGATCAAAAAATACAGGAAAACAATAATAATGTCACCTTTTTTCCATAAACCCAATATACAAGTTAAAAAATGCACAGCTATCGAGATGCAAAGCAGTGTTTGTTTTTGCAATATAATCCACAGACTCTGTTTTGTCGTTGTTTCCACACTCTTGATTTCTCAACCACAGCCCTGCAATGCTCCGGTTGCTGTTTATTTGCTAAAATGTAATGGTATATTCACGACAATAATATACTTATGCAGACTAATATTGCTAAGTCATGTTTGTGTGGTGCTGTACTGTTGAATTGCTCACTTGATTCTTACATTCACCTTGAGGCCCAGAATAGAATAAGCATTTGGAAATTGGGTGGATATTTCTTCATATCACAGTCAGTCCTCTCAATTAGAGTGTCAACCAAATTATGACAAAATAAAGCATAAACAGATTATTTTAAGAAATTGACAAAGCTGTGCAATTTCAAATTTTTTTCTGTTTTTGTTTTTCTGCTTGATTGGTGCTGTTGTTGGGTTCCAAGAGATCTATAAAAACTGTCATTAGATATTTGTAACTGAAATCAATTGGTCATGCAATGCTGGAAAAACAATGAAGCTTACTGTGTGTGAGTTGAGAACTATAAAAGTGTTTTCCTGTACCTGATCACATGTGAATAACATGTAGCTAATGAGGCAGTTTGTCACTCCCCAAATGCACTGGAAATCTAAATTCTTATAATATTTATTAAATTATACAAACCATATAACCAGTATACTCAGTAAGCAATATAGAATATTAAAACAATAAAATATGAAACATATTAAAAATCTTACAACTTACCTTTATTTAGCAAGACAGGGATTTCCAAAGTGTGTTGAAAATGACTAATGTTCAAGTTTTGACCTGGGCTTGCAAATCTTATATAGGACATTTGAGAATTTCCTGTAGGATGTCTTAGAGTCTCTCCGCCCTTTATTTGGGAGCATCCTGGAGCATAAAACTGGACTCAGTCACCAGGAAAAATGTAGAATGAAAAACTCTTTCTCATGGGTAATGCTATAGTCAGAGAGGGGGGAGGCAGGTGAAATGCGTGGTTCAAACTTTTACTGAACTGATGCGATGGCTGTTGAAGACAAAGATGTGGTTTCTTTACCTACCGAAATTAAGCTTGTTTTTCATTTAATTTGTTGTTTAATTTTTTTTTTTTTCAAACAAACAAGTCAGAAGTAGCATCTGTGAGGTTTACATTTTATTTAAAGTGTTCATTCACGCAAAAGGTGACTCATACAATCTGGCAGGAATAATTCACCTTGTAAGAATGTATAAAATAAATATTCCTTCAGGTTTTGCCACTTGCAAGTTCTCAACAGTTTAAACATGTACTCAGGATCATGGTTTTAACAGGTGCAATCATTATGTTCTTACAGCTATGTAGTCTGTTGTGGCAGGTGTTTTTGGTGAATTAATTTGATTACTCTGTGTGTGTGTGTGTGTGTGTGTGTAGTTTTCCCTATATTGCATTTCCTCTTGCAATCCAAAAGTTGTTCAGTTAGGCTAACTGGTATCTCTACATTAACACCAGAGTAGGACTGTGGGCATGATTGTATGTTCCCTGCAGTGGATGAGAATCCCACCCACAGAATACTCCAGCCTTGTGCCTTATGCTGTCTGGGATTGGCTCCAGACAGCTATGACCTGGGTAATCATTTAGGATGGATGAAACAGTGTTAAAGTGTTAAACAGTGCAGGAGTTGCTAGCTACTCATATTTTCATACAGTACTGGGTTACCTGTTGGCTGTCATACACAGGCCAGGACACATATCCTTCACAGTTATATGTTCATAAAATATGTAATGGATTGACATTCTGTATCAATTAGAAGTAGGGTTTGGAATTGATAAAAGCTAGTGATATAATTTAACATAAATAGGATTGAGTTCACTTGGCATATAATCACCAGAAAAATTTATAATAATATAGTTTATTTTCAACAGCATCCATTTCCACTATGACTCATCATCTTTTGGTGTAACTGTGATTTAGCATAATTGTAGAGCCAACACTGTTTTCAAGAGGAACTTTGTATGTGTGGTTGTAAAGAAATCCACAAACCGTGACTTGAAGACACTTATGATGAATTTGAGGATATAGTTATCTTCATAGTGCATTTGCTTGACATACAAATGTTAATACACAACGTCAAGCAAAGGATGATGAACTATGGTAGTAAAGGTTAAAATAAAAGGTGTAAAACACACAGTATCATATTGTAGCAAGCCGGTCTTGGGAATGGGGTGTAGTTTTACTGTAAATGGTTTCTTCTGTTACTGTTCTTGGGCGTCTCCCTATGGGGTAAAATGAGTGATGATTGGGGGGGACTGAAAGACCCTGAGCCTAGGGGTTGGTTCCACCGAGGGGGGTATTTAGGGGGGTATTTGGCAGATTTGTAAGGTGTGGCTGTGGCTGGCAACACCTGTTATTTAAACGATTAAAAAACATTTAGTCGAGAATAGAATAATATGGAAAAATTGTTTAAGGCTATGTTTTGTGTGGACGAGTGACACACAATTAGAAGAGGTAAAAAATATAGCTAAACAGAAACATTTACGGTAAGTTTTCTTATTATGCTGTGTCATGATAAATTAAATGTAATTTAATATTTCTGCATTTCTGTCTGGTTTGGCTCTGCATGATCACACTCTAAGCAGGGATAACAGTAAATTGTGCAGAAATTATCATTGGTTCCCAGTTCCCCCATTTTGAAGACCTGTACTTATCAAGAATGAGGAACAGGGAAAAATATTAGATTTGGTGCTGTCGTAAATGACAGCATTGAATTTTCCAGACAATGCTGTTATTTGGTGTGCCCAATTAATTTGTACTCGTTCCACACTCATGAACTTGTACAATTTCTAGAAGTACTTGGATGGATGACATGAAACAGTTAATAAATGAGTTTTTACCTGAATGAGTCCTTGTTGTAATATGTAGGTCTTAAAATTCATTTTAATGATTTGTGGTTCGAATGGTGTAGTTTTTAGTGCTGTTGGGCCACACCTCTAAAGACTAGGGTTCGAGTCTTCGTCCTGGCTAAATTGTGTGTGGAGTTTGCATGCTCTCCCTGTGTTATTATGGGGTTTCCTCTAGGTTTTCTGGTTTCTCCCCGCAGTCCAAAAACATGTTAGGGTGAATTGGAAGTGCCAAATTGCCTGTAAGTGTGAGTACCCTGTGACGGGTTGGCACCCCATCCTAGGTCATTCCCTGCATTGTGCCTGTTATTTCCAGGATATGCTCCTCAACTCTTCATAGGACAAACAGGTCCAGAAAATGGATGGATGAATTTTCCAGTTTATTACGCTTCATTTTAAATACAAATGCTTTCTTTAATTCTCATGTCGCTGTTTGACGGCAAATGCGTTTTTAAGCAAAATAAAATACTTGTTGCAGTCGACAATAAACCCTAAAGCACAGACTGCAGCACAACCCCAAACTTATTTTTATCTGGAAATCTAAGTAAAAAGCAAAGAAGACTGTGGCTGAAAGACAAAGAGAAGAACAGATATGTTTTAGGTAATCCAAAGGAGTCACTAGTAGGCAGTGAGAGCACTGAAGGTTAATAAAATTATTAATCCCTGAATGAAATTCTGGAAGAAGGTGTGTTTCCACTTGATTTTGAAATCAGTGAGGTGAATGATAATCACTACACTATGGAAACCAAATACAATGGTACAATGATGGAGGGATGTTGGGGTCTAGTTTCGATCATGGTGCTGGGGCCATAGCTGAACACTGTGGTAGTTCTTCAAGCAAGAAAATGCCATGGGGGGGATGAGGCGACGATCAATCAGGTTACTCTCCAGGTGAACTGAAACCAGGGCGGAGTCTTCTCTGCTGCGCGTGTCACAAATAGAATTCAGGGGAATTTTCCTGCAAAGGGCGACAGCAAACATTATGTTGTGTTGAGTGATCACGTAACCTGTACTGTGCATTTGTAGTCTGAAAACCAGCAATATAGATGGCATTTATCCATGTGGATGTCTGTTTTTTTTTAAGTGACATGAAAAAAAATTGTTTACTTTGGATTCCACACTGATGACACTGTTCTTGTCTGGCAGGCTTGAGTGGACAGATTTAAACACTGAGACACACTTATCCAGGGTAAGGAGGAATGTCATGGAACAGGGATTGTCTAATTATACTACAGGTCCGATTTTTGGAAGAAAATGAAGATTCAATATGGAAATATTTACAGGTGAGAATTTAAACTGCCCTCTGAATCGAACCTCTGTGAATAGCAGTGAATTTGCAGTGTTGTCAAATGTACGTATTTACATGATTGATGTCTACTAGTGATACTTTATTAATCACTATGGGAAAAACTCTATTTAGTCTGCATAAGACACACATGCAGGTTAGAATAAGGGGTCAACTGGGAGTTATGGGCCATAGACAGGTGACTCCTCTACTGACACTTGTACTCAAACCCATGACCTTTAGATTACAAGCATAAAAGCTTGACCATGTGAGCCACACATCACCCCCAAAAGACAGGGGTTCTCTAAGATGCCTTTAGATTTTTATTTATTTATTTATTTATTAACTCAAAACGTTTGAAACACATGGCTTAATTCATCAGACTTATTTTCAAAATACAATCTAATACGTAATTTTACTCCTATGTTCTCTATTAAACACTTAGAGTCAGCTGTTTTTAGAAGAAGGATTTGTACAAAGAGAACTGATTGCGGAGGGTCATCATGTCATGGTGTGAAGGGCAAAGTGGCACCTTATGAAGTTGTGGTCCAGTCTCAGCATCTCCAGAGCTCTCAGCTGAGGGAGACCTTGGGGCACAGACCGCAGTAGGTTGTGGTCCAACAGGAGCTCGCTGAGTGAGCTGTGGAGCCCCTGGAAGGACGTGGCGTGCACACCCTGGTCCACCAGGTGGTTGTGGGACAGTCGCAAGGACTCTAGGCCAGGCCGCAGGTGACGAAATGCATAACCAGGAATGCGTTCAATCTGGTTATGGTGCAGTGAGAGATGCAGCAAGGCAGGAGGCAGGAAGGAGGGTACATGTACCAGCCTGTTGTGGGACAGGTCCAGGGCCACAAGTTCACTGGCAAAGGGAAATGACAGAGAAGACCCAACAAGCATTACTACATATCCAAGATGGCTACTTCAAAGAGGACAACCAAAAGCATAACAAAGCAGAAATAATTCATAATTCTATCTACTATATTGGATTTTACTGCTTTGAATTGCTTAGATATTCTCCTCTGAATACATATCGAATATATAAACCTAAGAGTAATAAAACAACAAAAGTCTACAGTTTAAGCTGAAACGTGAGGAGTGACGTGGCAAAGTCATTAGCGAGTCTCTCTAAAATTAAATCAGCTTTGTCAGGAGAAAACGTGCACGTATTCCATAAATCAGACTTAAAATACAGCCCTTAGCACAATCACAGGTCTCATCCGAAATTATACATGAGAGCCTAGACATTTTTAGCATTTTAGGATGGTAGAAGATTAATCTAAAATTTATTATTTCTTGCTGACACAATGTGGAGAATCATCAAAATGTTTTTTTTTTCTGCATTTAGATATTTTCAGACCATGATGAAGAAGAAAAACTATTCACAGGAATTATTTCCTGGCTGGATAAAGAAACACAGACAGTAGGTCATTCTCAGTAAAGTTGAGGGTTTCAATGGGTTTGGTGGATTTCAAGTAACCCCGCAAGTACAGGGTGTAAATGTGTAACTTTAATCAGCTGTCAGATTTATAGCAGAATTTTCTAGATTTTTTATCACTTGTGGGATGTTGATTGGAAAGACAGATTTCCATATGCATATTTTTTTAAAATGTAATAGCACCATATACACTCTTTCAGAACCTTTCTTTTTCTCTACACGTGGAAAGAATGAAAAAACAAAAGTCACAGCCAAATGATTTGGCAAAGGCTTTCATAAACAATGGGTTTCAAAAATAAAGATCCAAGGGTAGAATCATAGTTGGTTTCGGTGTGGTTTTTAAAAAATGCAATTTTCTCCACCTCATTCAACTTTGCTTTTCAAAAGCTTGAAAACAACTAAACTATTTGGAAAGTTTTGGTCATTTGACCAAAAGATGCTTAACTCCTTAAGTTAGACTGTGTTGTGACTCTGGAATCCATGAAAGCAGCCAGCTACTGCAATTCGGAAAATAGATTTCATCATTGACATACCTGTGGATAAATGAAAAGTAACGGACTTTACCCACTCTTTTAGTGTCACATGGCCCAACAGGTTGCCATGACTACCAAAAAGTTCCCATGGAAGCAGAGAATGCTAAACTTCAGTCATGCCCAAAATGATCACATTTATTAACTGCATTATATTAAAATCCAATCTTACTTGAAATACAATATAAAATACTATTAAGAAAACATTTTGGCCTTTTGGAAAGTGCATGAACATACACTAGCAATGTCATTTATGGTAGCTACAAAAATTTATGGAATTTATACTCCACCAAAATTAGCTTTCAACTGTCATTTCCACAGGATGAGAGTAAACAATGCAATTTCACATTTTGTGGATGAATGTATCTTTTTGAGTGTGTTTCTTTTTGGCATTCTTTTAAGATCGTTTGATTTGTGGATCTCAGTGAAGCATTTGCAGAACAAGACCATCATCAGTCAAATCGCACTACAAGATCATTTTAGAAATTATAGTGCAGTATTTGCTAATCAGAATTATAAAGTTCATAGTGCATGAATATAGGTCTCTTTTCACAGCAAAGATGAAGGGCAGATAACCCCCTCCAACAGTAGAACCATTGATGTAATTAGTGAAAGAAATTTTAGTGAGGACATTGCCAAAGCTATCACATGTATATGGTATTATGGCAGTTTCACTCACAGCAGGTACATCCATGCCCTTGGGGCGATGCGGTCTTCCCGAATATGATTGTGGCTGAGGTCCAGAACTTTCAGATGGACTGTTTTGTTGAAGACCCTTTCATCAATCACCTCAACCTGGTTCTCTGAGAGGTTCAGCTCCTGGACAGGTGAGCACACAGATAAACTTTGTTCACATGATGACTAATGCTCAGAATATAACTGAATAACCAGCTGAGCTAATGATTATGCTCATGCAGACACATTATACTGTGTGTGCACAGTTATTAGGCAAGTCCTTTCCAAGAACATCTTTCCATCTCCAGATCATATCAGTCTGAATATTCTCTGGATATACACACTGTCAGATAATGTAATTGCTGAATTAAGAATAGGCACAGCTTAAAGTAAGGCATACTTTTTTTCAGGCATGCATAATTATTGGGTAGCTTTTTATTACCAATGAAATGTACCAAAAAGCTAGACACTGGAAAAATCACTGAAGACAAAAATTGTAAAATGCCTTTCATAAATATGTAAGATTCTTGAAATTTACTAAATTTTTAGGTGTGATCTCTGCATGATCACCCTCTTTGTCTATGATAATCAACAGGGTCATAAAAAACGCAGTGAGAAGATAAGCTCATAAACAAAAGACTCATAGAGAATTAAGCATGATGCCTTCTGCAACCATTTAACCTCTATTCCTCCATCCATGCATCCATTTGCTGTCTCTTATCCTATTCTAGGTCACGGGGAAAGCAATCCAAGCATAGGTGGCCAGACTTCCCATTCCCCAGCCACTTCCTTCAGCTCCGTCATGTTGGTTCCCAGGCCAGTCATGAGATATAATCTCTCCAGCATGTCCTTGGCCTACCCAGGGTCTCTCATGGTTGGGCATACCCAAAACATCTCCCCAGAGAGACATCCATAAGCCATCTTAGATAGATGCCTGAATCAACTTAGCTGGTTCCTTTCAATGTGGAGGAACAGAGACTCTACTTTGAGCTCCTCTCAAATGACCAAGCTCCTCATCCTATCTCAAAGGCTGCAAAGGAAGCTTATCTCTACCACTGGTATCCAGAATCTCGTTCTTTCAGTACCTACCCAGAGCTGAAGGCAGGAATGCAGATTGACCCCTACAACAGCTTTCTCTTCACTGCGATAGACCGGCACAACGTCTGCATGACTGCTGACGATCACCAATCCACCTATCAGTCTCCCATTCCATTTTGCCCTCACTACTGAAGAAGATACTTGAACTTCTCTACTTAAGGCAATAACTCATCCCCAACCTGGAGGGGACAGTCTACCATTTTCTGGTTTTCCGGTGCTGATCCTCATCCCAGCTGCTTCACACTCAGCTGCAAACCACCCCAGTGCATGCTGGAGATCACAGCTCAGTGAATCAAGCAGGATCACATCATCTGCAAAAAGCAAAGATGCGATCCTGAGGTCACTGAATTGGACACTCTCCAGCCCTTGGCTGTGCCTAGAAATTCTATCCATAGATGTTATGAACAGAAACGGTGACAAAGAGCAACACTGGCGGAGTCCACCACCCACCGAGAATCAGTCTGACTTACTGCCGGCAATGTGATCCAAGCTCTCACTTTAGTTATAGAGGGACCCAATAGTCTGTAGCAGCAGGCCAAACACACCATGCTCCTGAAGCACCCCCACAGAACACCCTGAGGGATACAATCTTCCCCTTTTCCAAGTCCATTTAACAGATGTAGATTGGTTGGTCAAACTCCCATGAATCCTCCAGGATCCTTGTAGGAGTAAAGAGCTAATCAAGTGTCCCACAACCAGGAAGGAATCTATATATATACACCACCCCCAGTCTGCTAATCCAAAGGCCCTGCCCCAAACTTCCGCATGATTTTGAATAGGCAAGTCAGCTAAGGCAGTCTAACAACATCAAGATTCTTCAGGAACTCAGGGTAAACCTCATCCACCCCTGGAGCCTTACCACTGAAGTGTTTTTTGATTACCACAGTGACCTTAGCCCTAGTGATCAGTAAGTCCTCCTCTGAGTCTCCTGACTCTACTTCTTCCAAGGAAGGCGTGTCAGCGGGATTCAGGAGGTCCTTGAAGAACTCCTTCCACTGCCTGACTACATTCCCAGTTGAAGTCAACAGCACTGCACCCCTGCTGTAAGCAGCATAGGCAAAGCTCTGTTTCCCCTCCTAAGTTTCTACAATCTCTTGACCAAAAGTCATTCTTCATGGCCTCACTAAACTCCTCCCTCCCTCAAGCTTTTGCTTCCCCAACTGCCAAAGCCACATTCTGCTTGGCCTGCCGATACCTTTCAGCAGCTTCCACAGTCCCACAGGCTAAGTAAACTGAGAAGGCCACCTTCTTCAGCCCGATGGCTCCCTTTATCACTAGTGTCCACCACAAGGTTTGGGGGTTGCCACCGTAACAGGCACATCTCGGCATAGCTACCTCAGCAATGGAGGCATGGAACATTGCCCATTTGGGTTCAATGTTTCCAGCCTACCTCAGAATGCACATAAACTTAAAGGCCCCCAGTAGAACAATGGAGTCCCCAGAGGTGGTGCTTTCCAACACCCCACCCATGGTCTCCAAGAAGGCTGGATACTCTGAAATGATGTTTGGTGCATAAGCAGTTAGAGCCCGTCTCTGACTCTCAGTGATCCTAGGACCTATGTTGTTGGGGGTAATTGTCCCTATTAGGGTGTCCTAAGGCAAATTGGTAATGACAAAAACAACTTGGAGCACTTAGAGTGCTGTATAAAAATGTACAGTGTTAGTGATTATTTTGGGGGCAGCGTGTGGCCCAGTGGGCCAAGCCTGTATGCTTGTAATCATAAGGTTGCCAGTTCAAGCCCAGCCTCAGCACATCTGCGGGTCCTTGAGCAAGGCCCTTAACCCCCAGCTCCCTGGGTGCCCCAACAGGTGGCTGCCCTTCATGGACATCTTACTATACAAAGAGCAAGTTGAGGGAGGCATAAAAAAGACAATTTCTCCACAGGGATCAATAAAGTAGCAACTATTATTATTAACTGTCATTGTTGACACACCACGACACACAGTGCACAACAACTAAATGTGTCCTCTGCATTTAACCCATTTATGACACTGGACAGGTAATTCAGCACCCAGAGAGCAATGCTTGGGGGTGGAACCTTGCTCAGGGAACCTCAGTGGTACTGTAATTGTATCACAATTTTAAGGATAGTAGATGCAAAATTTGAATATCTGCATAAGACACGACCAAGTTGTCTCTGAAAATGTTACCCCTGTTTGGTACAGCAACCCTGTACTGAAACAAAACCAACCTGCAAGGACGAGGGCAGGCCTGAGGGGACAGTGCGAAGCTTGTTCTCCTCCAGACGCAGGTAGCTCAGCTTCTGCAGCGGCCTGAAGGCAAGCGGTGATACATTCCCATCGCGAAGGTTATTGTCCTCCAGATCCAGAGTCAGCAGTTTGGACAGACCTGTGAAAAGTCACACTCAGCTCTGCACTTCTAAACATTTCTGTTTTTGAACAAAGTGCTGCACTGCAGTAAACAGGAAGACTATTTACAGACATGACGAGGGTCCCGAGCCACCAGGAACATACAGCCTGCCCTTCAGGCAAATGGGAGCTATTTTCACTGACTCTGACTTTAAACTGAACTCAGCTTCTTCATTACAAATGCACTTTTAGTTAGGCCAGCCCTAGGAACCTTACATGACTGCATGGGAAAAAGTAAATAAGTAAGTAATCCAATTCAGTATTTTTTGGTGATTTGAGTAATTACATTTTGCACTGGTAAATATAGAAATCCTAAAACAAAGTTAGGGAGTATAAAATAATGTTTATGGTTTAAAGAGTATTATAATACTTAATATTAATGATATGTACTGATCACACATAACCCAGGTATCTTTCTCTCACACATTCTCATGATGCATCACACATATAAATGTAGGATGAAATTCAGAAAATACCTTTAAAACTGTAGGGTGTGAGGATGCTGATTTTGTTGTCATTAATTTTGAGCTCCTCCAGAGATGGTGGTAGAAACGGAATCTTGGTAAGATTGTTCCCATCCAAATTCAGCCTCTTCAGTTTGGTTAGATTCTGCAATAAGGCTCAGTGATTAATTAATGTAGAAAAATTATTGAATCATATTGTGTTATTTAAAATTGTTCTACAATCTTTAAAGGCATGTCTATTGCCTACTCTTTGGGAGCAATTATATTAAATTACAGTGTTCAGGTATTATAATGCCTGACTGTTAAATGCCTGAGGGTATTTTTTGGCATCTGAGTGCAAGAAGGACTGTAAAACATTAGATCATCCCAGATAACATGCACATTTTTACATGTGGTTTATCTGTTGACTGTTACTTTTTCACATATCTGGACAGACTGGCTGAGGGCTGCCAAGGCCTTCAGCATGGCTCTGTGGCACAGTCAGACTCTGTGCCAATAATAATGCGTTGACAGAACTGCTTGCCTAACTGGCAGCTTTAGCAGCTGGGAGAGTGAGCCTTTGTAGTTCACAAAGCAAACATGCAGCCTCCGTTCATCCACATTCTTGTTAGGCCCTAAGCTGTCAATTAATTTAGATGTACTTTCTACAACTATATGATTTGCATGTGCGTGTTGGTGCTGCCTTTGTGACATAAAGCAATAAGACTGCAGGGTTTGATTATACATTATTTTTATCACAGTCTTTTACAGGGCAGTAGGGGTATTGTGCCGTTTTGTTTTAATAATTGGTGTTTTGCTTTAAAAAGATCATAACAACAGTGCTTTTATATACTCAAGTTTCGGCTTGTCTTTGGTGTTAAAAGTTTAAAACACTGAGCACAAGTTAGAGGATGTTGCTGGGACCAATAAAAAGCTGAGCGGACCAATCAGATGGCTCGCTGGTCAGCTTAGCCACACACTTACCCTGAATAAGTCTGGGGTCACTGAAGAGTCATCCAGCTTATTTTTGCTGAGATCCAGCCACTCCAAGTTGGGCAGTCCAGCTAGGCCCCGAGGAGGAATATTCCTGATTTTGTTTTCTAAATAAGGGGAACATGGAAACATATGAGAGTTTCACATCTCGTCTTATCTGGGAGGTGAAACGTGCTGCAGACGAATCTTGAGAGCAAATTTCTGTAAATGGATCACATAAGCAATAAACTTGAAAGTAATTCTTCCCTTATCCTTTGAAATTTCAAAATATTTTCTGAAATTCGTTCGCCTTATAATTGCTATTCTTAGTAAAGGTCACGGTGACCCTACAAGGAGTCATTGATTCTAATTTAGACAAATGAATGTATTGGGATGTCATGTTTTTAGCTAAATATGATGGGGCTTGAATGATAATAAACTGACATGTCCTTGATGTAACTGTTGGCTTTGTAACCTTGTCAGTGTCAAAATCCTTGTCTTCTTTGTCTGGTGAGGGGCTGAGGTAAATAATTGAATTTATGCCTGAATGTATGTTATATTCCAGTATTAATTCATTTCAGGAGAAGCTCACATCAAGAACAAAATCTACAGTGTTCATTTCACTTCTGTTTACCCTCCTTCTCACCCTGTACAGCCCCTGCTCACCTGCCAGATAGAGTTTTTTAATGCTCAGGTCTGTGATGACAGGCCAGTATGTCAGACCGGCATTCCCGCAGGCAATCATGGACTCAGATAGCAGGCACCCAGCAGGAAGGTATTCCATGACACCATTTCTATAGGTGGCACGGGGGACGGGGCGAAAGGCAGGATGAATTACAGGACGAAAAGCTGCCATGTTTCCAGCAGGAAAATCGTCATCGTTGTCATCGTCTTCTTTACCATCGCTGTCATCGTCATCGTCATCGTCACTGTCCAAAAAAAGCTTCTTTTCAACTCTATATTTCTTAATTTCCTTGAGTGTTGGCCCTCTTCTTCTCAGGGTATTGTCTGTCTTCTTTACCTTCCTCATATCAACAACAATCTCCTTCGGCCTTCTTGGGATAACTATCGGGTTCACGTTGACCTTGGGCACAATCTGTGTCAGGTGACAGCATCACAGAACGGTGGTGACCACCTTGGATGGTGCTTGGATGAAATAAATTTTGCTTGTCACAGTTATAAACACAAAACTAGGTAGCGTCTTTCAGTACAGCTCAGAGCTTTGCAAGGATAAAGGCACCGCAGCGCCAATGAATGAGTTCTACCACAGAGGTAGAACCCACACTCACCTTCTTCAGCACAGTCCCAGGTTTCCTGTAATTAGTCTCTTCTACTCTCAGCCCAGACATTTTCTTCTTGTAAGTTGACTTTGTGGTTTTCATGTTTTCCTTATTATACCTCTGGTCTTGGGTCAGCTGTCTCTGCCTGTGCGCTGGACATTGGGATATCCCATAGTCAACTTATTACAAAAACATCAACAGAACTCCTGTTGCCATTAAACTTTGGCACTCACCATACTACTGTCACCACTGTGTCCCATTCATATTCTCTGCACTTTTTGATTAAAACCGCTAATTCATCACTAAAATGGCCCCCATCTTACCGGTATTATTACAGAAGACTGGGCGGCAGCTCACAGCTCCTCTGAGGCACTTGCATTCAGAGCAGGGATGACTAAACCACACTGCCCCGCTGAACAGGACAAGTCCGTTCACCAGACACCTGGTGCTTCCTGTCACAAAGGCACAAACAGGTTAGCACTACCACTCATACACAGGTAGAGACTGCGGAATTCTGCCTCAAAAGTTCCATAGTTATTATTAGTGACAAAGATGGTGAAGCACCATTCCAAGCAGCACTTACCTGGGTGGGGTTTCCCAGTTGTACCCACAGAAGCTGTTACTGGGAAACGGTGTCTCCTCTCCAGTTGCCCATACCTGGTGTACTCACTACTGCTTCTATGTGCTGCAGTAGCAGAAGCAGCACAAATGATGAACCACAGCACCACTGTCCCATCCATGTTGTCCTTGACCTCTTTTTCTCTCACACACTTAGAGAGAGACAACAAAATGAATCTGCACATTTTAATCCTGTCAGGCTTTTTATATTGTCTTGCCTGGGGAATGGCTTTTCCAAAAAAAATATGGAGGTGTGATTGTAAGGGAAAGGCGTGGATAGCCAAGGAAATGTGAGGGAGGAAGAGGTTTGGGAAAACATTTCAACAAAGCCCCCTTTTGATTCCTCTTGAAAACCACCTAGCCCACCTCTCTCACCCTCCCCTCTTACACCCCCAGGTCCTGGTCTCAAACAAACAAGTAGCAGCGTGGTATCCAGAAAGGGAGAGCTTATCGGCAACAACGAGATTTTTTATGTCATCCAAATAGCTAAAAAAAGATTCTTTAAAAAATTCCGTGCGCTGCCCACTAAAAACAAAATTATTATTGCCCTAAAAACAAGACTGTAAAAAAAACATTACACTTTCTAGTGATTTTTGTAGACATCCCATGTTGGCCACTCTCCATTGACAGGGGGTATTAAATTTGAGGAGGGCAGAGACCCAGCCCTGGGTAAGTTTTGCAAAAAGACTCCGGTCAGGAATGAAAGACCCCCTTGTCTCCCATCAGCCAACATGCCAGAGAGGACACAGAGACCACAGTCCTGAGAAATTCCCTGCTCTCTCTGCCTCTGCTTTGCAACGCCGCTTGACCAATATATCTTCCATTTTGGTGTCACAGACCTCTTTGCTCATTCTACACCCCTGCACATATGACTGCCAGCTATAAAGCATACAAACCCCCAAACTGTCTTTGGTCCAAACTATATTCATACAGGGAAAAATGTGGATGATACATCGAACATCCCACAAACCCACATCGATCTTCCCCCTCATTCCACAAGTTTGAATTTTTAATCCAGTTACTATTACCTGTTTGTGACCAAAATATAGAATAAGCAAATATTGTCTCCCTGTGCTCTATTACTGTAACATATCCTGTTTGGAAGATTTCATGAAATCCACTTAAAAACATGTCTAATTAAGTAAGTACTAAGCAATCTGTTTAAAAATTTGTTTGGCAAACATTTGAGGGCAGACTTAAGGTCAGGGATAGTTTCCTGAAAAAAATAGAACAGCACATATAATGAATGATGGGTAACACTTTATGCTAACTGTATCGTCATAATGCATTCATTATACATTCATAGAACATTCAGTGCACCTTCATAATGCATTCATTGAAAATTCATAAGCAGCATGTACGTATACCTTAACATCCTAACATATTTTAAGAGCTGTAGTATACATTAATAGCATTATATGATAATAACAAACACTATTATCATACAATCATATACTGATTGTACAATTATAATGGTTGTTATTATAATGTTTGTTACATAATGACTGTAAGATTATAATGTTTGATTATATGCTGCTTATGAATGCATTATAACGTCATTATGAAGGTGCAGTTAATGTAAAGCATTACAAAATTATATTGCTGATTATTTTTAAATGTCTGAAGAACATGTATCAGAACATTGTTGTCTAGGTCACTACATTTATTCTGCAGTTTACTGGTATAGTTTTTGCTTGCTTTCCTTTTCATGTTCAGTCACACATTTGACAGTGAGTCATCTTGATTGCTTGCCATTTCCCTGCATTCTGCTAACCCCTCTCATTGACCATAATCATTTACATGATTACCATATTTTTCTAAAGCAGTTTTAAGTTCTGTTTTCTGAAAGCAGTGATTTCTGAGGTGATGCACCAAATATTTATAAATTTTAATTAAACAATCCATAAACATGCTTTGTGTAGCAGAAATTATTCTGTTTTTTCATGTTTTTATGGCACTTCACATATTCAAAAAACACTTTCAGCAAAACTTAATGTCAAATATTTCTTCTATATAGAAGCTGAATTGAGCACATTCCTTGGGCCATGGAAGACTCATATCATAAATGATTCTTATGATTTTGAAATCAAAATTGAGTCAAGCTGCTATCCCAGTAATGGAAACTGAAAAACAAATAAACATGAAATGTGTCATGCTACAACAACCAGAATTTAAACCTTTTTCCATAACTATTTACCATAAGACAGGTGGTTATTAACCTTGAAACATGCAAACTCTTATACATATACTTACATAGTTTCACATAGTTGAAGTGTAATCTCTAACATTTAAAATATAATGGCATTTTAAAACACTGTTAATTATGCAATATATTGTCTATACTGGTCCAGTTAATCTTGGTCTTGAAGGTTTATTTACAGTTTCTGTAAAAGAGGGGTGTTGTACTCTCCAGATCCTGAAAAGACATGTTTGAAGAACCATTAAATAGCTTGTGGCTTGTTCTTTAAGTCTGAGGTTGTCTTATTGTGGGATGTATTTAAAGATATACATGACCAAAGTAACCCTAATATTACTGCAGAGTTATTCTGTCCGAGGATCATGAACTTAGTTGGGTGCAGAGGTTTGAATGCCTTAATGATCCGTAGATCTACATTATTCATAAATCCGAGGTGGGCCTCCAATGGTCTCTGGGAAGAGTCTAGGAAAATCACAATATAATAATAAAAAAAAAAACCAGGGTACCAAGAACAGCATGTGTACCCTCCATGGAATAGTTACCAGGAACCACCCCCAGGAACCAGGTCTACAAGTGTTTACTAGTGAGCACCTGGTGGACAGGCCATACGCAGAACTCTTTCGGGCACAAGTAAAGAATGGGTATATGGAAACATCTTGTGAACCCACTACACAAAAGATGAAAGATGAGGGTCAGATGCAGTGTCATTTTGGAGGATGGCGTGAACGTTAAGTACCAAGATGGATTAGATGTTGACAAGAGACAGTGATTTTAGGAACATGCAATGTTACCTCTCTGCCTGAGCCAAAGCTACTGCTCAGGACAGAAAGGTATCAGCTAGACCTCCGTGCACAGTGTGGATTCTGAAACCAGACCTCAGGAGCGGAGTCTCCTCCACTCCTGAGGCAAGAGGCAAGTTGTACGACAAAGCTTGTGGTCTTCTGGTTCATTTACATCCTTGTTTTCACTTATAATCATGAGCTGGGGACAGGGCTGGGGGGACCCACAGATATGTCTGTCTAGGCCCTGGACTGAAGGGGGCCTGTAGGTGGAATGTACTGAGTGGGCCCAAGGTGATATTTTGTCCTGGGACCCAGAATTCTTGCCTACGCCCCTAACAGTAGGTAATTACAGAAAGAACAATGTTGGTAGTACAATGGGCCAAAATGAGGTTGCTCAACAAGGATATTTAATTCATTCTATGTGACAGTGTGAGGAGCTCAGAGATATGGAAGGATCTCAAAACAGAGCTGCTGCCCCTTTAAATAATGAGGAGTCTGCTGAGAAGGTTTTGGAGATAATACATCCTGTTACGAAAAGGGAGATAAAAATAATAATAGAGTAAAAAAAAAAAAAAGGATTGGTAATGAAATTTGTGATCTGGTTGGAAGAACCAGAAGAAGATCTGGATGGTATGACAAGAAATTCAAAAAAATGCTGCCCAGTTTTGCAAAAATTGCAATGTGATTGTTGTAATAAATATTGGGATATTTACAAAGAAAAATAGAGTTCAAAATAAATTTCTCATGAACATAGAAGTGATTTAAACAGGAAAGGTGAAAATTATTATGATTGCTTCAAAAAGCACATGCTGTGCTCATGCAAAAGCAGCAGCAGGAAATTTTACTCTGATTTTTAAAACATATACTAGATAATCTTGAAAAGGAACAATAATTAAAATTGCACAGCTTGCTAAGTTTTTTTTCCTATGACAAAGTAAAATTGTTTTTGTTAAACTTAAACCCCCCTTGCTGTAATATGCAGACAACATGAGGGTATGAAAAAACCTGATCTCAATGCAGGTGACTATTGCGGTCCTTGTGATTTAAGAACTGCTTGTGCATACAGTGTGATGATGGTATTAATATTGCATGTCGTCCAGCCCTATAATCTACTATAGCCATTCTTTGCATTCAGTACAAAATATTGTGCCTGTGTGATGTCATTCAGTAGCAGTACCAGTTGTTACACCAGTGGAAAACCACTGCCAGGTGCAGTGGAAAAGTGCCCTAAGTGGAATGAGCAATAAATGAATAAGCGTAGTTTTAGAGTTTCGTGTCACGACTAGGACTCTGGTAAAACATTTATCACATTTCCAGTTGATCCATCCAGTACTCATAGAAATTGTAGAGGTTGGGGGTGTGTGGGAGGGGTGTCTAGGGAATATATTTCTGACGTTCCGATACCATCCTTGATTTTCTTTTGCATAGTACTGTGCATCACAGTACACTTTCCATTTTAATACAACAAATTTGTGTACACTAAACCTCTCACATACAAGCTATTGATTCATATTACTGTATTACAATAAATAATGATAATAAATAATGATCAGTTGAAAATGAAATATGAAGGAGATTTTTGCCTCAAAGACATTAAATAATTAATATGAAAAAGGTGTAATTTTATGCTTGTTAGTCATACCTTAAAAGTAAATGACTACTTTGGCATATTTCACATCTCCAATAATTATAATGTGAAATGTTAGACTGCAAAGCAGAGTTCTGCAACCTAACCTATGCAGGCCAATTTCTTGTACTGTTGTTTGATTATGGAAAAAAACCTGGTGTGTTGCGGAACAAACGATGAAGTAATTGAAACATTTTCTACTGAATTTTAACCTTTAATTGACTTACCCTACCATGTCTATGGCAGTGTTTCCCATTTCATGGAACCGATAGACAACTAATAACCACTATATTTTATGGCAAAAGGAAAACATTTGACATTTCCCATTGGTGTCAATCCATGAAAACACCTGTACAAGACAATGATAGATGATCCTCCACTTGCTGTGACTAAAGACTTTGCTCAGTCAACATGCCCACGGTCTCTTACTTCTTCATCGACTCTTTCTTTACAACAGCTGAGAGGTTCATACAGGCAAGTAGCACTATTCTGAGTCAAGGACATAGCACATCTAAAATAGCAGCATCTATGATCCTGACAGCTCTGAACTGACCAGCATGTGAACGTGAAAGCAATGTTTTCTCTTGTCATTCACACACCAAGAGAAGTCAAAGGTATTGAAACACAGAAGTAAGAAAGTCTATGTGGGGGTTTAGTTACTTCTGTCTTTCCAGTTTTTACATTATTCTGCTTCTGTCTTTGCAATTTTTACATTATTCTATGAGAGGCAATTCCTTATTATATAACTGCAAAAGTATAAATTCGACTAAACCTCATTGGGAGCTTTACTTAATTTGCACTTTAAACGTCCATTTCTTTGATCTATAGTAAGTTGATGTTAAATTTTACATTATAAATAAAATTTTAAGAATAATCGAGCATTTCGAGGCTGTTAAGTGGAAGCCATTCAGATAAGTAACTTAACACTGAACAACCATCCATCTTCTAATTGCTTATCCTGGTCAGGGTCACAGGACAGTGGACAATGCTTCTGGAAATTAAATACGCCCTGTTTACTCCCATTGAGCTGTAGCAGCTGTACAGCAGCGCCCAAGGCCCAAGGCTGCTCTGGTAACCAGATACCCCTCCAGTCCCATATCCATTTGTTTCTAATGTGAGGCCACTACAGCAAGCAGAAGAACAGACCACCAAATATAGGCCGTAGACCTGAGCACACGCTCTATAAATAGACGAGTGAACAAGACCAGTTTTAAGCAAAACAGGTAAAAGACCATCTTTGGCACTGATCTGAAGCAAATGGTTGAGGGAGTAGCTGCACATCTACTGCAAACTACTTAATTCAGTTGGAGGTTATCTAACCAGAATGTCCATCCAACCTAAATAAAATTACTAACCAAAGGAAAAGTTGTGGGTGATGTTGTTCTTAGTTAATCCATTCCCTGTTTCCACGCCTTCCGCCGCCTCTCTGTCTCTCGCTTCCTATGTGGGAGGTTAAACGGCACATTCATACGCAGGGTGACGTGTGGCTCAGTGGGGTAGGCTGCTGTGCCTATGCTCAGAGAACCATGGGCTCAAATCACGGATTCAGCAGAACAATATCGCAATGGGGCTCCCAAGCAAGGCAAAGAACTCCCACCAGGTCCAGGAACTGTCTGACCCTACCTCCTCTCAAAAAGGTATAGCAGCATCTGGCAAAAAAATAATATGTTTTTAGAAACAGACAGGTTTTCAGCTATTCTCACTTTTTGCAAAAACTTTCCACAGTGCTACCAGCTACTGCTATTAATAGTTCCCTCATAATGGCTGATAGAATTATATTTATGGACTAAAACTTTCCATGATAATTGTTCCCTAAGACTGATAAAAGTTCACCAGGTGTAATAAAACAGTATAACATAACCACCATATGAGAAAATGAAAACATCCCCCAATAATTTAAGACAATAAATTAGGGTTTCTGTTCATGGCACAGAGGGGAGCCTGCCCACGGTCACCCCAGGCTCACTGCAGACAGGAAACAGACTGTCAGGGTCCAACCCTGCCCTTGGTCTCCCTTCCCCGTTTGGCCAACAGGCGTGGCTGGCCGTCCTGCTATTCCTCTCCCTGTCTGTTAGCCCTAATGTGATTCCCTGGCACAACCACAAGGTTCTATAGGTTGAAGGCATAGCTTAAGGACTGTGAAGTCTTGGGCCATGAGATTGAGGCTGGCTAGAGGCCAGTCTCTTTTGCTTATTTTGTGTTTATTGGATTGTTACTGTGTGGTTGTTACGCTATTCCCTTGCCATGACCTGCTCCCTGTGTTGCCCTGCCCTGCTCCCTGTGTTGCCCTGCTCTGTTCCCTGTGTTGCCCTGCCCTGCCCTGCTCCCGGTGTTGCCCTGCTCTGCTCCCTGTGTTGCCCTGCCCTGCTCCCTGTGTTGCCCTGCTCCCTGTGTTGCCCTGCTCTGTTCCCTGTGTTGCCCTGCCCAGCTCTGCTCCCTGTGTTGCCCTGCTCTGTTCCCTGTGTTGCCCTGCTCCCTTGTTGTATTACTTATGGTTCTTGTTATTCCAGTTTGCTTTTTGACCCTTCGTGGTCCCTTTATTTTGTACCTTCCCTATTATGTTTTCTTATTAATCTCGGAGCCGCCCCTTGGATCGTCACCTTTTTTTTCCACCTGCATCATGCTACGCTGTGACAGAATCAGCAGAACAAATCAGTGATGAAATATCCTTAGCAGGTGTTCAGGTGTACCTTTCCAGAGAAATAATGAGGGCGACAGGCAAGGAGTCATCACTTGGGGACCACTTTTGGCTTTCCCAGAAATCTTCCCCAGAGAAGTAAATGTCCCCTAAAGTAACTCTGTCATAAACTCATTTGGAGGTCATTGTCTATTGTCTGTCCTGTCCAGCTCCTCTATTAATAGCACTGTCTTTCTCGCTTTCTCAACTTGATGATAACAGGCGAATGGTGTGAGGTGTCAGGGTTTTTTTAAAGCCTGGGTCTCCAACCATAAAACTGGAAGCAGGTGTGGTCTTGTGCCTTTTATCCTAAGTGCATGGCAGTCTGAGTGTCTCTCTCTGTGTGCCACCATATGTGTGCTTGAGTTTAGGAAGCGGCCATGGATGATGTGTATAAAGCAGCGGTGAGTGTGCTGGCAATGACTTTCAGTTATCGTTGATGGATCTGGCCTTGTCAGTCCCAGCTAGATGTAATCTGCCTTTCACTCTTTGTGGCTGCCATGACTATTCAATAATTTTGTTGTGACAGCACTTTTGCATGAAAGTACTTGCAACATAGGTTTGTGGGCAATGCTTATAATTTTAGTTGTTGGATTTGACTCTTAGCTGGGCCTGTAAGACTATCCATTTATGGCTCCAGTTTGAAGGCTATAAAAGGTTAGATTACAAGCAGGAAGGCAGGTATACCAGTCTTTGATGGGGGTGATAAAGCCTTTCATGGCTGTGATGGTAATTCATTGTCATTGCAGCTTATGCTTTGTGATGACGTTTCATCACACCTTAGATTTGCAGATATCTATCTATCTATTTATCTATCTATCTATCTATCTATCTATCTATCTAAAATCGTTTGACTGTGTGTCAGTGGCAAAGCTGCTAATCATTTAACTGCAAATTTGTCAGTATGATTCCTTTTATTCAAACACTTGATCCCGTTAGTGCGATAACTTAGTTAGTGCGATGGCAGATATTTCTCAAACTTTGCAGAAACATTCTAGTGGTGGAAAACTGGGAATGGCAATATTTTGAGATGGCTTGCACCAGAATTGTAGCAGCGCTTTGTTAGTAATAATAAAAAGGGCAATTTTGACACTTGATCCTGTTACCATAACTAACTCAAAAATTATTTGAAGGATCTTATTGGAACTGATCAAATTTTGAAGCAAATTGCCCAAAAAAAGGGAAGCAATGCTGAATAGTGGAAGCAAAGCAAAGAGTGACTCCAGATGACATTCAGCATTGATTGTGATATGTCAAAGTATTTGATGCATCTCATTACCACTTTACAAAACATAATATGCATGAGATCTATATCTGATTTCATTCTGAGACAAATTGCCAAAAAAGGAAGCAGAAAGGCAACGTGGCAGCAAAGGAAGGAAGGAGGCCGTAGAGGACACTTCGTCATACACTGTATCTCTAAAAGTATTTGATCTTTTTCAGACTTACCGCAGACACAAAGAATAATGTTCATACAGATCACACCAAAATGAAAACAGTGTTGCATAGTGATAAGATCATGATCAGCATATTGCTCAAAAATTATTTGTGAGAACTTTTCCAATCTTTGCAGACTTGTATGGTTGAAGTGTGGCAGGAAAGGGATTGGGTAACTGCATGAGACACTTGATCTTATGAACAAATATATTTAGATTTTTTTTAACTCTACTTGAACTTTGTCAGATCTTACTACCATTACTTGTAAGCATGAGAGTAGCCAGATTTGAATTCCATAGCTTCCAATAAATGCATACACACTTGTTTTGACAATTTTTTTTAGTTCTTAATCGAAAATTATTAAACATCAAATTTGTTCATTAATATTATGAGTACAACCATTATTAACCTTATTATTATTAACATTATTAACCTTCTGTTTATTAGGGGTTATTTGCACTATGTCTCCGCTATCAATAGGGGACTGTCTACAAACTTAATCATACTTACTCATTTTATACTGACAATCACAGCCACGGAAAAAATTAAGAGACCACAGCACAATGTTTTTGTTTCACTCATTTCTCAAGTTATGGGTGTGTGTCTGTGAATATATATATTGTGTGTGTGTGCAAAATTCAACCTGTTTCTTCTGTTTCTCATGAATGAAGGGTTTCTTCCTTGCTTTATGGGACACCAGTCCTGCTTCTAGGAGTCTGATACGAACTGTCCTAGCAGTGCACCTCATACCTGCAATATTTCCCATTCTGTTTGAAGGTCAATTGATGTCATCCTATGATTCATGAGAAAATAAGTTAGCAGTTATCTCTGCCATTAGAAAGTCGCTTCCGCCCTTTATTTTGTTGGTTTCTGGTCATTCCCAGTGTCTCCTGCTTCACCTTATTCTTATATACTGCTGTCTTAGAAATTTTGAACCTTGAAGCATCCTGCTGCTCAGTGTAGCCTTCTGCCAGCAGAACCAGGATTAAACCAGGATTTAAAAATGCAGATTTGTTTAAAAATATAGAGTGGTCTCCTGATTTTTTTCCATGGCAGTATGTATCAGGTGCAGGAGCAGATGAGCAAAGCAACATATTTCATGAACAAGTAGTACATCATATTATACTGGAGAGAAATGGAAGGCTGAGGTAGATTCATTACTGTATTGAATTCTTGAAGCAAATCTTGATTATTACAGGTTATTAAATATATCCCCACTCTGCATTATTTACTGCCTGGCTTTATCCAAAATCATTTGTATCCCTTATCCGTCACTGTGCTCAATAAATGTTCTGTCTTGTTCATGACCACAACATCTGGCCCTTTAGGCTTCCCTGCAAGCTCATTTCCTTTATGATGTTTTAGCACTAACTCTTTCCCCGTTTGTTCTCTGCAAGGTTGAGAACTTGACAGAAGAGCAGAAAAATGGTGAGTGTCAGCCTAGCTTCTAGCAAGAACCTTTATATGCTTCCCCAAATTTAAAGATATAAACACTATATATATTCCATATGAAATGTCTTGCTGCTGCTGAGTACATAGTTACATCCCCTTGTGTGAATCTCCCCTCTGTCAGAGTTCAAAGCTGCCTTCGACATCTTTGTGCAAGATGCAGAGGATGGTTGCATCAGTACCAAGGAGCTTGGAAAGGTGATGCGTATGTTGGGTCAGAACCCCACCCCTGAGGAACTCCAGGAAATGATCGATGAAGTAGATGAGGATGGTAGGCCAATAAATTGTCCAACAATGTTAGAGTACAATGCTAGGTTATTATCCTTCACATTCCAAAGTAAAACTGGTAACACTTTACTTAAAGCTGTCATCTATAATGCATTATAGATAACTTCATTATGCACTATAATGGTCAGTATAAGAATTAATAAAGCATTACAGCATCTTCTATTGCTAGTCATATGGCATTATAGTGTTCATATTAATACTTCATAAGCTCCAATGAAGCTCTCATCTACAATGCACAAGAGATATCTTCATCATGCACTAAAATTGTCAGTATAAGAATTAAGCATACTTTGTATTACATTATGCAGGAATCTATAGTGCATTATAGATGAGAGCTTCCTAAGGCAGTCATAAAGAATAATAAATATCACCATAATATGTTATGCCTTTTTCTACATTTTTATAGCTGTGTTTATAATGCTTTATGTATGCATTATAATGTGTTATGAATGTGTTTATAGATTCTTATAGTCACGGCATTCATAAAAAGTGTTACCATAAAATTCAATTCTTTTAAGCGTCAATGGGCATAACATGGAGATCTTTTTATAACTTTTTACATTCATATTTCATAATGCATTTATAAAATGGTTGTCTAATGATGTCCACAAAATGTTATAAGTAGTTGTAGTCCATCTGTAATTTAATCCAAGAAGCGTAGTAATCTCTGACAGCTTGCCTAACTTGCTTACATGCATGCCATCGCAGGCAGTGGAACAGTGGATTTTGACGAGTTCTTGTTGATGATGGTGCGCTGCATGAAAGAGGAGAGCAAAGGAAAATCCGAGGAGGAGCTGGCCGAACTCTTCCGAATATTTGACAAGTAAGATCATCACACCCATTCCACCTCCAGCCCAGTACTGGCCAGTGGGGAGTGTATTACATATCCCAAAAAACACAGAGCACAAGGTAGGGGAACAAAGGCACACCAGCCCAGTGCATTTCAGTCTGCATATACCCACAATCACTATTGGGGATTTAGAAACACCAGGTCCTTTGTGTTTGGCGTCTTAGGGAAAGTCTAAGAGAGGGCCCAAGTTAATCATTTCAACACAATCACTGCTTGTCTCAGAAATGAAGATGGCTACATCGACCTGGAGGAGCTAAAGACCATGTTGGAGTCGACGGGTGAGGCCATCACAGAAGATGACATTGAGGAGCTGATGAAAGACGGTGACAAAAACAATGATGGCAAGATCGACTATGATGGTGAGCACACAGCCCTCTCTGAGCAAGTCTTCAATACCTAGAATATGAGGATATTTGTTCCAAGAACTGGAGTCAGATAATCAACACAAAATTAGTATATCATTTTGCAGTGATATTTCATTAGCTGAACCTTTACACTGCATGTGTCACTCTCACACTTCAATGTTCATTGTTCCCTCGACAGAGTTCCTGGAATTCATGAAGGGGGTTGAATAAACAGGCAGTGTCAAAAACGCTCAGGCAATCAGCAAGATCCCAAGTCTGAATGTCTCTCTGTGTGCCACCGTGTGTGTCTGTGAGTTTAGGAAGTAGCCATGTATGATGTGTATAAAGCAGCACATCCCATTGGATAAACAGGAAAAAAAATCACCCCCCAAGGTTATATGCTGAAATGCCAAAGCTATTCATCTGCAGGTTTCACATATCAACACTTTTGCGTGAATGGTTCCATGTATCAGCATAATTCACTTTAAAGCGTACAGATCTGTTCCTATGGGTTATTGTTCCAGCCTTATTACAATCAGCATTTGTGGTCAGTGGAAATCTGATACAAAATGTAGCAAAATTTTAATCAAGTGTCATCCTCTGTTACAGTTTTCATAATTCTTTAATCAAGTTCTCTGAAACACTGTTAAAATTTTCAAAGGTTTAAGTGCAGTCACCATATCAGTTTATACTGTGCAGCTATGCACTAGATTTCACTAGTCAAATGCCATAACTTACTCAAAATGTTTAATTCATTTGTCAAGATCACAAACCATCATCAATGAATGTTGTCACTAAAATGTAGTATCCCATTATTATTGTTTAAACCGCAACAATCAAAATCCAAAAGGAAAGTGTCAATATGATAGGATACTATGAAAGTGTTTCTTCACCTCATTTTTCATTGAAACTGATAAAATCACCCTCAAAAAATGAAATAAAAATTATTTCTGTACCTCATGCCATAACAAACACCAATATGAGCAAAAAATTTAGCTATGTTGTTGTTTATGGAATGTACCTTTACAGTAACGGAAAACAGGAAATACAAAAAGATTTGTTGATAGTTTTATACTGACAATCACAGCTACGGAAAAAATTAAGAGTCCACAGCACATTTTTTTTTCTGTAAAAAAAATGCCTTTATACTGAAATTCATATGAAACTACAGTTAAAAAAAAATCTAAACAATGTAAATAACCATCACCTCACTCATCCATCTGCACCTGTATATCTGGCCACATAATTTCTCCACTACACATCTGTCATTATTCTTCCTTACAGAGTGAAGACATTTTTTAGCACTCCATCCTGTACATGTTTCTGCTGTGATGTCTGCACAAGCAGCATCCATTTCATCAAGCCAGACATTGGATCATGCCGCCAACGGTCATATACCTTCCATCTCCATGCTGAAAAGGCTCAGAAACCTTGCGTTCCAGTCACAACTCCTGATTGGTCAGGTTGAAACCTGCTTCATCTACCTATACAAAAATGTGTGGGGTTTCTTTTGCCTTGAATTCCATCACTCTCTGTGAAAGATGGAAAAGTGGTGTGTATGAGGAAAATACATTTTTTTTGTACTTTCTGTATTATCCATATGAAAAATTAGCCAGGAGCCCCCCCCTCCCATTTGGCGAATTTTATCGCCAATATTTCAAAATGCCAAAATAGTGTTGCTTTTTAAAATACCGCATACTCCAGTACAATGCCTGCATAGTATGAAAAATTTGATATGTGGATACCTCCAACCCTCCTTATACAGCTGCTCACAATAACTACTACAACAACAACAAGTATTCTTCCTCTACTTCTTCATCATTGACCACTGATATGTGAAAGTCCACACTGCCACCTCCTGTAAATACCTAATCAATTACCTTGCTCATGCACGGTTGATGTGCACGGATGCGCATGGTTTCCGCTAGACTACAAATTCTGGGTCACACGCACACCATCTGCGGCCATCCACAACCAGCCCCTAATAACAAAATCTACGTCACGTCTCCTGGTCCACATCCAAAAGCACACATGGAAAAGTGAAGTATGAACTAGCCTTTAGTTCTAAATGACAAGTGATCACACTGACGTGTGTGCTGCATATTTGCACATTTCTCTATATAGAACAATCATGATGTGTGTGTGTGTGTGTGTGTGTGTGTGTGTGTGTGTGATCGAGCGTGCATGAGAAAGTTATTTTGTGTTTGTTTTATGTTAAGTGTAATGCCTGTCGTGTATTGGTTGTAGTGTTAGAAGTAAATACATGCATTTCATGCATTTTAAATCTCTGGATGAGTGATTGCTTCATAATTAAGTCACTCTACTGGTGTGAACCACCCTAAGTTTCTAAAAGTCCCAAGCTTGCCCTGAAGTATTGCAAGACTGTCACTACGGCCGTGAGATTCTTTCATGTGAGATCACTGACTTTGACACAATAAATTTCGCTTAACGAAAATGCTGCAGTAAAACAAAAAATTGTAACTTTGAAGTCATACTCCTCCAGTCAACACGCCAGCTTCACTGTGGGTTGCAGATGCTGAGCAATCAGGGGGGATGCATGGTCTATGTATAGCTGGAAGCGCCGTCCACAGAGGTAGGGGTGAATATGCCGACAGGCTTGGATGACGGCCAGGAACTTGCGACGCGTGACACAGTAATTCCTTTAATTTGGGGTCAGCTCAGCATCTGAAGTAGGCCACCACCCTCTCGCCCTTAAGCCTTGTTTGTGATAACACATCACAGTGTTAGCCAGCCCTTCACCCTAGCAATCTTCCCTGGGTTCACTACCATGCCCTCACCTCTGGCCTCATGGATGGCAGTGAAGACAGTGCGAAGATTGTTCGGTTCCCCATCTTAATTTGCAGTGTGGGTCATCCATGTAGACAGCACACTGACTCCAAGGGATACAGGCTAGGAGTCACTCCAACAACCCCTCAAAGGCGGTGGGCATATTACATAGCCCAAAACGGATGACCTGGAAGTGCCACAGACTCTGACTAATGGTGACTCCTTGGGTCAGGCATCCAGGGCTAGTTCAACCAGCCAATAGCCATTTCTGAGACTATGGGGATGAACTACATCGATCCTCAAATGCGATGCAGTGCATCAACGCAAGCCCCCAGAAGGGACAGCAATAGAAGCCCGATGTTGCAGCGGTCAAGGAACTTAGCCAACAACATTTCCTGTTCCATGGTCTGCCCTGTGCTGAGCTGCCTCCTTCCCTTCATCAGTACACACACGCCTGTGACAGATGCGAGTTGCCTGGTCAGTGCCTCGGAGGATGCCTGGGCAGTTGAAGGTGAACACCTAGGCTTGGCAATGGGTGCCCTCCATTTTACATTCTACTGTACGTAGAGGCTCTACTCATGGCCCAGCCAGCCGACTTGATAGAACAAGTCTGAAGACTCATCAATGGACAGGGACTCCTCACAGGGGTCTCAGTGTTGCAGACACAATGTTGCAGTGAGTGATACAGTGTTGCTGGCGGTTGGCATGGTATTGCTGGCAGAGACAGGATCGCCTCAGCCCTCTCTGCTTCTGCCAAAGCATCAGCTAACATAGATGGTGCTTACAGCTGAAGAGTCTGGAGGAGTCAATCAGGTGTCAACACCTTGATAAAAGTGTGGAGGTCAAGGTGAAGTGTGAGTAACCCTGCCAGCATAATTCCAGGGATCTGCGGCGAAAGCCCCCAGAATCTCACTCCCCTGTCTCCAGCATTTTGGCAGCTTCAACCATGACATCTTCAGGAAAGCTACCTGTGGAATCACTGCTCGAGCTCAGAGTGGCATGATCCTGCTGTTCATCCAGGGTAAGGCTGAGGGCCACCTGGATGGCTTCCCTTTGCAGTGCCAGCACCAGGTGGACCACCATCTCCATGGATGACCAACCATTGTTCCACGTCAAATGGCATACTTAGGCGAGATAGGGCTCTTTCCTGCTGTAGCATGGCAGCTTCAAAACCCTGCCATCCAGAGTGATTAATCATGGCGGAGCATCTTGTTGTGAAGCCACGGCTCCCTCTGCTGCCCACCTCTGGCACTGCAGTACACTAGCTCCATCTAGTTGAACCAGGAAGGTACAATGCTCGTTCCAAGGATCCCCCTCTGGTCTGTGACTGTCTTCTCCTTGCATCTTCTTCTTACCTTCTTGTCGCTTCTGTGATCCCGCTACTGACACCAATGTAATGAGTATGCAGGTCATTTTAATAAAAGGAGATGACAGCTCTTTTAAAATGGAGATTTAGTCTATAATGACAGCTCACCGTTAGCCTAAGACTAGCAGAGGCACAGACAAGGAAGCCAACAATTATGTGACACACGCACCATTACACAGCTAATGAATATATTATATTACATGGTCATAAACTTTACTATTTGCAACATAAATACACAAATACACATATTAGTTTACACTTTTTACTCATAGTCATGGTGCGATGCAAAGTATGCTGACTGGCAAGTCTTTCTGTACCGAGCCATTTCCGTGCAATATTATCTGTGCAGATCTCCTGTGTATTGTGACCCTTGGTCTGTTATGAATATCTTTGCACATTGGATTCCATTTTGGTTTTGTATTTGTTCCAATCTTGTTTTTGAATTTCGGTTTTTGCTGACACTGATTCCTGTATTGCGTTTCGAATAACAACCTGCAACTTTATTTACAGCAGCTATCCAAGGTGATTGTGTTTGTAAGCCTCACCTGGCAATGCGACAATCTCAGATGGTTACTTCAGTTAGCCCCTATACTTCTATGGTGGAGAGGCCAGACCTGTAGGAGATGTCAGTCTCCTTTTAACGACTCTAAAGCTAAGCACTCAAATGAAATATTAATACCTGGCCAGGGACTATATGCTGGAATGTACAATATAAAGTCAGCTTATACGAAATGTTATAACTACAGTGATGTTATGGTGTTAAGCTGAAAAAAAATGTTATGAACAGGAAAGGACCCAACAACGATACAGTATCATTTCATAATACATATTTTGAGATCAAATTTGAGATCAAACTGTACCTTAGAAATTTCACTAGTTTTGGAAGTAGAGATCCTGTTTCATACATCACAACTCTCATCCAGTCCCAGAAAAGCAGAATCACTATGCCCACTGAAGCAAAAATCACTACAATTGTGACATCTCTTTTTTTAATTTGGCAGCTTTCCCAGACTCTCACAAAAACGCTGCCCTACAGTGCCACCTACTGGTTACTTTCTTGTCCACAGACTTCTCTGTTGATGAACTTATCTACTACCAATGATACTATAACTTCTTAAAGATTAATAGCAGCTACACTATATAGGCAAAAGTATCGGGACACCAGGCCAATACTCCTACAGGAACTTTTATGTCATCCCATTCTAAATCCATAGGCATCATATGGGTTGCTGACCCCTGTCTTAGCAAACTGGAGCTAGTGTTAGGGTTAGAAATAGTATGGCATTTTCCCGCATCAAAATGTGTTTTTATGGCAGTTCTGCTCCCCCGTAGGATAGGAAACCGCAGCTTAGCATGCTTTAGTAGCATATTTCCTACTTTCCAACAGCCTGCTGTATCACCCTAAGGCCCCAAATTAGGGTTAGGGTTAGCAAACTGAGGGTAGGGGTTAGGATCAGGGCCCTGTGAGGGCCAGTCTAGTTCTTCCACATCAAACTTACCCAACCATGTCTTTATAGACCTTGCATTTTGCACTGGGGCACAGTCATGCCGGAACAGAGAAGGACCTTCCCCAAGCTGTTTCCACAAGTTAGAAGCATAGATTTGCCCGAAATGTCTTTGTGTGCTGAAGCATTAAGAGTTCCCTTCACTGGAACTAAGGGGCCCAGCCAAAAGGCAACAATAGGGCGGCACGGAAATATTTGTTGTGCAGATTTTTCTTTTCTTACTTGACCATCAGCAGGATTTAGGAAGCAGCTAAAACCTCGTGTTCCAACTGCAGGAGGTTAGATATCAAGCAGAGGTGCAGCCCAAGTGTCAGTTTTGGTCTTTTCAAATAAATGCCACTTTTACAAAAACCTAGAAGATTCAGAATAACTCAGACAAATCCAAAGAAGCTGTCCTTCAGCCAGCATCACATGAACTAGAAAACAGGTTATCCAGATGCCATATATGAGTATATCTGATCCTCTCTCATACATAAACAGCCCCTTATTTTATACCAGAAGAAACACAAATGCAAACAGGTGTCAAGGTGCTTTATTCTTAACAGACTAATGCACTCACAAACACAGACAATGGCTGTCTGAATAAGCATTTTAACAGGTTGGAAAAATAAGTGTTCCCATTTAGATCAGTAACCTTCACAGTGCAATCAAAAATGTTAAAATTAATTATAAAGGGTTAACTAAGGGCAAACAACTGCATTTGTCAATTTAGTAAAATCTCTGGAACCGCGAGGACTACAACATCTTTATGTGGTGATGTGGGTCATTTTACACAACATTAGTAAAGTTAGGAATGTATTTCCCTGCAAATCAAGCTGCAGTTCCCAGAAAACAATTGGGGCTGCACATATTACAGCTGTTTTCATGTAACATACAGTTTAAACTATTCACACTTTGAGAAACCAGTGACTGGATAAAACTGGTAAAAGACAAATTAAAAATGAAACCCTATACATACCACTCCAATGCCTGGCCTGCATCAACTCAGAAAAGAGCAATGAGTGTTTGGGGGTACAATTCTATCCATGGCATGGACTCCAGATCCACAGCTAGCAATACTCGCACTGGCTACTGGTCTGATTTAAGTTACAGAGGACAGAGTCACTACAGGTCAGAAAAAGAGTGGCAAGACAGGGAAAGCAGATTTATAAAAACAAAATGGTGCAGAACTCGTGGGCCAAGGGGAAATCGTAAAAAGATGGACTGACACAGCAGTGCAGTGTTTAGCCTACAGTTAACAGTCTACGCAGCAAAAGAACTTTGACTGGGCATTAAAATGACGGGCAGGATGCATCTGCCTTCAGTTGGCGAAGGCAGTACGAACAGCATCCACAATTTTACTAGCGCTGATACCATAGATATCCAGCAGCTCCTGGGGTTTGCCACTCCGGGGAACCCCAGACACAGCCAGTCGCTGCACCATCACCCCAGGCTCTCCCTGAAGAGCAGAACACACCGCCTCCCCCAGGCCACCTGAACAGGGTGCAGGAAATGGAAGCATGAAGCAAAGGAGCAGCCACTAGCAGGAAACTGCAATGATGGGTTTGAGGCTCACCTTCTGGGTAGTGATCTTCAACGGTGATGACCCTCCCGCCTGTGGCCCGCACACTGCTTATGATGGTGTCCTTGTCCAGGGGCTTGATGGTGAATGGGTCGATCACACGCACATTCACACCTGCAAGCCCAAACATGCTCTCACGTAACTGAATAACGTTATGGGAGCATCACACTATTACAGTGCTGAAAATGGGCGGTTACGAGGTTCGCTGGTTTTTGCTCACTCAGCTCTTATTTGCTTTATCAAAGGCAAAAAAAGGTCAAGTGACCAGATGCTATAGCTGTATCAGGTACCAATCATATCACTGTACAACTTACAAAAGCTGAAGGTCATCATTATCAAAGCTAGGCATTCCCAATTTTAAAACATTTTCCCACAAATAAATAAGCCTACACTATTGTATAGTATTATATTATTAAACAGTATAAGGATACTGTTTGCACACACTATTGTATAGTATTATATTATTAAACAGTATAAGAATACTGTATGCACAATACAGTGATCCACGCCTATCACGGAAGTTACGTTCCAGACCCATCAGCGATAGGTGAAAATCCGTGATAGAGAGACCATATAAATAAACATTTTGTTTTTAGCTTAACCCTTAAAATACCCCTCCCACACGCTTTAAACACATGTAAACTTATTAAAACACACTTTGTAAACACATATGATATGTGGATGTTGGGCTAAGGATATGAGTAACATGATAATAAATAATAATAATATATATATATAGACACACACACACACACACACACACTACAGACAATTGTGATGCGTTGGGGAAAAATCCGCGATATATAGCAGGGGCACGATAGCTGAACCGCGATATAACGAGGGATCACTGTACTTGCCTTGATTGCATTATGCGTTTGCATTTTTGTATTTCATGTATCTCACTGCTGTATACAAAAGAACTTCTCTCTGGGACTGATATAGCATATCTTGTCTCGTCTGATCTTTATCTTTTCTTTTCTGGCGATGCACTGTAAACTCTGCCTAAGATCGCTTAAATTTCACAGTCATACCTTCTTTAGCCAGTTGGTCAGCTGCAGCTAGAGCCTCATGCAGAGTCACTCCAGCACCAATCAGAGTGACACGGTCACTTTCTGTCTGACGCACCACCTGGACACACAAGCGAAGATGTTCAAGTTTATGAAAAATGACAGCTTTCACAGAACACGCTATGCACTAATGCAAAATAACTAAATAGCCCTAAGAATTTTTCTTATGTTACACTTTTTTACAAATGCTAAGAAGCGTTTCTCCATACTGAAGTCACTTTTTCAAAGCTCAGACTTCACAGAGGTAGCACAACAGCGGTCTATAGGGACTAAACTGCGGAACATTTTTCATGACCACATCTAACAAAATTTGATTCTTCTCACTCAAATTCCACTGCCACAAAAACTTAATGTATTTCGCACATGCATGAATACTAAAAAATATGTTCTAAACCGAATTACTGCAATTAGGCACATTTGCAGTGACAATACTGACATACTGAGAAATAAAAATTAGACCACACACAGCTGATTCCCATTTCAGCTGAACACCCATCCAGGTGTTTGGTTTTCAAACTCATTACTGTCCATAAAAAAGGAGGCATCTTTGGAATGATTTCATTTATAAACATGGATCAAGTAAGAGAAGTTTCTAGATGAAGATGAGTGACAGTGAGAGGAGAACGAACCAGAAGTGGAAGAAATGTAACAAAGAAACGATGAGTGAATGTCTCAGGCTGCAGAGGGACCAGCATCACAGTGTGTGTGGCTTTATCTAAGGAGGTTCTCACAATAGGAGTATGACCACACACCACCAAATGTCCTTACTGGATGCCATGAATGCTGGATGGAGAGATATTTCTCGAGTACTACCAAGGTTGGATTAGGCATGCTAAAAGATAGCTTCCCAGATATACTGCCAGTAGATGCATTGTAGATAGTAACTACATATATATAAGGATTTACTTTTGCGAAAACAAATGAAATGTGAAGGTCAGTGAAGCATACTGCAGCATTTTGTGTGTACTTCAGTGCACGCTGTAGAGTGAAAACGTGTTATTCCCTAATGCAGGGCTGGGGAACCTGATCCATGGATAGCCAGTTATTGGGATGACCTCTCAGTCCAAGTCCAGTCCTGGGAACCCACTGTTACTAGTTGATTGAGAGGTGATCCCAAAAACCAGCTCTCCATGGATCTGGTCTTAGTGCATTTGAGTTAAGATTAATTGTTGGCTCAAGCTGCATGTTGGTAATGAGTGAAGAGTTTTGAAAAAGTGACTTCAGTATGGAGAAATTGTTGTTGGCGACTATGACAAAACAAAACTAAACTAACGTCAACTGCAAGGCCTAAACTCATAACCTTTCTGGTCACCTGCCCAGTGTTTTTTGGTGGTGCACCAGTTACTGTGCAATTACCAGTTTCAAAATGCAGCCTTTTCAAAAGCACCCTTAATTCTGTTCTTGCATTAATGGTTAAGCATTTTGTCTCTTGCCTTGGCTTGCCCCACTTCAAACGTCTCCTCTGGGGAGTAGATCACTGCAGTGTCAGGGCGACTAGTCCTGATGAAGCAGATTCCCTGCAGGGGAAAGGAGCGGGAAGGAAAGGTGAGGTTTATACGTGTAGTTTTGCAATTATGCCAAATTTCAAGCACCGGTGATTAACAAACAGGGGAAAGTTGTCAAACCAGGTATTAACTTATAACAATTTCATCACCAACTTGCTTAAGCTTTGTAGCAGAATAATACATTTAGTTCAGTTAGTCCATCTGTTTCGTAGCACAATGAGCTACAGGCAGTAGCAGTCGCCGGGGGATTGGGGGGTGGGCTGGTTGGGGGCGACAGTGACGCTTGCCTAGGGTGCCACATGGGCTTCAAAAATTATTCAAAAAAATTCAGCCCTGGACTATAAATTCTGCAGACCCACATACCCACAGTAAAGCAAAGGACTAGTCCCGCCCAGATGCTGCAAGAAAAATGTCACCTTTGTATTTGCAGCCAGCTCCACAGCCCTCTCGGTGGAGACTCCATCACTTGGGTAGAACACGGTGCATGTGGGAATGGCTCGGAACATGGCCAGATCCTCCAAGGCCATCTGTGAGGGGCCATCCTCACCTGGACAATACACAAGAGGACACAGTGGTACGGTCCCAAGTCATGTGACCTGATGAAGGACATCCTAACCAGTAATATTTAGCGACGAAATGAGTAAAATCTTGATTTATGATGATGTCGACCTTACCGATGGAAACACCACAGTGGGAGCCCACCAGGTTGACATTGGACTGGGAGATGGCCGCCATGCGAATGTGGTCATACGCCCGGGACAGGAAGGCGGCGAATGTGCTGGCGAAGGGCACAGTGCGGCCCCGAGTGGCACAGCCAATGGCCACACTCACCTGAAGAGGCATAAAACGGTGAACATCCTGCTGAAAGGCCAGCTAAAGTACTACTGCCCTAACGCTACTCTCAAGAGGACATTTTAAGGTCATTCCCTGCTGTATGACGACAGTAAAGCAGACCTTCTGATTGACAACACTTGTACATATTTGGGCTGATTTCTCATGTACATCACAGTAGATTATTCCAGATCCTTCCATCTTATAAAAACGCAACAGGTATAACAACATCCTGAAGGGTACAAAAGGGACCATTTCTATTAAAATCGTAAAGATAGAGATGCCTCTTACTACTAAAAAAAATGGTTAATAAGATATTTCAGTTAATTTCCCTTGCAAAGGCATTTAACCGGAGGACTATAAACCTGGCGATTTCCATTGGGACATTTCAGTTGATAGCTTGTTTGCCTATAAAATGATTACACATCCACATGTATAATGGTGGGTTACTGTTAGCAAAATATATATATATAATAATTTTTTAAGCATCAGTTATACGTGTAATAAATCATGGGTCAGAGCCATAGCAATAACCGCCCTTTGCTCACCATGTTCTGCTCAGCAATGAAGCACTCAATGTAACGGTCTGGATGGGCCTTCTTGAAGAGCTCGGAGAAGGTGGAGTTCTTGGTGTCCCCATCCAAAGCTACCACTCGTGTGCTGCTCTGTCCCAGTCGGGCGAGAGCCACACCATATGCCTTTCGGGTCGATATCTGAAAACAGGGCACAAAGCCGTCATATGTACTGAGGGCTTGATTCTCCCATGTGCTTAAGCAAAAAAAAAAAAAAGCACCCAGTGACTGAAGTCTGGGGTTTCAATGTACTCATGCTAGATATGCGCTTTAGGTGGAGAAACACCAAAATATGGCCAAAATAGGTCCCTTAAGCACATTCTGCCACTGACTTAAGTGCATTTTCACTACATGCTCTGGATGGCTGTTTCACCTCTACATGGCCAAACGCAACATTGCAGATTTCAGAAAATTTCAGAAAGCCGAACAAAACAAAAGTAACACGTACCATACATGTAGAAACAAATGTTACAAGCCAAAATGCGCGTGAATAATACATATAATTATATAAAAATTATGAGAATTATATAACACAGTAGTATATAAAAACATTATAAATCTTTTATTTGCCAATTGCATGAAGCATGAGTACAGGTACACTGAACAATTTATCTTTGCTTATCCCATCTTGCTCTCCATGAGACACATAGACAGTTAAGGGAATGCCTGGGGTGGGGGGGCGGTCAGCCAGTGTAAAATGCTCCACTTTGAACCAATATGGGACACGATTTGTCCCATATTTTCGTACATGTACCTGTAGGGACACTTCACACATACACCACGTGTGGCGTCCCCAACAGAACTACCTGAGCAGGACACTCGCCTAATTGGTAACCATTCTGTGCTTAATGGGGTAGAGTTTTCAGTAGCAGTGACCAGCAACTGGTTTGGAATAATACATCACAGCCAGTACTGGTGCACATTATCCTGTTTGGACTATGCAGTTGATTGTATTATTATTTTATCAGTAATGCACTCTAACCTTTCAATCCATGCTGCTAATAATACTGATTTAACCCACATCTATTGGTTAGGAACATTTGCTTATTTACAGAATTGGTCTCACTGAAGTTGAAAAATGCCGAAGCAGAACATGGATTCAATCTTAAACATAACATAGGTCATTCTCATTAATCTTATTAATGAACTTACAATTTACACTCACTGACTGTCTACAGTGGGGTACTTGTAACTAAGTTGAAAGATTTCTAAACATTTTATCTAGTTTTGCATTATTTGACTTTAAAACTGCAAAGGTAGTGCCTACTTAGAGAAAATTCTTGAGGGACCATTAAATCAGAGCTATAAATGACATTTTGAATATATCTATGAAGTTACGGTAATATCAATTGCTCTGCACAAAATTCAAACACAGTATTTCACTGTAACATTTAATTTTTGTCAAAGGATTCTACTGTTCATGAGAATGACCCAATATAAACATAGTATTAGTATCGCCATACTTTCATTTTCAAAACAAAAGGGTTTCTACAGATTTCAATTAAGTTCACAATATAAATAAAATAGTCCATGTTCCACGTTTTGTTTGCTGCCAAAACCATAACCCACCTTTCCTGCTTGATTATTAATTATCCTTCTTACATGGCTGCACCTTCTTTGTCGGGTTAAGTACGGTGGGGGTGAGCTCCTTGTTGAGGGGGTGCGTAACTTTCTAAGAGCATTACTGTCATACTTGCCTGATGGGAGAATAGACCACTGAGCGACTAAGACATATATCATGCAGGTCATCAGCAGGCCCCAGAAATCATAGGGGTTACCTTGTCTCCCAGCTTGTAGTTCGGCAAGGATGGCAGGAGGATGGGAGAGAAATCAACTGGGGCAGCATCTTCAGTGGGCAGCTCTGGACAAAGCGGCTTGTTGGTCTGTATCAGCCCCTTAAGTTCTGAAATATAGCCCTCTGCGCGGTCCTTGGAGATGGGCTTGCCGTGCCAATTGTCCTCATTCTCAATTGCTGCATGAACAAAGATAAGAATGTTTACCAGTGCTGTAACACCAAATGAGACCTCGGGCTACCCAGTCACGTATTAAAAGCAGGGAACTTCCTGTTAAAGGGTAAAGGATATATTGGCATTGTGGGGGAAAAAAAAAACACTCACTCATGTCCCACATACACAAACTTAATCCCTACACAGCAGTAACTTTACCCATAAGTAACCAAACGAAATGTAAGACTAATGGTATTCTTCAGCTGCTTAGGGGTCCAAAGTACACAGTGCTATAGACCTCCTGTTTTTGTTAGGATTTTTCTCTTTTATTAATATCATTTATTTTTATTATTTTATTTGCTTTTCTTCCCTAAAATGGGCAGCCTAAACAGAAAAACCACACATGACCCCCCCCCCCCCTCCCCCATATAGACACACACATATCTTTGTTTGCCAGTTTGGCATTTCCCAAGACACTGCAGCACTCATCTGCTGATCTTTTACACTCCACCCCCCACCCCTCACCTTTGAGCCCTCTGCCCTTGAAGGTCTTGGCTACGATGGCGGTGGGCCGGCTCTTGTCCTGCTCAGCCTGCCACAGCGCCTTGCAAAGCTCCTCCACATCATGGCCATCGACCACGTAAGTGTTCCAGCTGTCAGGGTTACACGTGAAACATGACGACCTCCCAGTGTTACACGCAAACGGGTGGCATTTACATCAGCGGTCATCCCTCAGCTCAAATGTGACACAAAGATGAAGCTTGGACTGTTTACCCAAAGGCCTCACAGCGCCGGCGGTACGTTTCGGTGTCGTGCTGCAGTGGAGCCGCCTCGCTCTGACCCAACCTGTTCACATCTATGATGGCCACCAGGTTGTCCAGCTTGTAATAGGAGGCGAAGGCCATGGCCTCCCACACAGAACCTTCGGAGCACTCGCCATCCCCAAGTAAGCAGTACACGCGGTAACTAAGGTGGGGGGGGGGGGTACAGGGGTGAAAAGGTTGTGATGAGAAAATACCTCGGTTGACAATGCAGTGTTTACATTAGATTGACATTAAAGGGGGACATTACAAGCTTATCCTCTTAAAACCATTAGCCAATCCAGGCAATGTTACTTGTTTCTGAGCAGACTCACCTGGTACCACATCATCCAAATATCACAGTGTCAATGCATGATCAACACCATGCAAATCATCCTTTAGCATGTTAGACTGCGCATTCACAACTAGGTTCAGTCGTTTTTTATACAATGCTACAGGGGGAAGGAACTTAAGTTTACCAGCTTTCAATCGGTGAGAAAAATAGAGAAAATGTCATTCCTTTAAATAACCATGCTGCATATTCTCCTGATTAAACAAGCTACACGTATGTGGATTTTGTTGCAACAGTAAAGACATACATTGGTGCAGTTAAACATGCAGCTGTTAAGACTTCCCTATGGTGAAACATTTGACACATAGGAGGAAGATGGGGTATCCCCAACAAGGAAAAGTACCATGCCGATTATTCTGAGGCTACGTCCAAACTACTACGGTTTCATTTAAGAGCGAAAATGATCTCTATCGGCACAGGTGTTGTGACACGGAAGTATTTCCATTCACACTGAAATGAGTGAAAACCGATATGACGTAGCTATTAGCTTGCATTGGGCATGCCCGCAATGGCACGCAGAGCAACAGTGGACTGGTGACTTAGTTTCTTCTTGGACAAATATGCAGCAGCTGTGGTGCCACTAACCTGAATACTGATTACATTTAAATATCGACCGGCAATATTGGCCAAATCACAATATCGCTATATTGGATTGATGTAAACATTTTGATATGTAATGAATATTGGTTGATACAGATATGTTAAACAGTATATTGAACATCTCAACATATTGATTTTGCTGTCGAAAGCAATTCCCACGAAACGATCAGCGCTGTGGTTCAATTAGCAAGATAGATTATACTTTTAATCACAAAATAAACTTAATTTACATTGATACACTGACAAAAAATTTTTGATACACTGAATAATTCTGACAGTTTTGTCCTGTAGCCTTAGGGCAATCACTTGTGATGTGGACATGTCCTAAGTCATACTTTAGGAGTTCCTGACTGCAGAGGGCACTAGACCAACAAGCAGCCCTTCCAGAAGATTTCCACAAGCAAGCAAGAAACACATGTGCAGAGATCTCATCAGCAAACAGTGCTCTATAGTATGGAGTTAGATCTACACCTTTCAGCGTTACTCTATTATATACAACACTGACCCTGGAGAACTGATCTACGAGGTCCATGCAATACAGGGATCACTCCCCACAGGATCTGAAACTCCAGGGCTAGGGATTTAAATCCTGCCCATCTCCCGTGTAAAGTACTCCTGATGCTGCATTAGGGCTGGACAATAATTCGATATCAATATATATCGCGATATAATTTTTTTCAATAACGGTGATACGATTTTTAAACACATTTCCGATATTTCGATATACATATATACTGTATCATATAATATACAGTATATGAATAATCAGCCTGTTTTAGTTTAAATGGAAATATATTATTGTTAATAAGCTGAGTCTGAGAGTTTTATTTATTTGATAGTTTATTTCACATTTCTTGTTTGTAAAGGCTAAATACAAATAAAAAGTGAACCTTATTTTTTTTTGTACTGTTTTTATTTAAAAAAATTATATAATTTTAATAGGAGGAGCCTGGAGGTATTATAGACTTTGCAAATTCAGTTTGCAGACATCCATTGTGTGTGTCCTCGGCAGTTTTTTCCTGAGGCTTTTTAATATTGTCCATATCGATATCGGAATTATATCGTATCGACCAAAATTAAGAAATATATCGTGATATAAATTTTTGCCATATCGTCCAGTCCTATGCTGCATGTGTTTCTTCTGGGTACTCTGGATTCCTCCCACAGTCCCAATTAGGTTATCTGGGGTCCTTAAATTTCCCATAGTGTGTGGTTCTGTGTATGAACATGCCCTGAGATGGACTGGCATCCCAACGAGGGGGTCCCTCTGCTCATAAGTCGTTAGATGCTGGTCCATCAATACAAGAGCTTGAATACCCATGGTGACTCCTTTAAAAGACCCAAACTAAATGTACTAGACGCTGGAACAGTGTTTCGACAAACTTTCCATGCACATTATTATTTAGTGGAGGTCATCACACTAGGTATTGATTAGATACAAAAGAAAACACAAACCAAGCCCAAAAAATAACTACTTTTGATGCTTTTGAGGGACATGTCCTTTATGTCCATCCTTGTTAAAACGGGTGAAGATTCTTGCTGCTTAAAAGAAAAAAAATGAATATGAAAAGTCCTAAAACGTAAGAAGGCAAAACTCCAAGTCTCAATACTAAACAAAGAGAATCATCCACAGAAAGTGAGAACGGTCTAGCAGACCAGTGGTCATCTCTATATCAAGTTGTGTCTTCAGTGTGGAGTTGCCGACCCCTAATGTACGGCTCTTAGGGACAAACCAAAATCCAGTCCAAAGAGCATTAAGTTCTGAGAAGATAAGTGGGTTGGGGTGGCAGAAATGGGTGGGAGATTCACGCCATACCTGGACTTGTCAAAGTTCTTCCCAGTATACGCCATTCCACAAGCAGCACCCAGGCCCTGCCCAAGGGAGCCTGTGGCTACATCCACAAAGGCTAGTTTCTGTGACATAAGAGGAAAGGCCATCGTTAGGGTTACGGCAGGCTCTGCTTTCAGGGTTAAGTCAGATTTAAACAAAACGTTATAGCAATGAGAAAACACCATGTCTTACATGTTGACACATGCCTATCAACGTAAACAAATAGTGTGTCACTCACGGGAGTTGGGTGGCCCTCCAGATCACAGTCAATCTTCCGCAGGTTCAGCAGATCTGCCTCCTTGACGTAACCCGCCTCCACCCAAGCGGCGTACAGGATGGGCGCAGCATGACCCTGACAGGAAGTACATGGCCTGAATATTGTTTTTAATACCCCCACCCAAAATAAAGTCTATTGGTGCCACCAATATGGGAATTGTGACCAATACAGAAGGCTGATACTCTTTTGTCTAATATCATTGACACTGATAACCAGGTGACTATCGTCCAATTGTGGAGCTGGGGGGTGTCAAAATGCAGATAGATTTGGGTATGGATGGCTGGGACGTGTCCCGACCTGTATTGTGGGAGTCCCATGTGTATTTAGGGGGCCGGGAGGTTTGGGCCTGATTTGGTCCCTACCAATGATGAAATCAAATCTATGTCCTTGTTGGACAAATACGTGAAATGACATTACATTGTTTTTCATTCTGTGGAAAACTTAAGATTGACCTGCGGTTAATAATGGAATAAAACATGCTGTAAGCCATATACAGAATATGGTACTTTGGCGTCTAAGTAGAGTTGAACCTGTCTAGTTTTTTACTGGATCGCTCTGTATTGTAAAATGAACGTTTTGAACCAATACAAAATGTGATTTTGCTCACATTTTTAGACCATGTGATCATTAAAACAAAAGTTTCTGTTATCTTGGCGAGATGGTTAGAAGTACATCACTTCAGTTGCCAAACCTCTCCTCACGGGCACCCCAGCCATTCCGTGTATTTGTTAAATTTCCCTACCAGCTCAATTAATTAATTAATTGAATGAATGATTGACTAACTGACTGACCCAATAAAGTATTTATTAGCCAAACACGGTGTTGGTACGGTCGAGGCAAAAATATGCATGGATGTATTGAATGGTTACTGCAAATATCTAGGCGACTTAACGAGAGGTTTTAAAATGGCTAAGCTGACGTTTCAACATACAATGCCAACACCAACATGAAGATCACTTCAACATCATTTTCTCTGCCTAAGACTTTTGCACAGTACTGTATATATAAAGACCTACTTTGAGCTACACATGAGACAAGTCCTGGAATGCCACCCTCACAGTGAGCAATGAAGGAAACAGAAATGAATTCAGAAGCAAAGAAGTCCTACCTTAGACAAAACAAAGCGGTCATTGCTGGGGTTGCGCGGGTCCATGGCTTTGTAGCGCATGGTGTGGAAAAACAGCACAGACATAACTTCTGCAGCACTGCAGCAGGATGTGGGATGCCTGCAGGGAGAGAGGCAATAACCGTGCACATCTTAGTCTGTATACAACATGAAAATGGGGACTGGATCTTGGGGAAAAAAACTAGCTTTTAGAAATCAGCTTATAACCCACATCTGTCAGAGGCTTATAGCTGATCTGGTTTTGTATACATACACAAAAAACTGAAAATGTTACAAACCACACAGAAATCTTACATGACAACTAAGAATACATTCATGGTGAAAGCCAGGATTACCTAAAGTACATTTAAAAATAAATAGAATTATCAATAAAGTAAAGGAGTCAAAGACAAGGCATGTAAATTCGGTGTCCGAAGGCAATTAATTTAACATAAAAAGATAAATATATATCAACATATTAAATCATTCAACTTCTTAACCATTTTTGACCCAGAAATATCTGTCTTGCAAACTATTACATTAAGGGATTACTGAGCTCTAAAGTGTCAAAATGTCCTTCAGTGCAACTGTGCCGATTAAAATTGTAATAACAGAAGTGTTTTCAAAATTAAATAATTTTGAAAAAAATATAAATGAACACCCACATCATAATTGTGTCAGTAATTTCAACAAAATATAGAATAATGGGCTACAAACTGTATCTAAAAAACATTTTAAAACTTGAATAACTTTTCTGTCAACTTGTGCCCTTCATCAGTGTCATTCACTATAAGAAAGGTAAAAGGCCATTTAAAGCATATCACATGACAGTAATCATGTCACACTGTGTGACATCACACAAAGGACCCCTTAAAGACCCTGCTGAGGTGAATGAATCTTTCTCAAATATTTGATCATTTTACTTTTTTCCCCCTCTAGTAACCATTAAAACAAAAATGTATGTCCTTCAGTACAATACAGAAAACATATGTTTAATGTTACAAAAAGCTATATTAAAAACAAAAAGTTAGGATAATCTTAATAGCTTAAGGTCATTACTTTATACAGGTGGCCAGGGAACTGCCTGTTAAATATGATTGTGTATGAAATGCATCCTTCAGTATTACTCGTGTCATTCAGCATGACAAAAGTTCCTTGTAATACCACAATGACACCCGTTCTGCTGAATGTCAGTAGCTTTGTTATCCCATATTTTACAACATTGCAATTCATATTTACTATATGACATATTCGTATTTACTGTCATTTTAAACTACTTCATGGCATTTTAAGGTATTTCAAGGCACAGTATCTTTATACTGAGGACGCCATTGTCTAATAAGGAGAGGGCCTCCTGGCTGAAACAAAAGGTCACCTCAGATCCAGCTGCTAGACAGGAAACACTAGCCAGAAGAAAAAGGTATTGTTTTCATGGTTCTGGGAGAGGAGATGGAAATCAATTACATGCAACAAGCAACTGAAATAAAAAATTAATTTGCTTGGCCAAGTTAAAGACATTGCGTACTACTTCAAGTCGGATGTCCAAGCAGTAATCTGATTCCAAGTTACACACCAGTTTGGCTACAGAATACTATCTAGGCCTAGTTCAGTTTGAGAATGATGATTAGTTCTATTTGATGTTCAGACAATGGATTTGGTTAATATTCTTATTTTGATGTTGTTGGAATTATTTTATACATTTTCTTTCAAAATGCCTCATGTGATGTAATCTCATATTACCGTTTCATGCTCTCTCTCTCTCCTCTAATATGTAAGTCATCTAAGTTCAGCTAGCCTGCACATTTCAAATATCTTACCTTATTTTTTAAACTTAAAAATACCTAAAAGAAATTTTATTTAATTAATAATCGATATATATATATATATATATATATATATATATATATATATATATATATATATATATATATATATATATATATATATATATATATAGATATATATTCTAGGTTACAGTGAAATGTCATTCAGGGCAACAAAATATTGTCATTCAGTATAACACCACAATTTCACATTAAAGTACAAAAACTTTGTATTGTTTATTCAGAGAAACAAAAACTAATCAAGAGATGAAAAACATATTTTCCTAGATTTTTGCATTTTTTCAAGTGTAAGGTGAGAAAGATGTTAAAAATCTACAGATTTCAAGATGTACCTATGACATATCAAATGTTGCATTTAAAATAATGTCATATTTAGTATTCTGCTCAAGGTCTCTGTCTGGCAGTCTGATGCATGGGTCTAGGTTTGGTGTAGGCAAGGAGAACGTTACCTGCCTGGCTGCACTGTGCCGACTGCAAAATTTGTACTGGGTTGTTTTTCAGGGGTCGCACTAGGTTCCTTAGTTCCAGTGAATGGAACTCTTCACGCTTTAGCAAGCCAAGACATTTTGAACAATTCTGGTTTCAACTTTGCGGAAACAGTTTGGGGAAGGCCCTTTTCTGTTCCAGCAAGACTGTGCCCCAGTGCACAAAGCAAGGTCCATAAAGACTTTGCAGGGTGAGTTTGGCATGAAAGAACTTGACTGGTCTGCACGGAGCTCTGGCCTCAACCCCATGGAACACCTATGAAATGAGTTAGAATGGAGATTGCAAGCCAGGTCTTCACGTCCAACATCAGTATCTGATGGGCAAAAATTCTTACAGACACGCTCCAAAAGCTTGTGGAAAGTCTTCTGGAAAGGCTTCCCAGAAGAGTGGCAGCTGTTAAAGCCACAAATTGAGGGCCAACCCTATATTGATCCCTATGGATTTAGAATGTGATGTCATAAAAGTTCCTGTAGGTGTAATGGCCAGGTGTCCCAATACTTTTGTCCATATACTGTATAAATTACGTAATATTTTAATATGCCTAAGTTCAGGTAATGTCAGTTGCTCTGCACAATTATTCAAACACTATTTCAGTGTAATATGTCATTTTTTATTCTGATGTTTGTGAGAATGACCAAATAAGTGTAGTATGCTACCACCATGCATTCATTTTCAAAATAAAAGGGTTTCTGTGGATTACAATTAAGTTCACAATGTAAATGACACAATGTAATAGACAATGGTCCGCATTTTGCTTGTTGCTATAATCAGAGGGCGTAACCCTCTTTTCCTGCTTTATGAATTAATTATACTTCTACCATGGGTGCACCTTCTTTTTCAGATTAATTGCAGTGGACGAATCTGCACAGATGAAGGGAGAATATGTTTAACTCAAATGCGCATAACTTTTTAAGCGCTTTTTCGACAGGAGAATCGACCTGTATAACAATCTCAGTAACCATTGACTTTTCCATCCATCCATCCATTGTCCAACCCGCTTATCCTACTGGGTCGCGGGGGGTCCGGAGCCTATCCCGGAAGCAATGGGCACGAGGCAGGGAACAACCCTGGACGGGGGGCCAGCCCATCACAGGGCACACTCACACACCATTCACATCTAAGTGCAATTTAGCAACTCCAATTAGCCATTGACTTTTGAACTATCTATATATAGAAGAATATAAGATGGAAAACGTTCCCCGATATACAAAAACTGCTTGTTGGAAAGTCTTTAGATGAGTCTGAAACTTTTTGTTCTTGCCCTAGAAGATATTTGGCTTCTTCAGGTTAGTTAGCTAGTTAGTTAATTGGGTTTTCATGCCACTCAAGCAGTTAGGGCTATATTCATGGTGAAGCCTACTGTAGGTTACAAATAAGAGTTTAATAGCTTCATAAATAAACAAAAAAAAAATATCAAGACAGTTGAACCTCAAAATGCATAGAGAACAATACTGAGATTACCTACAAATGATAAAATTCTGAAAAGGGTAGGCTTCTTTAGGTCCCAGGGAGGAATTCTGAGAAGTCTGGGCAGAATGCTTTAATTGACTTATTCTACAAGAGACCTGATCTGTTCTCCAAAAGGCATCATACAGCCGTTTACACTGAGAGCAAAGGAGCGCAGAATAACCTGGACTGCATCTGTCGTAAGCTTAGCCACATATTGCAAAGCTAGTTCATTTGCTAATTCACACAAACTTTAACAGAAGTTCTGAATGCCCCCATGTCATCCATCTCGCCTTGATGGTATCTCTATCTCATTCATATCAAGCGACCCTGGCGTGCATCACTCTTTTGCCATTATTCGGAGTTACATGAGGGCAGGCCTTTATGGCAACAAAATATGACCATGTGTCTTCCTCTGGCCAGAATGCGGCTTTTTTCTCATTCTCAGCAATTCCTGCAATGCCTTTCTGTATGACAAACGAAAAATGCTTAGAGACAGGCATGTCAGCTGAGAGACTATAATTACAAACTCTGCGCAGACATCACCATTTGGAGTGATCATACATCCATTTTTCAAAACATCATCAAGGATTCTGGAAATGAAGACGGTGCAGCAAGTGATGCTCACAGTGTTTTCCCAGGGTACATATTAACCAGCCAACTGATTAGATTCGGCCCTTCCAATCTCTCAACTAGATGAAGTAGACGCCGATTTCTCAAACATGGGGACCTCTTCCTCCACCTACACATGTTGCAACTCGTGGCAAACAAGCTGCTTCTTACACATACGTGTAAGATGATTTATTCACATGCATGGGGGGGGGGGGGGGGGCATAAAGGGTTGGTCACTCTTATTCAAGGAATTATACTACCTGGCACTATGGGGTCATGGTGCGGGTCACTGATCCTTTCATCAGCTGCTTGGCCCATGCCATAGCCAAAAAAAACACTTTCAAATAATGCATCTATATCTATATACAATATTTAGTAAAATATTATGGTGCTGATCACTGTACTGGATCAGAGGTTTTGGATACTGGATGGATTATGGCACTGGAATTCAAGCAACCAGATTGCACAATTCAGGATTTACATAGCTGCTGTGTTGACTTGTTATGTTACACTGAGATCAGGAAATATACATTCTTGTTAAGTCTTTGTTCATTATTCTAAAAAGTATTGAAGGCATGCTGAAGTCTAACAAGATGTGTCACAAGGCCTCCCCCGCCCCCGCCACCTCATTTGAATTTGATTACAACACTAGGTTTCTTAATCACACTTCTCAAAAAATATAAAAAACTTATTCAGACTGAAATTGACTTACACATACATCCTTCCTATACTGGAATACTTTATTCAATTTAAAAGAACATAAGTCCAGCCACATAAAAAGATTCCATCTAATCTCAGTACTGTGTATATAAAAGAAACATATTTCCTTGATTCTGTGGAAATTTCATTGTAAAATTCTAAGCTATTTCCTGATGTATCATATAACTGCTGTTTCACATTTCATAGTTACTCAGTGCAATTCCATCCTTTGCCAAAATTTAAACACTTCTCTATGGAACACCACAATACTCAAAATGAAATTACACACACACAGACACAGTCACACACAAAAACACTTGAATTAAATGTGCTATTTTATTTAAGAATAATTCAATAAAAGGTATTATTTCCTAATAACAATGTTTCTTGCACGTAGGATTTTAATTGTATTGCGTAACAAATATGTGATTTATTAGTCATTATTATACAATACTATTTTACAGAATTCAAGTATGATTACCTAAATAACTCAAGCTCTATTTCACAGTATAGTTCAGCTTTTCACACTGATGTATTTCCGAATGACGGTTTACCGAACCAGCTTTTAATTTCACGATGCCCACTTTCCATAACGAAGGTACCGCTGTCAATCACTGAGGGCAGCACATTAACACACATGAACATACATTGACACACCCAAACAATGGGACCTAATTACTCGTGCATCACTTGCTTTAGAGGCGGCTTAGGCCAGAGGTCAGCTTTAGCTGCGCATTTAAGAAAACTAAAGTGAACTCTGATCTGCGGGACATGCGACACTCGGGACACAGACCTGTCACCACGCTTACAAATGAAGGCGGTTTACGTGAAAACCCACATATTTCCCAGGGTGTAGAGCTCTCCTAATAATTCTGGAGGTACTTATAAAATACACTTTCAAGCTTGTAATTTGTCGGTAAAACAATATAACTCTTTTTTTTCTGCAGTATCATTGGCGACCGTTAGCACAGTTAGCTTGACTAGGCCAGTTCTTCCTGTCCGTCTTCTTTTAGTCACGCAAGAACACAGAAGTCGACCGCGTGTACTTTGCATTCCCTTTCACTTGCTAGTGTTGCTAAAAGAAAATGCAGTTTTAAAAAATACGAGTAGCTGGGTGTCCTACGTTATTTGATAAATCATGCTATCACTTTCCGAGGTGACATTAGGCAGCTGGCCAGAACGATCTCTTAATTCAGGCCATTGCAGCTACCTTGTGCATATTTACTTACCCAGAATTGGAAGCACATGTCGCCTTGATGGAATGAATCCTCAACTTATTCGCAATATCTTTCAGACCCTGCAGCGTTTTTTCATCGGGTTTGTGATAGCTGGCCATTTTCAAGATCAAGCAGGAATCTCTCAAGATTGTACAGGCTTTTTCTTCCCTAGCAATACCCTGAACAGTCCTCTGCACAGCACGTTAGTCGCAAACAGAGACCGAGCCCGCTGTCAGACAGGGGATTTTATGGCAGGTCTGTACGCGCGTGGCCCGTCCCTCTCCCTCAACGACGGAGCGCGTGGGTGCAAGATCCGAGTCAATGGTGGATTCGAGGCGCGCATGCGCCAGCGCTTAAAGCCAAATACAAGAGCAACTGAAAACTAACTAAAAATAACTAAAACTGAAAACTAATTAAAAGCAAGCCAAAAACAAAAAAAAAACGTATATGTTCAGTTCCTGTGGGGACTTTGCCAATGTCAGTACAATTAAAGGAAATTAGCCATTTCATGAAAATGACATGCAAATACATTAAGTTTCTATAATTGGTAAGGGTGCAGGTTTGGCAGATGGCCTAAAATCCTTTATTACTTGCATTGTATAGTACATTAATAGTTTAACACGGTTGACTCATCACCAGCACATGCGCAAATCAAATCCAGGGTTGACTCGGGTCCTGCAGTGACAGAGCGATTTCTGCATCCTGAGGAGGAGGGGCTAGCGATGGTCTGTCGGGTCAGACCACTTAAAGGCACCATCGCTTAGAAAATGAGGAAAGAAGGTACTTCCTGAGAAAAGGGGAAAATGGCGCCAAAATGAAATGCTACTAAAAGGTGCATAAATGAAACAAACATGTAGCCATATAATGTCATACTTACAATATATTGCTAAAGGGATTGAAAATGGAGCAATGTGTGCTTTTTCGGCTTCAAGATAACTAGGGTGACCAGATAATCCATATCAAGGGGGTCACTTTGAGATACTTAAGGTTTTACAAATTACGTTAAAACTGAAAGGCTTCTGTGCTTAGCTAAATAGGTCAGTGCTTCTTGCTCTTTGACTGGTTTGTTTCCTTGATTGAAAGACTTATCCAGCTGTTTCACACTAGGTCAAAGTGGATTACTGGTCACCCTAAGTAAATCAAATGATGAGGTACCATATTTAATACCATAAATGCTACACCGAACTTGTTTACAATAATAAAATTAACTTCACCTGTTTTGTACATAATGTATTTTATTGTAGCATTTGTGCAAATTCATCATGACTGTGTTTGCAGATAAGCCCTTAACTGGTGATTCATGATTTAAGGTAACTCAATCATCTTATCACTGTGAGCATTACGGTTGCTTGGCTTTAACTCAAAATAAAGTGCACAGTCACTTAACACGCAGCAATGCCAGGTCTGGTACAGTTCCAGCAGTCAGTTTGTGCCAGTACAATATTTTAAAGTATTACTAAAAATGCACATATTTAAATTGAGGTGGACATGAGTATTTACCTCAGTTGCATACAAGTACTGTACAGATGGGGAAAAATATGTTTCCTTTATTTAGGATTAATATTTTAGTTCTTAAAAACACTTCTAAGAAAAATGATGCGATTGCCATCCTATTTATTGTGTGCTACTTATTTGGGTCACGGGGGTAATAATCTGAGCAAAGATGCCCAGACCTTCCTCTTGCCAGCCACCTCTTCCAGCTCCCCCAGGCACGGCCAAGCCAACCGATAGGTACAGGAGGGTCACATGACATCACATAGCACCATCCACCCAAGCAAAGGCTGTCAATCACCTTATTTGTGCATAGTTCCCTGTCTGGTGCAATATTCCGTATGTACACTGTCCATGCTCCTTGCTGTGTGTGTCATGGTTGGGTGCAAGCCCAGTGTTAGAGGAGGGGCTAGGCACATGAACAGCCCAGTACCCCCCGCCCCCTCGCCCCCCATACGTGTTCCCAGATGTTCATGCACTGTTACATCAGAAACAAACACCAACTACACAGCAATACTAAACATAAAGTAAATTTGCGTTTGAGAAAGACCTGACAAAAAAAAATTCACAAATGAATGGAAGCAGCCTGTTTTGCAGAGTTTTAGTTCAATGCATTATTGAACTAGGTTGATTTTGGTTGTTTTTATATCTGTCCTGATACTTTAAACAAATAAAGGATAGAATGTTTCAGCTCACACTTTGAATGGTTATGGCTAGAGAGTTGAGCTAAACTGGGGTGTAAGTCTGATATGAGGTATTTGATGATAAAAATAAAATGTAGGCCTGTAACTGGAAGCTTGTTAGGTTTGTTCATTAGGAAAAAGTTTGACACTTAGGTCTGCATGATATTGAAATTAAGTGTGTCAGATAAATTGGCAGTGTTGCTGCGAGATGTGTCAACAGACACAAAGCAGTGCTGACAAATCACTTGCTTTTAATCAATAGCGTCTCTGTGGAGTACAACTGTCTATGAGTGAGTCTGACAGTAAGGACAAAAAAATGATTATGACTGGCTGCAAAAGCTGCAGCAGAAAAAAAGTTCAAACTGCTTTTGTAGCATATCCTCCGTAAACTTAAAACAAAAATTAAAATTGCAAGGCTTGATAAATTTTGTAGCCTATGATACAGTAATAATGTTTTTTATAACTTATTGTCTTAATCCAGCTGACTGTCTCAGTCCTTACAATGTGAAAAATAAATTTGTATAACATTCTGCAGCTCCATCAAGAGAGAGATGGAGAATGCCGCTTCTTTCAAAAAGATTTATGACCTAAAGGTCAAAAGGTTATGGGTCAAAAGTTCACTGGGGGGGGGGGTTGGGGCGTGGTTGGGGTGGAGCCAGGTGACGCAACAACTAGTGACGTTGTTAATAATTTCCATATGTTGGGAGAGGGGGTTTTATTATTTATTTATGTATTATTATTTATTTATTTGTATTATTATTTTTATTATTATTATTTATTTTTTTTATTAACATTAAACATTAACATTAAAATAACATTCTAATAATCGGTATCTGTATTTTTTTTTACGAGAGACGGCACGGACCGGTTAAGAGAAAATCTTCAAAAGACCTGAATCAGCAGGTATGGATAGAGCATCACCCCCTCATATACCCGAAGCCTTATTAGATGAAATAGACAACATCAACAACGCTAATAATGAAAATGATGCGGTTTATCAAAACTACTTTGCTCAACACGACTCGCCAGCCGCAGCGTCTAGTGAAGCGAGGGCCGAAGACCCCTGTTTCCTACTGTCCTTAGAGACACTATTACCCTTCCTGTGCTGTTAGGGTCGGCACCCACCTGTTTTTAAGTTTAAAAATGCATAAAAGCAGCACATATATTTATGCACACTCTTAAAACAAAAGGCTCCATATTGAACTGTTAAGGGTTCTATAGGTTGGTACATATATGACACCCTCAAAGGTTCTATATAGAACCATTATAGAGGGTTCAATTAAAATAAATAGCACCTTTTTGAAGGCAATGGTTCTATTTACTCTGGTTAGAACCCCTATAGTACTATATAGCAGCCCCCAAGAACCCTTTTTCTAAATATATACTGCATCAAAGCTTTTTGACTTTGTCAGGAATCTCTATTTAAACTAAATAAATTAAAACAAAATCAAGGTAAGGCATGCCCATACATGAAAGGTAAGATAAGACCAGTTCAGTTTATGTATATAATTCACTCGAGGTTTATTTTACCATTATTTTTTTATTGAAAACGAGAGGAATGCTGTCAAAAGAAAGGTCCAGAAAGCCACACCAAAAATATTCAAACAATTCTTTTCATGGATAAGGAAGCCTAACAAGGTAACCAAGAGGTAAGAAACAAATTGGATGATAAATAATTGGTTTGAGGGTATCTTATGGCTGATGTAAGACACGGCTTGGCACCGACCCGTCTAACATAAGAGACAGGAACAGAAAGCTAACATAGGCCAAAGGTTAAGCATGTTAAATGAAAGGCAGCTGGATAATTCCCTATAATGACGCACTATAACAAAATCAAACGCGACGTGAAAACGTTCACCTGTTTAATAGACCTCGATAAAAATGTCAGGGACGTCTACGACAAACGCAGATTGTTGACTAGTAGGGAAACTCTGCCTTTTGGGTACTGAAATGTAAAACTAGCAGCATCGCAAAAGGGTGCTGTACGTCTTTAAAAATATTTCATCGAATGAATTTGTTAATGTAACATGAACATTTTTTCAAAGATGTAAAGATGTTTTAAAATGTAACATGAAAGTTTTTCAAAGATGTACAGATGTTTTAAAATGTAACATGAAAGTTTTTCAAAGTAAGATGTACAGATGTTTTAAAATGTAATATGAAAGATGTACAGATGTTTTAAAATGTAACATGAAAGTTTTTCAAAGTAATATGTACAGATGTTTTAAAATGTAAGATGTTCTGGTGTTTTATTTTCCAGACGCGTTATACGAAAACGTTTTGTTACGTGTATGCAGCGCAAGCCTGTTCGTACAAAGTTTTATACATTCATTTTGCGAATCAGTTTTGAAATCTGGCTCCACCCCAACCACGCCCCAACCCCGTCCCCCCTCCAAGTGAACTTTTGACCCGTAACCTTTTGACCTTTAGGTCATAAATCATTTTGAAAGAAACGGCATTCTCCATCTCTCTATCAAGAATGATTGTGATGGTGGTTTGCTGTGCATGCAGAGCCCACGTGTCCCTCACTAGCAGGAAACTACGTGTATTCAAAAACACTTAAATCAGAGTGAATTTTATCAGGCAGACTTCTCTCGTAGATTAGTCATGAATGCTGCTGAAACAATATATAGTGCTGCCCTAATGTCACCTGTGGATCTACAGGTAATCTGAAGTTGCCCCCCCTTGAAAGTGAAATGCCCCCCCTCCGAGTGCTGATCTGGAGTCAGCCCTGATTTGGTGTGTTGTTGTTGGCTGCAACAACAGCAGTGTTTGTGACAAAGGTAAAGGATATCTTAGGATTCCAAAACTGTAATAAAAAAGAGAGGAAAAACAAAGTATAATTTAGTGAGCCACATTGCCAACAATGGTTACACGGCCTCTTAAATGCCAGAGTTTGCAGAGATCATTTTGTGAATGGTAAGTAAAACCGCTAAAATTACTATTGTTCCTTTGTGTCTGGTTCTGTAGATAAACCTGCTGATCTTCGTTGGTTGCCTTTCTTCAGCATGGGCTAATGGGCGTATTGTGATGTATCTGGTGCAGTAAGCTAGTGAGATGTCACATTTAGGGATTTTTGCGACATCCCTCCCTTAGCCTCTGCTGTTGGCCAACCTAGGTTCTGGGTAAAGGAGGCCAAGTGCATAAATCTTCTGAGAGCAGTTCATAGTCTTTCTCTCACCAAGACTCCTACTGTGCCTCCTCATGGTAAGCCACGGTAACTGAGAGTCTTGTGACTCCAGGCTAAATTAGTTGGGGATCCTGGAGCTGTCCCCAGAGGTGTGCTGCCAAACACTGCTCCACTGCCTTGTCGGTAGTCTGAGAATATGAAAGGCTAGGGGAAAAAAACCCTGAGAGAAAAATGACATGTGGATAGCACGCGCAGGCAGACTGCAACAGACCAAGGAACCTGCAGCTGTCTGCAGCTAAGGAAGGCTAACAGTTATCTTGGTCTAACTTCTTACCACTGGAAATTGCCCAAGAGGTACTACCCCCTATGGTACTCTAAAAAATCTTATTGCACAGGCCTACAAACCTGACTCAGTTACACCAGTTCTGTTAAGAGGAATGGGGCAAAATTCCAGCAAACTATTGTGAGAAGCTTGTGGCTGTTTCACAATGCAAAACCCAATGCTACCATATACTAAGAAAGTGTATGTAAATTTTGACTTTGATGAAAGTAATAAACAAAAAGCTCAATAAAATTCTCTCTCTCTTTATTCCGACATTTACCAAATACATGTTGGTGATCCTAACTGACCTTAAACAGAAAAGAGTACTCTGATTTAATGTTCGACAGTGAGGGGAAAAAAAGTGTCTTTTTCTGAAGTTTATGTAAACGTCTGCTTTCAACTGTATGCAAGAGGTGCTGCTGCACATACTTGCGTGTGCAGTTTATATCAATCTGGAGGAATAAAAGTTATGTCCACCAGGGGCAGTATGAGAAAACCATCTTGGTTGGCTCCTTTGGTTGTGGCGTGAAATGTTGCACTCTAACTGCCTCCACAGTGAATTGCTGATTCTGTAATACTGCTACAGAATCCTTTATGTTCTACCCACTGATACACTCATATTGGTACTTTGCTACCTCATGTTGAATGTTGCATTATATTTCGTTAGATAATTCGTAGTAGTATTTTGTATTTACAGTGGATATAAAGTGTACACACCCTTGTTAAAATGGCAGGTTTTTGTGATGTAAAGAAATGTGACCATAACCTACGGAAGAGGATTAGGGCCACCAAGAAAATATTATTTTAATTCTGACTTTAATGTCAGAATTCTGACTTTAATGTCAGAATTCTGACCTTTTTCTCAGAATTCTGAGTTTAGAAAAAAAAGTCAGAATTCTGAGATTAAAGTCAGAATTCTGAGAAAAAAAGTCAGAATTCTGACATTAAAGTCAGAATTCTGACAAAGTCAGAATTCAAATAATATTTTCATGGTGGCCCTAATCCTCTTCCGTAATAACCTGTACAATTCAATTGAAAAACAAAGAAATTTGTTCGGTCGAAAAATATAAAAAATAAAAAACATACAATAAGCTGGTTGCATAATTGTGCACACCCTTAAACTAACACTTCGTTGAAGCACCTTTTGATTTAATTACAGCATTCAGTCTTTCTGGGTAAAACACCTGCCATCAAATAAAATGACTCTTATTAACCCCAAATAAAGTTAAGCAGTCCTAGTAGGATTTATTCAGTTGCATCCTACAGAAAAATCCTTGGTTTGCAGAGACCTTACAAAGCATCAAAGGGATCTCATTTTTGAAAAGTATCATTCAGGAGAAGGGTATAAAAAATTCCACCGCATTAGATACACCATGGAACACAGTGAAGATAGTCATCAAGAACTGGAGAAAATATGGGACAACAGTGACACTAGTGAGAACTGGACGTCCCTCCAAAGTTGATGAAAAAACAAGACAAAACCTGGTCAGGGAGGCTGGCTGCAAAGAGGCCAACAGCAACACTGTAGGAATTTCTGGAAGGTACTAGTTGTGTACTACATGTGACAACAATTTCCCGTATTCTCCATATGTCTGGACTATGGGTTAGGGTCACAACCCATACAACCCTTACAAAGAAAAACATCTTGGCCTGGCTAAATTTTGCAGAAACAAAATGCATCAAGTCTCCCAAAATGTGTTATGGTCTGATGAAACCAAGGTTGAACTTTTTGCCCCAAAATCTTCAGTTGTATGCTAGAAAGCTGAAGATGACGAGGAGTTTCACCTTTCAGCATGAAGGCACCAAGCATACATCCAAATCAACAAAAGAATGGCTTCACTGGAAGAAAATAAAAGTTTTGGAATGGCCCAGCCAGAACCCAGACCTAGATCCAATTGAAAATCTGTGAGGTGACCTGAAGAGGGCTGTGCACAAGAGATGCCCTCATGATCTGACAGATTTGGAGCACTTTTGCAAGTAAGAGTGGGCTAATATTGCCAAGTCAAGATGTGGCATGCTGATAGACTCCTACACAAAAAGACTGAATGCTGTAATTAAATCAAAAGGTGCTTCAACAGTACAGGACTGAGAGACGCTAATATACAGGACTAAAAAATAAGCAAACACAATGCAGCTGTAAAATGATTAACAGGAGGGCAGGAACGAGAGGTAAGACTAACGAACCCCAGGCAGGGCTATTTTAAAGCCACACCTAAGGGGAGGGGAAATGCAGGGATTAGACAGGCAGGCGGTGGGCTGGACATGACAGCCCAAAGGCACGCACTCTGGGCACACAGAGCAGGCTGTGGCGGGGACCCAAGGGACCATACAAGAGGACAGGCACGTGAGGCCAGGACACGGGACAGGACCAATTATACTGGACAGGGTCGAACACCAGACAGGCAGACTCTCGGGACCAAGGACCTAGAGAGAATCAAAACAGAACCAGGAACAGGATCAGGCAGATTGAACAGGGAACACCCAACAAGTGACACTATGGGAAAGACAGAACCCACAAACAGAAGTGTACCTAATAGGACCAGACAGGACACTAATTGGGCCAGAAGCAGGGCTAAGAACTGCAGGGATGACAGGTTGGACAGACAAGAAGACAGGGATAGGACAGACATGTGGGAAGACCACAAGGATAGGGACAAGGACACAAGTGCAGAGCACGGGGGAAATGGACCAGGGCAAGACCACAGGAGAGGGTGCAGACCAGGGGGAAACCAAGACAGGGTAGGAGGGAAAACACTTGGACAGGAGAGGGGAGCAGGTCAGACTGGGGGGTCTGGAGAACCCCAAGATGCTGGGTATCGGCCCCATTGCGTGGATCTACTTAGGCGTTGGCGGGCCAGTGGAACCAGGTGGCACCTAGGGAACTACAGGAATAGGGTCAGATAGTGCTAAAGGGCCCACAGGATCAGGACCAGGTCAGGAATCAGGACAGGAACAGGTGGGTATCATGGGAACTGCAGGGCTTGGGACTGGATGTGGCATGACTGGCGCGGATTGTGTGTCCCTGCCTCCCTTTTCAAGAGACGGAGACTCAGCCTGCCCCCTTTTGGACCTTCCTTGACACCAGTGGCTCATCTTGAACACTGAACTGGTGTGTCATGGGGTCTGAACAGGGGCCCATGGAATGGAACTCAGGGCAATACCCAGAGGGTCCCACTTAACTTGGAGAGCCAGGCATATGACTGGTGGCAGCTGAAGCATCAGGTGTTGAATTGGCAGCGGTCTCCAAGCAGTGACGATAAAGTTGGAGTCCAGACAACTACCAGTAGTCTCACAGTTGGCACAGGTGTGGAGTCTGGGTGAGGTGAGATGTATGCCAGTGAGAGGCCAAGCGGCAAAGTAGACCTCGCCTCACAGGACCCTACTGCACCCCTCCCCTGATGACAACCTCCTGAAGGGTCCCAGAAACACCCACCAGGTCAGCGGAGTCAGGGTTTGAGACCTGGGTTGAGTGGATAGAAGCTGCAGCCAAGCAAAGGATGGCTGGTGAGACAGCCACAGGTGTGCAGGAGCCGACGAAGCAGCGATGGTCATGAGCGAGCAGGCAGGTGAGCAGGCAGTAGCCGATGAACTGGTTGCGGCTGCAGCTGTGCAGGTAGTAGTTGATGAGGCGACGGCTGCGGGTGAGCAGGCAGGCGAGCAGGCGGGAGTCATCTGGGTGACAACAGCCTCAGGCAAGCAGGAAAAAGCCGTTTGGGTGACGATGGCCTCAGAGGAGCCAGGGACCGACTAGGCAGCCGCAGGCTGGGCCGGAGCCATCTGGACGACAGCCGCAGGCAGGCAGGCAGGAGCAGGCATGACTGCTGGCAACTGCAAGGTGGGACCCGCTGGTGGTGGATGCAGCACAGTGGGACTCTCTGGCAGCCAGCACAGTACGGCAGGATCCTCTGGCAAGAAGCTGGGCACAGCAGGGACCTCAGGTGGTGAGCTAAGCATAGGAGCCTCTGGTGGTGAGCAGAACACTGCCGGGATAACCTGAGAGAGGCAGGGAGGAACTGGGACTTCTACATCAGGCATTAATGGAGCAACGGGAGCCTCACCTGAGCTGGGCATGGCGGTAAAGGACTCCAATGAAGTGGTTAGGAGCGATGAGAGCATGTGGGGAGAAGCAATGGCCTCACCGTGGTCCACACAGGGTGTCCCCAGATCTGAGGAAGTCGCCTCCACAGGAGACTGCTTTTTCCATCTCCAACTCCTTAGTCTTGGGGCAGTGGGATGAGTCATGGCCAAGGATTTAGCTTGTTGGGGGGCTGAGAATGGCTCGGAGTCAAAGGCAGGAGAACCGGAATCCTGGTTCACTGCTCTTTCCAGGAGAAGCACCTTTTTCAGATCCTCTGCAATTTTGAGGTTGGGGATATGGTCACCAACCCCTTGTCTGTCCGTTCCAGCAAGGCAATGGCCTCGGGTGACACCTGCACTGGGGGTCCGCAAACACCCAAGGCAGGAGCGGCTTGATGCGACGAAGAAGGGACAGGCAGAGTGCAGAGTGGCTTTGCTTCGCAAGGGAGCAGTAAACAGAATGGTTTCATGTCGCGAGGGTGCAGCAGGCTGGGCAGCTTCGCGTTGCGAGGAAGCAGCAAGGTGGGTGGCTTCACTTTCGCAGGCGTGGGCTGACAAGTCCAGCGTGTCCTCATCTTCCCCAGTCATCTGCTGCCAGAGCCACTCGGACTCCAATATAAGCTAACCCCTTCTACAGAGGAGGAGTTCCCATTCTTTCTCCGGTTCCTTAGGATCATCTTCAGACAGTGGGTTGTTCAAGTAGCTGTTGGATGTTAAAGATGTACATTCCAATAGCTGGCTTGGTGTTGGGGCAAGGTGGCAGGTCTGCAGAGAGACCTCTGAAGGATCTCCTGCACAGCCGTTGGGTCCTTTAATCGGTTTAACCATTCTGTCAAGGTACGACCCAAATGCAGGCTGCTTTTAAACAGAACCCACTTAGAGGGTATTTATTAAGACAAACAGGACAGTTTAATAATTGCTGACAGGTCACAATGGCCGAACAGGAAGCACAGGACTAAGAGACGCTAATATAGTGTAAATGATTAACAGGAGGGTAGGAACGAGAGGTAAAACTAACTAACCCCAGGCCTTTAGACATGGCCAAGGGGAAATACAGGGATCGGACAGGCAGGGTGGGATGGATGAGACCCCCATGATAAAAGGTGACAATACTGCCCCCAAGATTTTTGGTGGTACTGCATCTCATGTTACTTCCTCACGTACGTGCACAAAAGACGCCTGAAATCAACGCTGGAAACGCATGGAGGCCATGATGCATACGTGGATGTGTCACGAGCGTCAAGTATACCCCTGCCCTAAGATGCTAGATAGTTGCTAATAGGCTAGTTAAGGTAGTTGCTAGGGTGTCATGGTGTCTATGGTGATTGCTGTCATGTCATTATGCTATTCAAGGTGGTTACTAAGGTGTTGCTTGGTGGTTGCTAAGGTAGTTAAGGTGGTTGCAAACAGGTGAGAGCTAGTTTGGGATGAAAGTCCCAAGAACTGTAGAAGAAGCATGCGAAAAATCTGAGTGCATAAAAATAATTATACTATGTACCATTCCACTGGAAATACAGCATTGCCTACTACTTATTATCTCATTCAGGGTTGCAGCAAGCCTAGATTCAGTGCCGGAAAGCACATGGCACAAGGCAGGGTACATCCAGTAGATACAAAGGCAAATTGTTCAGTCATTTCATCATTTTGCCATCTTATGCATTTTAAGTATTCTGTACATGATTTGCAGGGCCATGGCCTTCTGTCAGTTAAAGAAGACACTGATAATTATAGCAATTGCAGCAACTGTTAGTGTTAATACAGTTTGAATGATATACTGCTTTTGAACTGCCAATTGCCTGTTTAATGATTTTATTGGCTTGAAAATGATTCTTCCACATTCAAACAGGTTTTGATTACATACATTGTACTGTTCTTTATATTTGCAAGACTTTTGTCAGAAATGAAAATAAAGGCATGAACACAGTTATGTAGTCCAGCTACAGGATACTGACAGTTTTTCATCTATGGAAGTGGAGCAGAACTGAGATCAGGCTCACAAACGCAAGTTTTGCAGGTACGCTGAGTTCTCATAATCTTCACTCCCACTGCTTGAGGATGCACAGTTGGGCAGCTGGGGCATATTGATGTAGTCATCCTCATCACAAAGTGAATCCTCCTGATTCTTGGCCTCTAACTCAATGTTGATGTAATCTTGGCTACCCTCCTCATTTGTCTCATTGATGTAGTCTGGTTCTGAATCTGAGTCTTCAGGTGACTGATTATTGTATGTCATGAGAGCCACTGCATGAAGAGGCCAAAAGCATCAGTCTTCTCTCATTCATAAACACAAACTATGACAGCAAACTTGAGGAAATGCAAGTGCCGCAGGAAACAGTATTAACACTGGAATGCAGAACTGCAGCATACAGCGAACTTGCAAAAGTGAATATATATAAAAACATGATATTTAATTAACAACTTATTCATACCTGGTTCTGATTGTGTCTTGGTCCTGCAAGCCAGGACGAGGGCCACAATGATGAGACAGACTAACAATATAAAGCCTGCTACTGCTCCACTGACTATAGGTATTATAGGTACTGTAGTCACAGAAAACAGACACATACAACTCAATTAACCTACAGAATTAATGTACCATTACAGGCTTGCACAGACACAACAGAGAGAAACATACAATGAGTTAGAAGTTATATCATATTGAACATGATTACATATGTATCATATGTATCAAGCGTAATAAACCAGTAATAAGAACCATGACAAAACTAAAAAGAAATACATTACATTTAAGAAAGTCAGTTGCAGACAAAAAACACTGATTTATTCATAAAGTTGGATACATCTGTTTAATACATTTGAAAAACACTGTCGCATTTCATATCTCACCATCAGTAGTAGAAGTGGTAAGGCCTTTGAAAAAGAAACAGCATTCTAAATTACTTTGTTTATTCACATATTACTACAGGAAAGCATATTATTATTATTACTTTATCAAACATAATTCACAAAAAAGTAGAAAATAGCTCACAGAAAAGAATAACATTACAATGCATTTTATTATTAAATGCCCTTCAACACCTTAGTTTATAGCGTATGTTAGACATCATTACAACACCCTTACCTTGTGTGGAATACATAGAGCTGAAAACACCTGTGTGTTCCAAAGACAGATTCATTAATATGTGTACCTTAAATCATATACCATATAATTTACAATACACCATACACTATTATCGAGTACTTAATTGGGAATACCTGTAAACATACAATTAGCCATATTAATTAGCCAATCATGTTGCAGCAGCACAATGCACAAAATCATGCAAATATAGGTCAGGAGCTTTGGTTTATGTTCACATCTAAACTAGAAAGATATACAGTTCAACAACAACAGTTGCAGACAAAAACCACAGATTTAATCATAAAATTGAATCTGCCAGTTTAATACATTTGAAAAACACTGCATTTAATATCTCACCATTGGTGGTGGCATTTTTGGCAGCACTGATAGTAGAGCCTTTGAAAAAGAAACAGCATATTTTATATTACAAGCAATGCAATGATATTTTGTGTCACTCTTTGTTTATGTATTATTATACAATATGCATTTTATTATGGCCACAGTTGTTGTTGTTGCTTTACCAAAAATAGTTTTTTAAAAATAAAAAATAATTAACATTAATAAGCAAAGAGAATAGCATTTTATTATTATATACCTTTCAAAACGTTGTGTAGTTTATAGAGTAGTTTATATATCATTACATGAGATTTTAAACCCTTACCTTGTGTGAAATTCATAGAGCTGAAAACACCTGTGTGTTCCAAAGATAGATTCATTAAAATATATATATATATATATATATATATATAATCATATAGCATATGTTTTACAATACAACATATATTTTCACAGAGTTCTTTTTTTAGGAACACATGTACACCTGGTTATTCATGCAATTATCTAATCAGCCAATCATGTCGTAGCAGCACAATGCATAAAATTGTGAAAATACAGGTCAGAAGCTTCAGTTAATGTTCACATTAAACACCAGATTGGGGAAAATGCGATCTCAGTGGTTTTCACCATGGCATGATTGTTTGCGCTGTGCGTGAGGTTTTCTGCAAGATCTTCCTCCTGTCTTTGGTTGAAGGTTAAAAGTTGTTGTATAAATAAATGTAACTAATTGTGAGATATCTCTATCTGTTGTGAAGTTAAAGAAGAGCAGTCAACTATCAAGAAGTTTTCCGTTGCTGTAAGAGAAAGAAACCATAGATAGGAACGAAGCCACCAGATATTGATGTGGAGTATATGATGAAAAATCTTAAATAAAGGTGCTATGAGGTTTGAGGTGCTATGCTTCTGGTCTGGTGCATGTCTACAGCGCTCTCTGTGTACTGTGCTAATAACCGGAAGCATCAGTTGGACTGGCGTTTAATATGGTGATCTGTTTAAGCAGTGCTCGAAGTGGAGAAATAAAAGTGTCGCTACTGTATTGACCGTGAGAACTGCGGTGGGGGTGTTGGGAACAACAGAAGCGCCTCAACAACACTGTCGGTACTGCGCGCGGTGCCCCGCCACTCTCGCGTGACGCTCCTGAGTAGCAGAGTCTTGGCAACTTGTGAGACGTGGTGGTACGGTAAAGATTAAAATATAGCAGTGCGGGTACCGCTTAATTCTTAAGTCTTACTATATATGATAACTGCGTATATGATCCCGTATTTGCTCTAGCGACACCCCGGCACACGCCTCCACTTTACCAAGACCTGCAGAACTGTCGCAAACGTGGAAATGAGTTGCGTTGTGAACCTGTGGTCGATTACTTTGATTTTGCGCACTGAATTCAGATTCAACTAATAAACTCAGATTGAGTTTTTTAATGGCATTTGAATTTTTTTGCTTATAATCTTCCATATGCAAGTGGCAGGGGTGGTCACCGAAGCTGAAGAGGAGAGAGATGTTTTATTGGAGTTAGCAAACAGAGACGTGCAAAAATCATAGTGCTTTGTTGAGAAATCAGCTGCAAATGGCTTCGAATGCAGGAAACGCTGAGCAAACCACAGAGGGTGGAAAAACCACATTGGTGACTCCACCTATCCCTCTTTCTCTTCATATTCCTCCTCCAACATCAGCCCTGCCTTCGACTGCTCCTCCATCTGCCCCTCCTGCACCCCCTTTGCCACGATTGCCCTTCACAGCAGAGCGGCTGTATCCTGCTGAAGGTCAGAAGCACCTCCCACTGGTGGAATAATTAAAGGCCAGAATGGAAAAAAGAGGCAAAAATATGAATGCTCCACCAGTGGTGAATATGAGTACTGCAGCATCAGTGACTCATCCCAGCACAGTGACACCTGAGGTCTCCAGCGGATTATAAAATCGATCATCGAACTGCAGCCTAGGGTGCTCTGGTGCCAGTTGCATTTATGAACACCCTTATGCTAGAACATGGTGGATCAACTGTGGTTAGCACATAAGTCTAATAACAGAGCACCATTCAGGTTCAGATCGGGCAGATCACCATTCCAATCACACCATTCCAAGTTTCACTGCTGCTACCCACGTGAGCATTAAAAAATCTCCCAGCAGCACAATGGAGTCCCCAGAAGGGACGCCTTACAGTGCTCCATCCAAGGTCCCCAGGAAGGCTGGGTACTCTGAACTGGTGTTTGGTACATATGCACAGACAACAGTCAGAGCCCATCCCCCAACACAAAGTCGAATGAAGGTGACCAACATACTGGCACCAAATCAGGGGGCTATAAGTAGACTCACACCTGCCCGGTGCCTTTCACCATGGGCAACTCTAAAGTAGAATAGAGTACAGCCCCTCTCTAGGAGTTTGGTTCCAGAGCCTAAAATGTGTGTTGTGGTGAGTCCAACTATTTCTAGTCAGTATCTCTCTACCTCCTGCACCAGCTCCAGCTCCTTTCCCACCAGGAAGGTTATGTTCCTATAGCCTATAGTCAGATTTGGTCGCGAATGATTAGTCCACGAGGCCCCTGCCTTAGACTGTCACCTGATCTACACAGCACCTGATCCCCATGTCTCCTCCTGCAGGTGGTGGGCCTACAGGAGGGTAGCTCCATGTAAGCCCCATGGGTGGAGACCCAGCCACCAGGCACTCACCCATGTGCTCCCCCCAGGCCTGGCTTCAGGGCGGGGCCCTGGTCTCCACAATCCTGGCGGGGTCGCATCTCCCTTTAAGGTAATCCTCAATGGAGTGTTCTGATTCACACTCAGTCCGGCCACTCACCTAAGACCAATTTGCCATAAGAGACCCTAACAGAGACCACGGCGTTGCCGAGTGAGGAAGGCCGGCACTGTTGCATACTCCAACCACTTGCCAACTACGAGAAGCCGTAGTGTGACTCCACCTTTGACTGCAACTGACAGAGGCAGCAGGCTGAGGCTGCTTTGCTCAGAGGCAGCAGGCTGAGGCTGCTTTGCTCAGCCACGAGGAGGTGTGCCATAGCTGGGAGGCCCGACTGGTTCAGGAACTCTGCCACTTGGACAAGCAGTGAGTGCAGGACCAGCAGGACCAGGAGCAGCTGTGTGAGTCCATGGAGCAGAACCAGCAGGAGTTGGAGCAGCTGCATGATGAGCTGGATGAGCCACGGGAGTGGGACCATCAGGACCAGGAGCAGCTGTGTGAGGAGCATGAGTGGCAGAAGCTAGTGCAGCTGCGTATTGTACTGGCCAGGTGGGAGTAAGAGCACAACAGTGAGAAGCATCTGGCCGAGGGAGAGAAGGCACCATTACATGGCCGAGAGATGGTGCTGCTTGGTTGTGGCTTGGAGGCCCAGCTGGCCCAGAAGGAGGTGAAGACTGTAACACAATTATTAACTTTCACATATTCTGCTGCCTCAGTTTTTATGATGGCAATTTGCATATACTCCAGAATGTTATGAATAGTGATCAGATGAATTGCAATTAATTGCAAAATCCCTCGTTGCCATGAAAATGAACTTAATCCCAAAAAACCCATTTCCACTGCATTTCAGCCCTGCTACAAAAGGGCCTGCTGACATAATTTCAGCGATTCTCTCATTAATGAGGACAAGGCTGGAGATAACTCTGTCATGCTGATTGAGTTAGAATAGCAGACTGGATGCTATAAAAGGAAGGTGGTGCTTGAATTCATTCTTCTACCCCTGTTAACCATGGTTACCTGCAAGGAATCATGTCCAGTCATCACTGGTTTGCACAAAAAGGGCTTTACAGGCAAGGATATTGCTGCTAGTAAGATTGTACCTAAATCAATCATTTATCAGATCAAGAACTTCCAGGAGAGAGAGATTCAATTATTGTGAGGAAGGCTTCAGGTGCCCAAAAAAGTCTAGCAAGCACCAGGACCGTCTCCTAAAGTTGATTCAGCTGTGGGATCGGGGCATCACCAGTGCAGAGCTTGCTCAGTAATGGCAGCAGGCAGGTGTGAGTGCATCTGCACAGACAGTGAGGCGAAAACTTTTGGAGGATGGTCTGGTGTCAAGAAGGGCAGCAAAGAAGCCACTTCTCTCCAAGAAAAACAACAGGGACAGACTGATATTCTGTAAAAGGTACTGGGATTGGACTGCTGAGGACTGCGGTAAAGTCATTTTCTCTGATGAATTCCCTTTCCGATTGTTTGGGGCATCCGAAAGAAAGATTGTCCGGAGAAGAAAAGGTGAGCGCACCCATCAGTCCTGTGTCATGCCTACAGTAAAGCATCCTGAGACCATTCATATGTGGGGTTGTATCTCAGCCAAAGGGAGTGGGCTCATTCACAATATTGCCTAAGAACACAGCCATGAATAAATAATGGTAGCAAAACATCATCAGATAGCTTCTCCCAACCATCCAAGAACAGTGTGGCGGTGAACAATGCCTTTTACAGCATGATGGAGCATCAAGCCATAAGGCAAAAGTGATAACTAAGTAGCTCGGTTAACAAAACATTGTCATTTTGGATCCATGGCCAGGAAACTCCCCAGACATTAATCTCACTGAGAACTTGTGGTAAATCCTCAAGAGGCGGGTGGACAAACAAATACCTACAAATTCTGACAAACTCCAAGCATTGATTATGCAAGAATGAGCTGCCATCAGTCAGGATTTGTCCCAGAAGTTGATTGACGGCATGCCAGGGTGAACTGCAGAGGTCTTGAAAAAGAAGTGCCAACATTGCAAATATTGACTCTTTGCATAAACTTACTGTAATTGTCAATAAAAGCCTTTGATACTTGTGAAATACTTGCAATTATACTTCAGTATACCATAGAAACATCTGACAAAAAGATCTAGAGACACTGAAGCAGCAAACTTTGTGAAAACCAATATTTGTGTCATTCTCAAAACTTTTGGCCATGGCTGTATATTATCGGTAACTGATGAGTACAGACAACTGATTGAACTGATGAACTGCATTCAAGGCAACTTTGGTTATATAACACATTTCATACAGAGTTTACATTCAAAGTAGAAAATTCACTGAGAAAGAGGGATATGGTGTCACCTTGTATGATGTTTACAATGAAGATCATTAATATTAGGTCTGGCAATACCAGTAATTTAGTGCTGCTAAACCAAGTCCATAAATGAGAAATTATATTGGTGAGATGTCTAAGTCTGCAAATTTTACCCTATTCTAAAATTAGCTACATCAAAAGTGCTGGGTGGTTTGCAAACCCTACAGCCTATTTACAAGGTAATAAAACTGTTACATACATGTAAATGTGTGCGCAGGCTTGTCTCGAATTGAAAATCTCACTCCAGCCAGCCGACCAAAAGTTGCAACCCTGAGGTAAATGTACCTTTTAGTCTAAATTAAGATACAGAAATGAACTCCGTGGAAAATCCCCAAGGTACAAACAAGATTCCTCATAGTCCATTTCTGTATCATACAACTACAATTGGCCGACCCTTGAGGGTACAGCCCCAGTGACAAGTCAAAGGAACAAATTGGTACTTTTTTTTTTTTTTTTTTAGACAGTGTAGTAACCCCCACCCCAAGGAAAAAAAAAGAAAATACAATGTGGTGGGGCATATTGTCATTTTCTTTCTTAATTTCCTGAGTTAGTTATGTGATGCTGGGGCTCTAGCTTTTTTCTTCCTCTTTTTGGACACGCAATGCTGGGTTGGTCGGAAGAGGAAGTAGTACAAGGGAAGCGATGTTGCAGTGTTTGGTCCCGTTATCCCGTACACTAGCCATTGCTTGGAAGGGTGGATGCCTGCCCTCTATTCACTGTGTGGCAATCGTACTTTTTGGTTAAAATTAACAGAAGCTTAGAACTCACAAAGGACACGCTGCTAGTGTGAACGTCGTACTGCTGGCTATTGGGTAGGAGGGCGCTAAAGTTACTGCGTAAAACGGGAGCCCGAGACAAGATGCTGCCGGCGAATCTGAGTGCCTCCAATCGTAATCGCTGTTATTCCCTGTTTATATAACGTGTTATATACCTCATATAACACATTTCATACTGAGGGTACATTCGAAGTAGAAGCTTTTGCTGACAAAGCAGAGAGATGTGGTACGTGTCATTGCTTTTGCGATAGTGATCTACGTAATTAGCACAGAAAACACTCATCAAGTTCACAAGTTGCAGGCTTACTTAGTTTTAAATGAAGAAGACTTTGCCTTTATTTGAAATGTTTACTGTATGACATGTCTTTCAAAAAATCGTTTCAGTTGATTTAAATTGGTATTTACGATGAAACATAACTATAAACATTTGTTTTTAATAGACACATTCATATACGTCTTGGTCATTAAGATTTTCATTGTCAAAGTACGATACCAAACAAACTGGTTATAATTATAACTTTTGCAATGTACTTGATGTACTATTTCTCAGAAAGTATTTTGAAGAACTACAATAAGGCATGATTATAGTATATATTACCAGTGTTAAATTTACAGTATAATTGATCATGAATTGTAATCACCAACATAAAGTTAATTAAAAGTAAGACCCATAAATTTAATACTGTTAAAAAAACTAACAGCAATAAGAAAATGAAATCTTGAAATAGTACAGAAAAACCCACTTACCACTCAAGAGCAGCAATACCGAAGTATACGACTTGAGAGGATTTTAATAAAGCAGTACTATAACAAACGAGAAAAGAGTGACACAGAGGAAGCACAAGAAAAGAAACGACAGACCACGCCTTTTCTTGGTTTTTCAAATGTTCCTCATTGCTCCCGAATTCTGCTTTTCTACATTTAGCAGCAATTTTAATCTAAATGTGCATGAAGTAAAACTAACAAATTCATCACTTCCAACTCAACTTAAAATACAGATGAAAAAAATGATATGTGATATGGCAAGTTATATGTATGATATGTGATATGGCAAGTTATATATACCAAATTTCAGCACCTCTGATATTTAATTTTAAACTCTTTATACTCGTAAAAGTCAAATGCATGTAGCAAAATGAAGCAAATTATACCTAAAAACATCAAAAGGTCATTTATTTTTGTTGCTATAAATTTCCATCAAAGCAGCAACATTTGCCATACATGCAACATGGTACTTAAGTTTTCTGCAGAACGCTTTCAGGCTGACGCAACTTGTCACAGCTATAACCACATGTGGCACCATTTAATACGTCTTGCAACAAGTGTTCAATAATAAGCAATTTTTCACTTCAGCAGATTTTCTTAGTTGTACTGCTTCATGTTGCAGTGTAATGAACACCATAGTTGTGCATGTTATTCCACTGTTTAGACAGGTACAGCATTTTATGCCTGTAGTATAAGAACATGTGATTCAGGTGTATTGAAGCATATTAATTTACTATAACGTGAGATGGACTCTGTTGGGATGGACTCGCACCCCATTCAGGGTGTTCCCTGCCACGTGCTCTGCACTGCCTGAAATAAGCTCCAGGATATTGAGCCTAATTAGAATCCATAAGTGATTATGAAAATGGATGGATACTACATGTTTTTTGTCTGTCTAAGGAAAATCTTTTTAAAAAGTTTAAAAATAAATTTTGTTTAATACATTAAGTAAGATCATTTTTTGTAAAAAAAAAAATAAATAAATAAAAAAATGATTTTAAACAAATCTTGTGAAATAAAGGCAAGGTGAAAGTACTTGTGTCATGACTGGTCCCCATCTTGTCCTGTTCTGTCCATTGTCTCCAGGGCTGTGGAGTCGGTAGATAAATGCTCCGACTCCGACTCCTCAGTTTCTAAATCTTCCGACTCCGACTCCGACTCCGACTCCCCGACTCCGACTCCTCTTTATGTATATAGCTTGCCGAAAATCTCGACCACCGCCCCCATCCAAAGTAATGTGATGCCTCTGTCTGCTGCAGTGGCTGTCTCCTCTGTCAGCCAGCCGGAAGTTTAGTGCATTGTGTCACTCACCGGCCAGCTGATCAGCAGAACAAGCCTCTGCTGGAGACAGGTAGGGAGATCTGTGTTCTCGGCTCCTTCGGCCCCCTTCACTAGCGCATAGCGAAGGGGAGCCGACGGAGCTGAGAACACACCAGATGATTTTTCAGGCGTTTGACGCGTGATGACTCGTTGAACGGCCGACAAATCGGCAGTGCATCTGTAAATGTATGGGGGGGTAACAGTGGAACACGACACAATGGATAGCGGTGCCGCACCTTACCTGTGCATTACATCCCATATAGTGACGCATACAGTCAATGAAAAGCATGCTTCATGGTTACTTGACATGTTCGTTTTGTGGTAACATTATGCACTGCATGCATTGGGCTTTATTCTTACAGCAGAGAAGTAGTTCATTATGACTGTTTGTGAATTGGGACATTTCAACTTACTTTTTTAATTCCCATTTAAATTTAGTAGGAGTCGGAGTCGGTTAACTTTTTGCCGACTCCGACTCCAGGTACCCAAAATTGTCTCCGACTCCGACTCCACAGCCCTGATTGTCTCCCCGTTTGGGCAGCAGGTGTCACTGGCCTTCCCATTCTTTTCTCTGTCTTGCACCTTTCACTGTTCCTAGTGTTTCCCCTGTTCCCAGGGCCACTGAATTGCTCAGTGGGCTGAATGGGTGACTGTGCATCCCTACTGTCATGGGTTCAGCTACACGGGACATTTTGGGGACGTTTCACCCCAAGTTTAGTGTGTTCACGTTTTTCGGTATTAGTTCTTGTCTTGTGCCTCTGTTCTTAGATATTTAGATCCAGATCCAATTTATCCATAAAACTGAACGTATATTATGATGCTTGTACATGACAAAGGTTTTGAATGTTTATTTTAACTTTATCTAACTGTGCACATTTTTGATTGCTTAATTGATTAATAGCCAACTTTGTTTCAAACCAAGTAAATTGGATGAACCGATTATGAAAGACTAGGAGGGAGGGTTGCCGGTAGCATGTAGGGATACAACAGGGAGAATTGTTGAAATTGTCGAGAAATGCCCACTATCTTAAAGGTTTGGTTTGGTCTGTGCCTGCAAGTGGTACTTTAAAAGGCTAATTCCCTGAGAACGGGGCATGTGAAAAGGATTGAATTTTGGGCTATAATGAACATCAGAACTCTTGGGAGTTGGTGAACCATGCTTAAATTATGAGCACAAATATTTGCCTAATGCAGTGTTCATTTATTTATAATTTTAATTTACCTGGGGAGTCACTTGACACGCCACCAATAGCTGCCTAGCTCTACTCTTCCACATGTGTTTTCCACCTTTTTTGCCTCATTCATAGTGCACTTGCCACTTACCTGTTAGTAAATTTACACAGATTTGGCAGTTATCCCTCCTGATAGCTGCTAATCAGTGCAGACTTCATTTAACTCTGTTTAGTCTGGAGGAGGTCAGCGCAAGGATGCCCTTTCTCCTCTCCTTTTGTTGAGGAGATGAAAACTTTGTTTCCAAACATATGAACTTGTTAAATGGTATACTCCACCACCACAATTCGGAGCTTAGAGCTGATTTGAACACAGTGAGGGCGGACTTTAAGTCCAAAAAAAAAGAAGTCGCTTCAGTAAAGTCTAACCAATTGGCACTCTGAGGAGCTGGCTGATTTTGATAAGTGACTGCTTTCTTTGGGTAACATTATAACTGTGATCGAAGACAGAAGCCATCACCTAAACCTGGATTTAATTGGTGTAAAGCTTGGTCATGAAGGGAGCGATACGAGGTCACTTTTTAACCAACACTGGTCTGCTGATTTCATTCATCTCTAACTTCCAGGTAGCCACTGACTGTGCTCGCAAGGTTGTACAGCCGGTCAGCAAACTCCTCTCGTTTTCAGAAATTTGTGACCAAAAGGTTGTGATGCACGAAGCCCGCAAAATCCAGGACCTCATTGACCATGACATGCTCTTTATGCACAATAAAATAGCTGAACAAAAACTATTTTATATTTAGTATATACACATGATTAGCCACAATCAAGAACAATATTTACAAATGACAACAGCATTTTCCCCATTTATCAATACCTTTCCCACAAAACAAGGAATATTTGCAAACAAGTGATTTATCTTGCCTGCTGGCTGAACTCAAGTTTTTGAATGGTTAAATGTGGTTAATTGCTGTCCTTTTCAGACATACATACAGGTATATAGAAAGGTGAGAGTAAAATTTCGGGTACAAGTGCACTGTAAAGCCATTTTTCTGGTGACCGTGAAGCACTTTGCAAGAGTTGTTCACTGGATCTGTGCCTGTTCTTTCATATGCCACCACTGAATAGACAGGACTGGACAATCGCTAAGTGACACAATTCAATTTTGCCAAATGAAAAGACCCCAGTCTCAAAAAACATTATTACAAGCCTACCAAGCACACTCTCTCCATCTCTCAAGATGTAAATGTGACAGATTTAAATTCTCCAGAAATAAATTTCATGGAGCGGCTACCAGACAGATATCCTCCTGAGACCCCACCCATTCATTCATTTATGTCCATTGTAGTGGACATTTTGTTTTTGCATCTTTTCACTGATGTAAGGAAACATATTTATTCCTGTTGTACACTAAAGAGGACATGCTGTGAAATTAAAAATAAAAATAAATTTGAAAAAAATCTAAATTGTAAGATGTCTTATTTCCTCCAAAGACAAATAACCTACAAATGAAGGACACTTTTTTCCTTGAGTCTCAGGAGGATATGGATACAATTTGCAGAATGGAAAGGCTAGCAGCAAAAATGTAAGTAAACTGTACTGTATGATATTCAGAAAATCATCTTATGCTGTGGTTTTAGAATCACTGACCCATACAATGTTCTCAGAAGTTTGCCAAACAGATATACAAAATAAGTTTAGATGGCAGATGGCCACAAGATTGTAGATGCAGGTTCCATTTTTGCAAATAGCTGCCCTGTCTTGCAGTTCCAGTTTTACGATTTATAAGCGATTTTGGGTCTCGTCAAGAGTAGATTTTTACTTGTAAATTTGTCACCCACACAATGTCTCTGCAAAGTTTGAAAATGATCCAACAAATGGTTATCGTTTAAACAAGCAAAGATTATGTGGCAGACTGGTCCCAAAGCCATATGTATTCCTGGAGTCTGGGGAATACAATAAGGTATAGATCTTTATCTGTACAATGTCTTATGAAATTGTAATAAGATCCATCAAATACTTCTTGACTTACATTCACAAGGTAAAACATCATCTGCTTTCAGTCTGAATGCCCAGGAATACAACAAGATTTCCCCTACACATGGCGGTTTATCATTGATGATCTGATTATTGTTACGCCCAGCTCGTCCGATCCTCGTGTGTGCCACGCCCAGCTCGTCCGATCCTCGTGTGTGCCACGCCCCCCTCGTTACCTCGTGTTAATTCCCGATTGTGATCACCTGTGTCATGTTTGATGTTCGTCGCCTGTCTGCCCCGAATAAACCCCGTATTCCGGTATTCACGGCTCTCTCGCCTACTTCCTTGTTCGCCCGCCCGCCGAATGCAACAATTATATATTAAGAGAGAGCTCATTTTAAACAATTGTTACACCACATGTTCAGATGCCGTGGTACATAGTGTGGTGCAGGTAATTTCAGACAACACTGAAATACCACACATAATACCACTGAAAGGTACTCTTAGATACTCCAGCGCTAAGGACCAGAAACAATCACCTGTTACAAATACCAAATTCAATACGCCTTCCATTTATCAAGTATAAATAATCCAAATTTCCTGCTTGGGGCCAATAAATTATATCGATTTATCTACAATGGGATCTTTTGGGTGAATTACTTATTGGTATCTCTTTGGGTCTTGTCATACTCCAATAGTCTCCTGAATGGACAAACATCTCCTCTGAATTCTGGCACAAAGTAAACCAAATCTGACTGGCTGTAGTCTTCACAGTCTGACTCTCACAAGATGATGCATAAATCAGTTTGCAATACATCAGAATCCAGAGAAAACTATCATAAAAGTATGAGCAATAGGATTGCAGAGGGGTGGAAAATCCATCCATCCATTATCCATACCGTTTCATCCATCAGTGTCTTGTAATCCTAACGATATATGTATGATTTTTATGTCAAAGGGTTTGTGATTTATTGTTTTGAAATTCAATCAACGCATTTTGTGGCAATCAGGTCAGGTTAAACTGTCAATGAATGGTATTAGCTAGCTTATATTTAGCATATCTGATTTTCCAGATAGCTATAGCTACACTATAAACACGTTTTGATTTAGTGTTTGTTAGTTGAATACCATAGATCAAATATTTTAACCCAGTAAATATCATTAAAACTTACTTCACTGGATGTGATCCTGGGCTCAAATGCAGTAGTATGGCTTCAACAGTCCTGCTCTAGTGTGCAGGATTCTAGACATTATCTGAGCATGTGATGGAGGAATGCAGTGCAGAGTAGAATTTCAAATGAATCTGCATTAAATCTGGTTGTTTTTACCAAGACTATACTGCTGAAGATGTTTTTTTTCCCCCAACTACATTTAACTTCCCTGTTATAGGTTAACCCACTAGTTTGCAAATTTCCAGCTTAATTCCCATGGACAGTTTCCAACTCTGAAAATTCCCAGAATGTTGCAAGTCTAATGAGCAAGAATGAAATCTTGACAAATTAACAGAACGAGTTACCCTAAAAACATTTTATTTTTTTTAAAGAACATTTAAAAGCAGACAGGAAATTCCAAGATGCATGTGTACAAAAGGTTATTTGCTCCATTGTTTCTTTCAATTAAATGTTAATATCCTCATTTAAAAAAAAGTTTCTCATTTAATATTTTAACATTAAGTTGTATTTCTTCAGGTTTTATACATTTACTCTTTAAAATTATGTTCTACATTTTGCAAAAAAGGCATAACTGATACAAAGACAAGCCAGTAAAATTTCACACAGGGTTAAATATACAGTACAAGAGCAAATAAAGGGGAGAATAGACAAATCGGAGGGGGACATGGAGAAGGGTGGTGGGAGTAACATTGTATTTCATACAGGGAGAGTGAGACACCCGCTCATTACAAACTAGACTGCCACATCTCGCAAAATTATCAGCCAGAAAATATTCCCAAAATCTGTGGTCCTTTCAAAATCATGACTTAAGTGTTTGTTATTCAAATTTACACCAATAAAGTCCATCTCAAAGTCCACATCACAAATACCACAAATTCCAGTTACTCTAGTAGTAGTTTAATCTACAATACACAAAGCATAGAAAAACTCAATTACAATTAACTGAACTGATATGGTTTGTTTATGCATTTCATTTGAATTTTATATGCAAAGGTAAATAATATTAATATTATTAACATTAAGAGAATTCAGAAATGGCAGGTTGCCTCAATGAACCACTGAAGTGGATAATTGTTTTAAGTTTGATAGAATTTTCAGTTTGTGCCCTAACTGTTTCATAATAGTAACTCGTGGAGGAGGTGGTTATTCCATAAGTGAATGGGACTGCCCGTCATGACATACATTCACAGGGAAACTGACAAACAGAGAAAGAGAGAGAGATAGAGACTCATTGACATGCACATACAGGCGTCCCTGTTACAGGCGACATGCCTGATGATACACGCAATTCCCCCAACACTGCACCTCCAACTGGAGTTGCATTCATTTTTACCAAAATGAAAAGGGAAAAAAAATAAAAATCAAGAGAATCAAAAAGTGAACTTCAGATAACCCGAGTCCAGTACGAATCTGCCTCTTTATTATTTGCGTCAGATATTTTTCCATTGTCGGAGGCCAATTTAACTGTGCAACAGTACAAAGCTAACATCAAATATAATCTTTCCTAAAAAATGACTGCAGTGAACATTTAGAAACTTGGAAACTTCAAAACTTGGCCATGAAAATGCTGCCTCCCTTTTCTTTAGAGCTTATCCCAACATGAACATCCCTTCTCTTTTGAGCAGGCTTGATAGTCTTTTCCTCCATTTCTCCCTACAAAACCTTCTGCACCAGGACACCGTTGCCTCCTCTCCCCACCCCTCCCAATTCTCCTTGGCCTGCTTAGATCCCCCTTCTCTCCACACCGCTCCCTCCTAACCCTGGGTTCTCTATAGCAGGAGGCAGGCGCTCTTCTTGCCACGTTTCTTGGCTTGCAGTGCTGCCCTGGTTGCCATCTCGAACACTTCCCTCACACCATCCTTTGTCTTGGCTGAGCACTCCAGATAGCCAAAAGCATTAATGCGGTTTGCCATATCACGCCCCTCCTCTGGTTTTACTGGCTCCTGGATAGGGTAACAGAAAATTATTTAAAACTGGTTAACAAAACATTTTAGACAGTAAAAGGTATATGATAAAACCTATTTTAAAATTTTTTACAATATAGGATTATGGAAATAATTCCCATTATTCACAACCTGAGTACAGAAATGAAGCAAGATTGAAGGTCATGCTTTGCTCACATGCAAGGATTGTTGGGCGCTGCAAGACTTGTGCCCAAAGGCTGACTGTCCTCTTAAAAAAAAATTGCCATGACTAAATGATATTGACCTAGTGAATGTTATTCTGATTAAAATAAATTTTGTGCCATAATACAATGTCACAAAGGGTGCATGTGTATAATTACTGAAGTTACATCCCTGGAATGATTAGCTTTGTATTGAGATTTCTTAAAAAGGGTGCTTTTCCACCGCATCAGGTACTGTAATTTTAGTACTTCAAGAAAGTATGGTACTTCAAAGTACTAGCTTTTTCACTGCAGTGAAAACTGGTATCAGCGCTGAATGACATCACTGTGCAAGGTGGGGTATTTTGTGCTGAATTCATCCTTGCTGTTTAAATCATTCCGTGCCGGGTTTGCGAGAAATTTATGTTGACCTTTTTTACTTTATAAATACCCCACTATTTAGTACAACAAAATCACAGTGTGATATATGAAAGTTTTCCCAATACCATTCTGACCCAGTATATTATAGAAAATATTTTATTTCTTGTTATGTCATCTTGATCTTGTTCTCTGATCTGTTCCTCCAACTGGATCACAATTAAAGTTTGGATCTCAATTTGTCCATGCCTTCATTATTACTACTTTTATCATTTTTATTTTTTTACTTTGTTTATTGTTGTTTTCTGAGTTCAAACTTTCAGGAGGGCGGTTGCATTATGTTTGAAGAACAAGATATTTAAATAACCAATCAACAAAAAAGCATTTGCAAGTCACATTCCAAAGTGCTTAAGTACCAAAAAAGTATCCTCATTTGGTTTTCTAGGTACTAGAACTTTTGATACTGGTACTTGACTGGAAGTCAGTGGAAAAGGGAAAGTACCAAAAGAATGGAACCTGGTGCAGCAGAAAAGTGCCCCAAAAGCGTTCCTGCGAAGTTATACAAGCTCATACCTGCTTCATCTTGGCCAGCTCCCGGCGCGTGTGCTCGTCATTTCGCAGGTCTTTCTTATTGCCCACAAGTATAATGGGGACATTAGGGCAAAAGTGTTTCACCTCAGGTGTCCACTTTTCTGGTATGTTCTCTGTTACAGAATGCAGGGTGTTAGTTAAGGTGAACTCAAACTATAAGTAAATCACTACACTACTGGCACACATACACCATAAACCATATGGACAGTTAATCTCAATACCTTAAGTACAATCCTACAGAATGGATACACATGACTGGACTTTAATGTTAGGAAAGTGTGCTGACTTTCATTTAAATTCAGGCCGCCTTAAATAATTATGTTGATTGAAATGCATTAACTAGTGTTTCAGTTACCAGGCAAGTAGTGATTATAATGCATCCTACTATCCAAAAGGTCCAGGGGCCCCATTTATCAAGGTTGTAAAAACAAATGCAGGAAAAGTGTATAAGCAGCTTTTTAGGCAAAATCCTGGATTTACTAAACAAAACATGACTGGGGGAAAAAACATATATAGCTCTGGAACAAATTATGAGACCACAGCAAAAGTTTCAGTTTCACTTATTTCTGAATTTATGTGTAAATATACATTTTTTTTTTTTTTACTTTTTAAAACTGCAGCCTGGCTCTTCTCTGCTTCTCATTGATTACGGGCTTCTTCTTTGCTTTATGTGTCATCAGTCCTGCTTCCAGGAGCCTGTTGTGAATTGTCCTTGCAGTGCACTTGACACCACTTAATTCCTGGGGGGCCAGTGTCCTGTGTAGCTTAGCGCTTTCCCTGTTCCAAGCGCAAATGATTCGGCTCAATAGCTGTGTGGCAATTAGCACCAGGAGTTGAACCAGGTGTGGTAACTGAGGGGAATCCCAAATGTGCAGGGCTCCGGCCCCCCAGGACTGGAGTTTGACACCCTGGCTTAATGTTTCCCCATTGTTGAAGGTCCCCTGAGGTCATCCACTGATTTATGAGGCATTGTTGGATAAGGTAATGGTCATCTCCGGCATTAGAAAGTTACTTTTGCCCTCTACCTGTTTTTGGGTCATTGCCAGTGTCTCTTGCTTTATCTTGTTCGTGTGTACTGCCGTTTTAAAAACTTTGAGCCTGCCGCACAATTTTAGAATTAGTGCAAGGTTTCATATTACAATCAAGTTAACAAAAGTTAATTCTGTGTCCTTAAAGACCACATGCCAAAACAACAGCTTTATGTTTCCTTTAGGAATTTGGAGTGAATGGTGGCAGATCAATGCGTGTGTTTGTGTGTGTACATGTACACAGAAAAGTGAAAATTCTTTAAAAATGTAAAAATCATTAGACTATAACTAAACCTCTTAATTTCATTGACTCATTGACTGCATGCACTGTAGATTTAGTCGACTAAAGCAGATTTAATCAACTACATATCCTGTAGTTTTCTTGGACTAAAAGTGAAGGAGTAAAATACAACTAAAGCCAAATTGCATTTTTGTCAAAAGACTAGAATCATATCAAACTAGACATTTCACTGTTATATTGTTTTATGAGACCTGGTACATGACCCCACTGTCTTATCTGCCGTCTACTGCTTAGCTAACAAATTGCCAATATTACAAGCTTGCTAATATAAAAATCAAAAGGACAGAAGCAGACGCTGACGAGGGTGCAGGCTTATTTTACATTATGAAATCTATCATTTTAAAATGTTTCTTACGTCGTCTCCTTTCACAATGTGACCATTACGTGTGTGCCCATTCGTTGTTTGAACCACACATCTTTGAGACTGGATTGTGAAGCATGAGGCTGGAAATCTTTAAAGGTGGTGTAATATTACAGACTTTGTTTTACAATAAGCAGCAGCAAAGTTAATAGGAGCTAATATGGATTTCCAAGCCAACCGACTTCATGACATTTTACACTAGGAAAAGATGGTGCTACCATTGTTCGAAAAATGTAACTTACTGATTTTTAATCCACTTTCACTGACAGTGAATATAGAGATTAAAGAGTGACCCTATGAGGATTTTCAGAGTGAGAATCTGTCTTATAAATTATGCTAACTACAGCTAGAGTTTCATGTCCACTTTCAATCTATGTCTCCAGGTACTTTGCTGTGGTACGCAGAAGGATTCTCACTGAGAAAAGTTGATTTTACTCTACTTTGCCCATGAACATGACTGGTTTTTGAGCCGTTTTAATCAATTATATGCTGATGTGGCCCAGTATTAGACAGACCAACCGCTCAAACTCGGGCTATACTCTGGGAACAGGTATCAGCAAGAGGGATACTGACTGGGCATAACCCACCCAAACTTCACCTCATTCATGCCTTCTGTGCTCGATGGCATTACCAAACTGGCATGGTACTACATCCCTTTCCTACACTGTGGGTGAATAGGCAAAAGTAAAAACTAAATCTGCAACAAAGTCCTGTTAATGTAATCTGGACAATCGACTACAGTCACATTGCAATAATGGTACCTCAAATCAAAGTTTATGAAATGCACAATAGTAACCTATAGAGCAGTAAATGCGGGCAATGAAATGAGTGTTAATGAAGCAGCCCGCATCAATCAAAAGCCGTTTCATTCTATTAATACAGTACACCTGAAGTTATCTGTCATGGCGACATGCAATTGAAAAAAAATAGTGGCTTGATGGCCTGAGTCAATTCATGATCTGTTCATTTTCAGTCTCACATACTACATCCAAATATCCTGACTGCTCTGGCATAACACTGAATAAAATGGCATCACATGTCAAACTCTGAAGGCGAAGATGTAGGTTTGCCCTCATTTACTGCAGTCTCACTGGCCCTGTATGAAAAGTTCCTTTCGTTTTCAAATCTGATCTGTTTTTTTTTTTCTTCATTTCAGGTATACTGTATTTGAGCTGATGTAGAGCTGATGGAAGTACAAGAACTCCGAAAACAAAATGCAGCTTGCCATCAAATCTGAACATGTAAAATAGTGCAAAAAAAGATAGAAACAGCTGTACGATATATATATGATAAATGTTCTTAGCTCCAAGTACCGCATTTTCCGCACTATAAGGCGCACTCTAAAGTCTTTGATTTTCTTTAAAAATAACAGTGCGCCTTATAATCCAGTGCGCTTTAAACGTGGATTAATTTCTGTTGTGCATACTGAACTCGAAGCGATTTGAATGTTTTAGTATTGAAAAGTGAGTGTATTGTGTAGTGCTTCACATATTATAAATTAACAATTTCAAGAGTTATTATGAATACGCTGACTTTTGATTTAGCGGTATAGGACCGTATTATAAGTGTTCAATTTTGAGTTATTATGAATACGCTGACTTTTGATTTAGCGGTATAGGACCATATTATAAGTGTTCAATTTTGAGTTATTATGAATACGCTGACTTTTGATTTAGCGGTATAAGACTCTTGTTTTTTTACGTGTTAAAGAGTAGTGAAGACGCTCATAAACGTTTGAACAATGTTGACAGTCATTGTGAACACGTGATGTAAAATAAATTTTGGTTGACTGGCTTATCTGACTGTTTTGTTTTGCTTAAAGCGCCTTAAAGTCCGAGGCGCCTTGTATGTGGAAAAAGTTTGAAAAAAGACCACTGATTGACGGTGCGCCTTATAATGCAGTGCGCGTTATAGTGCGGAAAATACGGTAACATTTTATCATGCCTCTACATCACACTGTTCAAGATTCCTCTTTTTTTTTTTTTTATTTACATTCATCGGACTTCACAACCACAAAGGCTTGATTTTGCGTATTATATGAGCATGCAGTTCACTCGCACGGACTATTTATGGTTATTTGTGGGTGACAGCAGGGCAGGACCTCAGACTCATACGCATATGCACATTTACAAGTACGTGTGTATGTTTCGTGCGTACATGTTTTCTTTTCATGCATATACATTTCTTCTTTCAGGATGAAGTTTGTGCAGCATTTGATAAATGAGGCCCCAGGATTTTGGTTTTGGACCCTGCTAAACCTCTGAACCTTTGATGACATAACCACTGTACTGACTTACCCAAACTGTCTGGACTGTCTATAGAAAAACACATCAGGATGACATCGGTATCAGGGTAAGAAAGGGGCCTCAGTCTGTCATAGTCTTCCTGTCCAGCTGTGTCCCAAAGAGCAAGCTCCACCTGAAAAAAGGTTCCAAAACAAAATAGAAATTAAACCAATGTCCTTTGTGGCCCCTTTAAAATGCTCTGCCATTTTTAACAACTCAAAGTTGATATTTAAATACACCAAAGTTAATCCAAAAGGATGCATGTCGAAATAGTTAAATAATGGATTCATCATACGGCCACGGTAACTTTAGAGTTACTTGTAATATAAACAAAAACTAGTGTAGACTAGTGATTTGAACCATTTGTATATGGATTAACTCTCTGAACTGCATTTATTGTCCGTTTTATTTCTAAACAGCACTTATTGTCAAGACAAATTAGTACCGGGGGTGGTTTGACACTCAGTGGGTTAGGATGCTGAGCCTGTAACTGGAAGGTTGCCAGTTTAAATCCCAGGGTCAAAAGAGTGATTTTACCCTGGGCAAGGCCCAAACACCCCTCCTGGTTCCAGGGACTGTCTGACTCTACCTTCTCAATTTTATGTTGCTTTAGATAAAAGCATCTGCTAAAAAACGTAAACGTAATCCTCATGAACTGTACAGTGTCTTCGGATTTGTCACAGGGGTTTGTCACAGTTAAGATCTTCAGTTCTTGGCTGAAACTTTTTGATTTCCAATAAATTTAAGCTGGTTGTCGGCAATATAAATAAATTCTATCGATGGGTCCTACTACACTATCACAGAACTTATGGTGAACTGGCTGAGTGTACAGATGTTACTGACAGTGAATTTCAATCCTCACCTGTTTACTATCGACCTCAATGTCGGCGACATAGTTCTCAAAAACGGTGGGAACGTACACCTCTGGGAACTGGTCTTTGCTGAAAACTATGAGAAGACAGGTCTTCCCACATGCTCCATCCCCAACAATCACCAGCTTTTTACGGATGGCTGCCATCTGGAATTACAGCACAACATCAGAGTTAAAAACCATGCAGTGGGATATTATACAGAGTACAACACAGGCAATATCAAAGAACACAACTAAGAGCAGCTGTACATCCTGGTTGGGTTTTCTTTTGTGAAAAGTACATTGGACAGAGCAACTGGTTTTTCCTCATTTTGTTGTCTCTCACACAAACACACTTTTTTCAGTTCCGATCCAATTCTGATAAAAACTGCCGATACTGAAACAGATTCCAACATAAAAGCTCTTATTGCTTAAGTATTTTATACTTTAAATATATATTTACATTAATCTTTTTGATCTAGTAAAAACAAGTGGAAAAAAATGTATGCCAAAAAAAAATTTTAATTGACTTCTAGAAACAGAGGGGTGGCTCTGAGGCTAGGGATCTGTGCCAGCAACTGGAAGGTTGCTGGTTCAAATCCTGTGAATGCCCAGAGTGATTTTACTCTGTTGGGCCCTTGAGCAAGGCCCTTAACCTGCAATTGCTTCATCCTGGGTATGATATTAATCTGTATCTGGCCCTGTAAGGAGGTCCTCCAACTTACAGGGAATAATTTGGGGGTTGGTGGCAGGATTGGAACTCCAGCCACCAGAAAAAAACCTCACAATGGTCCATTCAGACTAGTGTGGTGTTGAGGTATCACCTGCTGCATGGCTGCACTCAGGTTCTCATCCCTGAGGTGGTTTGTCATGTGGTGGGTGCAGCAACGCACTGTAATCAGTGCATGCTCCTTACCTTCTAGAAACATACATGTCATACTGTTCCATCTCATTTGTACATCTTGTTTTAAGTGTTTTTGAAGAATTTCAGTTCAATCTGAATATCATCCAAGAGAGTACACCAGGTGGCGAATGCTTAAGATGCCCCACAAAGTTTCTCCCGCTGGTAACAGCATCACTTACACTTACTACTTCTACCTCTCAAAACTTTGTTTCTACAAAGATTGCAAATTGCTGTGCTTCTAGTCACTGTTTCAAGCATAAAATACAGATCGTCACCCTCAGACTACTGATCCAGAGCCCCTGAAGCACTCTGCATGACTTGTCTTAAAGCAATGCAAATGAAAATATAACAAGCCAAAATTGCACATTCTCCCCAACTCTCCAGTGTGACACGATGAGATTGCCCCATATGTTATACAGAGCTCCCCAAGATAAATTTTGCTGACCAGCTACTGGACAACAAATAAAATTGGCCAAGCAGTGAGGCTAGCAATGAAAAAAATATATAAACTTTATTACAAAATATTCAGAAAATCATCTCACGCCACACAGTATTATAATCACTGACCAGTACAACATTCCTGGAAACTTTGCAAAAAGACCCACAGAATACATTTAGATGGCAGATGGCTGGGGAAGATGATCAGGTGCAGATTTGCAAAGCAGGAATAAGATACATCAAAGATCAAATACAGTAAATAGAGTGCAGTAAAATCCAGTTATAACGGACTTCAAGGGACCTGGCAAAACAGTCCGTTATATCCAGAGTTGCTGTATGCCCAGAACACAACTACAGGACACCGTTTACTCATGCCACACCCCAGCAGACACACTTGTGGTATAGATTATTATATTGTACATGTAGTAATCCAACTTTACCAGACCAGATGCGTGACTATTAATAATCCCGACTACGTATCTGCACTGGATATCACCGGCACGCCACGCACCTTGGAGCAGGAGCCTTAAAGTCTGTTATAGCTGAACAAAACTATAGCTAAAAGCGGCCCTGGGGACCAAATTGTTTGTCCGCTATAAGCGAAATTCTGTTATATGCAAGTCTGCTATATCCGATGCTTTTTCTGCATGTTCTTAAAGGCGCATGGCCGGACCAGCGAACCTCGTCCGTTATAGATGATATTCCGTTATAAGCGAGTCCACTATGACAGGATTTTACTGTAAAAACAAATCCTGCTCATAAGGATAAGCCTCAAATCATGTCATCCTTCTCTTTGCAGTTACTAAGAGATACTGTGATAAATTTGGTGCCTTGCTTCAAAATCTGAACACACCCAGGTCTTCACTTCTACAACATGCCCCCAAAGTTTGGTAAAGACTTGACCAATAACTTCTGAGCTATCATGCTGACAATATCAAATTTCTGAGCTGCCTTTCTCTTTACCATGACTATACAGCACTGCTTCAATTTTGGTACAATCAGTCTCAAAATTTGATCAGCTCCACATCTTTACCGTTACCACATGTCTGCAAAGGATGAAAACGATTTGTCAGAACCATTTCTAGAAATCACACTAACAAGATGAAATGCCTGTAACTACCTATTTTTTGCTAACTATGTGACATTGTTTCAATTGCTGATTGACTGATTGCCCAATGCAACTATCTCCATTATTTCAGTTGTGTCTTCAGCTCTGGTGCTGCTAACTTTGAATACTGATATGTAAATACGGGCTGGCAATATCAACCAAGACATTAAAATAATGCAGATATCTTGATATTTACTTAATATCAGCCGATACCAATATTTAACCAATATACTGTGCATCTCTACTGTCAATATTAGCTTGAATTGCGTTACAATCTGAATCGGGTCATTCGATTATTATATGTATTCCAAAAGCAGTTGATCACATACAGTAAATATATGATTAATGGAAACGCACCATTCCAGTATCTACCTAAAAAAAGCCTCATCAGAAGTTTAAAAATAAGGCCAATCAGCATCTGCAGTAAACTGATTCTGCACCCATAGGTCTTATTAGCAGACAACCACATATAACCTAATACTAGTTCCAGCACGCAACAGAGCTCCTAATATTACATGAGAATAGAATAGTATAACAATTACAAAACACAACGCTAACATGTATGCAAAGTAACCAATGGGATTTATTAGCATACTGCACTTTCATGCAGTTTACCTTTCAAGAATAGCACAAGTTACTGCTAACATTTCTAGACTGAATCCAATCACTGCATTTGAAAAAGAAATTTGCTACGTGTGTGTTTTAGAAGGGCCTAAAATAACTTGACTAAAGGCTGACCTACATATGAACAGTTCGTGGGGTTCCATATATCATCTGGAAGTCATGCTACGTTTACACTACGTACAGGGCAAAACTAAATTACACGTGAGAAGTAATAAGAAAGCTTTTTTATCATTTAAAAAATAAAAAAAAAACCTATTCACTATTATCTTCATGCTTATAAGTGAGGTGATCTGTTTTGTACTCCAACCGCAAAATGTGTACGTTTAACATGTAGAGGATATTTTACCACAATAATATTTTAAATGCAAATATGTTTATGGCACGGCGTATTATTTTAATAAACGGACAATATAAAGTATTAGCACGTGCTAGCAATACAATAGCAAATATGTGCTTAAGACAATTACATTTCCACATTTTTCTGAGTTTATACAATTATGACCCAGTTCTCTCCCGGACTTACGCGAACTGCTACCTTCTAACAAACCACATTAAGAGCTCGGTACACTGGCGTTTAAATCATAGTTTTAAGTTTAATTAAAATTCGTGTAGAGGGCCAAAAAAACATTCAAACTCAATGGTTCCCAGCAACGGTACAGTATCACATATAGGACACGCTCAGCTTTTAAGATGTTCGGTTTTTTTCTCTTTTTATAGCGAAAATTAGGAAGACAACAAGCTAACCGGCTATTCGGTTAGCTCCACATGCGGAAGTCAGGCCTGACCGGAAGGCGAGACACCAGAGAAACTAAACCGTAAACATTATATATGTACACATAGAACAAAACCTTTATAATTTCCCAAACCTGTTGGTCTGCTTTGTTTCAAATTTGTAAAAAAATTAATTGTTTTTAGGAGCTAAAAACGATTCAGAACGGCAGCTCTACGTCGGCAGAACCCACGCAGCGCGCCGCACCCAAAAAACCGCTTCAGACACCTTTTCCCCTTTCAGCCAGCTCACAGACTACATTTTTACATTTAAATATGCGTTACAGTTCAAATACATAAAACCAGAAAATTCACCCGGCCAAACTGTTTCCCAGGCGAATGGGAAAGAATTCATAAACCATCCTCTTTGACGTGACAATCTAGGCAGCAGTCAGTACAGCTGGTTAGTAAGTTTCAGCTCGAAACTGGGAATAACACCACATTTAGTCTTTATGGCTCGATAACTGATCGATTATTGTATTAAAGGATAACCAGGACTATTCTAAGTGGACACAAAACGAGCGCTATTTGTAGCCAGCCTGGGAATGTTCTTCATATCCCAACCAACGTAAAAAATGTCAGAATTTATCAGATGGAAAATATAAACCTGCTTTTAAACCGGCCAGTGAACTGGTTTGCTAACTTGGATTTACAAGGCGTTTTTATGCGTTGCATAAATGCAGATTTAAAATGTATAGGCTCACACACATAAATATGACTTCTGATATTATCGATGTCAAAAAGAATTAGTTACTACTTAATGTCAGTGTCATAAACTGACTAATCTGGACAATTTGTAAACACCGGAGCGCAAGACTGGAGGCCACACAAGCCGACACCCAATGACACACGGCTGACTGATGCATGTCTCACTTATCTAACGCCGGCTGGTCAGAGTAATCAAATCCGAATTTAAGAGGAATGCAAATGTTACCAGAGAAGATCCTGGGATGTCACTACAGCCACTTATCAACACGAACAAGGAACTTTGTATTCACTTGTTGTCCGTCCGTTTCCGTCACCCACAACTAGCTAACTCCCTTGGCCAGTTAAGACTAATAGAGTTAATTTTGTTGATTCGATGTATTCATTTCGCAAATGATTCACGTTTTCGAAATCGAGGTTTATTAAACCTCATGCGAATGTACCCCGGCTTAGACTGCAGTTGAATTGTAGCAAATTTAGACCCATTTACCGTTTGTGGCTCGGGTGTCTTCGCTCGCCTTTCTTTTCCTGTCTGACCCTGAAGCCCCGCCCCCAGAGCGCTGCCACGCCGATAACGCCAAGTTATTCCACGGCAAGCGAACCAATAGCGGACCTGCCTGGGATGAATGACGGGCCGATAAGTCAATAGCAAGAGGAGTTGGACAATATTAATTCGATGGCAAAGACACCGCACAATTACGGGGAGGAAGCGTGACGGCCGGTGTTGCTGTACCCGCTTATAACGAGCTACTTTGGCTTGAAATTGTTGCCTATAGGTTGGGAATTCTCAAGAGTTTAGGTATTTTACAGTTTGGTCACTTGTTATAGCCCACTATGTCTTCTTCCCATACCTCAATCAGAGGTATGACTAAGTAGCCTAGAAACAAACACAAAAGTTTAATTTTCATCAGAGTTTTTCTTTATGAGATGCTTGGAGTGTGTTTGAGGCAACATAAAGCACAGGGCTGGGGCAGGGAAGGATATACTTCTTCGGATTCAAATTGGGGGGCTCCACCCAGGTATATTCTACTGATGGGGGGAAGTCACCTGGGTATATTTCACTTATCAGGGACCTGGTTGAACCCCCTTCTGCTGATCATGCCCTAGACGGGACGCCGCTCCATCACAAGGCACATGCATGAAAGCACCTTGCAGAACATGCAGACTTACACTTACACAGAGTGGAGCTGGAATTCAAACCTTCTGGGGATGTGAGGTAACAGTGTTGACCACAAACTTATTTACCCATAAAGCTAATGCATTGTGACTTTCGTGAGATAAGAAAGAGGAAGTCACATTATATGGATATAATGTATATGTATTTTAAAACACTTAAAGTTTCTCTTACTAAACATTGTTATTTGTTGATTTTTCTGCTTATTTGTGTCTGTTAAGCATACCATATCCTTGCCTGGCCTTTACATGATGTTGCATTGCAGGGGGAAACTTAGTGAATTTGGCAAAAATGCCAACTGGTGGAAGTTGTTGAGGCAGAGACTGATGACACAAGTGGTTTGTAAACTTGGCTTGTGCGCAGCAAGCTGCCGACTGTGTTTTTTTAGTCCGTAATGGCCAGCATGCCGGCCTGCTGGGGAAGTGCCATTAGCTCAGGCGATGCCAAAGGCTTCAACAAACTGGTCAGGAAGTCCAGCTCCATCACAGGACTGACCCAGGAGCCACTGGAGGCAGAAGCAGAGAGGATGTTAGGAAAATTGGATGATACTGTGAGCAATTCTGCCTGCCTGCTTGAGGGGGTACCATCAGGAGGGGGGGGCACATTAGCCAATGGCTCATTCCACCACAGTGTGTTAAAAAGCTCTACTAGGGGTTGTTCCTTCCTGCTGCCATGAGACACTAAAATGTCTTCTCCTACTGAGCCATTCCCCATCTTCCGCCATAACACGCCACGAGGCATCCCATCTTTTAATTATACAAATCCAGTGTTATCTGTTAGCTATATTACCATCACTAATTCCTTATATTTCTGTAATATTACAATGTTCTGTTTTCCAAGATATTCCATTTGGGTCCTGTGTTCTGTTTAACAATTAGTTTGCCCTGTGTGTTCTCTCTTTGCACTTTGTTTTTCACTTGGCATTATATGAGTGTTTGCCTGTGCTCTATGTTCTTGCTGCTGTAGGAACTAGAATTTCCCCCTGGGAATCAATAACGTTAATCTTAGCATTAGTCATAAACGCTGTTGATTTTGGTGTTTGAATTGGGGGGTATTCAGGATTGAGCAGCATTTTTTTTTGCCAGTTTGTATATGCCGGGGTGCAGAGGAGGAAGAGTGGAATTGTGACAGGGCACGTTTGACTGCTGCATATTCAGTTTATAATGACAAACAGAGCAAGTTGTTTTCATTGCCTTCTTTATAATGAAAGTTCATGTCATTTATTGCCGAAAGTTAATGACAGAAGGTAATGACCTTGGTCACAGGGATATGGGCAGCCATTTTAGAGTGAAATGCACATTATATTGTGACAAGGTTAACCCCTAAGTTTTATCAGATGTATAAAGCTAATTTTGTGGGTGAATTAAGCAAAACCTTGAAAGATTTCCTGGCTAGGCCATGTTTTTTTTGTCACAGTAGTATTAAGTTTTACAACAGCATACGTAAACACATCAGGGGAATGACACAGACAGGAATACACAGGAAAAAGGAGCAACAAAAAATAAAGGACTAAAAGAATACAAAAAGAAAGTCAGTCCACAGTAGTTAATTAAATATTTTCCACACAATATCCATTATATAGGCATTGTCAACCGTTCCACCTATGAAATAATGGGCTGCCACACCAAATCAAACTTCCCTAAGGATCCAGAGTATCTCTCATTTTTTCAATCTTAAGAAAAGATAGATGTTTTTTTTTTGTTTTTTTGTGGAAGGATACTAACAAATTTGCCCATGTCTGTATTTGTGGATAGTGACGTATTTGTGATTTTTTTTTTCTACAGATCAGCTACAGTACGAAGTGGACAAAAATCCACAAATGTAATGTGATCCACAAATGTGCAAAATATGTTTCACCTGTACAAATCGCTCGATATATTTATGGATATGATATTCTAACACACAATTTTTTTTAAATACATATCGGCTGGGGCCCAAGAGAGGGGCTGGCCGAACCTCCATCTCCCAGAGGGGGAGACAGGGGCACAATATCCGTGGCAGCCATCCAGGCACCCTCCTGTTCCAGAGCTGTGGGTCCTTCTGCTCCAGTCCAGCTGTCCACTTGGTGCCATCTGGCCCTGCTGTCTCCTCAGTGACACCTGGTTCCTCTGACCCCCCGAGGCCCTTTGGTCCAACGGTCTGGACATGTCCAACCTTGCTGGTGAGCGGGCCCAGGAGGACCCATGTCCCATCTTCACCGTCCAGCATTCCAAGATCCAGAACACTCCCTGGACATTACCCTTTCCCTCCAGTCACACCTCAGTCCCAGTCCCATTGAATCACAAGCCTATAGATATGTCAACATTCAAGTAAAAAAAAAGTAATTTCATTCCATGATATGTTAATTGTAGAATTATTTGGTCTGTGTAATTATAACCTAATTAGATTTTCTTGAAATTTCCTAAACTCTGGTGAATGAAGTAGATATTATGTTCTTATATCTAGTTAGTTATGTGTTTAACAAAAAGCATTAATCGTTGCGTATTTTTGTTGTACCATGTTATGGTTTGTATGTTTTGATCTCTTGAAATTAACTATATGCTTAGGAGAAATACCTATTTGTAAGCCATTTTGATCTACTGTGTTTTTGATCTTTTGAATTTTACTAATCTCTTCTTGTAGAATTATCAGATGTTATAAATGAAGAAATGGGCACATATTAATCAACTATTGATAAGCTCAGTAAATGTTCTTCAAAATAATGAAGCATGACACAAAGTTATAGTATATCATTCTATTTTAAATTTTATACACATCAAGAGAAAGTTTGAGACAGATAATTTGAAATCCATTCCGTAAAGCAAAAACCAGTCAGAGTTACTCTTCATCGCCATTAGATGGCAATGTGATCTTTCTGGGATCATAGTAGTTCTCCTCCATCAGAGGAAGACCAGCAGCCTCTCTCTCTTTGATCAACCGTTCAGCTTCCCGTCTAGCCCACTGCCTCATTCTGACAAGGGGTGGGGGGGATGGGGGGGGGGGGGGAAAGAGAAAGTTAATTAAAGCAATATTAGAAAAGAAAGTCTAACAATAAGCTTTGCCAATCTATAAACTGCATGCTCTGTTAGCAGCGGTAGATATCTGTTGCATCAGCAATATGGTTGGTTCACATACAGTAGCTGAGATAAGAATGAGGAGATTCTGCATTCATCCTTCTTTCAAGCAGTTCCCAGCATAAGGAACAAAGTATGGTTGCACCCTAGATGGGACACGAGTCCATTGCAGAGGATGCGGCGCAACACAGACGCACACAGACAGAGGGGTTTTAATTTTAAAACAAAACTGTTTATACCAGGTGTCAAATGCAGTCAATGAATAGGTCATTTTAAAAACCACCAATGAATTTCAGCGCTGATCAAGGCTTATTTATTTAGTTAACAGTATGACCCAAACTTTGCAGTCATCTTGTGGAAATTTGGCAGCTAACGTCATTACTGAATTTTTATTTATTTTTTTTAAAGTGAACTATACAGAATTAAATCAAATGCGTGCACTAGGGCTTTATCTGATATTATCCACTGGATCCTTCTTTTAGTGACATTCATCCACAAACCAAAGAAAACAGATAAACATCCATTACATAAAAAATAAACATTGCTAACATTTACATGATGAGAAAAGAAATCTCATGGATCATATCAACTGAAAAAAATGTGAAAGAACTGGACACCCTTTCAAGAGTGTGTGTTTTTAACGGTAACTTTACCCCCGCAGCCCCCCCCCCCACCCCACCCCAATCGCACTCCAAGAAAGTGACTGCGGGAGGCAGGAGAAGAAGCTGTGGCTGTCTGGGAGTGGCAGGATATGTTAGCTAAATGTTCTGTAATAAAATCTGGCTGCCTAAACCACAAAGTGTTCATATGCAAAACAAAAAGAAAACACACAGCAGCATATAAATTCTGCAATGCAACGCTTACTGAGATGGCTGGGACCACGTCAAACACTTATACTGTAGGCACTTAGAAAGGAAGCACAAAGAAAGGTTATCTAATTACAGAAATCTCTTCGCCCCTCACACAAGATTTAGTGTTGGATACACACGCACAGAATTTGTTTTGAAATTTATTACTAAATGACATCATAAACACAACAGCTGTAAACTAAAGGCAGTATGTCTGTCGACATGTCTGGTTAACATGACAAGATACTTACTTGCATTTTGTAAACATAAATATGTAAAATAAATTAATAAAAAAATATAACAATCATAATGAACTAAATCCCATGTGAACACTACCTACTGTAAGTTTCATGGGTTAGTTTCACTTTCTCACCAGCTATCTGCCACCTAGCTGGATATGCAAGCTACCTATTTTCATTAAATATCGAGGCATGTTGTAATACAGTTAAACTTTGTGAGAGATTGAGGGGACAGTACATGCGGTTACATACTGTTATTCCCAAGTTACGTTTTTGCTTGTGACAAACAATGACAGTACAGGCCACATAAAGTTATATAGCTGATGTATAAAAAGATACGGTACATCAACATTAACTAATGTGGGCTGCATACTGCTCCTGTAGGGCTGTAACGATACATGTATTTGACACAATGAAACAATGACATGGACGAAATCTAAATTCACAAGGAGATGTTCAACAGAGAAAATATTATGCTAATTGTGGCTGTGAGTTGGTTACACCTACTGCTAGTTACAGTCAGTTAATCGGCAGTTTTTGGTTTATCAAAAGGACACCAGCACTGGAGAGAGTAGTTGATAAGACCAAGACTGTCATTTGTCTCCAACCTCTGCTATGTTGCTGGAAACACATCAAACACAGTAACTCACTAAAGACATTATCATCCAAGTGTGTGTGTGTGTGCGCGCGCATGTGTGTGTGTGTGTGTGCGACAGTGAGAGAGAGACCGGAGCAAGGCAGAACCAGCCTCTGCATGTTAGTCTCCTCGTAGCATTATTGCCAGGAAATTCATACTGATAAAAACACAATTACGGCTATAGAGGCTATATAACTACATGTATGCGATCATACTCAATAGTGCAGAACATGAGATTCATATGGGATTTAGTTCATTATTATTGTAATATTTCTTGATTAATTTATTTTACATATTTATGTCTACAAAACACAAGTAAGCACCTTTTAATGTTAATCAGACATGTCAAGACACACTGCCTTTAGTTTACAGCTGTTGTAGTTATGATGTCATATTTAATAATAAATTTCAAAACAAATTCAATTGCCCGAAATTGTAGCAAACAATGAACCCAAAACCATAGTTCGTACCGAACCGTGAATTTTGTGAATAGTACAAGCAGGTACAGAAAATGAAAATAGGCTGCTTCCTATCACCCAAGAATAGGTGGACTTGCAAAAAAACTATTTAGTGAACAGAGGTTCAGAGTACTAAGTCTTAGAGGAAATTATGTAATTTATCTATTGACTGCTTGTTACAACTTTGCTTAATACTTAAAATAAATCTTAACTCAGACTTAAAATAACCGTTTTGAAAACAGCTTTAATGCAATACGGTTTGTTAAATGGTGCTAATAGATATGAAAATGAATTTTCCAAGGGGTGTACTTGCTTACAGATTCGGCATGAAGTTAGGAGAAGGGATTTGAAAATTTGGTTCAAGCGTTTCAGTCATATACCTTAGCAGTTCACAGACACCAGTGAAGCCTCAATTCTTAGTTAAATCTATACACAGGTAAATTCTTACCCATGGTCAGGCAGGTAATGGATGAAAGTACCACCAACAACAATGGCCAAGGAAATCCCAAAGAAGAAGGCCATTTTCATGTTCCACTGGTCTACATGTGGGTCCTCAGAGAATCCATGGAAGTCTGGATTCTGCAGTAGTAAATAATTGTACATTGAAATGTTAAGGTCTAACGTGTAATATTCTGTTAAGGATAACCATGTTACCATCCGGGCACACATTTCAAATCCCATTTGAACTTATTTACTGAGATACAAAAGGGGCTTAAGTAGCACACGTTTCTTATGCAGCAGGACATTTAACAGGATTTGAACGTTCTTCAGGATTTGAACGTAAGAATTCTTATGTTCACTGTCCAGACACTGACTGTACCCATATCACCGGTAAGTCGGTGTATGAACATCCTGAACCGCTGGTATTTAAATCCAGGTGACACTCACCTTTTCGTAGGGGCTGACCTCTCCGTGTCCATGAACGTCCTTGGCGTGGGCCGGCTGCAGACTCGATATGGTGGCAGAGCCAGCGGCACCTGAAGGAGTTTGAGACACGAACCGAAATCCACATGCTGGCCCCAAACGAATCCGAGAGAAAACGGACCCAATTCCTAACAACCGAGTTGCCATTTTGCGTCAATTGAGTTATATGACCCGGAACCGGAAGCATGCAGAAGTCCGGATTCTTTTTACTGCGAAAAGGGGTGGGTAGGTGTCCTATGCGTGCCGGCTGCACGATCGGTTAAAAGGTGACAGCGCTGTAAGTTAACCTTCTAGTCAATCACATATATTTGGTTTATATATGGTTTAATTTATATATATATATATATATATATATATATATATATATATATATATATATATATATATATGCAAAACGCTCCAAACCTGCTCCTATTAAAATATATGTCATCGACTACATTTTACTTACAGTGCTGTTACTTTAATTTGCTGGCACCTGGGTGACTTTCTTTCGTAAATCTTTGTCCAACTAACTAACTAACTTATTTTTTTTCGGTTCTCGAGAAACTCTCGGAGGGCTGCATAAAACACGGACATCTTTGCTGGCTTCGAACGCAGTAACTCGACGTGACAGAAAACGCGGGTCGGACCGTGCTGTAAACTGTAAAGTCTTTCAATAGCGTCTGGCTGATCGGCCAGCAACATGGTGGCTTTCCGAGTTCCAGTACAGTGGAAATACCCAATTTGGACAACGCATGCGCAAAAATTACGTTATTACCGCTCACAATTGCATTGTGCCAAGTGTAGGATGGGCCAACTCCATATTAAAGCCAATATTTTTTACAGTATATTGTAAATGTTATGGCATGCGGTAGTAGTCCAATCAAGTATAAGCCAAGTACTTACCAGGCTTCTTTCACCTATAATAATGTGCATGTAGGTTATTTACCTTTTAATTGCAATAACAATCAGCATAATAAGTAGCATCTTAATAGAATGCAAAACTGGGGCAACAGTCTTGATGGGATTGTTCAGCTGACAGTGATAAGAACACTTTACCTTAAAGAGAGAATATGAATGACACAAAATTGTCATAAAATCAAACAAGCATATCATACAGTCCATAATAAAACAAATTCGCCAAGAACCTGTATTAATGTCAGAGGGGGAAATGCGTGACCATCCTATTAAGCGCAAATGCAAGTCAAAAACCAAGTGCATGTCAAAAATACATCAACATTAGCAATGCATTACCCAATCTGTCACATCTTTAGTCAATGTAGGTCAGTAATAGCCAGCAATGGCCCTGTTTCTAGTGCCTCTGATCCCATTGTGGTTTCCAGTTCCAGGGTTATTGTGGCACTCCATCAAAACAGACATTTTCTCAGCCTCTGACAGCATAACCTGGCACATGTAACACCTGCTTGGGCCTGTGTAGAAAAGCCTGTTATCTGTAGAGGGTCTATAACTCAAAGCTTCACAACACAGTGCACAGTAGCGGCACCTGGTGGTCAAAGGTTAGCTGCTGAATTTCACTGCATTGAACCAATTGTCTTACCTGTGAAATATGAATAAAAGCCACTAGAAACATGAAATACTTTGCCTGAGTTCATAATTATATTTAAATAAACAGTACATCCAACGAAGCTATTGTAATTTATGTATGTTTTGCTTTGCTAGTAATTTCTCTCTCTCTCTCTCTCTTTCACACACACACAAACACACACGTGCAAGTCATTTTTATATGTAGTATTTTTTATTTACTTTGTAAATAACTGAATGTTTGTCTTTCATTGCATCTGAAGGGGTAGCTGTTTTATAATTTTGTTATGCATGGCCTATAGTGACATTAAAAGGCTTCTGATACTAATTCGTATTCAACATGGTGCTTGGAATATTTGTCCATGTTGGCATAATAGCATCACACAGTTGGTGCAGATGTGTCAACTGCACCTTCATGATGCCACTCTCCTGTTCCACCACATCCCATCGGTGCTCTATTGGATTGTGATCTGGTGACTGTGGAGGCCATTTCAGTACAGTGAACTCATTGTCATGTTCAAGAAACCAGTCTGAGATGAGTTTTGTGACATGGTGTGTTATCCTGCTCGAAGTAGCCATTAGAAGCTGGGTATACTGTGAGCATAAAAGGATGGACATGCTCAGTGACAATACTCAGGTAGGCTGTGGCATGTAAATGACTCTCAATTGATACTAAAGGGCCCTAGGTGTGAAAATATCCCCCACACTGTTATACCAGCAGCAGCCTGAGTTGTTGGTACAAGGCAGGATGGATCCATGCTTTCATACTTCATATGCCGAATTTTAATCCTGCCTTAGAAATTGTGAACCTGGAAGCAACCTGCTGCTCAGTGTAGCCTTCTGCCAGCAGAGTCATGCTTAAACTGGGATTTAAAAATGTAGATTTGTTTAAAAATATAGAGTGGTCACTTATTTTATTCCAAAATACATTTTCTGCATTGTTAAGTTTTTTTTTGTCTTCCTTTTTTCCCCAATTTTTTGGCTAAACTATAAATAATAAATCTATATATGTAGTAAAACTTAATCTTTAGTTGTCCAGTATTTTGAGCTTGGATTAAATACTATAAAAAAATTATTTCCCTGTTAGGATCAGTACCCGTCCAGCCTTGTCCCATGTGACATCTCCCTGTTTGGCCAGCAGTTCTCGCTGGCCATCCCAGTTGGTGTTACCAACCAAATCACGGTCCTCAAGGTCCGAGCACTGCTGGTTTTTCAGCCTTCCTTAACCTGTCAGTCAGGTGTGAAGCCTCTGACCAATCAGAATCGGTAATTATTAAACTAACTATCTGGGAGAACTGTAAACATGGCCTGGATTTGGAATCGAGGTCCAGATTTGAAGAACCCTACCCTAGTGTGTTTCCCTGCTCCCTGGGTCGCCATGTGACTTAGCGGGATAAGTGGTCAGTTGGCTGTCTGTCCAGGCTGCCCTTTTGTTGTGGGTTTGAGGCTGGACAGAGGCCAGGCCAACAAAGAGCAGGTGAGGTCAATTAACAGATAGAGAATGTTCAAAGACCAAGGGAAACTAAAACTAGGAAAACTGAACATACTACAACAGGGAACAAAATAAGGTACTGTAACTGAAATACATGATACACCAGGAAAACATGAAAACACAAAATAACAGATGTTAAGCTATCTAGTTCAGGCTCTATGAAGCTTTCATCGATAATGCACTATAAATACCTTGATAATGCATTATAATGGTCAATAAGAATTAAGGATGCTTTGTACTATGTTACGAAGGTATTTATAGTGCATTATAGATGAGAGCTTCAAAGAACATTCATAATGCATAATAAACATGCATATAATGTGATATGCCATTTTATAAATAACTATAGCTAAGTTTATACTAAATGTATGTATTATAATGCATTATAAATGTATCTATAATACATTATAATTACTGCTTTAAGTAAAGTGTTACCCTTAATTCTTATACTGACCAATATAATGTATTATGGATACTTTGTAATGCATTATGAAGGTATCTATAATGCATTATAGATGAGCGCTTCATTGGAGCTTATGAAATATTATAATCAACACCTATAATACCTTATGATTGTCAATAGATCCTGTCATGCTTTATTAATTCTTATACTGACAATAATAATGCATTATACATGCATTACTACCAAAAAATCCATAGACAGCATTGCAATTTTAGATTAAAATACTTTAATAGTATAAGTGCCTGCCAAGGATACTGACAGTGACTGGTGGACAGTAGTACAACATTGTCATTGCAATACTTTACAAAAAGTACAAAACAAATATTGAACGACAAGATTATGTATACAGCTCAAGGATTTACTTGCCACAGGTATACTAGATGAATAACTAAACAATGTTAAGTCAATGGTACACGCTACATTTCAAATGCTTCTTAATGTATTTTTTCCTAGTAAAACACTCTCATCATTGGCACAATGTTGGCACATTATTAGCAAATCAAAATGAACACTAACTGAAAAAAAACTGACCACCATTGGTTCTTCCAGGCTCCTTGCCAAACATTTCATGCTGGTTTATTGATAATGGTATTGTGGATGTTCCACATTTTGTTGTGCTTGTGACCACATCTAGATGGTGCAGTCAGCAGTGGGTATAAATTTAGGTCATGATATACTATGTTGTGGACAGAGGTGTTAAGTTCGGGTCCAGAAAGTACAAATCCAGACCAAGGTTTTATTTCAACCGACCAGTTGAGTGTAAAGATTCAGTCACAGAATACTCAATTGGTTGGTTGAAACAAAACCTTGGTCTGGATTTGTACTTTCTGGACCCGAACTTAACACCTCTGGTTGCGGACTATACCTGTAAACTGTTCAGCTTTTAGTGTTGATGAACAAAAATGCTATGATTAAATTCTATATTACTGGAAACATCTACTCTGATCTAATCCTACAACAGCAATTATAATATCTAATCCATGGTAAAGAAAAGGCAATGCTCAGTTTTTCTATCATTTAAGATAGAATTCAACAAGATAAAACAACAGGTAGCACTTAAACCTACTTAAATTTATACCAGACAAAATAACTGCATGTATTCCCTGGATTTACAAATGTTTGTTTTTTAATCCACTTAAAATATGTCAAGGAATGTATATTGGTTGTTGCAAGTAATTTCTTTACAGTTGAAACCTTGACTCAGTTTATGATTGTGACTCGGGAAGTCATTATCTGGCATTTACATGCCAACCCAAAATGGCTATTCATGAAACAATTTAAGAAGCTGTACAGACAAAACCAACACGTTCCATCATGTTTCCATTTCTTCAGGTAGAAGGGGCTGAAAGAATCGCCACAGTGAAGGAGTCCTGCATACTGCCAGACCTCACAAACAAACACTACACAAACCCAGGCTGTTACACACACAGCAACCATGTAAACATGTATTTGAAGCAAGCACAAAGAAAGGTTTTGTGTCGTGGTCAAACCATTACAGCTTGTAAGTCATCATTTGGATGTTCCGCGCTCTTCTGGAACAGACATGAAAATCTTCTGACAAAACATTGTAAATATTTCTGAGAGCAAGGGGAAAAAAAAGAGTTGTTTAAGACAAATGTTTGGTTTGGGGAAAAAAAACAATCAAGGCACCAGATATTATGAAAGGTGTGTGCATCTCAAGTGTTTAAAATCAAATACCAGAGGAAAAACTAAAGCTTTGTTAGGTAAAGATAACTACAGAGCTACAGAGAATCAAATCACAATACATACATAATCAAAGGTCTCCTTAGCGACTTCATGGAACAGAATCAATACTGATTTCAGAAAAAGAACACTCACCCAGGATCTTCTGCACCACATGAGGTTTCTTCCACTTGTATCCCAGGAGGTAGAAGGGAATGCCAGTCAGGATGATCCCAGAACCAATAAGGCACTCGAAGGGTGCCGCCCAAAAGGACACGACGATCATGAAAACGCAGCCCAAGACAAATGTCACAGGGATCAATATGCAGATCTGGAAGGGGAATATACATATTTTTAAATTCCTTGAACCAAACTCGCTTATAATTTGACACTTTTATCCTTGTCATAAAATAGGGTAACTAAGCAACATTAGGATTAAATATTGGGGCTGAAACATTTAAGTTACAAGACCTTATCCAAAATCACCAAGCTATCTTCGCTTCTGAAACGCTATGGTATACATAAGTGTTGTATGGTACCAGTTCAACTTCGGCAAATTGCCTCTGGGTAGCACCAGAAGTTCAGGTCACCTATGCATTTCCGTATTACAATGAGAGGTCCAGAGATATTGGGAAGAGGAAGAAGACAGAAGAACACAGCCAGTCCTTACTTTGATAGGCCTCCTTAGCTCAGGCTTCTTCCACCGTAGCCAGAGCATGCCAAGGATGGCCAAACCCACACACAGCCAGGTGAAGAAGCTAAACAGGTTGATGACAGAGAATATGTCCTTGGAGAAGGCGTACATCATAGACAGGAAGCACTGCAAAACCCAAAAGATGAGTCAAAGCCTGACAAGACACCACATTTCTGTGTGATTGTGAAAACAGCAGCTTTTTTCATAACATTTCCCCAAGACGGCCTAGTGATAAAAAAAAGCAGGGCTATAGAGAAGCTGTCACATGACTTACAGTGAAAATGAGGGACGGCACAGGAGTGAAAAGGTCAGTGTGCACTAAACCCAGTGCAGCAGGGAGCTGCCCTTCACGAGCCCCTGCATAAAACAGCCTGCAAGAGAGAGTCACCGATCAGCTAACAATTACACTGTGATGTACTTACAGTGATGCACAGTGTGATGTACTTAGTGATGCACAGTGTGATGTTTTTGCAGTGTAAGTCAGTGTCTGACTGAGTTTGTTGTCGATAGCTATGGAAAGTATAAAAATGTCTCCTCTCACCGAGCAGAAGTGAACAGGCTTCCATTGACTGCGCCGAAGCAGGACAACCCCACGAAGACAGGGATGAGCCAAGACATGACGCCAAGGTGGTACTCGCCAAAGATCTGCAAAGTCATACATGAAGTTTGACATTATGGGAAGTTCTTATCATGCAGATCATATTCCTCGAAATGTGCTGTGCTCCACGCACACCTGCCAGACTTACCACAGCCACGGCTTCAGAGTTAACCATCACATGTGGGGAGATGGTCGTGAAATACGCCATATTGGTCAATACATACACCACTGTCACGATAGGCATGGAGATGATAATGGACAGAGGCAGATTTCTGCAAAGCAAAGTCATGTCGTAATACTGGCATAATGTAAATAAAAAAGTAAATGCCATCAGTATCTATGTGGTGCATAAACAGCGAAACTCTTTAAGTAGGTTTAAGTCTAAGCGTTTTCATCTGCATTCTCCTTTAATGGTAATGTAGTCATCATACACTATGGTGTATCTAGTTGTGTATTTAGATAATTTATTATTAATATCTAGCCAATGAACTTCCTGTATACTAAATGTCTTTCAACAAACACAAGAAAATGATTTACTTCTCTGGTTCAATCATTTCCTCTGTAACGTAGTTCAAATAATTCCTGAAGAAAAAAAACAAGAGTTAATTTTCCGATTAAAGCTGTATTTGCTTAATCTGCAATACATCATTCCCTGTAATTCTAGTAAAAAACAAAAATATTTGAGGTGTTTATTAGACTATTTCTAGGTAATTATTAATCTATAATCGCAGTTATACTGTAGTTCTCTTTCACACGTGACGATATTTCCCACTGCATTTCATGACATTACGTTTTAGTTTTTAGTTTTCAGTCTGAAATATCTCTTCAGGTCACACTTATAAATTAAGGACATAAAGAACAAATGGTAATTTTATATTTAACAATCAAATGTTCTGGTGATTCTGAAATAGAGATATTATTAATGTAGCTGGATAGGAGAAATGGTGGAAAATGAATGACTTATTGGCAGCAAAACATCCCTCACCAGCCTCCAAATGCAAAGAGGCCACTGTAGAGAGCAAGAACAATGTTGTCCACCCCCATCTTACTGCCTTCAAAGGCAAGGTCTGGTTTCAGGTAGGGGATGTCACCTGTTTACACAGGAAAAAAACGTTTCTTTTTAATGTGAGGTCCAATAATAATTTCAAGTTTAGAGAGCTAACATAATGGAACATAAATAAAAATGGTATACAATATATTTGCCTTAAGTGAGTGCTGTAGTTATAGTTATAGAAATAAGATGAAAATGATTCAGAAGTGTTTGAGTAGAATAATTTCCATTAATTTTTTTTTAAATACTTTCTGCAGAACACCTCTGAGTAAGACAATCCGATTCAATGCATGTTTGAATGTTATTTTTTCATTTGACTGCATACATGGACATCAGCTAGCCTTCTCTGTCAAGGGTCACTTTTTATCTTTACAACTGACAAAAATGCAGACATTCCATCTATATGAAACTCACTCTCTATAACGTTTTTGATAACAAACAAACAATCTCTGCCACCCCCCCCCCCCCCACTGATCCTATCACACTCATTTAGAATAATGGTTCCCACTGTTGATATTGTCACTCCTTTTGTGGGTGACATTTTGTTTTTCATGTCGGCTTGCTCATATGAAATATCTGATTAGGTTCACGAAGCACTATGTGGCTCAGCAGGATTGGACACTGACAGGGATCGGAAGGTCACCCATTACAATCCCCAGATCGGCACAGAACTTTCACCATTGGGCCCCAAACCAGGACCCTTAACCCCAATTACTCCAGGGACTGTTGCTTTGGATAGCAGGATCTGCCAAATACAGACAGTCCCCAGATTACAAAGGAGATCTGATCCCGAGTCGGAAAAACAATAATACGGTACATAATAATAATGACAATTGTTGATCTGGTAAACTGGTGAACCTACACAACAATTTCATGAGCGTGATAAAGTAATGAGTGCATTCATTATTACTAACCATTGTACTTAATCTGAATTTTTAATGTAATGGGCTTAATGGCAGTCTGCTCGAAAGTATGAGTTGTTCGTAAGTCAGACGATCGTAAGTATCGGGCAACCTGTAAATTAAATGAGGGTCTGATCCTTTTAAGGAAATATGTTGCATACAGTTGTTAAAATGGAACAGGAAACACGGGGTGACTATACATATTATTATAAATCGACATACAGCCGCAGAAAAAATTAAGAGACCTACAGCACAATTTTTTGTTTCACTCATTTCTCAATTTAAGGGTATGCGTCTCTGAATAATATATATATTTTTAAACCAGGGTTCAAAAATGCTTTTTTTTTTAAAATATAGAGTGGTCTCTTAATTTTTTTCCGCAGCTGTATATAATTCCATCCATCCATACATAATCTAACCATTTATCCAGGTCACGGTCAAAAGGTGTATATAAATGTTTCTAAAAGTCAATCACATAGTTCTATTCTCCATTTCAAAATCTCTGATGTTATTTTATGTAAATGTCCATATGTATTAAGAGTTAGAATGTTTATTGCCACGTGACTGAGGCCTGGGGAAATTTGTGTTTCAGCTTCATACTGTTGGAGACACCATGACAACAGACAACTAACAATTTGGGCACAACTAAGATAGAGAATAAATACAAGACACAAGATACACAACAGAAAGGAGTAAATGCAAAGACTGTGATAAATACTGCAGTTTGTGCAAATTTAACGTAAAAACTATTGATATAAATTTCCTCTTGATGACAAGAACACCTGAACAAGGCCACAGTGCTGATGCTGTGGCTCTCTAGTTTCCATGGCAACCCCCATGCAGGGTCACATACAAACAAGATCCCCATATATAGAAATGGTCACATGTTGTGTATTCCCTCTCTCTGTTACTCTTTAGTTTTAACAGAGCACCCAGTTCCCCAAGATGTGTTGGACATATCAAGAAGTTAAAGTATCTTTCTTGACCTAGATTTTTAAATTCATGCTTGTAGGTCTTTTGGCAATGTTCTCCGCAGCTGCGTGTTGTGCATCTTCTTCGGTATGATTCTCTGCCTGAAACTTTGAGGGCTCCTTGCTGCTCTGTATTTCATCAAATTCATGTTTGCTTAAGACATTCTTCAGCTTTATAAAACAAACTTGTTTTCTTGGTGTCTGATTTAGCACAAAGCAGACCATGCCAAAGAAAACGTATTCAAACTAGCAAACCCTGGATGCCTTGAAAATTCACTGTATTTACTGTATTAGTAATACTCTAAAGGCTGCAATTAGGGAAAACACTCCTAGCTAACTAGGGAAAAACTTAATAGTGGAATTCAAAACAAATATATTAAAACTGTGACATTATGAAATTAATCCAAAAATATACTTTTGGTGCTTTAACTGAGCTATGCTGAAGTAATAACAGGTAAAGATCATAATACTGCTCTATACTAAAAGTAATACTGGCAGAGAAAAGGAAGAAGTTACCCCGAGAAATCTGGATGAAGCCAAAGACGATGATGATCCCAAGAGCGATGAGTTTCGATGTGGTGAAGATGTCCTGTACTTTTGTTGCAGCTTTCACACTGATGCAGTTGACGAATGTCAACAAGGCTGTCAGAGAAAAGCATACAGTGGAACAGCAGAACGTGCAGAAAAAGTGGACTTGCATGAGAAATAACTCACAGAAATACAATCACAGGGCGATATACATATCCTTAATCATAGCAAGGAATTGCTAAGAATTGCGGCAACAGGGCATTTTCAGAACTGCAAACAATGACGAAATCTGTTGCATATAAACCCAGAAGGTATTGATTGACCTGTCATATCTGTAAAACCAGCACCGAAGTTAGGCTGTGTACAGTTTTACTCACTGAGGCAAAGGCAGGCGATTAGTTTGGCAGCAGATTCGGGCACGTTACACTCTGGATAGAGGGGTTTGAGGAGGTAGGTGGCGAAGACCAAGGACACCACGTACTGTGAAGATGGCCGTATAATCAGCATCTCCACCCAGAGCTTCAGGAAAGCCACCAGCTTGCCGTACACCTCCAGGATGTATGTGTAGTCCCCACCCGACTTGGTGATGGTGGTACCCAGCTCAGCGTAGCACAGAGCACCCATGGTGGAGATTACGCCACACACGGCCCATACGATCAGCGAGAGGCCCGCCGAGCCAGTCTCCTTCACCACGCCAGTGGGGGTGATGAAGATGCCCGAGCCAATTATTGTGCCAATAATCATGCCAACACCGTTGAACAAGGTGATGTTCCGCTTTAGCTTGATCTTCTCCTTCGTGTCAGGAGGGGTCTCTTCTTTTGGGCTGCTTTCTGCTGCCACCTCTTTGGCCCAAGATACAAGTGGAATGAAAAGATTAGATGGACAGGTACTGGAAGCAACTTCTAAATAATTCTTTAGTTGATTAAATAATTCTTAAATTTAATTTGAATTCATTTATGATTAAACTGTGAAAATGAGCTGATTAGGCTATTTGAAACTTCCTATAGTTACCTTTAAAGGAACACCCAGATATTTGCAGTTATCATTGTCAAATGCACTAAGCAAGCTGTACAACTTATATTTTTTATGAGCCATCTCTGAAAAATGTCTTGTATATTAAATGTATATCACCTCCTTCAAGTTTGCAGAAACCACAGAAATGTGTTTCAGTCGTCTTGTGTTTTCAGCACCTGTACTCTTTTCATTATTCACACTACTATATTTGAGACATTAAATGACTTGAGTTTGAAAATAATTAATTGAATCTGAATAATCATACACTGGTATACAAACAATTAATAACCATTAATTAAACATCGATTTTCACACTTTCATCCGTAATGAAACTGATATATTTTATTAAATGTTTGTTTGTATTTTTAAAAATATGCTGAAAACACTGACTCAGTCCTTAGATTGTGCGTATAAAAGGTTCATCCTGCTCTCTAAAATCACGCCTTTAATACAAAACGGATTATAAATTATGCATCTATATAAGAACATATGGAATTAGATTAGGGATGAATTGCATGGGATTCCAGCTCCGCATCGTGGACTGATGTAACGGCATGGCCGTGGCGTCGTGCGCCGTTTTACACACTAAAGCTGCACTGCATCCTTCCTCACAGTAATGCAGATTCGCATCCCAGTCACACGGTACCTACCCTCCATCTTCTTCTGTTCATCTGCCTCCTTGTTCACGTTTTCATTGCTCCGTGACTTCAGCTCCGCCATCCTGCCGGCGTTTTATACGGCGGCTTCCGCAAAGCTGTCCCGCGCTTAGGAAAAGAGCACGATGGATGCTGATGAAGGTGAAGTCCCCCGCTTACCGATGGTGGGCAGCCTTTTGCAGATGACAGGGTAACTCAGAAGCGTCGCATGTAGGTCATCGGCAGCTTTTCGCACGTTTCTGAGAGGGACTCATATTTGATGGGCACCTGAAACACTCCGTGTGCGTGTAGGTGTGCCAATGTGTGTCGATGCGTGCGCCGCGTGTCAATTCATACTCCACGGTAGGGGTTTATGATACAGGGTTAGTTTAACGCCCCCTCGTGGCCAGTTGATGTAATATCACACTTACCATTGGCGGTGCTAAACGTTCCAGGGTACAAAAATACCCTGTAAAACACCATCTGAAATATGTTGTCAGTACTCAGTGTAGTGTCCCTGCTAATTCAATAGCATAAAATTACCGTGCATTTTAGCCTTTATGCCATAAATGAAGTGCACATTTGCAGAATAAACATTAAATATTTGAGAATACTAACATAGCAGCCAGTGGGGACATGTGCAGCTGATCACAAGCCCACTGCAGCATGTGGACCCTCCCCGGACCTGGCTCCACCATGAACACATCCAATCAAATCAAAGCACTCAATGATGCCTTTTCAACCTGGCAGAGGTCTGCTGTGGAAGCAAGCTGTGAAATTTCAATTGCTTAGCTGGGCCTGAGTAAACTAATCAGGTAGGAGCGGACAGAAGCAGACACAGGATGAGTTGAAATGCACTCACTGGCCACTTTCTTTGGTACACCTTGCTAGTTCTGGGTTGGACCCCCTTTTCCTTGAGAACTGCATTAATTCTTCATAGCATAGATTCATCAAGGTGTTGAAACATTCCTCAGAGACTTTATTGACAACTTGACATGATCGGAGTACACAGTTGATGCAGACTTGTCGGCTGCATCTTCATGATGCAAATCTCCCATTCCATCACATCCCATAGGAGCTACTGGATTGAGATCTGGCAACTGTGGAGGCCATTTGAGTACAGTGAACTCATTGTCGTGTTCCAGAAACCAGTCTGAGATAATATGATCTTTCTGGCATGGTACATTATTCTGCTGGAAGTAGCCATTAGAAGCTGAGTATACTAGCTGTGGTGAAAAAGGGATGGATATGATCAGCAACAATACTCAGGTAGGCTGTGGAATTTTAAAAAATATTGAAGTAGTACTATAAGACCGAAATTATAATATATATTGGGGGGGGGGGGGGGGGCACTTTGTGAGCACGTCTGAATTTTGGCTGGAGGTGTCCGCCCCAATATATAATATATTTACGGCCTTGATGTAAATATTAAATCACACTTTATAATACAAAGCGACACAACCACTAACGTCCTCGATCAGTGTATATATTTACTGTGGACCTGTGAAGTAAATGCAATGCAAACGTTACTCGATACGACGTAAGTAACAGATACCTGTATTTTTAACATATACATTTCAATTTCTGAAGTGGCCTTATTATCAATGCAAAATAAAATGGCAATTAAATAATTATGATGATCATAATCATAATTTAAAAAGCAGGAATTTCTTTTGTAAGTTGTTGTAGATATTATGTCAACGTAGAGATCTTGTTGAGCTTTCTAGATTGATTTATAAGAATTTTGTTAGTCTTCCTACAACCATTAGCATTAAACGTTGTAGGCTGGTCACCTGCCGGCTATGTATTATAGAGCACAGTTTCGACTTCAGTCGAAGTAGCACGTTAATTTATTTATGGAATATATTTAAGACAAAATTAGCTAAATTATAATAAAATACACTTATCTGTCCCCAACCATTACCTTCCATGTCACATTAAGTTTCCCGCCCCCAGAATATTTCGATGGGGGCTGGGTTTACCCCCCTGAATCGGTACGTGCTACGTTCCATTCCTAAGATATTCGACAGTCGGCATCGGAAACGTAAGGTGTAGCGTGTTTCTTCATCATCCTCTGCGAATATTACAGACCCATCTGCCAGCCACACACTAGTAACATGGTTGGGATCCCTGCCGCTATTCAATGTAGGTTATGCTTTTATTTCATTATTTACTCCATTGCACTGGTGGCAGCTTCATCGATTGCATGGCCGACGTAGACGTTTGCATTCACTTCCAGATAGCTTGTTTTCTTTATGATATATGGAGCGGGCGTTTTGGTTCTTATAAAATAACTGCTATACACAGACAACGTCTGTTTCAATATCAGGAGCGCGATCTTCTGATACTATATTTCGACGACTTCTGCTAGGCAAACTAACAATCCGTCTCCTTTACATAATGGTTCAGGTCACACATAGTACTGGAAGGATCAAGTATTATGCATTGGCTTTTAGTCTTATTTTCAGATTTGGTGATGAATTGGGATTGCTGGTGTTTAGGATTGTTCATTTTCCACCTGTCTGAAATTGGTTTCTTATTCGTAAAAATCCGTTCCACCTTAAATAGGCATAATGCATGGTCTGCCATATTCACAGCAATTTATCTTGCCAATGTCAAAACGTCTGTTCGAAAGCTTAATACCATCGGATACATCAACTATATTGCAACTGCGATATCCGGTGACGGAAATTATTTTACTGTAGAATTTAAAAAATAATGCCCTTTGAATTTGGCATTTTTTCCATTAAGACCAACTGAAGATTGAAGCAAGTTATCTAGGGCTGCCACAAACGACAGTTTTTCTATAGATTAATCTATCGACTAATTCATGGATTGGTCGATTAATCTAAACAATTAATTTTCCTTCAGAAAATCAGCTTCACTGTTTAATTTAGGTTGATTTTATTTTGACGACAATAAACCTCTATGCTATTGCTGGATTTTAGATAATGTCCTCTCTATTCGGCACTGTATGAGCATTATTTTCACCCGCAATTCGATAAGCAGACTAGTAGTATGCCTAAAAATATTAATGACATGAGTATTGCGATGCCCAGAAGTTAATAGACCAAAATTGGCGTATCCTCATGCTTAATAAATTAAGATAGTGGAGCACGCTGCTTGCGATACCCTGAAGTCGCGACGAAGGAAGGGAGAGATTAGCAGCCACAACATATTTTAAAAGAGGAGATACTGTGGTTAAACAAGGTCAAAAGATATTGGTGATGTGGTGGTACTTTTTGCAGATTAAAGTTTTAATTTTTATTTCAGTTCACTAATTATTTCCTTTTATTTGGTGTCGTTTTCGTTTCAGTTTTAGTCCCAACAAGTCCACTGCGCACGAACGCACAAACGTACGTAGAATAAGACCAGATTTTAGCCTAAACATTTTCACAAACACGTATTCTAATGTAGCAGGCATACAACATTATGGCTTTAACAATTATTGTATTTAGCAGTTACAAGGAGAAAAGATTTTACAAAGCTCTCCGTACTAATGGTAATTTAATAAACATGAATAGAAAAAACGGTGGTTTTGCCCTTTCTGGCGGTCTAGAATATCGCATACATGTATGTTTTCTCGTCCGGTGCTCATGCGTAGCGCTGTAGTACCGCAGTGGTATGACGTATGTCGCACTTCGCACAGTGCAAAACCACCTTTTTCCTTTCTTGATAATTTGAACTACTCCCATAATTACGTAGTGATGTTAAAGGAAAACATTTGTTATAAGGAATTGAAGCATTTTAGATATCATAAAGGTAATTTTGTTAAAGTAATAAAAAAAAAAATGATGCTTCGATTTAAAATATTTATGTCGGCGACGTCATCGACTACGTCAACCCTATAGTTATCTGGTCAACATTAAAACATCAAATCAAAACCTTAATACAATATGATAGAGCAACTATTACCCTTACTATATCCAGAGTTGGAAGATATTTTACTGTAGAATTTTAAAAATAATAGTAATAATGTGAAATATCTTCAAACTCACTATATAGTAAATGTAATAGCTGTTCTATCAGATGGTATTGAGTTTTCAAGCAGACGTTTTGATGTTGATCAGATAAATTGCTCTCAATATGAGAGAACATCCAATTTCTAATTGATTTTTTTTATTTGTATAGTGCATTTTCACAAGATTGCATTGTCTTAAATCACTACACATTATCCCTACCCAGATCCCCTAGTGAACAAACCAGAGGCAAGGAAAAACTCCCAAGTAAGGAGAAATCTTGGGAGCAACCAGACTCAGAGGGAGAGCCCATCCTCCTGGGGCTGGCAGAGGAAGTCAAATTAGCAGAAAATTTATACAGTTTAATTTTAAGGTTTGGGAATAATTGTGGAGGGCAAGCAGGTGATGATGCTGCTTCCAATGGCACGATGGACGGTAGTGGGGCAGCAGTGCATGCAGGAGGGATGGCACAGGCAGGAGGGAGGGCAGACAGGAAGAATGTCACACGTAGCTGGACCATCGCAGGCAACAGGTTAGGCAGGATATATTGATTTTTTTAAAAATGTGCATTAAGCAAAGGTAGAGGAGACCACAGGCAGTGTAAACAGTTAGGTGAGGTAACTGTAACCTGCAAGACTAAACAAGTGAGTTTTTAGTCTAGATTTCAATGTTGAGAGTGAGGCTGAATCTCACACATGTGCTGGAAGCATACACTACTTCACAATGGGTCTAATAATTTTACATATTCTACAGTAAAATATCTTCAATCTCTGGATATAGTAAGTGTGGCAGAGAACTTCTTATGAATATGCCGATCACAATGTTTTTCATTTCAATGGATCTCATTGGGGAAAATGCCAAATTCCGAGGGCATTTTTGAAAAAATTCTACAGTAAAATACCTTCAAACTCTGGAGAAAATAAGTGTAATAATTCATGTATCAGGTGATATTTAGCTTTCTAACAGACGTTTTGATTTTGACCAGATAAATTGCTGTGAATATGGTACGTCACACAGTGATTTTCACCGAGTCTTCATGGGAAAAATGTAAATATCACACGGCATTATTTTTGAAATTCCACAGTAAACTAAAGTCTCTGGATATTGCAAGTGTAATAGTTGATGTGTCACATGGTATTAAGCTTTCGAACAGACGTTTTGACATTGACAAGATAAATTGCTGTGAATATGGCTGAACATGCATCATGCCTATAAGGTGGAAAGGTGCAAAATAAGAAACCAGCTTCAGCCTCGTTTCATCCTCTGTTTTCTTTTCCCCAAATATATTCTTAGATTATTCTGCTTAACAAAAAAGAATCGCAACCAAATTAAATATGCAGATGACATACTGTATGTTTTGAAATAGTTTATGTTGTGTAAGTCAAATTCTAGGGGTTGGCTGAATGCATAATTTAAGTAAATGACCCATATGATTTTTGGCTTTTTTCATCTACACTTTCATGGATGCACATAGAGCTTAGAAACCCTGCATGTGATAGCTAGGGACATCTATTTCTGTATTTTAAGTAACCAGCTAAATACCATTGTCATGTAAATAAGTGCTCTCTTGGTTCTTTTTTGAAAGACGGATCTGTCCCACTCACCACTCAACTGGGGATTAAATCATCAGGCAAAGTTTTGCACCATCTGGACTTCCACAGCTTACCAGTACAATAACACCAGGCACCCTGGAACTGGCTGATGGTAAGTCCCACTTTTCTAGTTGCCCCAAAGGCAGGGATTTATTCGCGCTATGCAGGCTGGGTGTGAGGCACATTCAGGGCATTGTTTAACAGCATTTCTCATTTGCCCCTGTAACTCCACACTTCCATCCACAAAACAAGCAATGTCATCTGTGCACATCATTGTTAATGTTTGGGCAGTTATCAGCACAGCAGTGCTTTCAGCGTTGCTCACTGTAGTGTGGTACCACTAACAAGCTTGGAAAATCTTTGCAGGTTATGCATCATGCATTGCATGTGCACACTAGCCATATTAATATGCCCCTACTGGTTTGCACTGATATTTGAAGTCTTTTCTTAGGTTGTGGTATTATGGTTATGTAGGATATTTTTATTACTGGAAGCATGTGCAGAAAGATGCTTTAACATAGTTGCAAAGTTAACTGAGTTTGTATTTCACAATACTAATTTTATTATTAATAATAGCTAATTTAATTGCCAATACTGTTTCCCTTTTTTGCACCACAGATACAAATAACTCAAAACAGCAAAATTTAAAACAATACGGATCCAGCAGTTAATGCTGCTTGGACCCCTATAAATGAAAAATAACAAAGAAAATTTAAGCACTTCACTCAGCAACATCTTAAACACTAATAGGACTGAATGGAGCTTGTCTTTTGGATCTGCACAAGTGATCAAGTATTGGCTCTACTGACCATTCATTAAAATGTCTGAAAAAATTAAACTTCCTCCTCGTCTATGCACATGACGTCATTACGCATACATTATGGGGAAAGTATTTCTTGTATTTTCAAAATACAAAAATACTGAACATAAAAGTATTTTGATACTAATTACACAATAATTTTTATGAAGCAAGTGAAATACGACGTGTGATCTATCTTGTAATTTTGACAAAACAGGGTTGTCACATTACTTGTTCAGATACCTAGCTACATCTTATTCGACGTAGGGTGTGAGTCGGGACCCTACTCCAAGAAGCGCAGGTCACAAGGCAGGCCACTACACTGAACGCCATGCCAGTATGATTAGACATATTATTTTTTACAATATACTATATGGACAAAAGTATTGGGACATCTGACCATTACACCTACAGGAACTTTTCTGACATCCCATTCTAAATCCATAGGCATCAATGTGGACTTGGTGCCCCTTTTGCTGCTGTTACAGCTGGCACTCTTCTAGAAAGGCTTTCCCCAAGATTTTGGAGTGTGTCTGTGGAAATTTTTGCTCAGGTTGAGGTCATGGCTTTGTGCAGGCCAGGCAAGTTCTTCCACACCTAACTCACCCAACCATGTCTTTATAGACCTCGCTTTGGTCCTAACTGGAACCAAAGGGGAGCTCAGACAGTACAGGGAACAATGAGAGGACTGGCTACAATTTACTGGAGGAGCACATATATCCGGTAAACTCTAATCACCGGTGAGAGACAGGTGTACAGGGTTAGCACATCAGGGCAGAGAACAACCAGAAGAACATCAACAATTGGATACAGCTGGAGAGACTTAGGAGGGTTAAGGAGGACCAGCAGCGACCTCTGCTGGCCTTACTGGGAGTAGATGGGACAGATCATGACAAGTATAAACTGTTGTTTGCCCCATATGGGGCTAAACCGAGACAGAGGAGTGGACTCATTAAAATATTTGTAGGTAGTGTACCATATTTTTTATCATTTGCTTAACTTGGATTTACAGTATGTATCCGTAGCCTTACCGCTATATCCCAGTACAGGTATGTGGGAAAGGGTTAATTCGCACCCTGAGCCTCCATTCCCTAACCCTAACCCTAACCCTAATCTCTCCCAGGGAAACAGAACACGATGGACCTCAACTGCATGGCCCCTCAACATAAAATCCAGACATTTCATACGACGGCTACCACTTTTTTCAAAATCAAGTTGGTACAAATTTCACAAGTCATGCAATTCCTTCGAATACCTGTCACCTCCCCCCCCCCAAACAAATAAATAAATAAATACACAGCGTAGAATCATATTAACAGCCCGTGCAACAACACATTTGTATGGAGCCCCTAAGAGGTCAGGGTGGGAAAATATTTCTTTAAATAGTTTTGCATTACTAATAATTACTGTACTGTGTCCAAATGTACAAAGCAAGGAATTAATAGACTAATAAGTATAAATCTAAACGATTCAGCCATGTCCAGTTAATTGTGCTCTAAGCATTAAACTATGGGGGACAATGCACACCAATTGTGTTTTCATGCATATTTATTAATAATTCACCACCGGTGACTGTAAAAAAGACAGCTGGGCTATTGAATGTGAAGTGCACACACAAACGTTTTAATATTTTTCGAATTTTAATGTTAATTAAAATTCGCTCATAAAGAAATCTGGACAGCCAAAGGGTGTTGCTTACTTTTTGTTGAATATAAAGCTAACTTTACTGCGGTGTCATAGTTAAGGGTTAAACCTGAACCCACTTTCGGATATACCTCCCTTGTGTTCTCACTTGATGATGTACACTATATTTCCAAAAATTATTGGGACCCCTGCCTTTACACACACATGAACTTTAATGACATCACATTCTTAATATATAGGCTTTAATATGGAGTTGGCCCACCCTTTGTAGCTATAACAGCTTCAGCTCTTCTGGGAAGCCTGTCCACAAGGTTTAGGAGTGTATTTATGGGAATTTTTGACCATTCTCCCAGGAGAGCATTTGTGAGGTCAGGCACTGATGTTGGACGAGAAGGCCTGGCTCGCAGTCTCCACTCTAATTCATCCCAAAGGTGTCCTATCGGGTTGAGGTCAGGGCTCTGTGCAGGCCAGTGAGTTCATGTTAAGTATAGTGTTCAGATTGTTACTGAAAACTAAAGTGGGTCTGACACCCTGGATAATTAGTGATGCTGATTGTGATGACTGACAATGCTGAGGTGCTGAGGTGCTGTAGCATCACACCACTTCAGGCAGGAAGGAGGTATTGGTAGGTTCTTGTGCTTTTGAGGCACTTAAGAGAGTCCAGGCCCTGGTTGCAATAGTCAGGTTGAGTGGATGCTGACTGCTCTGTTGTCTTCCCCGAGGTTCATATTCTGAAAGCATGTGCGTGAATAGAACCAGATGCTCAGTGTTTTGCTGGATCGTCTCCCTCTCTGTGTCCTTTTTTTCCCTGCATTTCAGCTGCAGAATCGTGGCCAAGAGTGTCTTGAATTGATTTTCTTATATGGAAAGAGAGAAATCTATTTAATATGCGTGTGGGTTTTAAAAGGTGACTTCTCACAAATGCCTCGCAGCACTGGAGGAAATGGAAAAACTGGGCCAGGCATCTACAAAAGGTAGCATGTAGAAGTCTCCTGGTGGTTTTCTCTGCTCTCCTCTTCTCATTAAATACAGCGCCAGACTCCATTGTTTCCGCTCTACAAGGGTGGGAACAGCATCTGTGAGGAGGTTCTTCTGGCAGATGGGCACACACACATTCACACACGCACATTGACTATTGTGAATGACGATGGTTGAGCAGGTGGAGTTCTTGAAATGAACCTCTTTCTTGCTCCGAGAGGAGAATACGTGAGCACTGGGAGCCTGGTTTCAGCCCCACAGGGATTGTGATGTGTCAGGGCAGCAGGGCCTGGTGAAGGCAGGAAAAGGGGGAGACGATCCACTAGCAGCTCTGAGACACAAGGGGGGTTATTAAGAAACTAAATACACTGGGTAAAACTACAAACAAAAGGACCATGAGGAGTCAAAAAAGCAAAATGGGGAAAACAACAAAGTACAAGAAATAACAAGGAAACAAGGTCTGGAAACAAGGCAACAGAGAGCAGGAACAGGCAAGGGAACAGAGCACAAACTCATAATACAGCACAGTATACCATCAGACACAACAAATCACGATTACCAACTAGGGAAATTAACAAAGGCAGGCGCTTAAATACAATGATAACAAGGACTAACAAAAGGCAGGTGTACATCATCAGAAACAACCAATCAACGAAGGCACAGAGCAACAAGATACAGATGAAGAAAATAACACTAAAGAACACAGAACTAAGGAACCTGAAACTAAGGAAACACAGGGAAATTGAAGAAGAAGAAGAAGCTTTATTTGTCATTGCATAAAATACATGGTATCAAACACGAAATTTAGAGTTGCCACTCTTGGTCAGTGCTTCAAAACTAATATAGTTGAAAAATAACAAATATGTATAAAAAAAATAATAAATAAGTAACACACAGGTAAAAACCCTTCCATTTCACTCTCTCACACACCCACCCTCTCTTCAGCCCCAAGGCAGCCCACACTCACTCACTCATACACTCCCCCCAAACCTATTCACCACTCCTCTCACCCAAAACATTAGTCCCTACCTTCCAGCCAAAACAAGACACTCCCCTGCACAAAGGTATAACATCATAGCAAACATAGCAGCATCAGACTATAATGTTTAGACTATAAATACTAGACTAGGAGACAAATCAAGAAACAAGTAAAACAGAACATAAGCAAGGCAGGGGCAGTGAACCATAAACAAGACAAATTAAACACAGGGATAAACAATATCAAACTAAGGATAAACTAGAACAGGGAAGCAAAGGACTATTAAAGGACTGTGGCGGTCCAGGGAGCAGGGGAAACACGCAGGGGTCTAGTACAAGGACAGGAGGGAACAGGATGGCGAGCAATGGCTGCCGGCCACATGGGGAAGAGACACAAGGACAGGGTCAGACGGGCGCTGACCATGACAGTGATCAGGACAAAGAACCATGAAAGACATGAAATACAGTTACCGACTTTGGGGGAATCAGTCAGTTGGTTTGCACTAATTTCCTGAATTTCTCCAGATGTTTTTCTTTTATCTGTTTACCCCACAATACTGCCCCAGATAAGCTGTTAGATGATAGATGGATGTAAGTTGTTTTTGGTTAGCTGTACCTGGTCGGTTTTCCCCAAATGAACAATACAACAAATACACGTGCATGGCAGTTATTTTTTTCTCAGGTATGTCTGGAGAGAGGAAGATAATGACTGTGGTGTAGAACGGTGTTTCCCAACCCAGTCCTCGGAACCCCAGACAGTCCATGTTTTTGCTCCCTCCCAGCTCCCAGCCAATCAGGAACACTGAATGGTACAGGTGTGCTGGGAGCTGAGAAGAAGCAAAAACGTGGACTGTCTGGGGTTCCCCGAGGACTGGGTTGGGAAACACTGCTGTAGAAATCTACTTAGTAAAACCTACATAAACTGAAATGAACTGAAGTAAGTGTTTCAAACTGAATCAGGTGCTGCTACACCTGATTCAGGGTGTCATGGAAATTGTAAAAGCCAGTTTGGCACCAGCTTTGGTGTTTTTTTATTTCCTAGAGTGCAGTTATTTACATCAGGAGACGTGTCAGTATAAATAAGTTCAATAGATAAATGTTAGATGAGCTTTGTGAGGGTGGTGTGTTCTGTATGATGACATCAGCACACAGCAGGGGAGAGAAAATGAGAGACAGGGAAATGGATAGATGTCAGCCTGTTTCAGTCTCCTGATCCATCTGTAGCCCATCTGTGTCTCTTTGGCACATGATGAGCCTCCTGGGCCACGGTGGAGCTGTCAAGGGGTGGGGGGATGGGGGGGCTTGGTGAGCATGCGCCTGACAGACCAAGGGGTGGAGAGGGAAGAGGCAGAAAAACGGAGGAAGAGTGGAAGAGGAGGGCAGGAATGGCCGGAGAGCAACAGCTTTCTCTCCACCTCTTTCTGCTGGAGCCTGTTTCTATACCGTGTGACTTTTCATGTGGATTATCTCCATTCTCCATGTTCTCATCTTATTCTCACGCTTAAATGCTGAAGGTAAGGAGAGGTGCTTGATAGGGCAGTAACTCAGAATATGTGGCTTTAGGGCACTTTTCTGTTTGTTTCCTACATTTCAGATATGGTTGTTTATTACATCTGTCTAAAGATTACTGGTATTTCAAGAGATCCTGGTATTTATGGATAAAAAAATGAGCTTGTTGTCTTTCTCTTCCAGTGGAAGAACTTCTCTTATTTTGTACAATAAAATGTGACAGATAGTGCAAGTTTATTTTCCATCTAAATGGGAGCAAGCATGTCTTTTACTGGTTGGATTTTGTAGGTGTCACACCATGGAGGCATGGACTGGGGTGCAGAAGGTTTGCTTCCGGCAGCAATCTGGGCTGTACCATAGAGCCTGTGTAAGGGGGTGTTGACAGGTAGCTCATTGTACAATCTGGGCTGTACCATAGAGCCTGTGTAAGGGGGTGTTGACAGGTAGCTCATTGTACAATCTGGGCTGTACCATAGAGCCTGTCTAAGGGGGTGTTGACAGGTAGCTCATTGTACAATCTGGGCTGTACCATAGAGCCTGTGTAGGGGGGTGTTGACAGGTAGCTCATTGTATTCCCCAGACTTCGGGGGATACATTTGTCTTAGCAACAGTCCACCGGCACCACTGCCACCAAAGATGATTTGTTATGTAAAGTGATAACTCAAAAACTGTATGACAGAACTTTTTCAAATTTTGCACCAGCATTATACTGGGGAGGACCTAAAAGTGATTACATTTTTAGACAGATTGATGAAAAATTGAAGTGCCACTGCATAGTGATAGCAAAAAAAATGGCAGTTTTGACACTTGATACTGTTAAGACTACGGCGCAGAAATCATTTGATGGGTCTTTTGCAAACTTCACGGAGACATTGTATGGGTGCCACACTGGATATTATTAAATTCGGGGACAGATGGCCCCCAAATTGAAATGAGTAGTTTTGACACAAACGTTTCTTGACAAATCATTTTCAAACTTTGAGCACCAGAAGTGAGATGTGGCATTATTTTGGTTTAAAGTGAATTAATTGAATTTGAAGATAAATTGTCATTGCTGACACACCACAACAAAATGTGTTCTCTGCATTTAACCCATATGTGACTTTTGTGACATAGCAGGGGGCAGCTAATTCAGCACCCGGGGAGCAGCGCTTGGGGGCGGTACCTTGCTCAGGGTACCTCAATGGTGCCTTGCTGGTCAGGGATTAACACTGTACTCAGAGCTGTCAACCATGAACAACATGAAATGCAGTTACCTTCTTCGGCTGAATCAGTCAGTTGGTTTGCACTAACTTCTTTCATCTGTCTATCCCATAATGCTGCCCGGGATAAGCTGTTAGAAGATGGATGGTAGGTTGTCTCTGGTTAGCCGTACCTGGTAGCTTTTCCCCAAATGAATTTTTCCACTAAGTACATGCGCATGACAGTTATTTTTTTCCCTGGTATGTCTGGAGGGAGGAAGATAATTACTGTGGTGTAGAAATCTAGTAGTAAAACCTACATAAGCTGAAATGAACTGAAGTGTTTCAAACTTTGCTGCTACACCTGACTCAGGGTGTCCCAAGCAGTGATACACTTGTTGTGTGGAGTTCAGTCGAAGACAATATGTATACAAATGTGTATCTCCATGCATAACCAAACATTTCCTTTATACCAGTGGCAGTTTATTAAAGATGACAGGTATCACCAAAAAGACAAAAAGCCTGTGAAGAAAAACTGTGTAAAAAAAACTCTGACTGCTGCGTTTTGTAGGAGCTGAAGTTCATATAAGGATCCATAGAGACAACCATAAGGAAGGGCGGTATAATAGTCCAGCCTAGAAGTTATAAAGGCACGGATTAGTTTTTTTGCGCCGTGGAAGGAGAGCATCTTCCAAAGCTTTTCCGTAGACGGAAGAATGCAGTTCCAGTGATAGTTCTAATGTAAGCATCAAAGCATAGATCTGAGTCATCAAGGACACCAAGATCTCTGGGCACTGTTTGATTGAACAGGAAGACCACCAAGGTCGGGGCTGTCAGACTTACATTGAGCAGCCTCCAGCTATTTGCCCTATTTAGCATAAGGAACTTCTACCCCTAAGAGCTGGGATCACCTGGTTTGACAGATATATGCACATACTTAAAGTGTAAAAAAAATCTTTTCTTTCCTATATTTTCCCCATAATGCAAACATATACTTTTCTTGCATGTCCTAGTTGGTTCTCTTTGATTCACAGAGTGTTACTTTTTTAGTTTTTGTGGTCACTGCTTGTGTCGTTCTCAGTAATGTTTGATTTCTCTGTAATATAATCTCATCATTATACAGTATGTTTGGTTTTCGTAGCTGATCCTGAAACCTGAATAGTGAATGGTATGTGTTGGAGAGGAGGGTTTCCAGCATCCTCTGTGACATAATCTGTGTTTCAAGGAAAGATGACTGAGCTATGATGAAGGTCTGTGGTCGGAGCTGAAGGCAATGCCTCACTGGAGCCCCACATGCCCTGTGACACTCTCTACCCTCCTTCCATTCTTAAGTTAGGTTAACTGACTGATTTTCAACACAGGTCTGTGCCAATGTTTCAGGAGAAGACAAACCTGCTGTTGTACCATTGGGTCTGTTTACCTGTAGCTGGCTCCAATCCATGATATCCTCCTCTTGTTCCCGTCAGACAGCGGAGAGAAGACCCCAGCCATGCCCGGTTCTCCAGTGGAGGTTAAGGTCCTTACCCTATCGGGCCCTTCTGCTATGCCATCTTTGCTGTCGGTCAAACTTTCAGGGCCTCGGTCAGCCTCCTTCTCCTCCACCCCATGTAAGTTCCATCCTCTTAAATTTCACATCAGAATTTCTGCAGACACCTTGAAGTAATTGTGCCCTCAAAGGTACAAATTGGTGCATTTTTTTATGTCAATGTAACCCTGTCCTCTGCACTCAATATGGTAACTCACAGATAAAATTCTTAAACTCAAACCGGCTCATTCAAAAGTCCAGATTAAATTAAGAACGGTTACTTCCCTGAAGAGAGGCCCTCCCTGCCCCCCCACGGCCAACAGAGAAAGGAGAAGAATTCCTCAGACAACACCACTCAAACCCGGCTAATATTCAGCAGGTCTGGTGCAGCTCAGTGGGCCTCTGGCCGTCCGCTGCCAGCCATGACCAACAGATAAATACCCTATTATTCCTGACACATTTACCCTCACATCTTACCTAACAATCTTTGTCTGTGGCCAGTCTAGCACTGGCAATGGACACAAAACATGTTCCTCCAACACTGGCAGAGGCCAGAGATTTAAAGTTAGTCTCCAGTCCATTCTGCCAGCGCCCCCATTCTTCTGTTTTGGTGTCCATCTGAATTCTACGCTCCGCCCTCGTCACAGGTGACCCTTATTAACATGTTGAGAAGGACTGTAACTAACTCCACTTACAACAGTTGCCTGTCCCTTCATTCTTAAATCAAAAAGTGATTAATGATGATCAGAACTCTAATTGCTGCATTTTTCTTCAACTTCGACCATGGGTTCAGTACTAATGTTTTGGTAATAGGCTTTCACCAGTGTGAGTTCTCATATTCAGATATTATATTAATGAAGTTTATTGTTCTTACAAATGGCTTCATGGTGTTCCTAACTTCTGAATACATTAACTGTAACTCACTTTCCCCTCACTCTGTTTTGTTGTTTAGTGACCAATGGGATGAACCACTCCCCACCCATCTTGACCAGTGCACCCTCCTGGCCCCAGCGTTACAGCAGTGGTCCGCCTTCCTTATCCTCCGCACTGGCTAACCAGCAGCTCCCGCCGACCTGTGGGGCCCGGCAGCTCAGCAAGCTGAAGCGCTTCCTCACCACACTGCAGCAGTTTGCCAATGACATGTCGCCTGAGATCGGGGAGAACGTGCACAATCTGGTCCTGGCACTGGTGGTGAGTTTCAAGTAGCCAATGGCTCAGTGGCTCAATGGCATCTCATTGTGAAATGTCTGCCTACCAGTGCACCAGTTTACTTTTAGTAATTTTTTTAAAGAAGTGGTTATGGTGAGCAGCTATATTAGGACGTGAGGTTGCACCTGCTTATCGAATTCTTCATGCCGTCCAGACAAAACTCTTTTCTGGCATTTTGAAATCTTGGCGATTAAATTCGTCAAGCTAATTTTGTTTCAAATATTTCAAAATACTATGCTATGCCGTATTACCGTAATTCTGTCCAAATCCATAACAATTTTAAAACAGTTCAGATGTTTACCCATTTCACTATACTGCTTGTATTTGTTTGTTGCAATACATCTGCCCTCTCCTGGTTTGTTGGAATATCATTGCTGGCCGCGTGTGTCCATAGACAAATGTAGTATGTGCACTGTCATGCATGGATCATAAAGGCATGGAGAATAGTGAAGTATGAACTCATTTACCAACCGTTCTTAAGAAGAAATTTCTTCTTAAAAACAACTTACGCAGTTTTCACGAGGATTCTGGCATTCATCAGTGTCGTCTTATTTGGGGTTTGTTCTTAGGTAAGAACCGAATATAGGCACATTTGAGTGCTGACAAGTCTGCAAAATTACTGCTTATTGTGTTTTTTTCAATTCTGTAGTTGTATAATACTAATGAAGTTAAATTACAATAATATTTGTATAATTTATAATAATAAATGTATTATTTTTTAAGAATTTAGCTAGTCAATGAGGGTGGTGCCGTGGTCAGTGTTGCTGTCTCTCAGCAAGGAGGTCCTGGGTTTGGTCCCGGGTCCTTTCTGTGTGAAGTTTGCACGCTTCCCCCTGTTTTTGCTTGGGGCTCCAGTTTCCTCCCACCTCCAATCAACCTTCTCTGATTGGTGAGCCTAAATTGGCCCTGTGTGTGCACCCTGTGGTGTGTTGGCAACTGCCCCGGGTCGGTTACTGCCTGTGCCCCTTGTTCCCAAGATAGACTCTGGTCCCCCCATGATCCCAGTTGGGAATCAGCGGTTTCAGAAAATGGGTGGATGGAAATAGTCAGAGTGTCTTAATTATTTTTATTAAAAGGAGTAATAGCATCCCAGGCACCTTTTTGTGTTATTTTATGTCCACTACTGTCACTACTAAATATGACAGTTTGTTTGCTTCACTTTCTACCAAACTAGTGAAGTTTTTGTTTTGCAGTCTGCAGCTCCTCTGAGATTTTCATTCTTCTCTCTCAACTTTTCTTCTTAATTTCTGTGTGTGGTTTCTGTGTGTGCACATGTCCCTGTGGTCTCATGCCCTTTTATGGGGAGTTATGGGTTTTTTACCTAAGCTAATTAGGAACTTCTGACATGCATTTTCAATTTGCGAGAACAATGGGATTCATGATTATAGGAACACATTGCTGAACAATTCTGTGGTTTAAGGACACATCAGGTATGTGGTGCAGACATTTTTAGAACCTTCTTAGGACCTTTCTCAAGAAGATATTTAAGAAAAAATATTGATATTGATATTGGATGATATTGGGGAATGAGACCCAATGCTATGTAAAAAAATAGCTGCACTTGGAAACAAACCTGGATCTGCAAAATGTTCAAGATTTTTCTAAATTTTCAATCTCTTTCAATTAAACCTCAACCAATGTCCCCATAGAATTCTACAGTCACCATTGAGGAATTTCACTCCAGGCTTCAGGAGGCCACCAACTTCCCCCTGCGACCCTTCGTCATCCCATTCCTGAAGGTACGTCCTCCTTTCATTCTAGGAAGCTGGAGAGGCTCTGAGGCCTGGTCATATCTAGAACTGAGCAGCAAATTATAGAATCCAGGTTTATTGTATCATTTGATATATTTGACAGGCTAAATTAATGTCTAGGACATTTAAACATCCAAGAAATAATATACCAGATATTAAAATGGGTACAGTATTACAATCAACTGTCAACTTGGGAAAAAAAAAATTTAAATACATTATCTGGAGCCAGCGAAATAGAACTATGGACCCCTATTAAAAACTACCCAAAATCAACTTTCATAGGTTAGGTATACACTAAGTCTACACATTGTTGTTTGTTTTTCTCTTTGTCTTTGATGCATGGAACCCTGGTGAAAATTACATTTGACACTAATACATTGTCTTCAGGCAGTTTGTTGGCTAACTTGTCCCCCACTTGATCCCTTACGTTGTCAACATCTGTGTCACTGGCTGTCTGTTCATGGGCTACTTCCTTACATCTGGAGTTGATCGCACAGTTTTTTCACTCTCTTGGAGCACCTTAGCTGACCCCCTGTGCCACAGAGGATAGTCAGCCAACACACCACATATGCGTATAGGCATTCACATCACATGCTGGTTCCCATTACACAGAATACTGTCTGGATCCACTCAGCAGGCTGAATGCTGGCAAAAAGGCAGAGTGCATTGCCTTGTATGACCGAGGAAGGGGGTGGAGGAACATATAACATCCACACACTGCATAAACTCAAACTCAGGTCCCGGCAGTGTGAGGCGACAGTGCTAACCACTGCACCACCATGCTGCCCTGCTAATAAACAAAGAAATCTCTCATGTTAATCCTTTTGTCCATAATGTACCTATTCACACAGCTGGATATTTTATGAGCACATCAGTTGAGGTGACAATAGCAAGAGGCCTACTGAGGTTTGGACTGACTAGCAGCTGGGGAGATAAATTGTGTGTCGAATGAGTTACTGGATCCATAAAGTAGATTTGAAATGAAAATATCATTCGTTTGTAAATTGTGTCTGTCTGTCCTGGTTATGAAGATTTAACACCACACCAGGTACACAAAGCAAGTCTGACTTCTGACTTCATCTACTGATATTTCATCACCGCTCTCACAGTGATGTCCTTGTGCCTTCCTTTGGCCTCGTAGGCCAACTTGCCCCTTCTCCAGAGGGAGCTATTGCGCTGTTCCCATGCCACCAAGCAGACTCCTGCCCAGCATCTGTCCCAGCCTGAGCACCTGCACCGCAACACTGGTCTGACAGCCTCTCCAGATTCCTCCGAGCTGCTGAAGGATCCCAATGAAGCTCTTAAGCGGCACAGTCCTGACAGGTGAGGCTCTGACATCAGCCCTTAGGGGGGGGGGGGGGGGGCATCTGTGGGACAGTGGCATGATGGTTCCCTGCATCAGGAGGGTTCAACCTTCCTCATACCACTGACCTCAATGAAAATAGACCCTCTATTATTGTAACAATAAGTGCATCACCTTCACACTGCTGCATCAATCAACATCACGAACTATATTAGCACACAGAGATCGCATTAGGTTTTTTTTCTGCATTGGACACTGAAAAACAATGCAGATATCCCCTGACACCCGCGAACGAGCCACAGTGTTCCAGAAATCTGTCATCCTGGCATTTAGTGGTGGCGGAGAAGTCGGCAAGAACTTTAACTGCTGCACCCGGCTGGCACATTATTCCGGCACCCTCTATCCCTGGTCGGCAATGTTTCAGCGCCTGCCAGTCAACAAATCTTGCCACCTGCACGTCAGGATTTTAGAAAGCAACACTGTTACAGTATTCCAGTAAAATTTGGCGTGAACGGAAATACAGCGAGAATGCTACCTAAGGCTAGCCAGCTGCCCCTCCCCCCCCTTCGCAGTTGTCCCTGTCCGTCTTGTTGAAATCAATCTGCATAAGGTGGGTCTGACGATGGTTGAGCATCAGTAGCCCATATAACACTTATTTTATATTGCTTTCTAAATTGCATTTTCAATACACACTTTATTTTTGGTCACAGTGATAGTCAGCATTGATTTGGGAGAAGCCAAGAGCTCATGCTGACTGTGACTCATTAGTTCATTATGGTTTAATAGTGCTGACCTTGTCTGCTTGTCTTTGTGACCAGGACCAAGGAGAATGGCTTTCATGAGTGTCCCTCAGGGCTTTTGGAGCCCCCAGCCAAGCGTGTGTGCACCATCAGCCCTGCCCCCAGACACAGCCCCATCCTGCCCCTTGGTGGGCAGCTGCACCCCATCCCACCACCCTTACAGCACCATGCTCTGGAGGACATTTCTGCCCCTCGCCTATGCCAGGAACCACAGCGCCCCCTGGGGCTCAGTGAGTTGAAAGACAGGCCACGTCATCAAGGTAATTGCTCAGTTTTTTCAGTATTCATAATTCATTGCAGCTGTACAAGACTAAAAGCTGTGTGTGGGTATTAAAAAGCCATAGTATTCCATTTTGTTGTTAAAGTTTCAGTTAAGACTATTAATATCTTTAAATGCTGCTTAGTGGCCAGGCATGTGATTATTGCACTGGGATGAGGAGCAGGACTGATGCTGATGACTGCTCAAGAAGCAGGCCATCTTCTGAGAGTGGTGGTGCAGCTGGGGGTGTATTGGTTGTTGGTGGAGGTGGGACATCTATATTTTGTGCATGTGGGTGGTGTTGGTTGTTTTTTCCTAGTAAGTAGGTGTGTGTGTGTTGGGGGGGAGGGGCATGTATATATTACATTGTGGGTACCAAACGTCCCCACAATGTGGTAAACACCTTTTATTTAGACCTTGTGGGAACATTCTTTTGGTCCCCACAAGGGGAAACTCGTTTTTATTTAAAATAAAACACTGTGAATACAATCAAAAAAACTAAAATAGCCAAAAGCATTATATTTTGTTTGGTTGCTTATAGTTAAGGTTAGGGCTGGGTTGAGCTTAAGGGTGTCATATTTAGGATTAGGGTTATGCCCATAGAAATGAGTGGATGGTCCCCACAAAGAAATAGATACCTAATCTGTGCGTGTGTGTGTGTGTATATGTATGTATGTATTAATTTGTATATATATATTGTCCTTTGTTATATTGGGAGATCAGTAAGTCTTGCCCCATCTGTTAACCATAAGCATATTGATATTATTGATATATAACAAGCGTATTGATATTGTAGTAGGTGTTTAAAAGGGAGGAAATGCATCTAAGTAAGGTGAGTAATTAGTTGTTGGTTGATCTGGTCTAAATCTTCTACGAGAAGTTTCATCATTTTATTACTTTGAATTTAACCAGGCATTGATGGGGGCTATTGTGAAGAACCAGTTGACCACAGATTGACAGACACAGAATGGGCTGATGAATGGAGGCATCTCGATCATGTAAGAGCCTTTCTGTTGGTGTTGGGGCTAAGAACCTTCTCCCTACTGTCCAGCATTTATCTGTTTTACCAGCATGTTCCGTCTTGTGTGTTTTTTGAATAACATTCTCTTGTTCAGTTAAGGCTTTTGAATTTTATTCAATAAACGTTTTTATAATGTAATGAAACTTATTGTATTACTGTTACAAACTATTTAAAAGGGGTACATTTTCAAGTTCCGTGGTTCTGGGGGGGACAGGGGGGATTTGTGCCTCCTTGATAACAAACATCCCCCACTATGTTCCCTCTAAATGTGTAGGCTACTTGGGTCTCAAATAAATGCATTTGCGATGAACTTTGTGTGCACTGGGGATGGGTGGTACACGAAACTAAGCATTTTTACATAAGTCAGTCATTTATGGGTCATTTTAGTTGGTGAAATGCAGCACAGTTTAAATAAAGATGGCTAAAAAAACAAATAAGGCTAATATTACAGTTTTTATTATTATACTAGGGGACACGCTTATACAGTGCAACATTTCTGACGCATATGCAACTAAAAATCATTGTGTGCAAATTACAAACAATACTGCCTAGCACATGTGCGAATTGGACTGAGATTCACATTACACCACTACCTGTAGTTCAAGCTACATTGAATTCAATAGTAATTGTTGCGTAGGCTAAAAATAATATTCCCAGCATATGTCACAACGCTAAATGACCCAGTACTATGGATTCGAAACAAAGTAACTGGCACTTATGCTCAACAAATAACTACCGCAGTGATAGACACTCCACTTTTCCCTGAACACTTAAAAGGTTGAAGTCTATCAGTAATGACCTAATGTTAGTTAACAATGAAAAATTAAATCAATTACTTCCTTCAAGAGGGATGTTGATGTTATTATGGAGAAACTGGGAGATAACATCGTTTCAGAAGGAGGCATTGATTATCATCACTGGACAATGAAAAACATATTTCAAAGAATCCAATATTTCAGAAGTGTGAAAAAACACATTTTCTACAAAACTACTTTATAAAATAAACCTTAAACAAGATAATGAGACTCCCTTAGTCCCACAAATAGAAACCTATATAAATAGAATCTTTACACAGTCATCAGTGAACAGTTTAATGTTTTAAATGAAAATTGATTGTTGTCAGCGAACACAGAATTGTGTTTCTTATCACGCGTTCCAGTGTTGCATAGTTAGTTTGAACCTTGTTGAACTGTTCTCTACATTCCAGGAACTCAGTAGGTTATCGACTGCTAGTCTAAATGTTTGGACATAGGACTGGGTGATATGGAAAAATATTTTAATATTTTATTTTGAATAAATTTATAAAACCGAATTATTAACTGCCTTATGAATTCAATAAAACTTTATTAATGGAGCATGTGTCAGCGCCTTCCTTGGGTTTCATGGAATAGTGTTTTAGTGAAGTTTGTTGAGTGAGTTCAACATTTTTAAACTTATTAATAGCATATGTGCTAATTGTACAAATGACTAGCATAGAACCCTGATAGAGGAGCCAATTTAAAGGGTTATTCACTTCAGTTGCAGGAAATTTGTGATGCAAAAGTTAGATGGATTGTGGAAACAACGGATTATAACAAATATATATTATAATGGAAAAAGACCAAATACATCTTAAATGGTCTCCGAACATTGGATGTAAATAATATTTGCTAGAATAAAAATGAAGAGTCCCAAACAATACTAAAATAACTGAAATAAACATTGCAAAATACTCACTGGTTGTCTTTTTGCCTGACACTGGAATTCAGTGATGGTGAATGCACTGGAGAACACCTTGCCGGGTGCTGCTAGCCTGCCTTAATAACTAATACCCCCTCTTCCTATAGGGGCTGAACGGCATTGTGGACATGGTGGAGAAGACCCGGCGCTCCATAAACGTGCTGCAGCGCTGTCAGAAATCTGACTGCGATGAGCTCCATTACTGGAGGAGGCACTCCAGTGAGCAAGAAGAGGCAAGGAAGAGTGGACCGGCCCTTGGCAAGTCCCACAGCTCCCATGGTGGGGAAGGCATCACTGTCAGTGAGTCAGAATTTTGCCTCACACAGTGCCATCTAGTGGCCCCTCTGGGTTTCGATGTTCATGGGCACAAAGCGGAAGGATTGCAGTAGCACGCCTGCCACTATGTGGCCCACAACAGGTGTCGCTCCGACTTGTCTGGATGGAGACAGATGGCTTCGCTGTTGTACTGGGAGTTGGTTTTGGCTCCCCGGCCTGTGGCCATCTGTGAGCTGCACCCGGCCGTTATGTCCTCCTGCCATATCTGGCTCAGTAACAGGGGTCTCTGTGAACTGGCCCACTGTGCTGCACTCTCTATGTCGCAGAGCTGAAAACTCAAGCCTTCCTGTCTTTTCCACCCTTTGCAGTGGCCCAGAGAGACTTTTCATCCCAGCCAAGTTCTGGTTGTGTGCCTGATGAGGTCTGGAGGAAAACTGGTAAGAACTAAAAGCTCTGCAATTCCTGGGCAAAGGCCTTAATTCCCTTGGCTGCCACTGGGCAGCTGAATATCGTTTCTCTGTCACATTCCACCCCTTGTCCACCTAGGCCACCATATGTCACATGTATCACAGAATTAGTGTAGCGTAAACACATGATAAGCATTATAATGGAAACCTAGTGCTTTAACGAGTGTGCCGAGCTCTACACATGAACACTACTTTGACACCTGTCAACAGAAGAAGCTGTGAATGGGGTGAAGCGGCATGCTTTGGATGAAGTTCAGAAGGCTGTGGCAGTGGCTGAACAGAGAGCCTTTGAGATGATTGCTGTAGAGAGGGCCAAGATGGAGAAGACTCTGGCTGAAGCCAAGCAACAGGCCACCAAAGATGCCATCCAGGTCATCAATGAGCAGGAGGACTCCAGTGAGGTGGGGGCCTTTGCTGAAGAGTACCCATGGTATCTGTCTGCTTTGCCAAGACGTTCTTCATTTGGTTCAGTTCTAGTGCAGACCTTATGGGCGTGAAGCAAGCACTGGTGAACTTGGGGGGGGACTGCCCCCTAGTAGTTGAGAAAATGTTGCGAGAACTGGTGAAAACGCTGCTATTGGCTGCCCTTCACATGGAAAAAAAAAAAAGATTGCATGTCATCTTGGGCGCCCCCTTCATGTGAGATTGGTATGATGATGTACCTTGCAGAGCAAGAAAATGTGATAAAGTGCCTTATAAGGTACCCTTACAGTGGTCTAAATGGTCGCTATGGAAACCCATCCAGTTGAAAAGGATGTAGTTATGAAGTGCTCTCTAAGCCATCTCTGCGAGATTAAGTGGTTCAAAGGGTGTCCTTTCCAGTGCCCTCTGTGGTACCCTTTCAAGTGAGCAAGCATGATTTAGTGCCCTCTGGGGTACACTTCCAAGTGAGCAAACATGATGAAGTGCACTTGTAATGGGGAGAAAGTAACTCTAATGGGTGCTCTTCTAGTGGACAAAATGAGATACTGTATTCCACTATGAGATGCAGGTTCCAAGTGCTAATAAACTTAAGTAGTCCCTTTAATAGGCTATGGTGAAGAACCAAGATATACAAGCATTGGGTTCATACCATATTTTAGCAACCCATCCATTTTAGTATAACGGTATTGTGGTTAAGTTGTTTGCCCAAATCCTGTTGACAGTAAAGTTGTTTGGTTATTTGTCCATACAGCTTACTGGGAAAGGAATTGTGTTCACAACCAATCCATTTTCCCTCCCTCAGAATTGCTGGAATTGTGGCCGCAAAGCCAGTGAGACATGCAGTGGCTGCAGTGCTGCCCGCTACTGTGGTTCCTTCTGCCAGCACAAAGACTGGGAAAGACACCACCTCATCTGCAGCCCTGGCCTCCAGGCTCAGCCAAAGGCCCTCTCAACTGATACTGTTAGTGTGGTTCCTGATGCCGTTTCCAGCCCTGACACAGAGAATGGAGGCTCCCGGACCTCCACACCAACCTTTGTCCCTGCAGCAGAGTCCAATGGACACTGAGGTGACTGTGCCACGTCATAAATCAGCACAAATAGGGAGTGACTTGCAAATCTGGCCATGTCTTCCACCTGAGATGGCTTAGATACAGGGATGACCAGCTCCTCTCTTATAGGGCTGTTAGGTTCAGTACAGCCTCTTCCATAAAGTGAATGGAACAACTAGAAAACCAAATGGCACATGGAAAATTGCTGTTGATTATTTTGAGTTTCCCAAAAAACATTCCCCTCTAATATCTGTAGTAATCTTAGAAGTATTTGGGTCAAAATCTAGGCCACAGTGTTCAGTGCTTACTTTGGGTTTATTATTAGCTTATGTATATAATCCTGTGCGGGAGTGTCCTATTAATTTAAAATGTTAAACTGTTGTTGGCTATGTGCCATGTAATTGGAAAATGTTGTCTAAGAGCAGACATTAGTATGGGGGAAAATGTTTGGCCATGTGGGGGCAGCAAACACCAGTGGAAGGTTCCAATGAGAAGAATAGATTGCAACCTGTCCTTTGCAAGTACTTAGCACTTGTTTGATTTTGTTTTATCTTTGTATGTTTCAGAGCTTATTGTATATTGATTAATATGTCTATGTCGCTAGTCAATAAATAATAAATGTCACTCTTCCTTGATTTGACTAAATTGGTTTATTTACAGCATCTGACTCAAAAAAAGTCAGAGTGTCATACCAACAGTTCAACCTGAGCTTCTAGATTGCATGGAGATTTCAAATTCCATCCATCCATTCATCCATTATCTCCTTATCATTATCGCTTATCCGAGGTCGGGTCGCGGGGCAGCAGTCTCAGCAGGGAACCCCAGACTTCCCTCTCCCCAGCCACTTCTTCCAGCTCCTCTGGGGGAATCCCAAGGCGTTCCCAGGCCAGTCGAGAGACATAGTCCCTCCAGCGTGTCCTGGGTCTTCCCTGGGGCCTCCTCCCAGTGGGACATGCCCGGAACACCTCACCAGGGAGGCGTCCAGGAGGCATCCTAATCAGATGCCCGAGCCACCTCATCTGGCTCCTCTCGATGCGGAAGAGCAGCGACTCTACTCTGAGTCCCTCCCGAATGACCAAGCTCCTTACCCTATCTCTAAGGGAGAGCCCAGCCACCCTGCGGAGGAAACTCATTTCAGCCGCTTGCACTCGTGATCTCGTTCTTTCGGTCACTACCCACAGCTCTCGACCATAGGTGAGGGTAGGAACGTAGATTGACTGGTAAATCGAGAGCTTTGCCTTTTGGCTCAGCTCCTTCTTTACCATGACAGACCGATGCAGCGCCCGCATCACTGCGGACACCGCACCGATCCGCCTGTCAATCTCCCGTTCCATCGTCCCCCCACTCGTGAACAAGACCCCGAGATACTTAAACTTAAACACTTGGGGGAGGACCCCATCCCCGACCCGGAGAAAAATTTCTACCCTTTTCCGGCTGAGGACCATGGTCTCGGATATGGAGGTGCTGATTCTCATCCCATCCGCTTCACACTCAGCTGCGAACTGTCCCAGCGAGAGCCGAAGGTCACGGTCCGATGAGGCCAACAGAATCACATCATCTGCAAAAAGCAGAGACTAAATCCTGAGGTCACCAAACCGGACACCCTCAACGCCCTGGCTGCGCCTAGAAATTCTGTCCATAAAAACTATGAAAAGAATCAGTGACAAAGAGCAGCCCTGACGGAGTCCAACCCTCACTGGAAACAAGTTCCGACTTATTGCCGCCTATGCGGACCAGGCTCTGGCACCGGACATACAGGGACCGAACAGCCCTTAAAAGGAAGCCCGGCACCCCATACTACCGGAGCACCCCCCACAGGACTCCCCGAGGGACACGGTCGAATGCCTTCTCCAAGTCCACAAAACACATGTAGACTGGTTGGGCAAACTTCCATGAACCCTCCAGAACCCTGCGGAGAGTATAGAGCTGGTCCACTGTTCCACGGCTGGGGCGAAAACCACACTGCTCCTCCTGAATCCGAGGTTCGACAATCCGGCGGACCCTCCTCTCCAAAACCTCTGAATATACCTTACCAGGGAGGCTGAGGAATGTGATCCCCCTATAATTGGAGCACACCCTCTGGTCCCCCTTCTTAAAGAGGGGGACCACCACCCTGGTCTGCTAGTCCAGAGGCACTGCCCCCGATGTCCACGTGATGCTGCAAATGCCTGTCAACCAGGACAGCCCCACAGCATCCAGAGCCTTAAGGTACTCCGGGCGGATCTCATCTACCCCCGGGGCCCGGCCAATGAGGAGCTTTTTAACCACCTCAGCGACCTCCGCCCCAGAGATAGGGGAGTCCACACCCTAGTCCCCATACTCTGCTTCCACATTGGAAGGCGTGTCGGTGGGATTGAGGAGGTCTTCGAAGTACTCCTTCCACCGACCCAAAACGTTCCAAGTTGAGGTCATCCCCACCATAAACAGTGTTGATGTTGCACCGCTTTCCCGCCCGGAGCCGCTGGATGGTGGACCAGAATCGCCTCGAAGCCGTCCGGAAGTCGTTTTCTTTGGTCTCACCAAACTCCTCCCATATCCGAGTTTTTGCCTCAGCGACCACCAAAGCCGCACCCCGCTTGGCCTGCCGGTACCCGTCAGCTGCCTCTGGAGTCCCACAGGCTAAAAAAGCCTGATAGGACTCCTTCTTCAGCTTGACGGCATCCCTCACCACTGGTGTCCACCAGCGGGTTTGGGGATTGCCGCACCGACCACCTTACGGCCACAGCTCCGGTCAGCCGCCTCCACAATGGAGGCGCGGAACATGGCCCATTCGGACTCAATGTCCCCCGCCTCCCCCGGGACATGGGAGAAGGAGGTAGGAGTTGAAACTATACGCTTGGGCCTGCCAGGCCTGGCCAGCTTCCTCCCCCACCAGCGGAGCCAACCCACCACCAGGTAGTGATCAGTTGACAGCTCCACCCCTCTCTTCACCCGAGTGTCCAAGACATGCGGCCGCAAGTCCGAAGACACGACTACAAAGTCGATCATCGAACTGCGGCCTAGGGTGTCCTGGTGCCAAGTGCACATATGAACACCCTTATGCCTGAACATGGTGTTCATTATGGACAATCCGTGACGAGCACAGAAGTCCAACAACAAAACACCACTCGGGTTCAGATTGGGGGGGGGCGTTCTTCCCATTCACGCCACTCCAGGTCTCACTGTCATTGCCCACGTGAGCATTGAAGTCCCCCAGTAGAACAAGAGAGTCCCCAGGAGGAGTGCTCTCCAACACCCCTTCCAGGGACTCTAAAAAGGGTGGGTATTCTGAACTGCCGCTTGGCGCATAAGGGCAAACAACAGTCAGGACCCATCCCCCCACCCGAAGGTGAAGGGAGGCTACCCTCTCGTCCACTGCGGTAAACCCCAATGTACAGGCACCCAGCCAGGGGGCAATAAGTATGCCCACCCCTGCTTGGCGCCTCTCCAGCGTGAGCAACTCCAGAGTGGAAGAGGGTCCAACCCCCTTCGAGGTTCCAGAGCCCAGGCCATACGTCGAGATGAGCCCGACTATGTCTAGCCGGAACTTCATAACCTCGCACACCAGCTCAGGCTCTTTCCCCATCAGAGAGGTGACATTCCATGTCCCAAGAGCTAGCTTCTGCAGCCGAGGATTGGACCGCCAAGGTCCCCGCCTTCGACCACTGCCCAGCTCACTTCGCACCCGACCCCTATGGCCCCTCCTATAGGTGGCGAGCCCATTGGAGGGGGGACCCACGTGCCTTGTTTGGGCTGTGCCCGACCAGGCCCCATGAGTATAGGCCTGGCCACCAGGCGCTCGCCATTGAGCCCCACCCCCAGGCCTGGCTCCAGGGGGGGGCCCCGGTGACCCGCGTCCGGGCAAGGGAAACCGTGGTTCCATTATTTTGTGCATCATTAGGGGTCTTGTGAGCCGCACTTCGTCTGGTTCCTCACCCAGGACCTGTTTGCCTTGGGTGACCCTACCAGGGGCATAAAGCCCCGGGCAACTTAGCTCCTGGGATCATTGGAACACGCAAACCCCTCCACCACGATAAGGTGTGGGCTCCAGGAGAGGAGAGGAGATTTAGAGATTTCAAATTGATTGTGGTTATTTGAACTGCTCTACTGATGGAACCATAAAGACAGGATAGTACTTTTCATACTTTGAATGCTAATGTTTATTTTCAATCATGTCAATAACTTTCAGTGGACATCTATCAAATATTATGACCATAATATGGAATTTTGCAATGTTTTTTAAACTTCTGAAATTGTCCTACATAACTGTAACATGTCAGTGGTGTTCAAAACAGCTAGAGTTCCTTTTTGTGGATTGCAATGATTTGCCATAAGATGTGAAAACTGCATTTGGGCAAAATGGCTCTGAATAAATGACTTAAATATTCACTTAATAAAGTGATTTTCTTTTTTAGACTTTTTAAAAAGAATATACTATACTTATAATATTAAATATTTCATTTTCTGGATGTGCAATTTCAGAATTATTCTTTGTCAGGGTTTATAACTTTTATTTTGTTACCATTTACTGAATATATTTTGAAAGGGTCTAGGCTTTCTTTGGATAATTTTGGCACCTAAGCTGGCCACGTATACCGTATAACATTTTTTAGAACATTAATGCAATATTGTCAGTGAAATTAATAAAAAGGTATGGTTTTGAAGTTGTTTTTAAGAGGTGCTGTTCAAGTCATATGTCAGTTAATCACACACATCTAAATATCAAAAAAAACATTCTGTTCATAGTGCTGTGTTTAATCAGGGGTTCAACATGTAATGCTGGAACCCTAATTAATTTACTAGTCTTATTTTTCTTCTTCTGCACTCAAACAATATGGGGAGCAGAGACCGTAAGGTGTAGAAACTCCAAATTTGATGGAATGATGCAAAATTCCCCCCGCTACTCAGATAAGCAAAATCATACCCATTGACCTGATGGTGGCGCTATAGTGCAGCGTTTTATGTTTTGGCCTATATCTCCAGAACCGTGCGTCATAGAAATAAAACTCTTTTTTTTCCAAGACATTCCGTGGCTCATGCCAAAAAATATTGTAATTGGGACAATGAAGCTCCGCTTATTTTTGCTAATTTGCACAATGTGAAAAATCTACTTTTTTAAACTTGCCCTAGAATGTGAATCCTGTAGAATCTGCAACATCAGGAGACCATGTAGACAAAAAGGTGTAGGACTTTGATTGGGCAGATTGCTCCGGTGCTACAGACCAGTCAATTTCTTGGGCCTGGCTTTTTTTAAACTTAATGACTGATTTTTCATCAATAGAACATCCAATTCTCACCAAACTTGTTATGCGTAGTTGGTACGATACTTTGCAAATTTAGTAAAAATCACCCAATAGACAGCACTATAACCTAAAATTAGATTATAACTAAGAAACCATTGGACAAGGAAAGATAAAATTTTGTATATTTGTTCATGGACAGTTGTCCCAACTAATAATTTAATAAAAGTTCTCTCATCAAACATGGCTTACAACAGCCAATCAAAATTCAGCCAGCTCTAATTTCTGGTGTATACTGTATGACTGAGAATTATGAAATTTCATGCAATGGTGCAATATTCATTCCCCTGCTCGGGCCAGAAAACAGACACAGGTTGGCTTATGGTAGTACTATAGTGCCTGTAGTCCACACACCCTTAAACAGTAATTTAGATATTATAAAGCCAAACATACACAAAGTGCTTCCATGCTTAATACACATTAAGTTACAGACATTCTAATTGAACATTTGATGTTAAATGTGGCCACACAAAACCACAAGCTACTCCTCCCCACCTCTGATTGGTCAGGCTCTCCCAGCCATACATGGTAAAGATGTGTTTCAGACCAAGGCATCCTGGTGCAACCTATGTCTATGTAGCAAATCATAAAATAACAATTAAAGGAAATACATAGCTGTGGGCTGAGATTATCAGGGTCCAAACACTATGGCCTGGATAGACGCTTGGTCTTTTTTTTGTCTTAGAAATAAATCGTCTTTTTATCTAAAGATAAGAACTTTGATGCTGTTTCTCCTAACCCCGGAGAAAAAGAATAAATCAATCTAAGATAAATTATTCTGTCCAGTTGACAATAACAGGAGAAACATAAGAAAAGCAGGAGTTCTTTTGCTGAGCTGAACAGATAAAATACACAGAGTTGATCACTGAGACAAATTTCTGACATTGTGCCAATAATTTATAAGCCAATCAAGTTTTCTTTTGGATCATATTGTTATCTCAAGAGCTATTTAGCCCATTTCAGACAAATAAAGATTGGTGCAGTGAGAGATAAAAAGTGCACTTTAAGATATTAAATCAGACTGAGAAGAAAGGAAGGCTATTTCTCAGGAGCTGAACTTAAGAAGTATGAAAAAATGGTCAAAATCTGATATTGACGTTAAATTGAGCTAAGTTATGTATAAGAGAAATAGGCTGGACAAAGAAGAGATCTTATTTTGAATTGTGTATTTAACCTCACAATATGCACAATAAAAAATACTTTTTGATGACATTTTTTAGCTTATTTTGTAAGTGGTAACACTACATCCAGGCAAATCAATATACTGCATCTTTAACATAGTGATCATAAATGTGTATGATAACTAATGAACTAATGCACCAAGAAGCTTATTCAGGATCCCCACCCCCAACTTTATAAGTAATACTATGTGTACATAATAGACAAAATGGTTGCCAAATATATTTTTATGTCTTATATTTCTAAAATAGCTTTTTCAAAATACTAATCCATCATTGACCCAGATGTAACTTATGAATGCTTCAGCCAGTCTTCACCAAATCTGAGGGATAAGTGTACAAGGGCATTTTGGGGAGGCTCTTCCAAACTGGTGGTGATATTTCCGTAGAGGTTACTATAGCATTTGTATATGTGGAATCACTGGACTGATTCAGTTAAAATTTTACAAATGTGATCTTTGTCTTAGCCAGGCTAAGGTGATATCTTCAGCATGGCAATGATAACAAAAACAGAAAGATGGCCATCAGCCAATAGGGTTTTACCAGATATTTTACATGCTATATAATGGCCAGTGAGAAGCAAATTTGGGCAGTGTGTTCCTATCTGGAGCATATGCTAAACCAGGGGTGCCCAACTCCAGTCCTGGAGGGCTGGAGCCCTGTATATCTTAGTTCTTTCCCTGTTCCACTATAAATGATTCAGCTCAAGAGCTGTGTGGTAATTAGCACAAGGAGTTGAATTGTTAAATGAGGGGAAACCCAAAAACATGCAGGGCTCTGCCCTCCAGGACTGGAGTGATGGTCTGTTTTGCTTAGGTCCAAGTAATTACTAAAAAAACAATTACTTCAGACATTAAGTCTGCAGATTTGAACAACATACTATCATCATATGACACATGCCAGTGTAATGTAAAAGGTGCAATTGACTTATTTTGTTTACAAAATAATCTCTACATTGACCCCAAAGCAGTATTCATTAATCTGGGAGAAGGAGAAGGTATTTACAGTAATTTTCTTTCTCTGAACAGCAGTCAAAACAGTATACGTCACACTGACAGATGGTTTGGCATTTTGTTCTTGAAACGATTGCAGTAATGTTTACCTATCGGAGTTATCAATATTGTATTTCATATTAGCATTTTTATCCTCCATGGCTCCATACTCATAATGTGACGCATATGTGATGTTACTTATCCAACATGCATAGTGCCACAATCAATTAAGTACAAAAGGCAATTTTCCCTAAAATGGCCTGAATCAAACAGCTTTTGATTTTCCCAACTAATGATTGCTGTATTCAGTATAGGGTAACATAATTGACTTACTATTGAGTGATATAACTTTTTTATAGTATAGTAAGACATTTTTGATTTTGGTGTTAAATTTGTTGTATGTAGAGTATCACACTAAGAGATCTATGTCTGCAGAAGTTCCCTTCTATTAAATAATGGAAAGAAGATGGGATTTTACCCATTTGTCTAATTCTTTAAATATGACTGGAGGCTCTTCTTTCTTATTTTTAAATTTCATCAGTTGTTGAATGGTGACCACATGCTGTTGCCAACACATAAACTGCACTGTCACATCTTTAATGTTTTTGAAAAGTGCTAACTCCATTTCACCACCCTGGTTTGAATGATGACCCTAATCCTAACCCTAACCCCTAACCCTAACCCCATACCTGTCAAACAGACACATCTTGCCGCACTAAAGTGTTCAGTCCTTTATACAGGTTCTTGCATCATGACCCAATGTAACAAAAATGTACTTTCTTGTTAACTTCATATCCACCTGCTTTGCAGCATTATACTTTCATAATTGGAAATCTTCAAAACATTTTGTAAACTTTGTGAAAGTCCTAAAAGTAGCATCTGGAATGAGGAAGATTGTTGATATATGTATGCACAAGCAGTTTTATATACTTGAAACCAGTGACTCAGTCTTTTGAAGATAGGACAGGAACCAGATTAGATGCAAATTTAGCATTTTCATTGTGGAAAAATTCTAGCAATTTTTGCATTATATGTCTAACTGTTCACATAGCCAGAAATATACCAGGTCTGTTTAACCACTGACATGGAAAGTTTCATACAGTTTCTTTCTGAAAATATAGTTATCTGACTGATTATGCCATTTGAAATGCTAATTGTAACTTGAAAATGTAACGCTGTACTGTGAGCACGGATCGGAGAGTCAGGAAGTAGGAGCGGGGAGACGGTGAATCAGGGAATAAGGGGTTTATTCAGGAAAAACAACAAAACGAAGCACAATTCAGGGATCACTTCAATGACAGGACTGGGGCAGCAGACTTGAATGCAGACTTAAATACACAGGAAGAATAGAAATAACAGAAGACAGCTGATAACAATCCGGAATTCACACGAGGTTAATGAGGGGGCGTGGCACACAAGAGGATCGAAGGACAGAAAATTACTTGACAGATTTTTTTTTCAACTTTGCAGATACTTTGTATTGTTGAAGACCAAAATTGATACAGTCCTCAAAGTGATAACAAAGAGAAGGGCAGTCTCAGACACTTGATTCATTAGTGCCATAACTCAAAAAGTATTAGATGGATCTTTCTTAAAATTTGATGACACATTGTTTGGGTGAATTGATCAAATTCTGAGACAAATCACACCAAAACTGAAGCAATGACACTTTGTGTTATCAACACACTGCAGAACTCATTTGACCTTCTGAACATGATAACTCAAAAAGTATTTGATGGGTATTATTTCCACTTTGCAAGAAAATTGTACAGATAATTTAATTCTAAGAGAAATTGCACTAAAATTTAAGTGGTACTAGGTGGCAGAAAAGGTAGCAAATGGTGGCTGCAGAAGACACTTGATCAACTGCTTGAAATTAACAAATTGAATCCTGTATTGTGTATGATGGTTTATCAACTGCCTGAATTCAACAAAGTTTTTATTCAGGTGTTCTCGGAATTCATGGTAAGATTAATATAAAAATATGATTGTTACTAATAGGTTACTGTTGGACAGTTTGATATTGCATATAGAGCTGTTCAGTCCCATGCTCCAGTGATCTCCCCCACTCACCTGAATACTGAGGATCTTATCATTCTGTTTAATTTTCCAAGGTCCTAGATTCTGCTGGCAGAAGCACTCTAAACCTAAATCTGAGCCATGGTTAAATGGTACACAGGAGAGTTTAATGTAAGTGGGAAAAAATAAGGTTTGTGTTGATATCTTAAGAGACTGCTTATTAAACTACCAGGCTGCTAGCAAAGACCGCAAGGACTACTTTTCAAATATGATGCCAAATAAGTGCCACAGGCCTAGAGTTTTGTTTAATATCATAAATACTGCTACTAATCTGAGCACTCCTGCATGCCTTGATATGCTTTCAACAAATTGCGAAGACTTAATAAGGTCTTTTGTTGATAAAGCTGCTCACGCTTGAGCTCATGCTACTCATGCTCATGCTCATGACCCCTCTACCCCGCTGACATGTTCTGCTTTCTTGAGTCAGTTGGAGCCAGTTTGAGTCAGTATTTTCTTGGCAGAAATAACTGGTAAATTGAAGCCCACAACCTGCCCTGCTGATATTGTCTCCTCTAGCCTTCTCAAGCTGTCAGGGTCAGCCCCCCACTGTGGTCCTTCCGTGCCCCTTCCCCGTTTGACCAGCAGGTGGTGCTGGTCATCCCGTCCATACGTCAGTCCTTGTTTCTCCCCTGTCTCTTGTCTGGTCTCGTGGCTCAATGTATTAAGCATGAGCTGTCTGTTTGCCCCTCGGTCCTGAGTTCCCTCTTGTTGTGAGTTCGAATCCCGCCTCCTCTGTTTTTGTATTTTGCTCCCTAGTGTTTCATTTGAGTTTCTTTAGTTCTTGTGTCTGATTTTGTAGTTGGTTTTGGTTTTGTCCCTTGTGCCCCTGCTTGTGTCTTTACCTGTTTAATTCCCTAGTGTTGGTTTCTGTTTCCTTGATTAATTCTTAGTTTCCCTGATTGTTAGTGTCTTTGAGTTAATTGGTTTCACCTGTGTCCTGTTTCCCTAGTCTTTGTTAATCAGCCTCACCTGCCCCGTGTTAGTCATTACCCCTGTAGTATATTAGTTCCTGCCTTTGTTCTGTTCCCCGCTGGTTCATCGCGTCGTGTCTCAGTCGTCTATGCCCTTGTCTAGCCTTGTCTAGCCTTGTCTAGCCTTGTCTAGCCTTGTCTAGCCTTGTCTAGCCTTGTCTAGCCTTGTCTAGCCTTGTCTAGCCTTGTCTCTGGTTTTCCCTTGATTGTAGTTTACCTTAGTGTCGTGCTAGTTAGTTTTCCTTGTGTGTTATTTAGTCTAGTTAATTCCTCCCTGTTTTAGTTTTGACCCCTCGTGGTCTTTTTGGTTTTCTTGTGTTTTGTTGTCTTTGTTTAATAAACCCTGTTTTGTTTGCTGGAGCCGCAAGTGGATCGTCCGCCCCTTATTTGTGCACCATGCCTCGTTTCCGTTCCCGTGCCATCCAGAACCATGACACAAGCAGGTTGTTGATAATATTGGGCTAAGTACCTTGGCTATTATCACCAGCTATGTCACTGTTCCAGCTTATTTTAGTCAAGCTGTAGTCTGGCCCATGACTGAAGAGCCATATCTGGAGCCCTCAAACTATCAACCTATATCGATGCTGCCACTTCCCTCTAAAGTCTTCCATTTTGAGCAGTTTGTCGGCATACGGGGTACTGTTCTTGCATGGTTTAGATCATATCTGACAAGCAGAATTTTCTCAGTCAGCTGCAGGGACTGCTTTTCCGTCTCAGCTCCACTCACCTGCGGGGTCTCCCAGGGGTCTTCTCTTCTTGTTCAATATGTTCCCCTTAGGGTAATTTTTTAAAACACATGCGATTTCCTTCATCAGTTATGTGGGTACTACACAAATCTTTCTGCCACTGGAACGGGCAACTCCCCTAAGTCCATTCTGGACTACTTGGACCACATGAAAACCTGGCAGTAAATATATTTTCTTGATTTTAATGAAAGTAAAACCCAGATAATGGTGTTGGGGCCCTGTGACCTCCTCAGTACTCCTCTTTGTAATCTAGGCTCACCTTCACTACTTCTTTGCCAAGAACCTAGGTGTGATATTTAATAATGATTTTAAATTTAAAAATCAGACAAATTCTATTGTCAAAACCAGCTTTGTCCAACTGAGAGTGTTGGCTAAGCCTCTTCTTGTTTACTGATTTTGAGAAGGTGATCCATACTTTTATCTCCTCTCACCTGGATTGTCGTATTGCTTTACAGTGGAATTATTTAGGGCTGTCTCTCTCACCTTGAACTGGTCCAGAAAGCTGCAGCTCGACCAGTCTGCCACACAATTCAGTGTTTGTTTTTAAGTTTCCGAATGGCTTGGCACCTTCTTACCTTGCCAACCTTCTGCAACCCTACTCGCCCACTGCAAAAGCGCATGGAAACAATAGGAAACAGGCTGCACTGGAGACCAGTTTGCAGCTATTATGGAAGCTATGAGCAGGTTTGTTATTGCTTGTAATGGTCCTATGTGTAGAATTTCTTGGACCAGGAAGGAAGAGTAGTAAAAAAATCTCTTGTAGCTGAAAGGAGAGAAATCTATGAGTTGATTTCATGTGACAGAAATGTTCACTTAAGCTTTAATTTAAGCTTGCTTAAAAAAAGTGAAAGAATTGTGCTGGTTGTGTAGGATGATGGAAAAAATGCAGTTTTAGGCTTTTGCTTAAGGACTGGAATTTAGAAACATATAACAGACCATACACACATTTTTTTTTTTACCTCTCATCTCATTTCTTCGCGATACCACCCACATAAAAATTGTTCAGATGTACTAATGTGGCATATAGTCAAGATAATTGTCTTTCCATGTGAAAGGAAGTGTTTTTTTTTTTTTTTAAAGTAAGCAGCAAGGAACTAGATGGGGGAGTTTTGACGCAAGATCTTTTCCCACTGCATGTCACTCTAAGTACAGAAATAAGCTCATTTCACAGAAAAGAAACATTTCTCCGCTGTTAGGAGTATTATGCCATTGACAGATAAAAGACATCTGCATGTCTGCACTTGAACACAGCATTGTGTTACATCCTCTACCAGGAGCTTGTGCATCACACCAGCAGAATATTCCTCTCTGGAATTCCTTAGGTCCAAGGCAATATGTTTTTGGTGTCATTAATTAACCGTTGTTCAGGCCCTATCAGGGACACTATACAGTGTCTATCAAGCAAATAAGCAGTCCTACCCTCATACCACTGGAGAAAGATGGGAATTCTTATGAATTCTCTATTAATCATACCCTGGAAGATTCTTCTCCTTTTGTGTACACAATTTGTCTGTGAATGTAACATTATTTATTCATTTATTATTTAACCTTCAAAGGCACTTGGCACCTTACAGCATCTAGTGATGCTTTGTAATGCCTATCACATAATTATTCCACAACTTTTTGTCATTTTAATTGTTTAATGAACTTCAATTAAATTACAGCTTCAGAAGACCCCTGAACACACCTGCAGACTCTCAACTTCAACAGTAATTAACCTCTGAACACTGAAAGCCCACCTGTGCTATCTGTCTGGAATGCTTTGGGTATGCCATGATGTGGGAAGATGGACTTCAGGTGGATAACAACTTCTACTGACCTAGCTGGAGTCAGCTCTGCTATCTCTAAATACAATGAAAAGTAATCCACAACCAGCAAATAATTACTGCTGTTTAACGTGAATAAGTCAGGGCCCCATTTCTGCAGGGAACTGCCAGGCATCTTCACTGGTATTAGTGGTTTTTTAATATTTGTTTGAAGCAGGTTCTACAGGATAAGTTCATTCAATTAGCTGTTGAGTTCTGGCTACCATGGCACTTATCAGGCCAACTCTCTGCCATTTGCGGCTTCCTAACGATCCTCTTATACAGTGCTCACAGAAAGTCTTTTGACACTTGCTTAATTAAGTAAAAATACTGCAAAATTATTGGTTTTAAAACAAAAATGATTTCATTTGTCATGCCCTGCATGCCTTTTCCCCCGTGTTCTGTTGTGTGGCTCTAACGAGCCTCACCTGTGCCCCATTTAACCCTGCCTCTTATATAAGCCCTCATGTGGATGATCCCAGGTGCCTCTCGTCTGCTCTCTCATCATCGGTGTATATAGTGCCTCCTCGGCCTTGGGCCATTTCCTGTACCTCGCCCGTTGCCTTCAGTTTAAATAAAGCCCCTTGGTTTTCCCCGACACCTGCCTTTGCATCTGTCCTTCCCGCATCGTGACACCATTATTCATTTACTTGCAAATATAAATATATATTGCATTAGAAACAACCAGTAGTGTTAAGTTAAACTTTAATTTCAAGTAGTAATAAATTGAAACCCAAATTATAATTCTAAAAGAGCTATTCTGAGTTAGTTCATTGACAAGCAGTCTCATTGAGTGCTTTTTAATTAGTAACACCTATGCAATAACAAAACACCAAACGTGTCTTTAGTATCCCTTTGGGAGCCAGTGACTACAACTGCAATTAATAGTAAAATGGCAAGAACACAACTGAATGAGTCAGGCAAAAAAAAATCATAACACTTAATAAAAAGAAAATATCTGCACATATGTTACCCACTACTTGCCAATGGACTTGTGTTATGAAACCAATAAATTTGCAACATTTTTAGAGAATTAAGCAAATCGTTCCAAGACTTTCTGTGAGCACTGGTGTATGTTATCATGCACTCCATTTATCATAATTAGGTGATCAGTCATCATACCACAGCACGCAACAATGAAATGTGTTCTCTGCATTTAACCCATATGTGACTTTCGTGACATAGCAGGGAGCAGCTAATTCAGCACCTGGGGAGCAGCGCTTGGGGGGGGTACCTTGCTCAGGGTACGTCAGTGGTGCCTTGCTGGTTGGGGATTCGAACCTGCAATCTTTCAATTACAAGTGTGCTTCCTTAACCATCAAGCCACCACTGCCCACAATAATAACATGATAATAACATAATAATAAAATTTGGTTTACTCCTCCCTGTCATTTTTTTTTACAGAACTCTATCAGCATAGGGCATGTGCTGTCATGAAGGCAACTCAGATAATCGTATAAGATGGATGTCAGTAACTACATCCACGTGGAAACCGGCTTTTCCAGCAGCTCAGAGTTTGTTGAGCCACCTCTATCTTTCAGAGGACAAACACATGTCGCCTGTCTATTGGCTTTTCCCAAGAAAGTGCAATGCTGAGTATGAGTACGGGTAATTCTTGCTTTCCAAGCTCCTGATTTACAAGTTTATATCTTTATGATAATTTTCTGCAGCAAAAACAAAAATTTCATTTTTCATAATTAAAAAAAAATCTGCACGTAATTTGATGCACGCTGCCCAAAAACCCCATCCATGGCCTGACATAGTTTTCAAATAACTCTGCTTGGTGAAATATATGACTGTGCATGCAATTTGTACCTTGCACTTCTGCACATGTTCAGCATTACACTTTGCAGCATATTTTACGATGGTGCCCGATTTGTACCACTTAATTTCATGACCCAATCTGATCCCGTTAATATACCAGAATCATTTTACGTACTGTTTGTGAGCAATCTGCACCAGTTCAGAATGGGATACATGAAAAAAACACACCCCATCTGCTGGAAATCAAAGTGACCAAAACTGACTGTGAATGTTACTGTCATGCCCCGCTCGCCCGCTCATCCCGTGTGCCACGCCCCCTCATCTACCCCCTGTGGTTCCCTTGTTCACCAGCTGTTTCCTGTTGCTGTCATTAGTTCAATGTATTTAGTCCGTGTTTCAGTTTGTTTCCCCAGTCCGGTCATTAATGTTGTGATGTTTCGCTGTCTGTTTTGTGCCTTTCCTGATTAAACCCCGTATTCTCCTGTCACCTGTGGGCTGTACTACGAAGCGGGGTTACTGGCCTATCGGGGTAACTTGTCAGATTTAAGGTACCACAGTTTAAATGGACTTCATATTCGTTCACTTACATTTTGCCCAGACTACCTTAAATCCGACAAGTTACCCCGATAAGCCAATAACCCCGATTCGTAGTACCGGCCACTGGAGTCCCGTGTTTTTACTGTGATCCCAGCGGTTCATAACAGTTACAATTTGTGCTTCTTGTTTTTCTCCAAGGATGTTTTAGTTTAAATGTGTGTATAAATTTAATGAAATGTTAATTCTAATACATTTGTGTTTTCTTTGTTTATTTGGCAAAAAAAATAATAATTTCTGGAACCAATGTCATAAATTTTATAACATTTCTATGGGAAAATACCTCCCGCTTTACAAGTTCTTGATTGATGAGCGATAATTTGGAATGGATTCGCTTGTAAAATCGAGCGATACCTGTGTTTCAATAAACTCATTATGAATCCTCGTATTTTAGGCGAAACTTGATCCAGAGGCTAATCTCTGAAACCTCTTTCTAACACTGGAGGTGTGCAATCAACAATGCTACTGACGGCACCAGCCACACAAAAATCATATGAGACAAAATGACAAGTGCCAGAAGAGTGCATAATAGCTAGCCCCAAATGTAGTCCACGTTCAGCCCTGGTGTGCGATCTTTAGAGTGAAAAATGTCACCACATCAATGGAAGCCAGTGTCATTAAATTTTGAAAGGGCTCTAATGAGGAGCAGTGAAACTGTGCATAACATCTTTAAAGGGAAAACAGAGATATGATCCTTTCTGCACACTAGTAGGTCTGATCACTACCTGGTGTCCCAGATACCTGTACCTTTTTAAATGGTTTCTTGCCTGTCTACATGCTATGCTAATGGATGCTCTATATACATTACATGGACAAAAGCATTGGGACACACCTCTTAATCACTGAATTCAGGTGTTTCATTTGGACCCGTTGCTGCACATATAAAATCAAGCACTTAGCCATGCAGTCAGGTTTACGGACATTTGTGAAAGAATGGGTCGTCCTGAAGAACTCATTGAGTTCAAGTGTGGTACAGTCATAGGATGCCACCTCTGCAGTAAGTCAGTCCCTGAAATTTTTTCCCTGCTAGATATTCCACGGTCAACTGTAAGTGGTGTTATTGCAAAATGGAAGCATTGAGGAACAACAGAAACTAGCCACAAAGTGACAGGCCATGTAAAGTAACACAGTAGGGTCGCCGAGTGCTGAGGCGCATAGTGTGTAATAGTTGTCTGTTGACTCAATAACTGCGGAGTTCTAATCTTCCTCTGGCATTAACTCCAGCACAATAACTGTGCGCCGGGAGCTTCATGGAATGGGCTTCCATGGCCGAGCAGCTGCATGCAAGCCTCACATGGAGTGTTGTAAAGCACGCTGGACTCTGGAAATGTGTTCTGTGGAGTGACGAACCATGCTTCTCTGTCTGGAAGTCTGACATTTTGGACAATTCTATACTTCAACAGTTTGGGGAAGGTCCTTTTCTATTCCAGCATGACTGTGCCCCAGTGCACAAAGCAAGGTCCAGTCAGGTCAGTTTGGTGTGGAAGAACTTCACAGGCTCACACAGAGCCCAGACCTCAACCCCGTCTGACACCTTTGGGATGAACTAGAATGGAGATTGAGAGCCAGGCCTTAATGTCAAGCATTAGTTCTTGACCTCAGAAATTTTCTTCTGGATGAATGGGCAAAAATTCCCACAGACACACTCCAAAATCTTATGGAATGTCTTCCCAGAAGAGCGGCAGCTGTTATAACTGCAAAGGGAGGACCAACTCCATATTGACCCATATGGATTTAGAATGTGATGTCATAAAAGTTTATGTAGGGGTAATGGCCAGGTGTCCCAATACCTTTGTCCATAAAGTGTGATTATATCTCTCTGCTGGCCAGGGAACGCCTTGGTATTCCCCTGGTGGAGCTGGAGGAAGGTGGCTGGTGAGAGGGAGGTCTGGGCATCCTAGTGTAGGGTGCTGCCCCTCAACCCGACTCTGGATAAGCGATGCAAAATGGATGGACGGATGGATGGATGATGAATCTACATACTAGTCTAACTGATGAGAGGGATTTCCATTTGCAACTTCAGTATTGTGTTCAAGCTGTGACAGAGATCACTGCTGCATCTAGAACACAATAGATAATTTTTCTCTGCATGTTACATAAATCCTATATTGGATAAGTGGTAAGAAGGTAAAAGAACTGATGTAGGATTGCAACAGTATGAGATTTTCAAGGTATGATAACCGTCTCAGGAGATTTTCACGGTATGATAACTGTCTCACGGTTTCATAGTATCGTGGTATATGGTATTTCACAGTTATCTGCTAAATCAGGCTAAATGTAACCTAAATTATTAATCTAGTAAAACATGTCAATGTAACAATTCTTATCGTGCTAAATATATGATTATAATCCATAAAACACATATCTATCGAGCTAAACACACATAAACAATCTTGCTGATAATGTAAGCAATTTTTAAATAATAATTAATAAAATTAAAAAAAACTTTCGCAAACGTATTTAATTGATGTAAATGCTCGCTGAAACTTTTTTTTCTGATCTCACTGATTTGGAACAATGGAATATGGCTGCAACAAATGCAAAATACAACAGACGTCATACTTCAGTTCAGACTGAACCAAAGTACACCAAAATGTCGCTTGATAGCAATAATTTCAACTGATGATTATTTTTAGATAATTTTTCAGATATTGGATGTTGATGTATATTCAATCATAGCAGAATCCAGAAAACAAATAAAGCAGTTAGGGGGAAAATAATTTTATGAACTTGCTTTATGAATAATCTTTTCAAATTTATTTAGTTTTGCATAGTATTATTTTGTGAAACATTTCTGCCAATCAGTGATCGTAAAAACAGACCTCGAGCATACTGTGAAATCATCATCTTTATTTCAAAGCCAAACAGAACATCTAAGAAACTTCATCCAAAGAAACAATATCTACATGGTGTAGTTCACAATGAAAGGCAAGCAAGGAAAAGTACGTACACTCTGCAGGTCGTGTGACCAAGGCTTTATTTTAGGTATAAATACTGATAATCAATAGGTTTCATCCCGGCAGTTTTTTGTAAAAGGCTGACACTACGTATGCTGTGCACCTTAGAAAAACCTATTGGCTCCACTTTTCGTTAGTTTTTGTTAATTGAAAAAGGAAGATTAGTTATGTAGATGTATTCACATGGCAATGCACTACACAGGGATACATATCTCTGCAGCATAGAGACAAAGCTTTACTGTAACTATATTATATTTACTGTCCCAGCAACGTTATGATCAGCAGAAGGTTTTAATATGGCACTGCTACTGTGCTGTTTTTGCTGCTAATTTTCCCAGGTTTTCGCCACTTTGGGCTTCTAATTAAATGTACATGGTACAGTGACAGCCCAGGGCATAACACACAAAGGGAAATTGGGCACTTGGTGTCACTGATCACTCCTAGTGTGCAGTGATCACTTATTTATTGAAAGCCTTGGGAAACTGACACCTGGAAGGATATTACCTGGGGCTTTTTTGTCATGGAGCACAAACCAGCCTGCTAATGGCCTCGTGTCGAGCTGATGGCAAATCACACAATTATGCTAAGTCGCAGTATTACTACATCCAAAACACTGAATATTATAAATAATCCTTTGAAAACTAAGCCTACATTTGAACAACTGCTTAAATTAATCTCAACTATGAAATAAACAACTCAGGCATAAATTTAAATGTGGAAAACCACTAATATACAACCAGAGGTGATTGTAGGATGTTGGAAATGAACAGAAAATCAAATAAGAAACTGGTATTTAGCATAGATGCCCATATCAACTGCAGCCATATCTTTGCTGCAACAATTTTGTTATTGTTTTTGTGTTTAAAAATGTATGCATTGAGGATAATGGATTCTGCTGCAGGCAATTAAACATCACTTTAAGCTCAGATTTTTCAAGCAAAATATACTGTATTCATGTTGTTTTAAGTGTGGGTATTCCAAAGTCATTCGGATGTAAAACTAAAAAAAAATGTTTTCAGAGAAATTCATGCACATACATTTTTTTCTATATACCTAATTACAGAACCAGACTCAAGAAAAATCATTCTACAGATCCAACAAAACAATTTTATCCCCTATATTGAAATACAGCTTAAGTACTTCATAATATAATCGTGCTACGTTGAAGAAAAAATGTTACACTTGCATTTTTTCTTATGAGCCACTATCGTGTTATTTCCAATATCATGTAATGAAACTAAGCTACAAGGAGCAATTTCTTTAATTATATTAATCAGATATGATTGTCTCACATGTGGTGCTGGCTTTCACCTTTTCACTCATATCAAGCATTTTGGGTTGGGCGTGAGAGACCTTGTTTGCTTTTCAGACTTTTAAAATATAGATGGTTACAAAATAGAGCATTTCTTTATACGAGTCCTGGATGCTGCTGCATGCTTGAAATTGTCTTGATGGAAACATTTCAGTCAGGCATGGTTCCCGTCCTCCTTGCCATGCATGAGCTTATTGCTGTCAGTTTCCATTCATGATCCACCACGAGGCTGAAATGGGGGAGATTTAAAATATTGAATTTTCCCTCCTGACTAACATCCTGATTCCTTCTATAGGAAAATGCAGTTTCTTATGTTTTGTTTTTTTTTAAAAGATATTTTGGTATAAGTTTACTTTTGGGGATTTTACATGCATATTCAGACTAAACAGCTTGCTCCAAGATACACATAGCCCTGTTATATAAAAATAGTGGTATTATATAGTGTTATTTTTAAATTACTTTGTTCTTTACAATAGTGGACTTTTGATCCATGGTCATAACAACATAACAACTACAGAAAGTCCCCGGGTTAAGATTTACAGATAAGCTGTACTTACAAACAGACACCATAAAGCCTTTTATATTTAAAATCTGATTTAAATACAGTTGCTCATAGCAACAAACGCACTACTTTGTGAAGCTCATGGAAAACGTTGTGTGGCTTCAGTGCTTCATTGTTATTAATGTTATCATGATGTTACTTCACGAATGCCTTCACAAATACAAGACATCGATGGAGCGAAAGTAAGCGCTTTTCTTTTTTCTTTTCTTTTCTTTCTAAACTATTTTATGAACTGTTTCTTCAATGTATTTTTACAGATGTTTTTGTGTATTTGGGAGGATTTCTTAAGTGTGTTATGCATAGAAAGGTAAAATATGTACTATACTCTAAAATAAACATTTCATAAGTAAATAAGTACCATGATCCGATTTATCTACAAATTTGGCTTAAAGACAGACTTGGTATTGAATCTTTTCGTAACCCAGGGACTGCCTGTACTCATCATGCAGTTGATACACTGCCCGGTCAAAAAAAAAGTCTCCATTTGAATTTTGCATTGGACCGCCTTTAGCTTTGATTATGGCGTACATTTGTCATGGCGTTGTTTCCATAAGCTTATGCAACATCTCTGCATTTAGTTTCATCCATATTTGCATCCATTTCTCACTGAGATCTTGTATTGACAAAGTGAGTTGAATCACTCCATGAAGTCAGCTAAGCACATCTCAGACTTTCAGTGGGGTTAAGGTCAAGACTTTGTGGTGGCCAATTCATGTATGAAAATGATTCGTCATTCTACTGAACTACTTTTTGACATTTCGAGCCTGATGAATCTTGGCTTTCTTGCCCTGGAATAGCCCATGACATCAGGAAAGAAAAAATCCATTCATGATGGATGGAGGGGTAACCTGGCCAGTCAGTAGACTGAGATACTCTGCTGACTTTACATTATTGTTGCATAACGTTGCTGAGCTGTAATAATGATCCAGTCATTGATTTAAATTCAAATGGTGACTTTTTATTTGGCGGGGCAGTGAAAATTACGCCTAATTGGTGCTGGATGCTTATTCTTACAAAGTATTTGAGAGTATAAAAACGGAATATAAATCTAACTCAGAGACACATTAGAAACCCAAATTGTTAACAGAAAAGCTTGAAAATTAGACTCCTCAGACATTAGGTTATAGGGGCTCACTAGCATAAATCGCCACCTAGTTATACAGGTGCACATATTGAGTTTGCTTAAAGCTTGCACTTGAATGGCAGAAAGGCATTGAAAACAGCACATGTCCCCCAAGGCCTTTCAGAATGTGGTTCTTTTGTTTTATTATCAGCCTGAATAACATTAGAAAACATGCAATCCAATAAAACTCCAACTCATGCAGGATACTCTGAAAGAATGATCTTAGAGGAGACCACCTGGAAGAAGCATTGTGGACATCACCTCAGGGTCCTCCAGCACGTCGATGATGCAGCGCTGAAAGCTCTTGCTTTCATTGGACTGGAGATAACTGGATGGAAAGACAGCAGGGATCATCTCACAGGGTTAACAGACTGAGGTGTACACATCTTCAGCTAATGAAAAGCCCCCTGTTCAATTTAGATGAAAAATGGGACATGAAAGAAAAATGCAGGTAGAGAGTGGTGAGTGACTGGCTGTGCGAGGCCATTTGTTTGCCAGAAGAGGAGATGAGGAGAATTCATGCAAACTCACCTCATCCAGGAGATACGGTCCTGCCAGAACTCATACATTATGAAGCAAGATCTCTCTGGCAATTTCTGGATGGATATGCTGGGAAGTGGAGATAGAGAGAGAGAGAGAGAGAGAGAGAGAGAGAGAGAGAGGAAGTAAGCAAAGGCACCAGTGGGCCCCTCAAGAGCTACCATCTGGTAGCTGACTGGGGGGAAAGGTCAGGTAGAAGTTTACTCTCTGGGAAGGATTGTTACAAAACCTGCACTCACTGTGTTCATTTTAAAACACTGATTATTAACAAATAATTAGGAAAAACTGGGTTCTATTGATGTTTCTAAATATCAGAAATCAGGCAATAATCTAAGTATGGGAAACAGCAGAGACAAGACTTCTCTGACATATGCCTGCTTCATAAAAATATTTTGTATTAAATGTTCTATTTGTAAGTATCAATGGTTTTATATCTAAGAATAAATGAAGTATTTAAGCTGCTCTCAGTCCAATCTTGGGGGCAGCAAGGTGGCTCAGTGGATAGCACTAGGGGGGGTTAATCCTGCCTTTGCTCTGTGTGTCTGCAATTTGTTGCTACTCTCTCCACCACAATAAGAGGCTGGGAGATGGATAGATGAATCTGTACGGCCAGCATGTTGGTGATGCTCAACAGGTGGAAGGTGACGCACTGTAAATTTTCATTTTGACTCATGGTGGCATTGGTGTATCTCCGCAGTGCATGGTGGAACTCTTCGAGGTCTTTCTCCATCACTGACATCTGCCTCTGAACCAGCAGGATATTCTGTTAGGCACAAAAAAATCATGCTTTACTATGTCAAGGAGGTAGTTAGGGGAGCAAACATAGTTTGGCCACAGATGACACAATGTTTATTTTCTCCTGCTAATGCACACAGAGAGTTAAATCAAGATATTTGCAACAGCAAAGGACTCCTAGGAAAATCTGTCACAGTGTGGAGCACAGCTTGTACTGTAGTTCTGGTGAAGAAATGAGCATCAGAGACGGATCGAAGCGGTAAAGAGCATCTGTTAGGCAAATAAATAATGCAGTGTCCCACATTCATCTCATCCATCTCATCAGATCTGCTTGCCAAGTGGAACACAGTTGGCCTAGCGCGGCTCCATTCCTCCATCTGCTGGTTTTCCTCCCCAACCGTGGCTTTTTTGAGTAACCAGCACCCATTTGTCTCAGCCAGAGTGATGGGTGCCTGTTTTGACTGATGTCCCAGACAAACCTTCGGTGTTTGGCTATCAAAAGGCAGTAGCTGGCCAGTGGATGGGGGCGACTCACAGATTTATAGGTGCTGGCCAGTGAATCCTCCTTGATGGGCTCCAGCCGCGGACTCTGAAAATTGGAGGGAACAATGGGGAATGAAGAGGGTGGCAGCTGCTTCACGGGGATCGTTACAAATTCCAACTATGCAAGATACTTGCATTTCCCCCTTGCATCAATGTATTCAAAGAGTTTAACCTATTAAAAATGTCCACTAGGCGGGACAGCTGTAGTAACCACAATGGGTCATCGAGGTAGTTCGCAAGCTCAGATTTTTTAGCAATAGCTGCAGAGGTGTAGCATCAGGACAGGCAAGGCAGGCAATGCCGGGGGCCCCGAGCTGGGAGGGGGACCCGTCATGGAGGCTGAATACATGGTACACTGCAACAACAAATTTGATTTATCTGCGCGTTGTTTTCACAAAATAAATTACTTGTGTTTATTAAATTCTCTATGTTGCTGTTTTTAATTGAAACTTCAACTAAAATAATGGTAACTAAACTTCAACTAAAATAATCTGTGCCCGGGGACGGTGGATTGAAGGGCCCCGTGGAATTTTTTTAGATAGGGACCCCAGAGTCCTTAGAATCGCCTCTGATTAGATAAAAATGACTTGACCTCCTGGTGCAATTCATACAAACAATGCAGCACGCTCCCTCTGGAGAGCTAATATTCTTCTGTGTGAAAGAGTAGCTGCTGTTTGGACACCATTTCCTGGCCCAGCAATGAAAACAAGCATGTGTTTAAAGGCCACACTTTGATATAACTGACCATTTGCACTGCCTGCTGCTTCACAGATTGTAAGGCATTTTCTTTCCAGTGAGTGAGTCACAATTAATTATGCAATGGGGCAACATTGTTAAAGGGGCTATCTGCTGGACACCTGCAGGCAGCCCGGTCACCCAGACTGTCACTGTATGAGCCCCATTGGTGCAGATCCTGACACGTATATCCCATGATACAGTATGTCTGCATAAAACCATCCAGCCTATCAAATAATGCTTCACCAGTTGTGTGATCTGAGGCCCATAAAAATGAATGTCACCCTCAATGCTCCTATCTTTCCCATATCTGACACAGCGATGCAGTTGTGTTAGCCCAGAAACATCAGTAGCACAGGCTTTGCTTAATGTAGGTTAGCAGTCGATCCTTAAATTCACTCACAAGATCTCATATTCGGAGACTCGCAGTGTCATTTGAAAAGGGGATGTCACTAATCTGCTGAACGAAAATTTCTCCACACATGATTTAAATGTCTTTTGCAGCAGGTAATTTGTATGTTTGCTGATGTTAAGCTTCTGCTGTTCCAGACCATTTAGCTTTAACGTGAAGTCCAGGGGCTTGTCCTTCAGTGTTGGACATTTAGTCTTTAAATGTCACTTTAACTTTCAAGGTTTCAAGCACATTTGCACATATCACACTGAGGAAGCGGTTCTGAAGATAAAAGCAGACTAAAGTTAAATTCCGTCATATTTTCGGACCTTCATTTTTTTCCTGAGGGGCGTAACTGAAACTCAGACTAGGAAATGTGTAGCATAGCGTAATGAATATTTTAATTTATACTACTGTTTAAAGTTTGCTTAACTAAAAAGTTTGGTCATCAGGTGCCACTGGTTGCAAGATGTTGATAAATTTCACAGATCAACCATCATAATTAAGAATCGGCCAGGACTCAGCATGTCAGCAATAAGCTGTTTTGTCTTGTCAACATTAATTAATAAAAAGCTTAATTTACACCAACTTTCTAGTTTTGAGACCAGCTCATAAAACTTATCGCCATTATACGGTCCAGTGTGTTAAAGTCATCACTTAAAAGTTCATTTCCATCCATCCATCCATCCATCATCTGCCGCTTGTCCGGGGTTCGGGTCGCGGGGGTAGCAGCTTCAGTAGAGGCACCCAGACTCTCCCCAGCTAACCCCACCAGCTCCTCGGGGGGGACACCGAGGCGTTCCCAGGCCAGCCGAGAGATATAATCCCTCCAGCGAGTCCTGGGCCTGCCCCGGGGCCTCCTCCCTGTAGGACATGCACAGAAAACCTCTCCGGGTAGCCGCCCAGGAGGCATCCGCACCAGGTGTCCAAACCACCTCAACTGGCTCCTTTCGACATGAAGAAGCAGCGGTTCTACTCTGAGGCCCTCCCGGATATCCGAACTTCTCACTCTATCCCTAAGGGAGAGCCCAGACACCCTGCGGAGAAACCTCATTTCGGCCGCTTGTATTCGCGATCTCGTTCTTTCGGTCATTACCCATAGCTCATGACCATAGGTGAGGGTAGGGACAAAGATGGACCAATAGATCGAGAGCTTGGCTTTTTGGCTCAGTTCTTTCTTAGCCACGACGGACCGGTTAAGCGCCTGCAGAACTGCAGATGCCGCTCCGATCCGTCTATCCAGCTCCCGATCTCGCCTACCCTCACTCGTGAACAAGACTCCGAGATACTTAAACTCCTCCACTTGAGGCAGTACGTCTTCCCCAACCCGAAGAGGGCAAACCACCCGTTTCCGGCTGAGAACCATGGTCTCGGACTTGGAGGTGCTAATCCTCATCCCTGCCGCTTCGCACTTGGCTGCGAACCGCCCCAGTGCCTGCTGGAGATCCCCAGCAGATGAAGCCAACAGTGGACCCCGGACCCCATACTCTCGAAGCACCCCCCACAGAGCACCTCGGGGAACCCGGTCGTAAGCCTTTTCCAAATCCACAAAACACATGTAGACTGGATAGGCAAACTCCCAGGCCCCCTCCAGTACCCTTGCAAGGGTATAAAGCTGGTCCAGTGTTCCACGACCAGGACGAAAACCGCATTGTTCCTCCTGAATCCGAGATTCGACTATCGATCTCATCCTCCTCTCCAGTACCCCGGAATAGACTTTCCCAGGGAGGCTGAGAAGTGTGATCCCCCTGTAGTTGGAACACACCCTCCGGTCCCCTTTCTTAAATAAGGGGACCACCACCCCGGTCTGTCAATCCAGCGGCACTGTCCCTGACCTCCACGCACTGTTGAGAAGGCGTGTCAGCCACGACAGTCCCACAACATCTAGAGCCTTCAGGTACTCCGGGCGGATCTCGTCCACCCCCGGGGCCCGGCCACCACAGAGTTGTTTAACCACCCCGGCCACCTCAGCCCCAGTGATGGGCAAGCCCCCCCCAGCACCCTCGGGCTCTGTGCCCTCAGATGTCTCAAAGGCAGTATGCGTAGATGTATCTGAGGCAGGGTTGAGGAGGTCCTCGAAGTATTACTTCCACCTCAGGATGATGTCCCCAGGTGAGGTCAACAGCCCCCCCCCCCCCCCCCCCCACTATAAATAGTAGGAACCAGGAGCTGCTTCCCCCTCCTGATACTCCGTATGGTTTGCCAGAACCTTTTTGAGGCCGACCGAAAGTCACTTTCCATGGCCTCACCGAACTCCTCCCACGCCCGGGTTATTGCTTCTGCGACCGCCCGAGCCGCGTTCCGCCTGGCCCGCCGGTACCCGTCAGCTGCCTCCAGAGACCCCCGGGCTAATAATTCCCGGTAAGCCTCCTTCTTCAGCTTCACGGCCCCCCTCACCTCTGGTGTCCACCATTGGGTACGGGGGTTACCGCCATGACAGGCACCGACCACCCTGCAGCCACAGCTCCGTACGGCCGCTTCCACAATGGAGGTCCGGAACAGTGTCCATTCAGACTCAATGTCCCCTACCTCCCCCGGCATGCAGTCGGAATTCTGCCGGAGGCACGAGTTAAAGCTCCAGCGAACAGGAGCCTCTGCCAGACGTTCCCAGCAGACCCTCACTATGCGCTTGGGCCTACCAGGTCTGACCGGCTTCCTCCCCCGCCACCTGAGCCAACTCATCACCAGGTGGTGATCAGTTGACAGCTCTGCCCCTCTCTTTACCCGAGTGTCCAAGACGGAGGGCCGCAGATCAGTTGATGCGATTATAAAATCGATCATCGACCAGTAGCCCCGGGCATGTTCGTACCATGTCCACTTATGGACAAGTTTAATTTCTTGAATGGAAATTAAAAATAAAAGAAGAGCTAAAACACACCCTTAGGGTGCCCCAGTGTTCAGAACAACCACATCTGACATTCACACAGACAAACGTTTCCTTAGGACTCCCCTTCAACAGATTCAGTAAATGAAAAAAAAAAATGAATGAACTGCAAACTGAAATCTAATTTCAATATATACATCATACAAAACTTAACTTTTTTGTCCTGGGGTATAACACTAGAAAACACTGATAGTACACTTTGTTGCTGGGCTTTTACTCTGACTGCCTTGCTGATTGTTCCAGGGAACAGATCTGACATTGCTGGTAGAGTTTCCACTTGCCCTGTATCCTGTATTGAAAGATAAAATGCTGTGTCCCGTTTTGAACCAATATGGGGTGGGATTTGTCCCGTATTTTGATTATCGTCCTGATTATCGTCAGCGTCCTGTATTTCTTCAGCTTGAAAGTGGAAACCCTAATTGATAGCATCTGTGACTGTAAGCACATCCAGTACAACACACAGCACCAGTACGTTGTATGTCGAACTTTAAATTGCCAAAATACCACCACACCGCCAAAGTCTTTTTTCCTTGTTTAGCCACAGCATTTTGTGGCTGCTGAACTGTCCCTTTCTTCACTGATACTGGCCCATGACCCACGAGTATTACCAAAACATGTGCATGTGCATCGAAACCAACCGATTTTGCTGTGTATATGATGGGGGTAGGTTGTTCATTCTTAAAAAACAACTGCATGATGCGAGAGTGTGCTATCAAGCAAAGTACCTTATCTACAGTTTATCAATGTTACTCATTTTATCTTCTATCAATATGTCTTATATATATCCCGAATACAGAATAATAAAGCCAAGCAGTGCGGTTCAGTGTTCCCTTAATAAATATATGCAGTAGCAGTGCTTTGATAATCTGTGGGCAGTAGTCTAATATTTTCATGTATTTTCATAGAGAAAGGATAAGAAAAGAAAATTAGATTTCTAGTTTTTTCCAGTGCTGCTCTCCAATTACATAGATATTACGTTTTGAAACAGCTGGACGGCATGTTATAAAAAGAATTCACTCTATGTTGCTTCCCAGAGCTCACCAGATTAGATATTAGAGGGAGGCAAACACGGCACAAGACTGGAAAACTAGGAAAAAGAACTGGCATTGATTCACATGATATAGTTAAAGAAACTGTCGCTGCAACCACTGTTCTGCTGAGGGATTTTTTTTATCCTGGACATAGTTAATATGTTCATTCATTACCCTTTTATGTAGATGTTTTTCTAAAACATTTTATCTTAAAAGTTCAAGGGGCCAACAATGGGGATTAGGAGTCATTGCCTTCTCCAAGTAGAATAATGGGATGCCACAAGCTTCATGGCTTAATATTTTCCCAAAAATTATGAAGCTTTGTCTCCAATACATCTGTGGTTGTTTCTGCTAATGAGTAAAGAGGCTGCTGGATGTTGCTGGATGTTGCCTTGAAGTGGCAACCTGTGGTACGTGCAGGGAGAGCAAGCCAGTGCTGTGTGTCTGGAACAGAGTGGGGGGGGGGAGTAGGCGTGGTCCTCCCACCTGACACTCCAGCTTGTCAATGAGCAGCTGAAGCCTGTTGATCTGGGAGTTCCAGTGGTTGTCCGGTTCCACGGTAACGCCTGTCAAACATAAACTGCCACTGGTCACTCTGGTCCCGAGTGCTATATTTAGTACTGTTTTCAGGGGCACATGCATTCATCTCATTCATTATCCACGGCTGTGCTGCGGGGCGTGGGACCCCTGTGCAGACATGTACCTGTGGTGAGCATGCCTGAGTATGGGTCCGTGGGGGACAGACACAGGTTCTTCTGGATCCGCCGGCTGCACCGTCGGACGTTCTTCTGTACAGGGAGGCCTTCAGGCTTTTTCACCTCCTTCCTACAAAAAGAGAGCAAAAACCTTGCCAGGTGTGTGACTCATACCACGTGGGATGACACATGAAAACCAGCAAAGCTCTTGCAGGCCAGAGGTCTGACGTTTCCTACGGCTCCATTTATGACAAGAATACTTAGTACTAATTCATTAGCAGGTTGGACAAAGACTCACATTTAATTTAAGTTTATAAGAGTTTATTTTAAAGAGGTAATACAGTACTACTTAACTGGAAAGGTGTCTGACAGTAATGCTTTATTAATCCCTGCAGGGAAATTCTTTATTTAATATCTAATGATGTGATGAGAGGTGGCCCTGGTGGAGCAGTCCGATGTCAGCAGTGTGAAGCGCAGGGGGCTGAGGAAGCAGCCTTCAGGGAGCTTCCATGCTTAAGCTGATAGACACAGAAGTGATGTCTCATACCTTGACAGACTATAGTCACTCAGTCAAAAATGTCCAGTATCCAGTTTCAAAGTGATGTTTTCAAACCAAGATGGGACAGCTTTCGGATTACTGTGACATTCCTGTGCTGAATGCCGGACTGATATCAAAGAACGGCATCCTTACATAGGAGTCTTTATTTCCCAGGGGTGTAAGTGTGGTGTGAAGGGCCAGAGCAAAGGTGTCCTCTGTAGACTGGTTGGGGCAGTATGGTATGGACTGGTATGGATCAAGGGAGGTAGTGAGGTTTGCCTTGTTGTGCCCCATGCCAGCCGCTCAAAGCTCTTCATTACAATGGAGGTGCGAGCTGCGGGTCAGTAATCATTGAGCACTGAAGCAATTGTCCTCTTAGGCCACAAAATGATTGTGGCAGTTTTTTGGCACTAAGGGATGGGAAAATGACAATGGATTTTTTTGTGTGTAATCCCATTAGGTGGCTCTGATGGCCTGTGACAGAGTGGCTGTAGCTGTTCTTTGAACACACCAAACTTGAAGGCCATGTACCGTGCTTCAACATAAACCAGGGCTTCTGGTTGGCCTTACTGGTGACACCTCAGTGCAGTGACATCCTCTGTGCAGTTGTGGAGGTAGCTGATAATAGTTTCTGTATATTGTATAAGGTCTATTTGATCGTCTTGAACAGAAACCTGTAACACCAGTTTGGGCATGATAACACCCATAGATTTATTTAGCATGTAATGTAGCGATTTTTATTTATTCATACTGCACGTATAAGAAGATATTTTACCAAAAATTTTTGTGTGTTGCATCCCGTTGTTCCTGGATACTCTCGTCAGTCCATATTTCCAGCAAACACTGCATCTCTGCCGTAGACTCGTGTTGCACAGGATACCAGTACTGATAAAGTACTGCTATACCACATTTTTGAAAGCTGTTCAGTATTAGATTTATTTAGTAGCGGTACTAATTACGCTATTACAAACCCCTAAAGCTATATATCGCTAACACTAACCATCAAATCAGAATCATGGTTTGACTATGTCCAAGCCACTGACATAACTCAATTATACCCTATGTCAGAATTGCATGCATTACGCTATATAGCATATAGTTCCAGCGAACTGGCAAATTTGATTTATCCGCTCTATGTACTCTCATTAAAAAGATGTGTAGCTGCTAAAATGCCAGTCAGTTAGTATGATCTCCATAGCTTCAAGTCAGAGATTCATGTAAGACATCTCATAATATAGCAAGATCTTATAATATAGCAAAAAGGCTACGTTAACATCATCAAGCTAGTATGTGTACCTCCAGGTTATAATGTTACTCTATGTTTTAAGCAGTTAAATAATCAAGCAGAATGTGCGGCATGGGAAGTTATTTTATATGTTTGTTGAGCAGATGAACAGAAGAAAGAGGAAGAAACTGCTGTGACCTCTATGGGTGCTTATTGCTTATCTCATTTTATCTGTTCTTTGTTTTTTTCAGTGCAGACTAATGGTGATGAGTTTGATGGCAGAAGAAATACGTTTTACACTTTTGCATGCTCACGTTTGTTTTCTTATTTATCAGTTCAGCAGCCTCTCAAAATCCACATAACAAACTGTATCCATACTGATCGCCCTCAGTGCTCCGCCCCTCTCATGTGCACTATTGATAGTGATAAAGCGGAAGTGCACAACAATCGGGGGTGGATATACTATTTATCAATTTAATAGAAAGTGTTATGTTCTCCTAATAACTGACTGAATCAGAGTGATTATAATGTGATGCTTGATAATATTAGAGTATGTGCTGGAGTAACAATTGCAAATGCATTTGAGATAAATGTCTCCTGAAAATAAAGTGCATAATTTACCATGAACAATACTTAACTTTTCTCTGTATCGGTATCGTTTCAGTACCAGTATTGTGATACTAGTGGTCTTGGTATCAAGGTCATAATTTTGCTATTGTGACAAGACCATAGACCAAAGTGATCCTTTGTTGCCATGTTTCATGTTTGTGAAATGGTTGTTGCTACCCTGATCTGTATGCGACATTTTTTCTGCAACACAGTTTTGCGAAAAAAAAATAAAAATCTTAAAAATGATTGTACAGCTTATCCGATACATTCTTGCTGGGCCCAATTCACATATAGTGTACATGTGTGCATATGTGTGTCAGTTGCATCATTGATGTCATTTCTATGTTCTATGGCCCGGCACGGTTAGCAGTCACACAAGATGCATACCTTGCCCGAGTCTAACTAACTATGCTTGGGCCCACATCTTCAAGCTCACACTTGTCATAAGTGATCATACTAGTCAACCATTCTCCATGCTTGTTATTTCAGCTCCTGAATGTATTGAGTTTTGCATTGTCTCAATCCCCCCAAATATAGCATTTTCACTCGTATCTTTTAATTTTTGAAAAAAAGACATTATACTTCATTAATGATTAGTGTGGGAGGTAATCGACTGCATCTTGTTCTGGCCACAAATGAAAAACCTTTAGTTTTTCTTTTTCTAATATGTCCCTGGAATAATAGACTTCATAAAGTCTCGCTCTTTCTTCCCCCTGGTTGGCCCACCTCTGTGATCTGTTTGATAAAACACAGACAGCCCTAGGTTTCTATTCAGCTCTGAGAGTAACTAACAAAAAATTTAATCAGACCCATCAGCCATCAAGCCCCAGCCCTAGTTCATTATTCATTTTCTAAATTTAACATTGATACAATTGAACACCCCAATGTAAAATTTAGAAATATAAAGATTTTTCTGGTGCAGTTTCCCCCTATTCTGTCAACTCTCATTTTTTTCTATTAAGTACCTGTTGCTTTCAGCAATTCTTTGTGATGTACTCTAAGTTCACTCTGTACTGAGTGTTTTTCTCTGTTGATCTGACTGTTAGATTTTGTGTTCTGGCCTTCTTGTATCATTTTGCCCTTTTCTGGTTTGTCTGTTTACTTCAAATTTTGGATTCTGTTTTGGCTTTGGTGAATAAATGGCCATGGAATGCTCTACGCATAGATCTCAGACTACTGCATCACACAATCCCACCCTGCACTGCAGCAGCTACTGAGATTAATTTCTTACTTACTGCAAGTCTTCAACATCTCTGAGAAGGCAACAGCAAAGTTTTTTTTTCAGTGAAACACCAACCACATAAATCCTTGTAACCTGACATACACTAAAACAGCTTGCAGGCTTGACCTTCACTCGCTTTCCCCTTTTCATGATGCACTGATAGATAAACAATAGCAGGAAGTTTGAAAAAGATCCGACAAATACTTTTTGAGTTATTATGCCCACGAGGTCATGTTTCTTTGGCAGTCACCCTTCGCTTTGCGGCCCCAAAGCGATGTTGCTTCAATTTTGGTGTGATTTGTCTCAAGATACTTTTTAAGTTAGCATGCTAAAGAGATAAGTGTCTGTAATGGAAAGGGAGGCTGCAGAAGGCACTTGATCATGTGAACACAGTAACTGAAAGTATCAGATGGATCTTTTTCAAACTTCCTGGGAACATTATATAGGTGATTATCTGGGACTTTTTTCATTTTGAGACAAACTGCACCAAAACTGAAGCAGTGTCACGTAGTGGTGGCAGATGAAAGGGCAGCCATAACAGGACATCAGAGGGGCTGAAGCCACCCAAGCTTTCTGTTACCTTCCTGGGCAGCTCTGCTCCTCCACAGCGTCCATGGCACACTCCAGAGAGACCTGCAACGAGTGCAGCTGGCTAGAGGTCTCACGCAGCAGGAAACGAGTCACAAACTGGCCCAGCACGGAAGAATTTTGGTATTCCTAGAGAGGAAGGAGAAGGAGACCCATCAAACATTGCAAAATATCCTCTAGAGCAGTGTTCCTCAACCAAATGCTCAGGAACCCTCGGGTATGCCTCCAGGCTTCTAACACACCTGTACCAGATATTCTACGTTCTTGATTGACTGTGTTGGGATCCCCGAGGACTGGGTTAAGAAATACTGCTTTAAAGTATTACCTTGTTCCAAAACACTTATTCACTATAGTTACAGTATTGAAGTTAATATCTCTATGGCAGGATTTGTGTCACTTAAAAAGCAGTTTTGAACAGAAACCTTATAAGAGCCTGATAAGAGTGAATGGACTTCTCATATAAGTGGTTCTGAGCTCCCAGTCTACCACTTTGCACATCAGCTATACATTTTCAGTAGGGCCAGGTGGTACAACTTGCTTGTCCCTGGGTTGTTACATGGGCAGAAGAGGTCATTTTAGATTGTTAGGACCACTGCTGTGCACCCGTCAGAATAGGTGCTTTGCTACATTCCAGTAAGGATCCTCAAAGCAGATCTTCTGTGACTGTTTTTGGTTGGCTTTATCAGTGCTAAGCTTTGTCCAACATTGCTTATGACAGACAGAACTGCTAAAATGAAAAAAAAATAAAGTGTTTTTGCTGTACATGCTTGCACTTATTAAATGTAGCTAGGGATAAACAACAGACCGAAGAACATTCCTTTTGTATTCCTCCATGAAATATATTGCAGTATTTGCATCTGAGAGGATGATTACTGGGTAACAAAAAACTAGATAATTAAACTAGAGAATTAAACTGCTGAAACTACACAGTAATGAAAATAAGCAGATATAGGCCTCAAAGTTATTTTTGACAAATTTCATTATGTAAGTTTTTCTAATCTCATGTGGAAACAATTGGGGTCTCATTTACCAAACTGAGTAAATTTCATTGTGAAAGAAGGCATGCACATGAAAACCAAAAATGGGTGCAAACAAAACCAAACCTTTATAAAACCCCCATATATAAACAGCTGTCCCTAGATCAATCAGAAAAATCCAGTAAATGTCCATAACAGAGTAACAAAGCTGCACAGTGAGAGATTGGATGATCATCCATTCCAGTTTGTTGTTTATAACAGCGATGGCCCTGGGCTATGTGCTGTTTTTCAGTCTGTTTGTGCGAGCTTTAATTGCCCTGTACCGCCTGCCAGAGGGCAGCAGCTCAAACAGGAGGTGTGCTGGGTGTGATGCATCCTTCAGGATGTTCCTGGCTTTTCTCTACTTATCTGTACTTTTTAATATGCAAATCAAGCTTTTCTGGTAATAAAGTCTGACTATAGCAACTGCAAATTAAAAAAATCAAGACAGAGGCACAACAGAATGCTATATAGATTCTGGGCTTTTTTTTTAATGCATATGCAACTTTCATAAATGAGAGCCGTGCTCTTCTCAGCCAGTCTTCTGCCTTCTTCAGTAACACCGCCCTGAATTCTTCCTGGAGACAGAACAGCCGACAGTGCAGCTGCTGCTCACATGGCGAGTTTGAGTGTTTAACTGCAGCCAGGGGCACCTGCAAACCAAAGCTGTACCCCAGTCAGCTGGCAGAAACCATGTTCCACCGGTTAACTGAAGGACTCCGCAGAAACAGGGTAAGGGTGACGCAAATAAACAGGACTGCAGAATCTGCACACTGTCTTTCCCCAGAGGGACATGCTGAAGTCATACAGCTCAGGGGTTTGTCACTGCCTATTATATTCCTTGCTTGGCTCCCAGATGTCAGGGCCATACATTGCAGCCTCAATGCCCCCCCCCCCCTCACAGTTTGGCCAGTTTGACCACTAATGAAAATTCTAGTTTATGAGACAAAACAAAGGTCGCCTGTCATTTTAAATATCACTGCTGGGGTTGGCTGTAACACCTTCAGTGCGGCGTATGTCCTATGATTGTGAAATATTTGAAAAGCCAGAAACATGACCCCCCCCCCCCCCCCCCACCACACACACACACACACACACACACAGCGACACAAATAATGTTTTGGTGGTGGATAGGTGGGTAAAAGTGACTTGGACACAAAACAATGAGTATTTCTAGAATTTAATTCTTCTGTACTTTGCACACCTGTCACGGAATCAAGGCATTTAAAGCTTTCTATCTGTGATTTAATGCAATCCAAGCTCCCTATTTCTGGATAAATCATTTTCATGTAAACCAGCGGGTCTTAACTGGAGGGTTACGGCCCACTAGGGAGCCTCAGCGAGGACAATTTATTTGAAACCAACAGTATTCCTTCCAGGTGGTAAATGGCACAAGAGCTTCAGTCATGACGCTACACAGAATCCCAGAATTCACAGCGAAAATCATGCGGTTCTCACGGGGAACCTGACGTGGAGGGGAAAGGAACTGATTTGCAACAGTTGTTTTATTTTGTTGAAGCCTAATATCTTAAAATATGTCTGTTTGGCAGTATAACCAAATAACATTATGTTTATAGTAATAAACATTTGCAGTTATTGACACAGTTTCAGAATGCATGGAATTAAAACAATATCCTAACTTGTATAGGTGCCCCAAACATGTTTTTCTAGACTCAGGGGGTGCTTTGATACAAAAAGTTTGAGAACCGGTGAGAACCAGTCATTCCAGTATACAACAGCAACAATAACCTTTGTACCACAGTAACAATAACTGGAACAAAATGCTGAAGCAGAAAATCTACAGCAAATCGCTGAAAATTCTGAAGCAGGTTTAAAAACAGAGTGCAAGACCTTCATCAAAACATGTCTCCTCACAAGAGTGCTGAAGCTAGAAAATGGCCACCTTCCACAATGTTTTTAGTGGCTGCCTGTGACTTGAATTTCTCTCTAGACATTTTATTGAGACTTCTGCTGCTACTAATATGTGTATTCTTGATGGCTACATAAATGTCAGGTTATGAGGTGAGATTACACCCTTAATGGCTAACTAGAGTTAATATCAAACTAATTAGCAAACTTTGAACTCGACTAAAGGTTTATAGCAGTGACATGCCCTAATGGTATATGCTCAATGTCCCAGTGCAGGTTCAAGACAAGGCAGAGCCGCTGTGCAGCCTCTCTCTTTGCAAGGTTACTGCCATGGTCCGTAGGTGTCAAGGCTATCCTGAGGGCCCTCAGATGTGATGAGGCCTGTCAGACCAAGTTACTGTTGGGCTGCAGGAGAATGGGCCTTAATCCTTTTTGTGTTTTATTTTTGATTTTTTTTTAAACGTTAATCTAAAAAAAAAAATGTCACAAAGGAAAAACAAAACCATTACCTCATGGAATCTGTTTCTGTAGAAATTTCACTAAAATATTTTTGCTATTACAGGAAATATAAACTTACAAGCTTTGCGATTTTAATCATTGTTCCTTTTCAAGTTTATCTAATCAGAATTAGAATCTTTATTTTCTGCCAAGTAATAGGTGTACAAGTAATTTCACTGTATGCAGGTGTCATATGAAGACATAAGCTAGGCTATACACAAACGAACCTCAAATAAAATTATGTGCAAAGCGACAAGTCAAAGTGCATATGTGCCCTGGCTACAATAATGGATAGAGAGACAGGATCTTATTGTGGAGGATTACGGCATGGTGTGAGATAGACAATAGTTACCTGCATTACAGTGCATGTAATAAAGTTCATGTGCTACAGTTTAACACAGAGGGATGCACTGTCCAAGCCATCATTTTCGTTCTTGCTGTTGGACAATGTGGCACGTTTGTGAGAAATTTGACAAAAAATGAAAAAAGGAGAAAAGCAAGAAGAACTGGTCACCAAAATACACTTGTCTTCCTCTGTGTGGAATTCCGAATTTCCAAATATCTACCTACCTGTCTGTCCCCAAAGTGCATGACGTGGCTGAGTGGTCATACATTACTACATCATAGAATAATACATGAAACAGTAAAAAAGGAAAGACATAAAGAACGAATGAAAGCTAGAAGACAACGGAGGACAGGGATGAAAAACTCCCAAGTCTGTAAAAGCAGGTGCAAACTGTGGTCATGGTTATGAAAAATAAGTTCTAGTTGGATACAGTTTATTTTTTGGCAAATTTTCAACTCAACAACTTATTTGTTTTATAAATATTGCAAAATTTATCACAAAAAAAAATCAAATATCGCAACGTTAATTATTTTCCAATATCACGAGCCCTAGTAGAAATGCGTGTCTTATTGCAAAGCACTCTTACAACAGTTTATGCATTAAGTCAATCTGATTATTAATATTGCAGCATGGGTGCTGTACACAGTGTGTGGCTTTAATAACAATAAGGCAGGCAATGATACAGGGAGGCGTTAATTTCTCATCTGCCACTCACCACGCAGTCACACTGCCCACCATGCTGGTCGCCCTGACAACCCAAACCACAAACAGTGAGCACACCCACACCGCTATTTATAACAATTAACATTAACGCTACGCATGACATCACAAACAGTAACAATGGCACCACAATACATTACAAATACAGGGAGCTATTTACATCATTTGCATCTGGCACTGGTCCAACATGCCGTGTTGCCCATTGGATCTTCCCCAGCGCTACAATATGAATATAACCAGGGTGATGCACGTACCTCCTTAGTTTTGTCCATTGCCTTCAGAATTGCAACATTCAGCTTCTCTAAAGCTGACAGGACATTCAGGTATTCGCCCAGGTGTTGGGAAAAATAATCTGACAAAAGCAGAAAGTCTGAGTGAGTCATGTGACACATCTAGCTTGCAACCATGCCCAGAATTCCCCAGAAGATTAAGAGACATTAGTAAGAACTGCAACACACACACTATTGGTATAATTAAGTAACTACTATGTAATGACATATGGACACATATTCCTTGTTTCCACCAATGCAGGGCAAGGATTTTTCCCAATTCGGAACTGGTTCTATGCGTTTCCACAGCAAAAAAACTGGCTCTAGGCCAGAAAAAGTAGCTCCAACTCGGCACTACAGAAAAGCTGATCTCAGAATTTGGAACCGTAACATCAGCGAAAAAGGAACAGGCTACCGAGTCCAAATCATCCGCATAACTGGAAAATTCAATCCATAAGCAATTTAGTTTTGTAAAATATCACTGGTGGCAGCAGTGAAACAACTTGCCAGTTTATTAGCAGAATGTTACATTTTTTTTTTTTGTTGTAAAGGTTAATTTTTGCAGTTCGGCAGCTTATACAAACTTAAAACCCAAAACATATCAAATTAAATCCAAAAAACGTAATTCATATGAACCTATACTTTACTCTCACTTTTCCGTTCCATTTTTTTTTCAAACTGGTGGAAATGCAGGCAGGTTCTCAAAAGGCACTATGTGAGAACCAGCCCATCACTGGCACTAGCACCAGCAACGGCTCCATGTTGGTGAAAACAAGGTAATAGAGACCTCAATGTGATTTTCTTGAGATCAAATGTCACTGCTACCTAGTTTTTGACTGTAAACGGGCGTGACGGGGATTGGTGTCCCTTATTTCTTCAGATTGAAAGTGGCAACCCTACTTCTGAGTGGCGAATGTTCTTGCCCTTCACTTTGGAAATTGGATGATCACCCAGTGCAATCATCTCCAGTATTATATCAGTTTTGCCTTTACCTCTGATATTGTTAACTTTTAACATAGATAAAATTTAAATATCAGCCGGCAACATCGGCCAAAACTGACATATCTAACAACACCATCTGGATTTTTAATGAATATTGGCCAATACCAATACATTTATTTAACTGATATACTGGACATGTCTAGCATTCCTGCGGCTGTTCCTCCTTTCCTGCACATTCTGTACTGCATTTTAAAGCTAGACGTAGACTCACCTGAAAGCTTTTCTGTATCCAAATTGCTGGAAAAGAAAGAGATGATTAATTGTATTCAAAGCAGTCTGAGGACACTGAACAAGCTGATGTAATAACTGTGTGAGTGAGAGACCCAGGTTGACATTTCACAGAGTCAAGATAAAAACCTACTTACAAGAAAAACATTGTTTACTAGTGTGAACCTCAGTTTATCATCTGCACATCACAACCACATTCAGCTGCTACATGGAAGTAGTAATGCTGAAATTAGACTGTTTGGCTACACATCACTTGTGCAAATGTTAACTGCAAGAGGGAATCAGGAAAAAAAATGTTACCATTGTAACCAGAGACAAATGCATTTTCAAAGAAAGGTACACCACTGATACAAATGTTATATGATATATGTATATCGGGACAGTGAATTAGTATCAACCCTGCTTTATATCTCCTTTCTGCTAGTCAGAAGATGGGCAAAATAAGATGTGAGGCGAGGAGGAGGTTTAAGTACCGTTCTTTAACCGATAAAAGGTTGTCTGTTACTGATGTTCTGTCTGACATCTAAAATGATTAAAATGAGAATGATTTAGGTTACAGCTGTTTGGCATGCAAACAAACAAACAGCCCCCCCCCCCCCCCGGCTCTCCTGTGGTTCCTTTTCTCCCAGCCATGCTGCTGGCCCGTATTACTGAACTCCCTCAGTTCTTGTCACTAATGAGAAGGCAGGGCATCCGGTGAGGCACAGTCAGACTGCAGGATGCTCTTCTGCAGCAGAGCTTGTGTTGCATAAGGCTATGCTGTTTACAGTGCTGTCCTTATCTTATAGGAGTAAAGCTTGGTAGATACCCCTCTGCATACATCTTTGTTCCCCTTCCTGGAAAAAAGGAAAATGCTACATGGGGAGTAAGAAATTACTAAGAAACTTTAGTGTGAGCTCCTGCTCAGCACTATGCTAACAATGCAAAGGTCATGGGTTTAGATCGCAGAGAACATGGGTAAATTGTAACCCTTTTCGGATTAAAGTACGAGAAAGTCTTTTTGTAATAGTTCTCAGACTTTAGTACTGCATTTATCACATAGTTCTGTTTGCAGCTGAAGTACCTAAATGAGCTCATTTTTTCAGTTGCAAATCTATATTCATAAGAATCTGATTTGCTCATTTAATGGCCTATCAAATGAACCTGTGACTGTTACAGAAATTGAATTCTAACCCATTTTAAAATGCACTTTCAAGTGGGTTAGAAGTCAGCACAATTTGAACTTTTTAAAAATGCTGTCAGTCAAAGGAAACAACTATTTACATATTTGGAAACCTTATATAATTTTAAAGGAGGAGTACATAGTCCTGTTCTGACTATTGTTATTTTGCTTTTTTTTCATATGCTAATGGTATACAACCACAGGCCTTTACTGTAGAGCTTCACCTGAAGGTCCTGGGATCAGCAATGACATGGGGGTGACATGTACTGCTCCCTTGTCAGCATCTCACTGTATCACCTGAAGGGCCCATTGATTTTACTGTGTCACATGCCCACTTGCCATGAGCTAATTTATGCTCCTAAGGCCCCTCTTAGCAGGATGCAGCCAAAGGCTTCATCTTCTCCCCTGTCAGACTTGGCTGGCCAGCCATTCGCCTGCTGAGGACCTGTCTTTAAATAGCCAGCATTCTCAGTCCACTCTTTCAGGACTTATGGTGCTGTCACCCTCACAGATTTAATCTAAAGACAAGCTTGTCTCATACACCGAGTCTGAGGAACACCTAAAGGTAGGGGGTTCTGTCCTATTAGACTGAATTTGCAGGCCAGTGTTGTAGTATTTGTGTGTCAGTGAAAACTCACAGCAATTAATGAACGTTTTTGTGTCTGCTCATACAGTATACACTCCCTGGGTTACGATGGGCATACACTCTGATAGACCTATTCTAAGGTGAAAATATTGTAAGGGGAAAATGCATTTTAATATGTATACCTAACCTAACAAACATCATAGCTTAGCCTAGCTATCTTAAACATGCTTAGAACATTTACATTAGCCTACATTTGGGCCAAATTATTAACACAAATCCTTTTTTATAATAAGGTATTGAATATCTCATGTAATTTATCGAATAATCATATCCACTGTAAAGTTGAAATAATGTAACACGGACCATCATAACCTGGGAAACGTCTGTATTGTATTATATATATTCTTCTCCCATTAACTGGAATATAAAAGGCTTTTATGGCAACCTGATGAAATGTTAGTACTATATATACTGATGTGGAATAACCATGATATGCTCTCCACCAGTGAGTATAGGCCTGGAAAAAGCATCAAGGGAGGGAAGGAGAAGATGAAGAGTGGGAAGAGTGGTGATGCGTAGATGGAGAGTCAGGGAGATGGGGTGTCTTGGGAGGTGCAAGAAAGCGTGGGACGAGATAAGAAAAAATGGGTCAAGGTGCCAGCGGAGTGTGAGTGAGGCGTTGCGGACATTCACTTAGACTGGTGTCGGTCTATGGAGTAGAAGAGCTCCTGCATCTCCTCTGTACTCAGGATGCCATCTGCAAAGTACTTCTTGAACTCCTCAAAGGAGAGTTTCCCATCATCTGAAAAGAGATAGACAGAGTATGTAGAAAAGGCAGCGATGGCCATTCTAATGCTTCTCACTCACTGGAGACAAGATTAGCTATATGAAAATATATTGCCACACTGATGGAATTGAATATTGAATATTGTTGAACATCACTGCTAAAAACATGACATAAGAATCATCATCACACCCCTCATGGCCAGGCGGAACCATAAGAGGTCCATTCTTTACTGATCTGTTCACAACCAAAATGGCTTCCACCACCTCATATTTTGCATATGGCATTTCCCCATTGTTTCTGAATGCATTCTAATATAATCACAGCTATAAGAAATGAGAGCCAAGATCCACCCACTCATCCATTTTCAGTAGCCACCTGTCCTATTCAGGGCCACAAGGGGTCCAGAACGTACCTTGGAAGCTATGGGCACAAGGCAGGGAAGAACCCGAAACTGGGTGAACCCAGAACAGGGCACACGCACACACCAATTCACCTTAGCATGTCTTTGGGTCTGTGAGGGTACACACACATGGAGCCAGGCTATAAGACAACAGTGCTAACTGGAAAGGCTGGCATTTGCTCAGTTATTCACCGAGAACCAATAGTGTTTTTTCCGTGCTTGTTTTCAATACAGAGTTTGAGCATAGCTCCTTAGCTCCACTTTGCTTGAATCTCAGTCTTATGTAGCTGCTTCTTAGTTGTTTGCCAAGGGCATGAAGCAATACTTTGCTGCACAGTCGATTTGACCGTGATGACAAACTTGGAGGGATGTGACTAAGCCACACAATGGCAGTGCTGAGCAATCCAACACGCCTGGGCAATGACAAAACTAAAACCTGAAGAAAAGTCCTATTGCAAAATATCATTGCCCACAGGCAAAACGAATACAAAAAAATCATGAAACTGATCCAGCTAGAATAGTTACAACTTTGTGTGAAACTGGGAGCACAGTGGTACAGGGACAGGGGTCTCTTGGGCTTTTCTTCAACAGACTTACTGTGGATTAGTTGGATTTAGATCAGAGTTACTTGACAGGGTCAGAGATTCTCGCACATTCTGGCTGCTGCTCTGTGATGGCCCTGCTAAGCTAGAGTATGACATGCGTAAACCCCAGAATCTCCTATGGCCCAGAAAAGACAATTGCATGGGTCTTTTTTCACATTCACTTGACATTGTTGGGTGCAACAAACAAAGGGGCTACAAATTATTCCTGTGAATTGGGTTTTGCATTCTAATAACTACACCTCCCCCATTTCTGTTAGACTCACAAAACAGCATCATAACCAGAAAAGACGTTGCCGGAACGACAACAATGTACTCCCTGGACAACCATGGTATTCACCGGGATGTCCGTGCAAATAGTCATAGACATACAGACACGTACAAACCATATCCTGATTTTCTTCTGTCACTGCTACCTAGATTGTTTTTCACTGAGCACACACAAGTTCCAGTTATCTGGCAAAAAACATTGGGCGTACATAAAATTTGAATTAACCAGATCCCCAAATGTTACATTAACATTTTTAACTTTGTAAATAAATTTTGTATTTATTTGTAAATAAAATGGTATATTTATTCTAATGCCAGTCTAGTTGAGATGTTTGCAAACAAATGGCTTGGAAACTGACAAAAAAATAACATCCATGAACCATGTACATTTTGTCATATTATCATACCATCCATACATTATACCGCAGTATATGGCATTCTAACTCTGTCTTCAAAAGCAATGTTGTTTCAGTTTTCTGAAATCTTGCCGATAAATTTTGCTGAAGGAAAATACCGCAGTATATAGTATGAACAACATTACTGTAATACCACCAAAGCTTACCCTACACACTCCCCACCACTACAAAAAAAGCCAAACTTTGTTTGTCTCAATATAATTAGGTTCACCAGATCTGCACATGTTCAGCCACCAATAACTAGGACTAGGGCTAAATAACAAGATTTAATTCCACCATGATAAAATTTGCTGAGTATAAAGTTTGCTGAATATATACACTTTATTTTAGAATTTTCGAATATTCAGAAAATCATCTCATCCCTCTCATCCCATTAACATGTACAATGTTCCTGGGAAGCTTGAAAAAGATCCACGTAATACGTTTAGATTTCCTTTGTGGTTTCTGCAGCCTCTCTTTCCTATCTCAGCTGCCGCCTAGTGCTGCTGCTTCAATTTTGGGGCAATTTGTGTCAAGAATAGCAGGCGCAGAATTTCAGCTATAGCTATTTTCTTCCATATATTGTTTTGTGAAGTGATAATAGGTCTATCAAATAAAGTAAATAGAGTAATAAGATCAAACAATTATCCTCTTCATAAGGTCAAGCGTCTTTTACAGTCACCCTCCCCTTTTGCTGCCACTGCGCAGAACTGCTTTAATTTTGGTGTGATTTGTCTTATAATGCAAAGCCTCTACAAAGCTTGAAAAAGATCCGAGTTATTGTGCTGATAAGAAAGAATTTGAGGCTGCCCTTCTCTTTTCTATAAATATGTAGTGCTGTCTCAATTTTGGTGTAATTTGTCTAAAAAATTCGATCAGGTCCAGATCTTCAGATTTTCAGCCTGTCTGTAAAGGTTGCAAAAGATCTGTCAAATACTTTTTGAGTTATTGTGCTAACAGAATGAAATGTTTGAGGTTGTCCTCCTCTTTGCTATCACTATGCTGCACTGCTTTAATTTTGGCATGATTTGTCACAAAATATGATTACTTCTAGGTGTTCCCCAACACAATGTGTCTACAAGGTTTGAAAAACATATGTAAAGTACTTGTAGGTGTAAATCTTCATCTATATATTGTTCTTGTGAAGTAGTAATAAGATCCTTCGAATACTTTTTGACTTACCGCATTAACAGTGTCAAATGTTATCTGCAGTCACCCTTCCATTTTCAGTTTTGGGGGCAATCACTCATTATTCACTCATAAAATACCTATGCAAAGTTTGAAAAAGATCTGTCAAATGCATCTTGAATGATCATGCTAATGGGATCAAGTACCTCAAACTACCCTTTTCTTTGCTATCACTATACAGCACTGCTTCAATATTGGTTCAATATTTGTCTGTCAACCAGATAATGTGTCTGCAAATCCTGATCTGTCAAATACATTGTGAATTATTGCGCTAATGAGAAAATGTCTGCGGTGCAGACTGGTCCCAGAACCATATGCATCCCCCATCTGGGGAATACAGTTACCCTGCTGCTAGATGCCTGTGTGAAACAAAGTAAAACCATCTTCTCCACATTAGCATATCACTTCTGTGGGGGTGCAATGTTTTCAAACAAGCTGATGTGATTTAGTGTTCCAGAACATTGTCAGACTCCCCACCCTCAAAATGCAAAACAAAACCTCAACACAACACCCACGGCTACACATCATCAGTCAAGAAAATGCTACAGCTGAATCCCCCCACTCATCCCCTAGAAAATTTTTGATCTACTAAATCCTTAGCATGTATTCAATAAAAGTTATCCGTTTATTACGATATAATCATTTTGTTTTTCATCATGGAACACTTAATTGGCAAAATGATTCTTTGATACCTTGATAACTTCCTCCTGCCACTCCATAAATATTCTGCTGGCCACACATCATCATGGTTTCTGCTGCTGTTTGAGCGTCATTGGGTAGCTAATCAATGGAAAAGAACCTAACAAACACCCCGCTTCTAGAATCATATTGAAGGCGATGAACATGTAAATAAAAGAACAAACAGAACAAATAATCCAATCAAGAAAAAGTCTATGCCCTGCGTAAACATTTGGGGATATTATTTTTGAGCTTTTAGGTGAAGACACTTTGTGGTATACTTTTTCGTAATGCTTATTATATCATTAATCAATTTTTAAATGAAAAAAGAGAGGGTTTTCCATGTGTTAAAAAACTGTTTTCCCATTGCAGGCCAAAAGGACTCAATTGCCAGAAAATCTAGTGTTTAAAACAGTGATGCTTGTGTTACATCAGTTCCAAGGAAAAACAGTCGAGAATCCAGTGTAGAAGATATTTTTTGTTAATTGTTTTAGCAAAACTCTCAGCTGCATATATCTACCTTTGTAAAACAGGCTACAAGCAATATTCTCTGATGAACCGTGGAATAACTTGCCGAAGGATTAGTGAAAAAAATCACTGGAAACGCGAAGAGGAGACATTGAAGAATACGAAACAGGTACATACAGAAATATGATGTTATGTAACCCCTTAAAGGAGGAATTCAGGCAATTATATATTCTCTTTGAAGATTTGAATTGCAATTCTTAACAGCTCAAAAAAAAACAGGAGCAGATGATAGGGGTGATGATAACAAGTTGAATTTGGCTCTAGTTTATTCTGGGTATATTTTCAGCTCCTTTTTGTTTTATAAAATTTATAAAAATGTGATTTTTTTTTTACAATATCATTATTGTGCAAAACATTACCACCCTTAAGTTGAGAAAAGGAACATCAGTGAATCAAACCTATTTTCACAAAGCTAACAGACTTAAATGTATTTCTCATCATCCTCTATTTAGTAGATAGTTATGGACTATGACATTTTTAAAGCCACTCAGTGAAGCAGTGCTTCACCTGATCTTCCCAAATGTGCACACTCATGTGAGTTCTTGTGAGGCATTTAACCACTCAGAACATGACTTCAACCATCAGGCAAGTTGAATTCACTTGTTCACCAATATTCCTTGTTAGTTTGTGGTAAAGACACTGATATACTCGAAATCCGGGTTTCTCATAACAGGCCGTGGAACGTATATTGCACTGCACATCTGTTCTAACGCAATTGATATATCTGTACCAATATATTGTAGCAAGTCAAATACAGCGCAGATTGCATTTGGATTTGTGTGATTATCAGTTAGAGATAGAAGCACTACGTGAACTACAATACAATATGGTCATAGCGAGAAACACAATTTGCACACAAAAACAGCTATTCAAGAGAATGATAGTGATGCCCGAATTGTGAACAAATTGTTCCTTTAAACCAGTTCTCTTCTAGAAATCTAAAAATATTTGACAAATTATTATACAAAAACACAGCAACATTTTTTTAATCACTCACATTTTCTTTTCGTAGACTGTCTGTAGCCATGTTGTCTTCAGCATGCCTTCGCATACTGTAATCCATTGTATTTTGTGCTGTGTGCATGACCGGCCGCATGGTGACTGTGGATCACTACTCCCTACTAATGATGGCCAAAAAAATGCTTCATGAACCACTTTCTGTATTTTCTGTTCCCATTACATGGTGGTCTTTGTTCAAAAAAGTGCTCAAAGCATGCCCCAAAGTAAACCAAAAGGGTTAACTATTGGGTTCAGAAAATGCAGCAAATGGTTCATGAAGCGTCATTTTGGCCTTCGCTGCCCCTGACTCTCGGCAATCGACAAGTCAGCAAGTTCAGCCCGTTCGGTTGGAGCAGTTACTAGTCAATTCTCGTGAGACTCATAAGACCCATAGGAGATGCTTGTGATATAATTTATTAATATATAATAATATATGTTATTTAAAATGCAAATAATTACATTTTTGGCCACTGGTATCACTGTTTTTATTACAGTATATGTAATTAATTTCATTTGGCATAAGTAGTTAAGATCTGAAGCTGCATTCCTCTAACCCTATTTTTTCCATTGGATATGTGTATCTTAGTTTGCAATTTTAGTGAATGTGAGGTTTTTCAGGAATGCATTAGTTACATTGTAGGAGGACTGAGTGTAACTAATCCCATGTAAGAATGCTCATTTCCGATTTTTTTTATTGTACTAAAACAACGTGTCATGCAGAGCCATTTTTGAAATACTGAGGTCAAAAGCGTTATCCCGTCCTAGGGGTGCCCCGTAATGGATCGTGGTTATTGGAGTTGCAGAATAAATACTGAGGACTTGACCTTGGTGTCCGCAATGGTTGGTATGGGCATGGTGTCATGCAATTAAGTCTTTTGGGAAATGTGAGGACTGATAGTTTGTGCGACAAAGGCATGTGTCTCCATGTAGCAAAAAGCAACAGCATAGTGAGCAAGGGAAACTTACTTGTATTACTGTAATAACTGGATTTTAGGAAAAGGTGCACCTGTTGAAAACTGTTTAAAAAACAGCATCAGCTCACCAGGCTAATTGTTTCAGAGTTGAAGGCTCGGGATACAGACAGATTTGGGATACATTTAATTGAGATTAGCAATCAATGGGAAATGTTTAGGACTACAGTGTAATGAATATTTTAATATTTACTATAATATTTATAAGAAAGACAAATATATGATTAGGCCTCAAATTACTGGGGGGTGGTGGGGGGGGACTTATTCTAGAGTTCACAAAAAATGTTGGTCAGCAACAGCCGCTGATAAGTATTGTGATTATTGGCCAATATTGGTTCCATGGACATTTATTTGAGGTGAGGCACAAGAGCTGAGACCTCCCACAAACATGAAAATGGACTTTCTATGCAGCGTGTGACTCTGCAAATTAGAACTCTGTGCTTGTGATTGGAAGGTTGCCGGTTAAAATCCTTTGGCTAGCAGAGTGATTTCACTGTTGGGCCCTCAGGCAAGACCCTTAATCCCACCTGCTCCGCCTTCTCTCTCTAACCTTCCCCTCTGATAACAAGCCTTCCTCACGCGTACTGTATTTCCCTTTGAAGAACAGTCTCTGTTAAATAAATGAATTAAGTAATGTTAGTTTGCTCACAAACATGACCTGTAAAGTGATTTTAACATGTCACATTTAGAACACAGCTGGAACACCTCCTGTTCAAATTATGATTTCAGTCGCTCCGGGGGACCTGCAACAGAGAGTGAAGTCTCTGTGACTATAAAATAATACCATCCCCATGCATGAGGGCAGATAGAGACTCATCCAGGTGAAGAAGGTTCAAGTTACAGGAGCAAGCAACCACATTTGCATTAGACTCCTTTGTTATCTATTGGTCTCTCATTCATGTCACTGTCTATACAGTGCAGTAATGCATTTTACCTCATGGTCTAACCTACTTTACATTTGCCCCATAAAAATCTTTTACAAATAACTCTGAAAACTTAATTTCAGATATCCAGTGATTTAAAGAACTCCTGGAATCCTTTAAATCTCATAGAAATCAGCTAAACCTGCTGGCTCGATAATTCACACTTCCTGTACAGTTGATTTCTTTTTTGAGCAGATGTAAGTGTCTGGCCGCAAAACGGCATGCTTGCATTTGAAGATTTCTAGACATGTAGCTGTGAAGGGTTCACATTTTGGTTTAGGTCCATTCTATTTTATTTATTTCATAAAGTACCCTTCCCAACACATCTACCCCAAAGTGTCTCACATATACAAATTTAATCTACCTTTAAGTTTACAGTATTCTTAGTATACACTGTGCCTACACCAACTCTCTGTAAGGCTTTATGTTTGTGTGTGTGGGTCTAATCATTTGTAGGACACCAGAGGAGCTACAGTACACATAGTGATGTGTACAACAGTCGTGAAATGACAGGTTTAAAGATGGATGTTTAAGGAAGAGAGCTGTGAAGACAGAAGACCCAGACACAGATTAATGGGTCTGAGCATCTTAAAGCTTTTATGACACTTTCATTCTATTATAAGCACATATATATGTTCTTTCATAATGTGACTAGATCATTCTATGACAATATTTAAATGTAACCGAGTAACATGTTTCTTCATTTTTTACAAATGCAAATAAATAATACTTTTGCTTTCACCTCTTGTGTCTTAATAATCAGGAGACCAATAAAGGACTATCAAAATATTTGCAGTATGTCTTATTCCCGAGCTACAAAAACACTTAAAAAGAATATATACTGTATTCAACAGAACAAGAAGTCAGGTTACCAGAGGTAACACAAGAGGAGACCGTATTATTCTTCTTCAAAGAAATGCTATGACTCAGTCAACATTAAAGATTCTATCTACTTACATTGTGTCTAGGCTAACTGAACCTACTGAGGACTCTATTTTTCCCAATTATTAAGCAGGGTTCAATCTGTAATTACTTTGACACTAGTCTATAATTTTGGCAAACAACTTAGGTAACTCAGGTATAGTTGACTGCTCAGTTAGAGACATTCTATGATTTCATCTTTTACTACCAAGGTTGAGTATATTCAGATTTGTTTATACATACACATTCAAACACAAAAATACTTAACAAATACACACAAAGAGGGTGATTAGAGTGAGCGGAGATACAGCATTGTGAATTTAGAGAAGGTGTTAAGTTCAAGATTGAAGATTCTTTAATTGTCACATGCATTCTTTAATTGTTACACCTGGCTGGGGTGAATAGATGGGCCCTCAATCTCCCAGGTCATCACTTTTGGCAAAAAGTTCCTAAACAATAGTGTTGTAGTCAAGACCGGTCTCGAGAACTACAGCACTACTAAACAAACAGAACTTACCATTTTTGTCAGCACGGCGAAAGATCTGAAAGGAAAGATGAAAAAGATACTTTCATTAAAATGCATTAAATTGATCAAAAACTTAAAGTTAATTTCCAATCAGGGTACTTCTTGTGATATATGTCCAATCTTTTCTACAAAGTATAGAATAAAATGTAGATGTTTGTATTTTTAAATTATATTTGATTTTAAGCTCTACCTCTCCTGTAACCTTGCTCATGATAAGTGGAAAAAGACATATATTTGACTCAGTTTCCATATTTTTATCAGATGCTTTTACCCAAAGCAACGTTACTGAGAATGTCCCTGGAGAATTATGGGTTAAGGGCCTTGCTTGCCGGCCCAATCTGCCGACCTTTTCATCACTGGCACGAGTCCTACCCTGCAGAGCCACACAACACTCATTTTTATTGCTGTATTGTGTATTGTAGAAGGATTACACCTATCTGCTGCAGGTCAATGAAACCAAATAGGAGAATAACCCATAGTAGTTATATAAAAGGAGACAGAACATAGTTTATATTTATATAGGCAGGTCTTGAACTATGTAGGGAATCTGCTACACAGAAAAAAACACGACATTCATTCAAAATATTTTATTGACAATGTATAATCATAATGACCATTTCTATGTGAACCCAAAAGAGTGCCGCTGTTCAAAAAATTGTCTGACAAAGTATTGTGTAAAAGAGCACAACCCATAGGTTGGTAAAAGAAGCCTAAGTGAGGCATTTTCTGCCTCACTAAGCTCATAGATGTCAACATATTTCCATCACCTTTGAGTTAATAGTGTATTGTTATAGAATATGATGCATTTTTAAACCCACCCAAGAGGGGCAGACTGGCAACAATGAACAGCCTGGCAGTTTGCTGTCAAGAGTTTAATCATTCAGAACGTGAGTCAGCCATCAGGCAAGATAAACTCATTTGTTTGCTAAAATTTCTTGTTGTCTTGTGGACATGTAATTGGTATAGGCCTTCTCTAAGGGTGCTTTTCCACTGCACCAGCTACCATACTTTTGGTACGGTATAATACTTTTCCATTGACTTCCAATTGAGTATTGAGTACCAGTGCCAAAAGTTCCAGTACCAAAAGTGCTAAAGCAGCTGGGGTACTTCAGTACTTGCGGGGGGATTTGAAACAATTTCATTGCCGATTGGTTATGCAAATGGCCTGCCTCTAAACACAATACAATGATCTTGAGTGAGATCCTCTGGGCATTTCCCTGGGCCTGTTGCCTCTGGTCCCCGTTCCTGTCCGTCGTCCTCGATGGCAGGGAGATCCTGGGGCCGCCAGCTTCCTGGGCTCCAGACTTTCGGCAAATCCAAAGAAGGTCAGAAGGACTGTCCATTTTCCAGCAGAGCTGCTAAGGGGTCACAAAACCCACTCATGCCATCAGGAGGCCTGGCTGTCCCATGCCACTCATCCTGGCAGTCCATCCTGCCTAGGCCAACTGTGACTACTGCTCCCCTGTCGGCCAGCTCTCCAGGGTTCTGGGTGCTCTCCAACCACTCTCAGTGTCCTAGTGTCTCGCCAAGTTCCAGCCCCAGGGCTTGTTATCCCCCTGGGGGATTCCCCTTGTCTGTTCTCCGTGTTTCCCGGTCTGGTTTTGTGCCCCAAGGCATTGGTCCACTCCTCTGTGCTTGTTCCCTTTTGGTCAACTCTGTTCTGGTGTCTGGTGTTCTGTCTGTCCTTTCTGTTTCCCCTCTAGATTCTCACCCTGCCTTTGTCCTTCCTAGTCCCCTGATTCTGCCCGTGTCCATTGTCCCCTGTCTGGTTCATCAGAGCCCTAGTCCTTGTGGTTGGTTTGGTGTTATCCCCATCTTGTCAGTGGTTTGTCTTTGGTCCTGCACACCTTCGTACCTGGTCCAGTCTAGTGCCCCGACTCCCTGGTCTGGTCCCAAATCATACACTCCCCGTCTTGTCTAGTGTCTTGTTTCCACTGGGGTTTTCTATCCTCCTCGCCTTTTACGGACCTGACGCTATGCACGCGTATGTTACCATCTTGATAACGTGCCCTTAAAATAACAGTGAAATGCTGCGTCACTGACTTCAGGCCAGATTTTTTTCGTCAATCTCATAATCGCTTTCTGCTGCCTCAAGATAGCAATGTGGCAACAATGCATCTAACTACACCTCAAATTAAGACTGACATGCCCACGGATGCTCAGATGGGCACAACTACAGTTGCTATTTAAACAATGTGGGTGCTGGACAGGTAAATGACCACTGTGTCAGGCCCATGCTGGCAAAGACTCCTGCGTTGCACCTGGTGCCACTTTGTGTCAGATATATGATACAGATGAGACACTGGTGCCCCCTGAGATGCCCAGCACTTCAGAGCTTCCCAGCACATCACTTTGACATTCCCGGAACTCCTTGCTGAAACGACATGTACAGTCTTTTGTAGTTTCCAGTGATTTGGAAGATTCTTGCACCGAGAGGGAGGTCATGGAGGCCACCGTGGTGACAGGCCAGTCAGCTTTCGTAGAAAGCTGTAGTCGTGGGTCCTGTCGCCAGGGTTCTATAATGGAGATGCCCCCCAATCATTCCACTGGATGGAAAAGTGAACATAATCATTTGTCTCAGCCTTGCCCACATTTCCTCCCCTAATGGAATCCAGGTGCACAGCCTCCACTGCCATCAATGCGCAGCCTGTCCCCCGAAGAGCTGTTCAGGATGTATTTTGAAAGCACATCTGTCAAAATACTGTGCAATAACACAAACAAGGATGCAGCCAAAAATATTGCTGCTGGCAAGAAGTACAGGTGGACTGACATTTCACCCCATGAAATGTACAAATACATCAGATTATCACTTTTCATGGGCATGCCGAAGCTTCCCAAGGTCAGTGATCACTAGTGCATTAACAGCGTCTTCCATGTTTTCATCCATCAAAAGGTCATGTCCAGATACAGGTTCCTCACCATAACTTGGAACATGGATATGAATGACCCAGCGGAGGATGTAACAAATGACCAGAAAAAAGGCACAAAGCAGTATTACATTCTGCACCGACCCTGACCTCTGTGTGAGGTCTATAGACTGCCTGCAAGTCTACATACCACCAAACCATTTCTGTGGCCAAGCACATGGTAGCTATCAAGGCTAAAATCACTCTGAAGAAATACATAAAGAACAAGCCTAAAACGTGCAGGATAAAACTCTGTTTTGGCAGATAGCAATGGCTGCACTGTGCACTTAGACAGTACTTAGGTTAGCTGTCTACCAAACTGTGTGGAGTGTCTTTACCATCACTACAGGAGAGCTACCAGCACATACCTATGGCCATTTTTCAGTGTTCAGCGACCTCAAAAGTGTCACAGAGGGGCACAGGAAATGCCAGCTGTGTGTCAAGCATGCAACATGCTTCTCTGTGTTATTTTGTATAAGAACAAATTGACCAAATGTCCACACAGCTCAAAACGTAAAAATTAATTGAACAAAAGAACACAACACAACCGGCAAGCCCCAAGTTTGGAACAAAGTCCTCGACAAGCCAATGAAGTCACAGAATGTTTTCAGGAGCATCACAAAGTACAGTGTGAGCCCCGTATCCGCAGTTTCAGTAACCACAGTTTCAGTTATCTGCAGTTTCAGTTATCCACAGTTTCAGTTATCCGCAGTTTCAGTTATCCACAGTTTCAGTTATCCACAGTTTCAGTTATCCGCAGTTTACTACGGTTTGAAAAAAAAAGGAAAAATTCCGTAAATAAATAAATAAGTTTATTCATGCTGTGTCTATCCTGTCAGTACCCCTCCTGTTTTCTTCCTTCCTGGTCCTCGTTTAGTCTTAATTCTTCTTCCTACCCTCTTGTTAATCACTCCCCAACTGTTTCCTGTTTGCTCCTTCATAGCTCTTGTACTTATCTGTGCCAATCCTGAGTTTCCCCAGTTCTGCCATTATTACCACAATCCTCTCCCCGTCATTCCCTATAATAAAGTCCCCTATGAAGGTTTGCATCACAGCCTGCAGTTCAGGTCATGCTTTCCTTCTCTGCTATGACACAAACGAGTATGGGCTGTGACGTGGTAAAATCTGCCAGCCCATCTCCCCTTGTCCCCAAACCCATGCTTCCCTGCAGAACTCTCCTCCAGTCTGTCTCTAGCGATCTTGCTGGTTGCATTCATTGCCACGTTATCACTGTTTGCGTTATAAAAATGTTTATACAACAGTTAGTTTCACCCAAGAAATGTGATTGGACAAGAGTCTTTCTATGAGTGCGGTTATCAGAGTATGACGGAGCAATGGAAATGATGCTTTTTATTTAAGCAATAACATATGAGAAGGAGTGCGGTTATACTCCAATATATCATGTCTGTGATTGTCTTCGGCACCCGGCCTGCAGCCTTGTGCCTACGACTGAGTTTTATATCTGAGTTTTAAAATCTGAAGAAGACTAGTATTTTTTTGTTTTATGGCACTTTTCACAAATTTATTCAGATGCTGTAGACTTATTATTTACATATGCTTTTAATTTGGATTGTGCAGATTGTATGGATATAAAATATTTTTTAAATCCTGTGCACTTTAGTGGACATTTTCTACGGCAGTGTTTAAAAAGTTTGGTCGTGTTGCCACCTGGGGCCTGTATCATAGTGAGATTTGTTGGTTAGGCAGAAAATTTGTCAAATCTATGGTGCCCAAATCTAAAATGTAAATGTAAGTAATTCACTCTCATTTAGTCCAGACTACCTTAAACCTGACAAGTTATCTGGTTAAGCAAGAAATTTTGCTTCATGATACAAATAACTTCTGCCATTACCCTTTCCTTCCTTTGTAGCCACCTGTTCTGCTTCAATTTTCTAATTTGCCTTGAAATTAAATCAGTTGTAGACCTTCATCCATATAATGTTTTGGTGAAATTGAAATAAAATGCATGAAATACTTTTTAAGTTATCACTTAGGTCAGGTGTGATCACCCTTCCTTTTGCTGCCACTAAATGTGTTGCTTCAATTTTGTTCCATATCCAGATCTCCCCTCATACAATGTATCTGTAGTCTTTTAATAAGATCTGTCAAATACTTTAAGTCCCCCCTATTCAAATCTGGCCCTCGATTCCAAATCCAGGCCTTGTTTTCAAGTCTCCCAGGTAGTTATCTTAATAATTTCTGGCTCTAATTGGCCAGAGGCTTCACAACTGGCTCTCAGGTAAAGGAAAGTTGGAAAAACAGCAGTGCTCGGCCCTTGAGGACCGTGATTTGAATAACCCTGCTTTAAGTTATCGTCCTAATAAGATCAAGTGTCTGAGACTACCCTTCTCACTTGGTGGTGCTGCTTCAAGTTTGATGTCATCTGTCAATTAAAGCAGTCAGTGTCTCTGGTTTCCAGTTCTATGTCTAAAATTAAAAAAGAACTTAATGGTATCTTGTTGGATGGTTAGATGAACACCACTTTGGATCCCAAAGGCCTCCTCAGGGGCACCTCAGCCATTCCATGTATACATTAAATAATGTTTTAATAACATTTACTAAAGCCAAGATCTCAGCTGGGTACAGACATTCACCTCATCCTCTATGCTAAACTGCCAAATCGGTGTTTTTTTTATACAGATATGAATCCCATTTCACACATTAAGATGCAGAAAATCGCCAGTACTGTTGTCATATTGAGCCAGTGCCAGCTAACAAGAAAATGGAAAAATTAAACCAAATGTTACTGCTTTGCATGACTTCTGTGACTTTACAAGGTAAATTCTGAGAAGACAGTGTTCTTGATGTCATGTTATCATTTAGAACAGCAGTCTCTTTATTTGCCGGTCTTTCTAGCACCTTCTAAACAGGCCAGATGGATTTTATCAGCATTGTAAATATGATGCTTAACAAAATTTGACTATTTTCTTTGTGGGCACGATGGCCTTTATGTAAATTATTCTAGCTTTCATTAGAAACCCCAAATGTGCCTTTCGCTTGTTGGATAATATTTAATGGGCAAACTGAGGAACAGCAATTAGTCACTGAATGCAGACCAAGGACTTGATACCTGTTAAGATTATGGACGATGAACCTATTGAAAGAATAAGGTATATTATGTAGTTTCTAATTTATATAATTTGATGAATTAATATGAAGCAGTCTCTGAGGTCTCTAATTCATCAGAGAGATCATCCCAAAATATTCCCTGCTGGGCAAAACACAGCTGTCTATTCCACTTAAAATAGTACAGAATGATAATTACACAACCCAGTGCAGCTTTACTGTGAAACCGGTGCTGTCACGATACAGAAAGACCCACAGAGACTGTGCTTCTGCTTCTAAAAATCCTCCTACATTTTTAACAAGCTACTGTAGGGATCACAGCCCATCCTAGCACAGAGGCAATATTTGTAAGAACCAAATCACCACCCAAAATCTCCACTTCCACCAAATACACACCATCCATCCACTACACTTGCCTGACTATACACAGAAACCCAAGAAATCGTGTCAAACAGCAATTTCCCAGAAAATATCATGGTACATGAGTATTGAAATAGCATACCCTAGGCTAAATAGAGCGTATAGCCTAGTTGTGACAATTATTTAGAGCTAACCATGTAACCATGTTACTAGGCATGCGATTCGTGCAATGATTGCATGCTAGGCACACAGTGTGGCATGGTCATTAGCAGTGTTGCCTGAACCTGGGTTTGAGACCCCGCCAGGGTTCTAGGTGTGTGGAGTTTGCATGTTCTCCCTGTGTCGTCCTGGGGTTTTTTCCAGCTGTTCTGGTTTTCCCCCACACTCCTAAAAATATGCTGAAGCTAACTGGAGTTACTAAATTGCTCATGGGTGCGTGGGTGTGAGTGTACGGTGTGTGTGAGCTGCAATAGGTTGGTGCCTCATCCTGGGTTGTTTGCTGCCTTGTGCCCGTAGCCTCTGGTATAGGCTCCAGACTCCCCGTGACCCTCAATAGGATAAACAGTTACAAAAAATGGATGGATGGATAGATGTTATATATGCAATTGGCACATCACAAGGACTGTGATAGGCAGCTGGGCTGAGATTCGGCTGGGGGGGATGTCTAATTTTTCATACTGTCCAGATGTCATACTGCGGCATAAGGTATTTTGATCGTATTTTCAAAACCTTGCATGTCCCATTGATTGTCACTCTCAGTGTATCAGTGAGAAGCAGAGAATAATCCACCTTAAAGTCCCAAAGGTGGGTTCTCCCTTGTCAAATGTCCTCCACGTCTGGACAACCATAGCAGAATGTCATTGAAAAATGAAATACTGAGACCACTGGGCTTTTTTCCCTGACATATGGACGTCAGCTGCAGCAATCACTCTCTGTCTGTCTGGAAAATTATGAAAACGAACGACCACAGGGTGAGGGAGTAGATCAGGTCCTGCTTTAGGGCTGGGATAGCTGTGGGCTCTGTCTAGATTAACTTCACCTGCCTTGGTATCTATTCTAACATATTCAGGTATCCATTTTCCAAGAATTTAACCAGACTTGAACTTTTCATGTGAACTGGTTAGCCAATAATGCACACATTACAACTATGCTTACAGTTCTCCAAATCATCCAAAAGCCCTTATTAATAAGCATAAGAAATCACTCTCCATTTTTTTTTTCATTCATTTGTATGAAATGTTTATCAGTCACTATGACAAGTGGAAAAGAAAGCTGGCGTTTCCTTCTATTAACCACTTAAGTTTTCCTGTGGAAGACAATTCACAATTTTATTTGCTAAAGGTCACATTACTGTTCAGTTACAGTAAAAGGTGCATGACCTAGAACATGCAGTGTCTCTATGATGCTACCAGGTAAGTTGTCCAGGAATTGCTACTCAAATAAAATCACGAATGACGCTGTGAAAGTCGATGCCTAATATGAAGAAAAAAAACGTGTTGAATCTCGCTAAGATAAAACAAACGCTGTCACTCAGCTTGTCATGTTGCTTCATAACAGCCTCAGCATGAAGAATCAGGTAACTTAATACAGTATCTCACCTTGTCACCTAAGAAAAACAGAAAATCAGGCAGCTACTTTAAAAGCGTGACTTGAATGTAACCCAACAGTTTTGAACTGACACTACAAAAATATTCCCAAAAAAGCTTGGATATTAGACTATTTTTCCTCGACATTGCATGTACACTAGGTCTGCTTTATTTCCTATAGCTTACAGTACACTAGTTTTAAGATAATCTGCCAGAAAGGTCATCAAGACTCCCAGGGAATTAATATATTCTGGTTTCAAACTGATAAATTCTCTGTCAGTTGTACACTTGGGTCCTAATGACACAATTCCCTGTTGAAAGGTAGCAATAGACTACAAATGAGGAAGATGTTCCCCTGGGGATGGAGATGTTGGGGGGTGGCAGTGATGACGGAAAAGATTCACCAGAAACTCATCATGCTGCTCCCTCTCTTTCACTATTTCAGGTGAACGTTGCCAACAACACCTTCCAGTTCATGTGGAAACCCTTTGAAGGGCCAAAATGGTAATGTTGGCCACAATGGAACATGTGTTTGTCGACATTCTGGGAGCCTTCCCCACTTCTGATCAGGGAAATCGATAGGTTCCCGTGGCCATGTCCTAATTTACTAAGTGACCTCAGGCGTATGTTGTCCCTGATCAATGCGCAACAACCATTGCTGAACCCTTGATCAACAGGGGCGGACGATCTTCCCAAAAAAATCATACTGAGATCCTTTTAACACACAATCATGAGCCACGATCTGAACTGCAATCTTTCTTTCCAATTTTGAAATTTACCATTAAGAAGATCCGGACTCAAATGAGCCTAAGGACTTATCTATTAGCACCATTTAAAACACAATACTGCATTGAAGACACCATTCTCAGAATGGTCATTAAATCCTGAGTTTTAAATACCCAAAGTTGTGTCAGATGCTTCTTTTTAAGGTGGTTGAACAGATTTGTAGTATTACCTCCAGAAATGCCAACCGTGGCCTGATAAAGTTTACAGGTAACTTTGCTTTGTGAGCAACATCTGACCGGGCAGCCAAACCATTGCCACTCTACCGAAATCAAATTCTTTTTTGGTTCTTCGCAAACAACACCACCTGCCTGATTTGTACCTGACACGTCTGTGCATGTGCAGCATTACACTTTTCGACATATTTTACAACGGTGCCCAATTTGTACCACTATACTTCATGACATTTTCACGACCCAACCTGATTCCGTTAATATTTCTTTTCATTACATAATGTTAATTTTACGCACTACTTCTGAGCGATCTCCACCTGCCCAGAATGGGATATTAAGCCAAGCATTCCAAAGTTGGATTCTTTGTGTTCTCCATCTATTTAATAAAAGTTGTTGTCAGGGTCAGAGCCCGTCTGATCCTGTCCTTGTGTCTCTTCTCCGTGTGGCCAGCAGCCATCGCTTGCCAGTCCCTTTGTTGTCTCACTGTCTTTGGCCCTAGTGTGTTATGTCAGGTCCCTCGACTGTTGCATGGGTCAGTGGGTTGAGTGTGCAGTACAGAGATTGAAGCTCTCTGGTCCTCGGTTCAAGACTGGCCAAGAACCAGTCTTCCCTATTCCTCTTAATTGTTGTATGTGTGTGTATATAAAAAAAAAATCATTGTTTAGTAATGGCATATTTATGGAGGTAAAAAAATAATTATATGAATTAATATAGGCTAGTTATTTTTCAGTGATGGTAAGGTAAGGGGTGTTGTATACTCCTAACTGATATCAATGAAGTGAATAAAGGGGGAGACCGCCCTTCTCGAATATGGCAATCTGTTACAGTTTCGCATTCACACTGGAACTGTGTCAGAAAGTTACTACTAATGTTACTAGGTTGCCAGGGGATTGATTAACAGGTGGACTTTACCATTTTGCTCCCTTTTCCCACACAACACCTTAACAGAACATTTTTCAAAATATAAGCGGGTTTCAGTGTGTGTGTGTGGTAATGGGGTTTCAGAGAGTAAGCAGAGAGATGTGTCATTGCCCCCACCTAACTAAATGTCTACTCTGTTTATCTACCTCTTTTTACCTACTTTGCCAAGTGAGTCACCAAAGCGTTGAATTAGATGATTGATTGGTTGGATGGACATTTTTTTTTTTGTGACGGCTAAGATTTTGGCATGGTGGGGCCTCAGGGAGAAATGTTACCAGCAGAAACACCAGCTAAACAATATAGCAACCACTGCAGTTTACTGTAAATATAGACAATATTGTTTGCCATAAAATGGCAGGATTAAAGAATCAGCCAGTGCCTGTAAATATGTGGCACGTGGTCCTCAAAAAGGCTGCGGTCCACATGCGTGAGGTACAGATTGGGAAGTTGGTACGGACCGAGTTACACTCCCCATCCGCCATCACGATGGCTCACATTACATTGTTTTCAAATCTGTCATGCATGAAAGAGACCCTGCGATAGAGCCATAGTTCGGCCAATCAGCACAGCCATCTAGTAGGAAGTCATTCTGTTGGTTTGTGACCTTTGGACGAATACATGTTATTACTGGCCATCGAAATATTATGTTAAGTTTGGAAACATTAGTAAGACGATATCAAAGATCATGATCTCTACGATTTGCATTAAAAAATACATTGTGGATGTCCTCAAGATCGATCAAGATATAAAATCCTCATATTTCCCACCCCTACTGGTCAATGAGATGTTCTGCTACTGGTCAATGAGATGTTCTGTGGATGCATGGGCACCAGAACCACCCCTCTGCACCCACAGAGCGATGGCTTGGTCGAAAGGTTCAGTTGGCTATTCATACCAGCCGCGGTGGAGTGTATATCAGATGCTGTCTGGTTGAGTGGAACCTCATGGTAGCTCTCCACCGTGACTGACTGGCACCCTATCAGCCCATAGCTGTAACTTAGCAGAAGTGGAGGGGTGAAGAATCAGTACTGTCTCCACATGCAGCCAGCATGGAGGTGCCACCTTGGCCACAATGGCGCCAACTTAGGCTTCCTCAGCACATTCTTCCTTACCAGTGTTTCCATCAATACAGAACAATAAACTATGGATTTCTTATATATATGATATATGACTTTGGTTTCTTATTATTCCCTCTGGGTTCTGCTGGCTAATCGCATTTCCAGATATTAAATAATGAAACAGCAATGACAAAGGTTGCGTCAGGTCAGGTTGGGGAGCATGCACTGATGCGGCGCATTGCTGCACCCACCACATGGCGAAACTCCTCGGGATCCCGTATAAATAAAAATCTGAAGAAATCCGCAAAAAAAAAGGGACACAATTTTGTTACTCACCATTTAGTAATAGTTATTAAGAATGAAAATCAATAAGGTTCACTCACTATGAAATGTCCACAACTGCCCAATGTACTGTGACGTGTAGCCAAAAAAAAAACAAGAACTTGTTTGCTACTGATTAGACACACAGCCTGTCACACAAACAGATTCGTTAGAACCTCCCTCAAAATCTACTTCCACCCCCTAGTTGGCAAAATCCAAAATTTATTTCTGGCTATGGGACTGTGGTTTTGAAAAATTGCGATGTCAATGGAAAAGCACACTAAACTATAGTTATCTGTATCACAGCCCTGCAAATGGGATAACAATTCATCTATGTCTGAAGAAATATGTTGTGATTCCCATTTTGCAAAAAGTATTAAACTTACATATGACTCCTGAAATATAACATATTGCCATGTTCCAATAAGTGTGTCACATCTTCAGGAGACACGTTGAAATAAGACCAGGGAATAAGAGACCGATACTGCAGGATTTTAAAAGGAACCTCCCTTTACTTCCTGGAGCAGATTCTGCCCCAAGATGGTTCTCATACAACAAATGCAAAACTTCATATTTTAGTTCAGAGTGAACCCCAGCTGCAAGCAGTGTTGTGCAAGTTAGTGAAAATGAGTAGTTGCAGTTACTTCATTCAAAAGTAATTTAATTATTTTAACAATTACTGCATATAAAAGTAATTAGTTACTACATAAAGCAGGGGTACCCAATCTTATCCGCAAAGGGCCGGTGTGTATGCAGGTTTTTGGGATAACCTGTAGGACAGCTGTTCAAACCCAGGTGTGAAGACTCTTTCAGCCAATCAGTCCTCTAATTAGTAATCTAATTAGGGAGTTGCAGCGAAAACCCACATACACAGCGGCCCTTTGCGGATAAGATTGGGCACCCCTGACATAAAGTAACTTTTGCATCACTTCAGTTCTCATTTTAATGCATACATACCCACACAGCACACATACGTCACTGGAACTGTTGTTAAATGATCATTTTCTTTTTATGGCTATTAACAATATTAAAATTATTACATATGCTAGGCCTAATGTGTGTTTTGGTGAGTGCATTTTTTTCAGCTTAATTTTTTTTAGTTCAGTTTAATCAGTTCTGCATTATTGTTAGAGCTATTGTTACTGGTTCCATCATGTTGTCAATATTTAAAATAATAAATGTATAACTTTTAATCAGTTAAATTGTTTGTCTGATATGTGGTTTGAAACAGTATGCCGACATGTGGAGTATACAGAACAAATCTATCCTATATTATATAAATATATATAGTATAACCCAATTGCGGGTTAATTTGAAAAAAATAGTTAGTTAGGCCTACATTACTTGTTATACCAGCACTGACTGTAAATATACCAGAATACTATGTCGCTGGATAGCAACACATTAAACTGATGGAAATATAAACTAATACTTAAAGTATGGAATATTCATGTAGGAGTGTAGGACCAAAAACTGCAAATAGACAGTTGGAGTGAACAAATGACAACCAAAGAAAATGGATATTTTTCATTTGGCTAAACAATAAAATAATATCTTGTTACTTATTTCTAAATAAGCGTAATTTAGCCTAAGAAGAAGATTGTTAAGATAACTGACACCGAAATGTTTGCATGGTCGTTTCAGGCGGCAGTAACTGCTGCAGCTTTTGGTGTTAGTGGGCCGGTCTACATAAAAAAAATCATTTGTAGTATTATTTACTGTTTTGCTGTCATGACCTTGTGACTGTGACCTATTTTTGTCATGTTCTAGTATAACAAAGAAATGAAACTACATAATGGTTTGGTTGTGGGTAGTATTTTCTTGATGGACAGGTTAACCATAGGTTCAATTCGGTGAAAGGTTACAACTACATTTATATACACCTTGCTTACAACTGTTGCTTAACGATTTCTTATAGTAAAGAATATTAGCAACTGAGCTGATTTTCAGAGCATTTATTGTAATTTACTGTAAAATACACAAGTTAATGTAATTTTATGACTTCTCTAAACCTGTGCTGTAATTTGTTATACAACTCTAGTGGATTTACAATAACCTTACTGTAGTTCTACTCAAACCAGGAGTGCTTATCTCAAAATTGTTCATATCCTTCTATTGACCGTATACCTTCTTCTCGATTCTACTCGCTGTTCAGCAGACTAACAATCTTTAGTTCTAGTTCTGTACCATTCTTGAATTTGTGTTTCTTTTCGATTAATCTACTCATATTTGTATATATGTTTCCAATTAATTAAAACATATATATCTGGATTAAGGGAACATGTTTGATAAGACATATGAATGTTTACAGCTAAAATTGGTCTCCTATCTCTTGTAGCCACAAGGGATGTTATGTCCTGCTCATCATGTCCACCTGACCCTCCTGTCCCCATCCTAGTGTGGCCCTGATGAACCACACCTGCTGCTTGTTACTCCTGGTTAGTCTTTGTATTTAAGCACCTGTTTGTCCCATCAGCCCCAGTCAGGTAATTGATGTTCACTAACATATTCTTAAATAAAAATATGTGATTAGCAAAACCTGTGACTGACAGTGATAGAAGGGAAAATCTCTAGCTCCTAAACCAAACCATCCCATGAGCCTGAAGGACTGTGGAACTGTGGGATGTTAAAGCTGAAGTTGTAGCCATTTCTGTTCCCCTTGCAAAATGCAGCAATACCGTAACTCTTTGACGATTATGGAGCTGTTTGTGTCTTTTAGATAAGAGGAAATACACTGGACAGAAACCGTATAGATTACTAGCAACCAAAAGCAAAGAAAAAAAATGGATTTACAAATGCAGTTTCTATTACCATCGACAAATCACTTATAAGGCATTGTGTCTACTTTTACTGATATTTTTGGGGGAATAAAGTCAAAGATTGATTAAGTACTTCAAACAAACATTTACACTCACTTAGGACTAGTAGTGAACTGATTTATCTGAAGGTTAAAACATTATACCTTAATGTCTGTAATGGTGCTAGTTTTCTAAATTTCAGGTTTAAAGTCAAATAAAATCCACACTATATTTATATAAATATATAAATGCGTTGTGTACCGGATGACTAATAAAATTGTGGCACTCCCAGCTGTGCTTTTTATTCAGCGCATTGCAAAGCGTTCCACTGACAGCGACACAGGAGTGAGAACAAAAAATTCAGCTCGCACTGAGAAATATGATTATTCAGAAAAAAAGATCCCCTGTGAAATCTCCAGGACCAAACAACGAGAGAGAAGAGCCAGACGGGGTGTCCCAATGAGAGAATTCAATGGCTGTCTTTATATAAGAGTGGATGAGTTGCACTCAAGGGGGGGTCTGACAAATTTTGAGTGGGCTTCTTGTTATTTTACTACCTAATGTGCCTGGTCTGGAGCAAACAAATTTCGAGGGGGTTTCAAACCCATAATATTACTACATGGCTACTTGTCTGGTTGCATTTACCCATTTAAAGCTGCCAGTGCATGACACTGTTGAGTGCATTCTTCACCAGGGTCAGTAATAAACACAATAAATCCCCATTTGAGTAGCTTATCAGCCTGTGGAAACAGGCTTAGAGTGACAAGCGTAAGTCAGTGTTCACATCCTTAATACAGAGCATGTAGGATGTCAGACAGATATACGTGGGTGTGCCTGACAAAGCTGTTTCTTAGCGTGGAGTGAGAATTTGTTTATACAAATTGTTTTCCAAGCAGGCTGCAATCGACCCAGTAACTAAAATGACTCAAAGGCCGACAAAAGAATGTTTTGGGCCACTGTCCACCAGTGTATAAATTCCAAATATTTGTGGACCAGTTAGATCTGAAATGCACTTGTTGGGTGATGAGAGCTTGCATCGTGGCAGGACTGTGGGGATCCAGTCTTTAAATCTATTAAAGTTTGCAAGGGATAAAACTCTACCAGCACTAAATTATTTAATATCTAAACAAGCAATATGAGCTAAATGGGCTTCGCTTGTTCCTTATGTTCTTAGGCTCATTGACAAGGCAGCATGGGGCAAAAGTGCTATGAGTGAGCTCTGCTGGGAGCTGCTGTGAGTGATATCGGCTTGGCCCGCACACATTCCTGTCACCCACTTATCCCATCAAGCTTCTGCTAGGAGACACCAGTAAGTGTGCAGGGGGTGGAGGTGGCACGTCTCTATGTACAATTTCAAGGACTGTCCTTTCTGACTACGTGAAATCGGTTCAAAAGCTGCAGTGCATAGCAGAACATTGGGTCAGGGCTCAGAACACAGAAACATCTCGCACTACATCAATGGGGATGGATCCATTAGTCCATCACTGTATTCACTGTAAATAACAGACTCTGACTCAGGAGATAATATTATTCCATTATTTTAGGAGAATAACAAGCAGTTCAATACATCAAGTTGATAACTGTTGCCTGATTACAGCAGTTACAATGGAAAAAATAAGCTTAAGAATTTTTACTGTGGTTGACCACAACAAACAATTATAATTTTTATTGTCAGTTTACTGACATTGCTGTACTTATTCTGCTTTTCATTTCTGCTACTTTATTTATTACCATTGATTAAATACTCCGGCACTAGGTATTTAAAGCCCAACCTGTCATATGCTTTTTGAAAATTATTGTAAATTTCCCCTTTTGTCACTTGCTGTATGTATGTAACACTGGGAGAACATCTTCTCAGAGCACTGTGTACTTATATAAGGATGGTAAGGATAGCCCACATGAGTTGACTTTAAAATGGGATTTCCTTCATATTAAAAATAATTGATTACAAGACCGAAAGTCTGTTCTCTAAATATTCTAAAATATTTGTATTTATACTAAATGTCTATTAAACTTAAATGATGAAACTTGCCATTATCATTTGATAATCATTCAGGCCTTCCAGAGAAAATATACCTCCAACATTTAACGATTTAAATATTTAAATGCAAATAGTTATAGTTAATAGATTGACAAAATATTATTAAAATCTCTATATATCTTCCAGAGGTTCTACTTTTTTAAGCACAACTGATATGCATTATTAATAATAATTTCCAGTACAACAAAGATTAAACATCTCATATTTAAAAATGAATTATAATAATAATAATAATAATAATAATAATAAATATGTCCCATGTGAATCTTATCGTCACATCCAGAATTTACAGAATGCAAGAAATAATAAGAAAAGTCATTTTAAAAATCGATGTACTTCATTGCTAGGACATTTTAGTTTTATATTCATCTCAGAAATCCAAAATAATCACAATTTTGCATCTTAGAAAGCACATTTATAAAATGCAAAATTGTAAATTTGTTTCAGATGCAATAACGACTGAAGGGATCCCTCCCTACTTCTCTTTTTATTTCATTAAGGAATTTATTTACTCAGCAGTATGAATTAATATATTTTTCATTCTCTGTAATATAATACAGTTGTCGGCGCTGCGTCCTATTTCTTTAATTCTTCTCTGCACTGAGCTTACTTAAAATCTTTTTATAACGTTTATGTCAAACACACTATGATAACAAAATGCTGCACGCTGAGGCTAGATGACTCAAGCACCAGGTGTGTGCGTGCTACAATTCAGTCATTTAATCATTTTTTTACAGAATACGGTGTATTAAGCTTGCTACTTACGTCCTGGAAAATTGAAATCCCTTGGTCAGGGTTATTCTGCAAGAGATGTTGTTTGTTGGCACATAGATGCTGCTGCTTGGCAGACTGAAGACACATCGTGATGATCTCCGTACATGCCATCATTTTTAACACCTTCGAGAAAAAAAATATCTTTATATTTAAAAAATCTAGCCTTTCCTCTTAAACTAACAAAATATAACCGTGGCTGTCTTTGGGTTTCGAAGTTGCTAGACCCAAAACCTGAGCAGTAGCTTTGATGATGAGCTTCGATTCAGGGATGCGGCTGTACATTGAACGGAACTTTCCTCAGCGAAACAAGTCGCCCCGCCTTCTCTGATATGATTGGTCACCACCGCCTTCGACTAACGATGCGTTACCGTTATTCGCGGCTGTTTCTCTGCCTTTTGGGTACATGGTTGCTTTAGTATTTTTACATTATTTCTGTTTTTGTTTTCGACTACAAGCTGAGCTTCATTAATTGAACAGCATCGATGTCGTCCAATATTACGCCGCGGGATAGTAATATAAATATGTATGCAGATCAATACAATCAATACAATCAGAAAAGATAGATAGATAGGTAGATAGATAGATAATACTACTCAAAAGAAGTCAAATAGGCTACTGCGGCATTTCAAGACTTGGAGGGGGGGGGCCTACGCCATCCTCTACCACACCGATAGCTCCATCTGCTGGTTCTTCCGCATGTTTTGACTATCTGTCTATCAATGGGCTTCTTGTACTTTGCGCTCTTGTTCTGTTTTGTCATGTCCTTTTGTTCAGACAATTACAGAAAAAAACAGTTATATTCAATATCAAAATCATAGCTGTTATATACCTCCTGTTGTCAATAGGGTATACAATACCATCTGAATGCTTTTCATACTATAATCCTGCTTGCTTACAAATCAAACACTACTTTATTTTAAAAAATGAAAGTTTGTCTATATATTAAACAAATAACTATAATTAAACAAAATAACACTTCAAACTTTTATCTTAATTTGTCCATGCGTTACTGTTTGTATAGATACAGCTGCATATCCTGGTCAAGGTCACAGGAGGCCTTGAGCAAGGGCACAAGGCTTGGATTCCCCATAATACAGGCAACTTAGAGACAATTATCCTAACTACATGTCCTTGGATTTGAGGGAAATCAAAGTACTCAAATGGAGACTAGTATGTAGCCAAAGTAAGTCAAGAAGAGCAACTTCAAACTCATAGTGTGGTGGAGAAATTTGAACTCCTGGGGTGCAAGGTGTGATGCAACAGTGCTAACCCCTGTGTCACTGTGCCTTAAAAGCTCATGGGCCAAATTTGCTTTGGACAAAATCGACTAAATAATTACAAATAGCTTTATTGTGTGTATAAATAGTACAGCTTCCCGTCATACAGCGAGCATGCTGAGCTCATGATTTTTACATAACAATGTGGTTCTTATAATTGAAGAAAACAAATTCCAAGACTAAATCGGGAAAAGGCATAAAAGTGACGGGCCCAGCGAAAAACGTGACGAAGCTTTAACCAATCATAAAATATAGGTGGTGTGATGTTGTCCAATCGCGTCGAAGGACTGAGAGCTGTAGGCGGGACAACGTTCCCAGAAACATGTCGAGCTTTGCGTGTTTTTGTCCCACCCTGCGTTCGTCACGTGAATAGGCTTAGACTATGGTGGAAGTTTGTCTCTTATACTGAGTTTTTATGAGGAAACCAAAACTACGCGGACTGAAACATTTGAAGGATAATTCGGGGATATTTCACGTATTTGGAGTCTCTTATTGATACGGTAAGTTCCCTGATTTTAAATACGTTGAGAGAAATATCTTCCGTGTTTGGCTAACTGGCTGTAACTAGCTAACCGTCAGTCGTCGTCGTCGTTTTGACAGTCGATGAGCCTTGTTAACAGTAACAAACAAGCAAACAACCTCGGCACTGGAACTAAATCCTGAGTTTAGACAGCAGTTTAAAGCATTAAGAAGACCGAAACTTATTTAGGTGGCTGTCCAGAAAGTTTTTTTTTTGTCTCAAAAAAGTAGTCAGAACTGTCATGTCTAACTGCCAAGCCTTTTTAGCCAGACGGCTCTTTCTGGGTGGCTTGTTTAAAGTTAGATGTACATTCTTGTTTCAGTACTGCGGGCAGAATGGGTGTTGAATTTGGCCGACGTCTATGAGCGTCAGTCTAAAGTCAGTGAATGTTTGGATTTCTTAACTAGCTTTCTATCATATGTAGTGATTTGTAGTGCGGAGGCAGTGTTCGTGTAGATGATTTCCAAGGGTTATGGTTGTTTACTTGCTTTTCGCCGTTCTGCACCACATCAAGTTTAGGTCAGGACATGTTAGCTAGATAGTTCACAAGCTGAGATTATAACGAAACAGAAATTGACTATCGTAAAGTCACAATAACTTTTTGAAAGTCGGACAATTAATTATTTATTGCTTAATTTAAAAACGAGGCAGCTAAATATGTCACTCACGGCTGACGTTGTATAAGCCATATCTATACTCTATGTCGAGCCATCGTTTAACTACCAGCTCATTGTCTTTGAAATGGTATGTTTTATATTTTTCAAGTTGGGTTTATTACCGGGATAGACGATTCATTCAACTTCAGACGTGTGGAAACGACAAATTAATTAGTGCAGTAATGAGAAGTAGAATACACGAAAAGCACGAACAGGCAAGTTTTTGTTGCTGCTTTGGTAATTCGATTAGTTATTTTATACTAATAATTTTAAACAATATGCACTACTATATCAACGTTAATAACTGTTTAGGAAGTGTACAGTTTACCTGTTTAAGTCTTAAATGTGTCATTTTTAATTCCATTGCTACGGCTGCAACTGAATTTCAAGGGAACACGGTTGTCTTGAACAGATATCTGAGCAAAGCCGGTGTAGCTGCTTTTACGATATAACCTGGCCTTTAGTTTCACTTTGGAACAAATTTGAATATCCAAACTGTCCATGCTTCCCAAATAAATAAATTACACTCTTACGGTAAGTGTCCAGTTACGGGGAAAGAGTGAATGTTTCCTAATTTTTGTCACACGTCACATCTTGGAGCCTGTGCTTTTAGTGTCAGCTTGTTTAAGAAAAATTAATACGTAAAAGTGATATGAATGTGAAAGGTAGGGTGAGTTTTTAATTAGAGAATTCTTATACTGTACTGGACCTTTTGTTTGTTTCTGTAATGGTCAAAATGTACAGGTACGTCTAAATATTTTAGTAAGAATGGAAATTGATTTGTCTAATAATTTCAGAGTCATGTGTTCAGTTTGAGATGGACAATTGCAGAACTATCTGCTTTAGCAATGTGTAATAGCATCATAGAAAATTGCGTTTTTAGCTGTAATGTGACTCATTGAGGTTTAAAAGTTTAAACTTATCTCAAAATTAATCTTTGTTGCTAAAAAGTAAATGCATGTGTTGATAGTTTTTGGAAATCAGTAAGTTTGTTGGCAGAAGTTGTGGAAATAGGTGTGTGTAATAGTTTACTTATGTTTATGGCATTTAATTGGACCTTGAAGGTTGGCAAGTAATAATAATGGATGCGTGGACAAATGAAAAGATCTCAGCTATAATTGAGATTTGGTCAGAAGAACAGATACAACAAGATCAGGATGGCGTGACAAAAGATAAAGTGTCTTGTTTAATATACTAAGGCTGCATGATATTGGAAAATTTTCAAACATCATGAGTGATTTTGGTGTAAAAAATATTGGGATATTTATAAAGCAAAAAAAGGAATTCAAATTAAATACATTTCTTACAAACCCAGCTAAGAGTGATTTAAATGGCAAGGATAACAGTGATTATGGTTGTCTTGAAGAATGTATGCAGGGCTCATGCAGAGGTAAATTTCAAAGTGATTTTTAAAAAAATGTGTAATCTTGAAAATGATTAATCATTAAAATTACAAAGCTTGCTAAGTTTTTTTTTTTTTCTCCTCCCCCCCCCTGTGACAGAATAAAAATGTTTTAGTGAAACTGAATCTCCCCCCCCCCTCCAGACATTATGAAGGTATATAAAATCTCAATCTAGCTGACTAGCTGAATGGGGTATCCATAACTTGTGATGTTGGTATTGAAATCGCACATCACCACATGCGATGTTGATAATAAAATATCGTGCATCGCAAAGCCTGAAAATACAGTGGTACCTCGGCTCACGAACTTAATTTGTTCGAGGACTCAGTTTGTGACCCGAAAAGTTCACGACCTGAATCAATTTTTCCCATTTAAAATAATTCATTCAAACCTCAGAAACACTGATTTTTTAAAAAAATTTTAAATGCCATTCAGAGGCAGTCTCAGCTGTTACGCCAGTGGAAAAACAACACAAAGTAGTTCGGTAGTGCAGTGGAAAAGCGCCCTTATAGTCTTACCTCTAAATGTTTCTTTAAATTTGACATCAAGCTTTTTGATGTTGTCAGTATTTTCATACATTATGCATTGTATTGTAATATAGTTTCCCCTCTCCTAATTAAATACAAAGTGATTTCCACAAACTGAAGTATTTTTTTATGGGCACAATCTCGTGAGAGGTGTTGTTTGGGCTGAAAATGTGTTTTCTCTTGGGCATTTCGTATGTTTTGCATACATCTCCATTGAAGTACATGATGGCTAGGCACCTGGTGTTGAGCTCCAGCTTCTGGTGTATGAGACTCTTGTTGGTGATAAGTGTCTTGTACTTGCTGAAGACAAAAATCTCGTAGTTTTCAGAGTACGACACACTGCGTTGTGTCTATTGCTTGTATCCACTTTTGTTTCTTGAAAGACTATTTTTTTCGGTTCGGCAGCTTATGAAAACTTCTTCACCCTGATGGTGATGCATCCTGCTTTGTAGCAGCTTTTAGGCATGTTTCAGTTTTTTTGGTTGGCAGAGAAAAGTGACAAGGAGGCACCTTCTTGTAATGAAGTCAACGTAGAACAATGAAATATTCTCCTGTCCAGTGGACTTGGTTTTCAGAGTATGATGCATTGCATTCTGTCTGTCAGCTCGTTTCCACCACAGGAACTCGGAGACCAGTTGTTTCAGGGGTGCTGGCATCTTTGTGCGTGTACCATCCACAGAAATTGTCCCTGTAGGACCTCTATCAGGGCTGTTTTCAGTTGTGAAATAAGTACCTACTCCAGGGTAGCCACTTCTGAACAACCCTGAAGAACTGCTAGGCAGGGCTTGACACTGAATTGGTTCAAATCAAGTAGGTGAGTGAAGACAACAGGAAGAAGTGCAAGTAAGTGGGTGCCCACAGTTATAAGTTAAATATTTTAAATATTAATATTAAATATTATTTAAATAATCGGGTCATTTGTGGGCAGTCAATTAAAATAAAATGTAAGCATATAAAACAGGTCAGGTAATGAGTCAGGCATCATTTTATCTTTATCAACAGTGCTTTGAGTCATGGTTGGGTTGAATAAATGCATCGGGTGAGTTTGGGTCCCTCGTTAATGGAATCGCTCATCACTGGTTCCTACACTGCAATGGAGACAGACACAAAAAACTGAAAGGGCTGATCAGGGGGCCGCTCGTCTAAATGTTTGAGCCACCTGGGAGGTGCTCGAGTGTTCCTTTGGTAGTTACTAGGCAACATCCTTACACTCATTCGGCAGGATTTGGCCATTGCACAGTCTCTGGCTCTGCCTACTCTGCCTACTGTGAGGGTAATTTTACACTGTCTGAACAATCCCAAAATGTGGAAAAATTCATAGGTTTAAAATGTCAATACAATATCTGCAGATTCTGCATAATTCCACATTTGTGAGTAGATACCGTTTTCATGCCTCAGCTCTGTGATTCTGTCCATGTTTTCCACATCACTGAAATCACAGGGCCGCATACTTGGTTCCTTTCATGAGATTACCACCCAAAAAATGTACAAGTTTTTTAAAAATTCTGATTTTTAGCCTCAGAAAAGGCATGTGGGGGAGGGCTATCTGTCTATCTGTCTTTGGAAGAAAGTACTTTTTACCTGCTTTCAAATGGGGAAAAAAATGTTTAAAGTGTGTGTAAAGTGTTTTGGGGAACTTTTAACTTTTACCATTGTCTTGCAAGCTGAAGTCTAGGCAATACCACTGTCAAAAACTCATTGAATGATCCTGTAGTTTGAACAACCAACTGGGAATGAAGACCTCTAGTATTCGGACCAAAATGATCAGTTATGGGAGTAGGGAAAATCCTCTTGCTGTTTTATTTGTACCTGTCTCTGAGAGGTGGTAAACTTAACCGTCATGGTTTCCAGGCTTACTGTACTCTTAAATTGTTTCTATCAATGATATGTGTTCCTTTTGAGAGGAATAGATGATGGGTGAAACACTTGTCTGGACCCTGGCTTTTTGGTACTTTACAGACATTTACTTACGCCCACAATTTGGTAAGCAGATTACTAGTGTGCCTAAGATATTAATGAGATGTGTATTGTGACGCCCAAAAGTCAGTAGTCTGTATAAATTCAGCGTATCCTTATGCTTATTAAATTCAGTTAGCGGAGCACGCCACACCATTATTTTAGTAAATCATGGAAGTGATTAGCACTGAAGTGGCACTGAAGAAAAGAACAGCTCAACAGCTGAAACAGCTTTTGAAAGAGGAGATATTATGGATAAGTTAAAAAGGTGTTAGTGGTGTAGTGGTACTTCTTGCAGTTTAAAGTCCGACACAGTTATTAAACATAAGAATATGCAGAATTTATAGAGATCACTAACTTTTGGCCGTCACAATGCGCATCTCATTAATAATTTAGGCACACCACTAAGCTGCATACCAAACTGTGGCCGTAAGTAGACGTCAGTATAGTACTGAAAGTCGACATCCAGACAAACGTTTCATCCGTCATCTAAAGCCCTGGTGATGATTGTGCATGCGCTATATAATCACAATTACATTGTGACGTGATCGCAGCAGCCCTGTCTATAGGTATTTCAAGTGTCACCGTAAGCAAGTAAATGCTTAAATATTCTTAAAATATGTAGTATATGTACACTATTTAACTTTATGGCCATAGGGTTTGCTAATAGCTGATGGTTTGTAAGTTATGCCAATAACCTTTGTGCATTACTTGTAGAGAGTGATTCATGCTTGTGTGATTACTCCCTTTTGCGTCATGAAACTGAACTTGGCAGAGTGCTCTTACAAACCTGAATTTCTTCCTGAGCTATGTTTCCAGCCTTGTGATTGCAATTGGTTATATAAAGTTTTGAGTATGCCAGTAAATTATTGATTTCACTAAATGCATATATGGTTTTGAGACTGATCCTTGCCACAGATGCTTTGCTTGTTAAGACAATAACTCAAAAACCATTTGATGGATCTCTTTCAAATTTTGCAGAAACATCGTATGGGTGCCAAATTGGAAATGATTTAATTCGGAGACAAATCACCCTAAAACTGAAACAATGCCTTGTAGTGGCTACAAAGGGAAGGGTGGAAGCAGACATTTGACCTGTATTTGATGGATCATATGACTGCTTCAGAAAAACAGTATATGGATGAAGATCTGCCCCTGGTTTCATTTTCAGACAAATTGTGCCAAAAATGAAACAGCAGCATGGTGTGCTAACAAAGGAAGAGAACAGCAGCTATACAAATATTTGGTCTTGTACACAGTAATTCTAAAAAGTATTTTGTATATCTTTTTCAGACATTGCAGGGTTGGCAAACAGCAAGTGATCTAGCTTTGAGATGGATAAACAATTGAAGCGGTGCCACATAGGGCAGTTTCAGACACTTGATCCCATTACGATGATAACTCAAAAAGATTTGACAGATCTTTTTCAGCTTTTGCAGAGGCGTTATATGGGTGATGAAGTGGAAATGATTACATTTTGAGACAGATCGCCCCAAAAAGGAAGCGAGTAATCATTCAAAAAGTATTTGACAGATGTAGGGCTGGGCGATATGGACCGAAAATCATATCTTGATATTTTTAGCTGAACCGCGATATACGATATATATCTCAATATTTTTATCCCATAAAGTAATAACGGATAGACAGTTCCAAGTCAGAGCCAAATGTCCTCAATGTCATACGGGCACTTTTATTTACAGACAGCTGTACATGTACATGGAAAAAATGGTTAAAAAATGTCGATTTGTCCTACCTTACTGCATTTCGTCAGATCGGTGCTACCTTACCGAAAATGTTATTGTCATTTTTATGGGCTGAAACTGAAAGCGGACAATACAAAAAATAAATACGTAACTTGTCTATCTAAAAAACACGAACTATGTAATGTAAGCAGGTATTGTGAGTCTGAAATACCTTATAAGATTAAGTGTTAAAACATGTCAAGTAATTCGACATACAGCATAGTAAATCAGTGTGATGCTGACAGTAAAGTGTGATCAATGTATTTAATAAAATATTTAAAATGTATGAATATTGAAAACGCAGAAATAAGGCATGACCACAATGCAAGGTAGGATAGATCCATGGGCAGTTCTTCCAACGTGAGAAAAGGGGCTTGATTTCATTGTACGCATGCGCAGTACCCAAAGGTAGGACGTTTCCATAGGTTAGGATGAAATGTTAGAACACCGGCATATATTATTTTACCAACCAGAGGGGTATTTCACTAAGCAGGATTTCTTGCTTAGCCGGATAACTTGTTGGATTTATGGTAATCTGGGTTAAATGGACTATATAATCGTCCACTTAAATGTAGCTCAGACTACCTTAAATCTGACAAGTTATGCGGCTAAACAAGAAATCCTGCTTCATGAAATACCCCCCAGCTCCTCTTCGCTAGCTTGCCTCATGTCTGTGCCTGTCCATGTTGTCGCTGCATGCAGGACTTGTGAGTGAGTGAGTGGGAGGGGTGGGTTGTGTTTGGAGAGGGAGAGGGGCGGGGCAGGGCACAGCTTTGTAAGAGACAGACACGGTGAGGAGATACAGACCAAGTGGCGGCGCTATGAATATAATTTTAAAGCAACAAACTATATCGATATAAACAATATTGTCTCATCATATATCTTGTATGAAAATATATCTATATATCATAAAAACCCAATATATCGCCCAGCCCTAGACAGATGTTTTTCCAACCTTTGCAGCCACATTGTATGGGTGAAGATCTGGAACTGTTCAAATTTTGAGACAAATCTCAAAATTGAAGCAACGGAACTTAGTGATGGTAAAGAGAACGATGAGTTAAACAGAGGCTTGTTCTTGTGAACTAGATCGCACCATTTGTTATTACCACCGTATTTACTCTAGTTGATTTTTGATTGGTCTTATTACCACTTAATAAAACATTATAATACTGCATTGACAAATAGTGGAGCAATTACAGAAAAATAGTTCCTCAGGATAGAATTGCAAAGAGGTTGGAAATATCATCATCTACAGTACATAATATAATCAAAAGATTCAGAGAATCTGGAGAAATCACTGTGTGTAAGGGACAAGACCAAAAAACCATACCGGATGCCTGTGATCTTCGGGCCCTTAGGCGGCACTGCCTCATAAATAGGCATGATTCTGCAATGGAAATCATTAAATGGACTCAGGAATATTTCCAGAAAACAATTTCAGTGAACACACCTCGCCATGCCATCCGAAGATGCCAGTTAAAACTGTATCATTCAAAGAAGAACATGATCCAGAATCACCGACGTCTTCTCTGAGACAAAGCTCAGCTTTACCTAACTGATTTCTGGTCTTTCCCAGTGTGTCCTGCTTCACCCTATTCTTATGTACTGCTGTCTTAGAAATTTTGAACCTGGAAGCATCCTGCTGCTCAGTGTAGCCTTCTGCCAGCAGAACCACGATTAAACTAGGATTTAACAATGCAGATTTGTTGAAAAATATAGAGTGGTCTCATAATTTTCTCCAAGGCTGTGTGTGTGTGTATGTGGTTTTTTATAATTACAAATTTCCCCACAATGTGTTGAAAACCTGAAACTTCTACCTTGTGGGGACATTTTTTCAGTCACCATAAGGATAACCTCAATTTTATAAAAATCTGTAAATGCATTCAGAAAAACTAAAGTCTTATTTTGTTTGGGTATTTATGGTTAAGGTTAGGGTTGGGGTTGGAGTTAAGGTTATCATAATTGCGTTATCCCCATAGAAATGAATGGAAAGTCCCCATAAAGTCCACAAAGCAGATGTATTTTCTGTTAGCGTATTCCTATTCCTTACCCTTACAAAGGATTACCACCCTTGTTTCCCATCCTAGAGATACAGTGAAGAGGCACGTCAACCAGGTCACTCTAACAGCGTCTAATGCTTCAAATATTTATGGCTGGTTTTCAGCTACCCGTGTAGTCTTTGCATTATGGAAGCCTCTTACCACTTATAGCTGTAGTGAGAGAATCTGGCCCAATAGAAGTTTCCAATACTGTCACCTGGTTAGAAGGCAATCCATCTAGGTAAAGCAGTTTATGAAAGTCTTATTTCTACGACTTGACAATTTCCACTGAGTTGGTCAACACTTCCCTTACCATGGCTGACCCACAGCCCAGGTAGAGTCCTGCATCCACCGGTTCAGGCTTAGAATAGTTTGCCAAAATATTTTTGCGGTTAGTCTTGCTCCACGGACTCTTCAAACTTTTCTCGTGTATGAGCTTTCATACTTGTCACTGCAAGCTATTGCAGCCGTTCTTGCCTGAGGTGCAACTTGAATTCATGTTGCATGGAAGCCTCAGGCGTTCGCAGCAAATCCAAACTGCTCTGAACTGGACAATCCACGTCTTGCGCAGAAATCCAGTAACGCTTCAACACTTGGGTTTAGATCTGGGAAGCCATTCTTCCCAGTCATGTCCCTCCAGGTATCTCCACCATTCCCCACATGAGCATTGGCATCTTCCAGAAGAACCACAGAACACTTCACGAATAAGATGGCTGGGTATGCTTTGCTCCTCATTCATTTTTGTTAAATTTCTCAAAAGTGCACCACACTGCCTATGAGAGTGATGTAGAGCTCATGCAAAAGTAACAATGGGAGACATTAGACAGATTTTTTTCCAACCAATACTGGATAGTTTTGAAAAAGAAGAATCTGAAAAGCTTGTTAAGTTTTTGTTTCCTATCGGTCCTTGGAGTGTGACAATTGCATGTGCAATTTGTGCAGGCCTGTTGTGCACCACATTTTTCTCTGCTTTATCTTTTTTTTCTGAGCAGTTAAGAATTGGAATTCAAGTCTTCAAAGACAATGTATAATTAACTGATCTATTGCTTTGTGAGTTTACACAACATCATATTTCTGTAGGTACCAGCTTCCTATTGTCCAAGTCTAGAAAAATAACATGTCACCCTAGATTATTTTGTTTTTTAGTCTTTTTATGCCAGGTACAAGATCATATATTAGTGTACTCTTCATATTTAGTGCAATAACTACTTTATAGCTTAGAGTGTATTGTTAATGATTTTCAATAAGACCTTGGGCCTGTCACGAAACCAGATTTCTTCCTTAGTCGGATAACTCATCAGATTCAAGCTAGTCTGGGCTAAGTGTAAGTGAACGAAGATGTAGTCCATTTGTCTTAAATCTGACAAGTCATCTAACAGAAGAAGTCTTATTAAATACAGGCTCCTTCTCTGGATTTTTATTTTAACTTCCACTGTTATGTTCATGATACCCATATTTACCTCAGCCCTAAATCGATCCATTCGACACCCCTGTCCCAAATTGAAATTTGCTAATCTGCAGTGAACATCTGGGGCCTGTACAGCAAAGCAAGATTTGTTGGTTAGCTAGACCAACAACTTGTTGGGTTTGAGGTACCCCATTTTAAATGGATTTTATTTTCATTCCCTTGTTAACCCAAAAATCCAGTTCCGTGACAAAACTGAGTTTATACTAATGGGCCCTAAATCCATCCTCAATAAAGGTGGTTTGTTTCCACTCCTTAGCACATAAGTTCATCCCTCTTCTACAGTTTGAATCCATGGTGTAATTCTGGACCCTTCTCTCTCATTAGACAGCCATGTTTCATTCAACAGGAAAACCTCCTTTTTCCTCCTATATAACATTGTCTATATCAGTCTTTGCCTCTCCCAGCCTACTGCTGAATCCATGCCTTAATTTCCAGCCACCTCGAATACTGTGACTCCCTCCTGATTTGGTGTTGGATCCAAATTTCTGCACAAACTTGAAATGGTCCAGAACTCTGTAGCTCACCACCTCACCAACATTCAGACCCACCTTACATCTCTCCTGTTCTTTGTGACCTGCACTGACTCCTCGTGAAATTTCACATTTGAATCAAATTTCTTCTTTTGACCTGTTAGGCCTTTAACAGTCTTACTCCCGCCTTATCTGTCTGATCTTTTCCTGCCCTTCCAGCCCCCTCGCCCTCTTTTTTCCACTTCTAGGCTCCTGAGTGTTCCTCCTTCCAAACACATCTTTGGTGATCCAGCCTTCATCTTTAGAATTCCCGTCCCTTTGATAACTGTAACTCCCCCTCTTTCCCAGTCTTCAAATCTGACCTTGAAGCCGTTTTGTTCTCCCAAGCTTTCTCGTTTTCTCTTCTCTCCCGGGGAGAAGTCTCCCCCCCGCCCCCAGGATTACCATGCTCATTGGCAAGTTTTATCTGTGGCGTTGTCAGAAGTAGGCATGTAACTTTTCCCGATTTAAGAGATATCGAGGTGGGGTTTTTGAAGCTTCGCTGACTTTAAATGTCCCAGCCAAAAAAAAAAAACTGCTCTGCAGGATTTCACCTGTTAAGTCCTGTAATGGTTGTATGTGCTGGATGTGTGGAAGCTTTGGTTTTTAATGTTTTTTTTCCTGTTCTAGGTACATGGAGTGGGCTGCTCTTTGTATTTGAAGTGAATTAAATGAATGTGGATAGCTGTTAGATTCTCAGACTCGGGATGGCCCTGGAATTGGAGTGTATCATTTCTAAGATAAAGGTCCTAAACGTAACAGTTCCCCTGTCTTCTGTCTTTCAGGTTGATCTTCTGGCCCTATGGCCTGCATCACCTCTAATCCAGGCCAGATCAATGGCTACAACATGAGAGCACAACTTCAGGTCAATGGTGTGTAATAACACATGAAATTTTCAAATAATCAAACAATTTCAAAAACTTGTGGGTGATTTTGTCTATGAAAATGTATTAATTTCCAAAGCCCAGTCAAATAATTGGTTATTTTCTTGTGGAAGGTTCACGTAATCTGTAATCGATTGGAGAAATGATTATAAGCACAGTTTGAGGGTGTCTAGTTGTGTTTGCAGCATATATTTTGAAACTCACTGCATTTATCTGATTTTAAAAGGTATCATCCATGTTGAGACTAGTGCATTGAATTCAGCAAAAAAAAATACAATGCATTTTATTATACCAGCTGTTTTTCCCACCCAAACAGTGTTGTCAGCCAAGCTGAGAGAGAACAAAAAGAACTGGTTTGGTCCTAGTCCTTATGTGGAAGTTGCAGTGGACGGCCAGTGCAAAAAGACAGAGAAATGCAACAAAACCCACAGCCCCAAGTGGAACCAAACGCTCACAGTGTAAGAACCATTGCATCTCTCCAATGTGACAGTCAGCCTTATGTCAGGGTGGTGAAGTTCCCCTCGCTCATCTTCCCCTTCATTTGCTCTACTGCCTTTTATAGTTTCAGTCTGAGCAGTTTAAAGGTCACTGGCCTTTCTGCTGTTGTCGGACTTGAGTGGCTTTATTCTACAACAAACAACAACAAATTTATTTTTGTATAGCGCATTATCACAACATTACATTGTCCCAAAGCGCTTTACAGCATCCCCACCCAAAGCCCCCAGTGAGTAAGCCATAGGCGACAGTGGCAAGGAAAAACTCCCTAGAAGGAAGAAACCTTCGGAGGGACCAGACTCAAAGGGGGTGCCCATCCTCCAGGGGCCGGCAAGGAGAGTCAAATACAGTTAAATCTGAAACACAAACGGGGAGCAGGGGGGAGATAACAAGCCGGTGCCACCACTCCCTCCAATCGCCAGGCAGCCAGAAGGCAGGGAGCGGGTCACACAAGGAAGATGACACAGGCAGAACGGCGAGCTGGATGCACGGACGACATTGGTAGTGGTGACGTCACATGTTGCAGGGTGTGCTGGACATCTTGATAGATTGAGGGCTCCAGGCAGCACCCCCCAGGAGAAGGTGGTGGAAATAAATACAATTAGTCAAAGTAAGGGAGACTATAGGCAGTGCTAAAAGTTAGATGAGTGCAATATGAAGTGCAATGCTCCGGCAGATATGGCTATGGCAGCATAAGTAGGAGGGAGAGGCAGGTGGGAATGCAGGCATGGGGAGTCCCTGAAATGTCAGCACTCCAATCCCACAAGCAATTGTGAAGCTAGAGTGACAGCACTGTCAATTAGTTTATCCAAAGCCAATGGCACCGATCCCCACCCAGCTCTACACCTCACACTATACTGTAGGTTTAACTGGGAGTGAGAAGCTAGCTAGAGCTAGAACTAGTGTCCCTATAAGCTAAACTAAATAGGTGTGTTTTTAGTCTAGACTTGAATATTGAAAGTGAGCCTGAAACCCGCACATCCGGTGGAAGACCGTTCCACAGCTGAGGAGCTCTATAGGAGAAAGCTCTGCAGCCTGCCGTAGATCTTTCTACCCTAGGTACTAACAGATATCCCGCACCTTGAGATCGAAGCAAGCGTGGGGGATTGTATGCGGTCAGCAGATTATTAAGGTAGTCTGGTGCAAGGCCATTCAGTGCTTTATAGGTTAACAGCAGTATTTTATAGTCAATCCGAGACTTAACTGGTAACCAATGAAGGGAGGATAAGACAGGTGTGATGTGATCAAATTTTTTAGTGTTTGTGAGAACTCTGGCTGCCGCATTTTGTACCAGCTGAAGTTTATTTAAGGAACCAGACGGGCAACCAGAAAGGAGGGCATTACAGTAGTCTAGTCTGGTAGTTACGAAGGCATGTATTAATTTTTCTGCATCACAAAGTGAGAGCATCTTACGAAGCTTGGCTATGTTTCGTAGATGATAAAATGCAGTTCTAGTAATACTTCTTATGTGAGCATCAAAACATTCTACACAGTATGTAGTTGCTTATTTTTCTTTAATATTCCCTGAACACAGAATACATACAGTTTTGAGACCTCTGCCACTGACTCTCTCGTTAGTTTGATAATTCAAATCGTGTTGGATGGATCTTTTTAAAACTCTCGATGCATATGGAGTAATATGAGCCATAGATATGAACAAATCTGTAAGACAATAAGGAAATAATTGTTGAATAAGAAAGCAAAATAAATACAAATTAAAAAAAATTAAATAAATGCCTTCTTATTGCTTTTCCCAGGTTTCTTTTGCCTTTTCCATGTTGCTTTTGCTTTTCCTCGAATGGCCAAGTTGTCAGTTGCCTGGCTTTCGGTGGGCCTTCCAGTCCAGGCTAACTAGTCAATAGGAGGTATGGAAGGATAAAAAACCCCTCCGATACCTTGACTTTATAAAAAAAAAGTCAAACTCAAAACCCCAAATATGGATAAGGTAAATTCTTCTTTATAAGCAGAATAGCAGTATAATGACAGCGATAGGGTGCTCCACATTCCCTGGTGCCAACACACTGGACAAAGCACTGCACTCTTTATATACTTTATATACTCCTTCAGCACTCCCTTACAAGGTCTTCTATAACAGGATTGGTTATCATATGGCATGACCAGTGCTTGATTTCCTCATCCTTTCATGATCTTTTGCCTTTGTTCATTCTGTATATGTATATATGACCACCTAATCTACTATTTGATTACCTAATCTACTCTTACACATTTATTATACTAGCATTGATTATACTATTATGCTTATGATGTTATACGTTTAAATGCTTTGCATTAGAAAGCTCAAACTATCGCAAGCAAGAGTTCTCACTGTAAAAAATGTCCGTGAAATTAACTGAGAAATTATGTAAAATAACAACATAAAAAACTGTAAAAGGAAAAACAATATAGCAGTGTATATTTGACATTAAGATTTTGTAAAATACTTAACAAAAAACAACTGTTAATTTTTCAGTAAAAATGTTTAAAAAAAAAAATAAAATTTGGTAGAGTTAACATATTACTGTAGTTTAAACCTAAACAAACTGTAATATAAAAACCAGTACAATACAGTTAAAATTACACCATAACGGTGTGAAAATTATATTTTTTTAATCAGGTCAACTTTGTTTATACTGAAAGAAACCGTGTTACATTTTACAAATTAATATTCTGTGCTTTACAGATGAGAAACAGTAATACTTTAAATGATATATCAACACTTGCTTTTTGCTACGTGCGTTACGAACCAACAAGAAATAGTCCACACAACTCAGGATTTCTGGTTTGTCAGACAGCTTTTGACGGTACATTCGGGGCTACCGTCAGAACTTCACCTCATGGCAACACCTCTGGTCCATTGATAAGAAGGTATTTTTCCACAGAGGTGATAAAAAAATACTGCAGCACCGGCGGGGCTCATGTCCCAGCATGCCCCGCGCGCATTTGTAAATAGCCCTTGTATTGTTGTTGTTATTGCTAATGGTTATATTTCCTTATTGTCGCGTGTGTTTACCTGTGTCTTATGTGTACCCTGTCCGATCCTTGTGTGTAATTAGCGTCCGTAAATCTCCCACCGTGTATGCGTCTTACAGTTGAGCGTCTGACAACCTCGTGTTTCCTGTGTATAATTGGTTCGGTGCTCTTTGGGTGCCTGATGTAGTTCTTTTCAGGACTACTAATAAAGAGCGTGTTACCTCGGCAAGAAAGTGCTGGCAGCTATGGTTACCAGAGTAATTCTGTAAAAAAAATTCATTAAGAATGTAAACAGCTTTATGAAACAGTCTGTCAATTTCACATACCAGAACTGTAACGTTTTACATAGTTAATTTGTAGATTCAACATCATCTTTCTGTTAATTTAGCAGGGACATGCTGCTGTTGTACCAGTTATTTCAGTATAATTTACATCTTATCGTTGTTTATTCTACACTGAAACCAAGTAAACTTTACATGTAGTTGGTGGTTGTTTTACATTGAAATCCAGTACAATTTCTAGATGTTTCTGTAAAGTTGTTTACACGTGTACAGTATTTTTTACAGAATAATTCTGGTAACCACAGCTGCCAGCTTTTTTCCGTAAAAACAACGGGATTTTTTTTACAGGGTATCTGCTGCCCCCCCAAGTTCCCATTTTGCCTCTGTCTAGCTACTAGATGTGTCCTGTCTTTCCTGCTGATTTGACTGTTCCCTCTAACCATGCCAGATCAGCATGTCCTCCATTCGAGTGCATATCCACCCGTCCACTGGAACAAACAGTGTCTTCTTGCCTAAGTCCTAAAACAGAACAACAATCCCACAATGCACCCAACCCCACCGATCATTTAATTTTTCTTCCAAGGTAGTATGCCTGTTGTCACAGTAGGTGAATTATACTCTGGTAACACCCACTGAAGGGCAAAAAGACTGTGGCAGTATTAGCATTCAGCTTAAATGCCACAAAAATGAACCTGTCGTGTCCAACTGCGTTTTAATTTAAACAAATTATTTATTTTGCAGTTTCCCCAACTAAACTCAGATATGTTGCAGCATGTTTTGCCACTCAGTCTGTCTGAGGGGGCATGTTTTCCTCAGCCCAAAAGCTAGCTGACTGTCAGCTTAGCCCTTCGAGAGAAAGAAAAGCATTGATTTTTTTATTCTTTGATTTATACTTGAACTTATTTTACTTTCTTACTCAACATTTTTTTCCTTATTCTTTTACAGGTGTATTCTTTTTTTTATGGCACTCGTATGATTCCACAGACCCATGCGTGATGAAGTGGAAATGTTCAAATTTTAAGACATATCGTACCAAAACTGAAGCAACTATGCTTAGTGGCATCTTAGTCTCAGATGACATTTAACTTTGTGAACATGATAACTCATCATGATGCATCTTATTGCCATTTTACAAAAAACATTATATAGATAAGGGTCTACATCTGATTTAATTTTAAAACAAACTGTAACAAAATTCAAGCAACAGCATTAGGGTGGGATGGAGGAAGGAAGGAAGAAAGGAAGGGAAAAAAGGGTGACTGGTAAAGACACTCAATCTTGTGAACAAAGTAGCTCTAAAAGTATTTACTGGATCTTTTTCAAACTTATGATAAAGATTTTTTTGGAGATGTGAGGAATGTGTGCGGGGAGGGGAGATTGTGTAGGCGGGGATTGTTGGAAGAACAGGGATTAGATGGGGGGAGTGATGGGGCCAGCCCAGGAATACATAGTCGGACTGACACCATCTAGTTATAAAATTATGAAGCTTATATTTTAGACCAGGGGTCACCAACCTTTTTCAAACTGAGAGCTACTTCACAGGTACTGAACCATACAAAGGGCTACCAGTTTGCAATGCCCTCCTAAACTTATCTAAATTTCATGTATAATAAACATGTTTTAAATGCTTTTTTAAGATAATTTATATAATAGATACTCAATTTGAAAGTCTAATCCTTTCAGTTTCTTAATAACAAAGCACCTATTTATTCTTTTTACTGTCATTATGAATACAGTTATATTGGTGTACAGTATTATTGTAACATTCAGAATTGTATTGCACCGTTTGCCTTGCACCAAGCCTTTTTGACTATCTTTCCATTACCTTGTTATTATGCAGGATTGTCACGCCTTTCAGTAAATTGGTCTTCCGCGTGTGGAGCCATCACACTCTGAAGTCGGACATTCTGTTGGGAGTAGCCATATTGGAAGTTAAGGAAACCTTAAAATCTAATGACATGAAAAGTAAGTACTGTACCTGCTCAATTCTTTACATGGGTATGAGCCTTGCACTGATCCCTGCTGTCTTTCTGTGGCCTCATATGTTTCAATAGAGATAAACAAGTCTTCTGGACACACTTTAGTAAGGCGTATTTTACAAACACACTGAAGACTGGTAAAAATTAACAAAAGTTTCAGTCAGTATTCAGCGCTCACAGAGATGACAGACAGGCTTTTTCCTAAATCCCCCAGATTTGTGGGGTGCTCAGCAATCCCATGTCTTTGGCATTTCAGTCTCGGAGGTCATGCAGACGTTGCAGCTCAGTGCTGAGGGGGACCAGTCTGACGTGGTGGGGGACCTGTTCGTGTGCCTTGATGGAATGGAGGTCGACCCAGAAATGTTTGCCTCTGCTGAGGTGGACTTCTGCAGTGAGTGGTCTTCCAAATGAACAGATACAATGAGAGTGTCAGGCTTGTGCACTATTCAGAAATGAATTGAGATTGGCCCTGAAATTCCAGTTCAGATTGTGAATATTGAATTGAATTTGAACTGACTGCAGTGCCTAATCAAAGAAACATCCCAAACTGTAAAACTGAAACTAGTCCGTCACCTGTTACCAAAGCTTCACATGATGTCACCGTATTCCTGAGTCAACCCTGTTTAACAGAGGATGACAACCCTTTAGACTACTATAAAGGAAACCAAACCAGCTTTCCTGAACTAGCACAAATTGCCTGCAAATATCTTGCTATACTAGCTTTCTCTGCAGTGTAGCTGGAAAATCTTCAGGCCAGAATCTTGCAATCTGAATGATAAAATGTTGAAGATCTTTTGCTGGTTAAATGCAACAATATTGAACAATGACTCTTATGCGTTGGAGTAAAGCTTAATTGCATTTGCCATGACATTTTGCTTTTTGTTATACTGAAAGACAACACTAATTGTTCTACACAAAAGAAAATAAATAGGAGCAACTACATGAATTACAGCAGTGCTTGAAGTGGTGAAAAACAGGTGCTGGTATACCCCTTGGTAGTCAGTTATTCAGACAACCCACAGGCACTCATAAGGAAAGCAACTGCAGGCCTCTCAAAATACATAATGAGTTAAATATGCAAAAACAATAAATATGTGCCCATTGGCCAATACAAGCCAAATGTATATTGATAGAATAGGCTAGGGTAAACAGGGTTAGGGTAAACAGATAATCTATGTCGGTTTGAACAGGATCTGTAAACTACCATTTCAATTAAAAGGACCTGGATTTCACTTAAGCACTTAGTTCTTGCTGTGTGCTGATTGGTCAATTTCCTACAACTATGCATATGTCATTAACATTAATGTGAAAAAGCTGGAATAGTCATTCAATCAAGGATACAAACCATTTAAAGCAAAAGAACTGAACTATTTAGTCAAACATATGGGCCTTTCAGTTTTAAAGTAGTTTGTAAAACCTGAAGTAGCTCAAAGTGTCCTGACATGGATTATCTGGTCACCATGCTACCACCATACACCACCTACTGTACTATCTAGAAATTCTGTTGTCAATAATAATAATAATAATAATAATAATAATAATAATAATAATAATAATAATAATATGCTTTGGAATAAATTACATTCCTGTGTTGTGTGATTGCATTGATTTTCTTTTTTTAACTGAAATCAATTAAATTCTTCCTTTCAGTCCAATTCAAATCCCAGTTCATGAATGGAACAGGGTGCAATTCATAAATTCTGAATTTTGCACAACCCTGGTTGGTGTTTCCCCTTATCGTGAATCGGCAATTAAATTTGAGAGGCTCTGTCACTGGCAACATCTTCCAATCTTCATATATAATATGAAACAACATGTAATCATCTTTACATGCATTTTTGACACTCATGGTTCTGTGTGTCACAGGTGAAGTCCTCAATGGAGACTCTGGAAATAATGGGGAAGGTGGTGCAAGGTACAGTTACTCCTTGTTTCATTGTCATGATGTTTACCACTGTGACTGATGGTACTGTAGAAGCCCGCATTGTTGTATATGGTTTTGGGACAGGTCTACTGCTGCAAACAGTTTCTTGTTGGCATGAGAACTCAAAACATTTTTCAGGTCCTCCCTTCACATGAATTTTGTGTAGGAGAAGGCCTGGAACTGATTTAATTTTTAGGCAAATCACACAGAAATTGAAGCAACACAACTTGGTAGTAGTGAAAGGAAGGGTGACTGCAGAAGTCATTTCTGATTTTGGGCAACTGGAATATTTTTCATGGTTTTATTAAAACTTCACAAAACAACATTCTATGGCAATTTAATTTGAAGATACAGTTCTGAGGGCAGAAGGAAATATCATTGATTCAGAGAGAGAATCAGATTGGAGAAGAGGTGGGTCCCAGCAACTGGAGGAGGCCATACCAAGACATCTGATTATACTCCAGGCCCTTCAAATGGGTATCTGAATAGTCCTAGCAAGGGATTAACAAAGATCTCCTGGGTTTACATTGGTTGGTCTGTTACACTTCTTTTTGGCTTACCGGGATGTGTTGGATGATTTTGGTTATATCGTTAGGTTATAAGATGACCACCTTGAGTTATTTCATAAATAACTGCTTGAAATTCTTCCTGAAATGTGTTTTTCGTGGCATTTCTACCGGTTAAAAATAAACTTGCCTGCTCTTTAACAGCAGGGTGAGGCAAGATGCCTCTGTTGACAGCATGGAGGACAGGGGTGCCCCCAATGGACGATCGGTGAATGGTACTCCTTCCCCCTCACTGTCAGCCGGGAGGATCAGGCTACTACGACCCCCTAGGCCTTCGCGTCCTCCTCCTCCCACCCCACGGAGACCGGCCTCTCTTACAGGTTTTACTGCACTTCATGTATTCCTTATTTGGGCCCCTCACAGCTCTACTTCTCTTGTATTCCCCACTCTTCATGGAATACGTATGGTTTTAGCACTAGTCCACCGCTGCCACCACCACAGCAGACATTTTGCTATGTGAGGCAATAACTCGGAAACTGTTTGATGGACCTTTTTCAAACTTTGAGAACGCTCACTCCAAAATTGATGCAGTACCACATAGTGATAGCCAAAAAACACTTTTACACTTAATCCCATCAAGAAGATAACTCAGGAAGTTTCTGATGGACCTTTTTTAAACTCTACAGAGGCATTGTGTGGGTACTGACCTGGAACTGATTAAATTTTGAGACAGATTGAGGCAATGTTGCTTAGAGGCAGCAAAGGGAAGGGTGAAAGCAGACAACATTTGTCCTTATGAATGTGATAAGTCAAAAGGTATTTGATACTTGTATTTTGTGCAGTGATAATAATGTTGAATCACTGACCACTTTTTCAGTGGTTTTGTAGAGGTGAAGTAACTTACAGCAGCAGTGATGTGTTGCTATTAAACAGACTTAAAACATTGAAAAAGTGGTCAGATCTGAATATAGAAAGAAATGACTTGCTGCACCCAGGGCCAATGTGACTGCATTTACAGGGGCAAACCCACATTTGCACCCTCAAACTTCAACATGCGTATGCATTTTTAATGGGGGGATGCACAGTTATGCACTGTTGTACCAGGGCAGTCAGTAGATACTGATTTGCCATGTGAAACTTAATATTAACAAATCATAATGTGAGTGTAATGTCGGCATCACACATGATTGTACATTGATAAAATGTTTTGGCTTTCAATTGACAAAAGTGTATGTGAATGTCTGATGCCAGGAATCTACATAGAAAGTTGGGTAGGCACTTTTCGAGCATCACATGCAACTTTGATAAATGAAGCCCCTGTTTTCATTTTTGGACATACTGCCCCAAAAATGAAGCAGCAGCTCTGTGTGGCAGCAACGGAAGGAAACAGCTGCTGTAGAGGACACTTGGTTGTGGGAACGCAGTAACTTCAAGAGTATTGTATGGATAATTTTCAAACTTTGGAGGCACATTGATGGAATGACAAACTGGAAGTGATGGAATTGAGACAGGTCGCCCCAAAACTGAAACAGCAGCATAGTGATGGTTTAGGTTACAAATGTTCTTTCCAATATGCTTGGATAATGGGGTTCATTTTTAAGTGAAACAAAAGAAAAAAAAACCCAACTACAATTGTCCAAGAAAAGCCACGAGTATTCTGGGATGTGCCCCAGTTGTTTTCAGAACCTAGAAAGCCAGATTGTGCCTCTTCGCTCTACTCTTAGTATATAATTAACTGTAAAAATTTAAGTATACTGTAACATGCTGTATATATTTATACTGTGTATATTTAAATAAAAAATGAAAATTAAATACATGACAATTTCAAACATTGACATTAAAATATACACAAAGGAATACAATGAACCACTCAATTATTTAGGAAGCAATCTGCAAATTGTTATATAAGTGGAATGTGCAGTAAAGGAAAAAGTATTCTTTCTGTCCAGCATATCACAAAAAGGACTAAGAACATTCAGGTAAAAACACATATGTTAACTTTAACAGTGTTCCATCCAGTGCTTCTAGAAATTGTACAAGTTGGTGAGTGTGGGACTGGTGGCTTTGATGGACGGACCAAATGACAGGACTGTCTGAGGAATACAATTCTAGTTTTATTATGAAAATATTAAGGAGAATTTGATTTAGGCTAATATTTCTCATTAATATGACTATTAGCCTTTAATTATAGTACAAAGATTCAGCATAGCCCTGCAGATGTGCTAGTGTACAGCTTACACAGTCTGTTTTCTGCAGAACCCCTTATTCATTTGTGTCCAGTGGTCTTATCTCAAACAGCATCTTTTGTTGTTGTTTCCAACAGCCATCTCCAGTGAGGCTGCCACTGCTGCTACCCCAGAAGCACCTGCGTACGGCTCCAGCAACAATTTGGCGTCTTATGATTCCCGGCAGGCAGGTGGTGTTGCCCCATCTGTTCCGAAAATATCCAACTTTAACATCGCTCCCCTGCCACCTGGGTATGAACATCTGCAAAAGTCTCCTTGACCTCCAGCTGCACAGTTTGTAGAATACTGCTTATGTGATCTATCTAATCTGCACAGCTTTCACATTGCCAGACCAAACCAGGACATGTATTGCAGTGCAACCTGTGGCATCGTATATATTGTTGACAGCAATTTATACGACTCAGTAAAAAAGTTTTTGAAGTATCCCTTACTATTTGATTAGCAACTGAAACCTGGTCTGCCTGCATTGTGATCTTTTTTCCTACCGTAGTTTCTTTCTTTTGTCTAATGAAATTAGTTTTACCAGTTGTCTCTAGGTGCAATTTTTAATGAAGGTATTCATGTTTAGTGCTTTCTCAAGGGTACAACAGCAGTAATCTTTCTGAGTGCCATGAAGTTCACTCTATAGCAGGGAAATAATATCTGAACTAAATAACTTTGGTAACCTGTTGTTCTCCTGCCTAGGTGACCAGGTACTGCAGTTGCCCAATGACTATTAAGATATCAGGGGATAATCAGAATGGCTTTTTTTTTTTAGAATAACATTATCTCTTGGCTGAAGCGGCCAAAATGAATTCCTTTGAAATTGTATGTCAGCTGGTTAGTAGTTGTTACACATCAGTTCAAGATTTTTTTACAAATAAGCTTTGATGATCATTTATGTTTCTTTCTCAGCTATACATTGTGGCAAGAAGGAAAACTGTCTTTTTCAAGATTTTTTATGGTCCTAAAATGGAGTGATGACCCAATCTGTCTGGTTTATTCTGATCGACTAGCTAATTTTTGTGTTGATTCTTTTTTGCCATTATGAAGGTGGGAGCAGCGAGTAGACCAGAATGGCTGTACGTACTACGTGGATCACATAGAGAAGAGGACGACTTGGGAAAGGCCAGAACCTCTACCTCATGGGTAAGATCTCTTCACTCCTCACATTCTCTACCAGAAAATTATTACTTAGAGAGGGAACCGCTGGGCTTTTTTCTAAGGCAGGTGAGTTGTCTGCTTTGTTAAAACACATCAGAACATTGTGTGTTAGTATGCTTTTCTTCATTTTCAATAACGCCATCTGTGTCATACATTAAAAAAAGAACGAGCCCACCCTTCCTCTTTACCACCAAAACCACTCATTCTTCACAAAGGCTGTCATTTATTTTCCCCTCCTGTTCTGTCTTCTGACATTGCAGTTGGGAGCGCCGTGTGGACCCCACGGGCAGGATATACTTTGTGGATCATATCACCAGGACCACCACCTGGCAGCGCCCGACGGTCCAGACGATGCGCAACTATGAGCAGTGGCAGCACAGACAGAGCCAGCTTCGTGGAGCCATGCACCAGTTCAACCAGAGGTTCATATTTGGGGTGAGATGCTTCTGTTAAGATAGACAGGAGCCTTTGTGCACTGGTATAGTGAGCTTGTGCAGAGTAGCAGTAAGTGTAAGGCTGCTAGTTAGGATATACTCACACTAGTTGTGATCTTTCCATACCATGCCCAGATTCAGTTGGATTCAGGGAAGGTACGCATCTAGTATGATCAATAACCATGCCCGAGCATGGAACACCGACATGATGTGACGGCGCACATATACATTATACATTATGAACTGGACCTAGAAGGAACAGATCAGGTAGGCTGTACAGATTGGATAGTGACAAACAGTTAACAAACCTAGTGGCAAAGTGATCAGAGGTACAGTGTTTGCTGGAAATTAGGGCAGATGAGTATCCAGGAACAACTGGATGCAACACGCAAAAACTCAGAGATATTTCGTAAAATACAGGGTTATCCTATAAGAGGGCTGTGAGTCATTACACCTAAAACAACTCCAAATAACCCACAAAATGAGGACATTAATCATGAACTTCAAAGTGCTGTGTGATGTTTTCTTCAGCACAAAAAGTTGCATGGGGATGACGAAAGTGTGCTCGGGCACGGAACGTCAAGCACAATGTGATTGCAGACCAGAGGGAGTGTGGGGAGGGGGAACAATCATGCTGGGGCATGGTACAAGGCAACCGGGCCTAATGTGAACATGCCCTTAGCTCCCCAGGAAAGGATCATCAAATCAGTCCACTAAATACTCTGTTCTCTAAATTGTACAATAAAATAATCATCTTGAGCAACAAGGGGGAATAAAATGAATGAATGAAGTAACTTATGTTAAGAATTAGGTAGAATTGTTGTCCTTCTCGAAAAACAGTAAACGGTTATGGAGTCCTTTCTGGGAATGCTTTGGCTGTTTGCTTTGGCTCTGCTGACAATCAGTGATATATGCGCACGCGCACACACACACACATAGAGGTACCATTCAGCGAAGTTGCTTAAGTGATGAGTTCTTGCTGCTCTGCTCACCTGCACACACACTCTCCAGCTGTATTCCCTGGATGTTGAGGTCTAATTTCAGTCTGTCTCTCTGTGCCATAGCTTCAAGACCCAGCGCAGAACAAGGAGTTTGATCCCTTGGGAACTCTGCCACAAGGATGGGGTAAAGTGCTCCTTAGATGGCTGGGTCGGGTGGATCTGGAGGCTTCCTGCCATCCTGTATAATGGTCCTGTCATATGGGCCATTTACGAACTGAATTTCAGTCTTAAACCTGAAACCTGGGCTGGTTTTTGTACTTCTTTTAGTAACGGAACTTTGATTTTCATTATTTTCCCAATACCAAAAAATCTAGATGATTTCAGGAAAGCCATAAAATTAGCTAAATTCAACTGTAGATCCAAAATAAAGTGTTATTGCCACAGCAGTAATACCCAGAATACGTGGATGGGATTAAGTGGCATCACAGATTACACAGCGAAGTCAAACCCACGACTGACAGAGCACTCTGTTGTCACTCCCCACAGCCCACTGTGAACTTACATTGTCTGCATCCAGAGCTGATGTGTGTAAAGTTTTCCAAAAGAATAATTCTCATATGGCTTTTGGCCCTGATGCCAGCCTAAGCTGTGTCATGAAAATATGCACTGAAAAGCTGGCGGTTGTCTTTACGGACATATTCAGTCTACCGGTCCAGTCTGTGATCCCTTCCTGTTTCAAGGTGACCACAATAATACCTCTTCCTAAAAAGCTCACAATCAGCTGTCTGAATGATTACCTTCTTGTTGGAGTCATTATGAAGTTCTTTGGCTACTCAACTCACACATCTCCTCTTCACTGCCCAAAGCCCGGGACCCAATACAATTTGCATATTTATTGTGGGCAAACCTTCCCCCCTACTCAGCTAAATTTATTGTGCCGGAATTTTATCATGGAAAGTATTAGTGGTGAAAGAACAGGGACAGCTGGTGAACTTCATTACATTAAGACAAGTCAGAAAAAGTGCTGTTAGGGCACTGGATAAAAAGTCTGACCCTACGCTTGGCCCCAAATATGTTTGGATAGTTATGGTTAAGGGCTGGGTAGGGGTTAAGGGGTTAAGGTTGTCACACTTGAGATTGGTGTTATACCCATAGAAATGGATGGACAGTCTTCACAAAGATATGAATACAAATGTGTGTGTTTGTGTGTCTCTAAAAAGCAGCGTAATTAACCACGTTTAACTGTTTAGAATGTAAGTTCTGCCTTCAGGCAAGATAGTCACATAGTCACCAAAGGCTGTTTTCCGGTATTCCGTGTTTTGTGAGCAAGGGATTGGTGTACTCGAAGGGGGCTTTCAGGTTTTTAATTTAATTATCGTCTGTGTATTCATCATTATAATTTAAATTTCTTTTTATAATGTGACAGAGAAGAGAACAGACTCCAGTGGCAGGGTGTACTTCGTCAACCATGAAACACGGATGACCCAGTGGGAGGACCCGCGAAACCAAAGGTAAGGGTTGATGCTTCACTGTTCATTTGAAAGGCACATGCTTCTGGATCACGATGGCCAGTTCAGCCCTTAGGCATTTGGGTGTCGCTTTTGCTGTTGTGCAGCACGGTGAGTGAGAAGCCACTGCCCGAAGGTTGGGAGATGAGATTCACGGTGAATGGGATTCCTTACTTTGTTGACCACAACCGGAGAACAACCACCTACATTGATCCCCGAAGTGGAAAGTCAGCCCTGTAAGTGCCCCTGTGACCACCTCCCCCCCCCCCAATTTGCTATTCTTAAATGCTCTTATCTATCAGTCTCTGTTGGGGAATTCCTTTTCATCGATATGGTCGCTATGACAACAGTGTCTTCCATCACCTGTTGTGATATAGTGGTGAAACATGATTGACTGAAGGTCAGTTTTCCAAGGTGGATAATTTAATTATTTTACCAGGGTGTTCTGTGTGAACTGGCAGAAGAAAATTACATGCAAATGTAATTTTTCAGAATGCGGATGTAAACAAAGTGTCACCTTAACTTGCTCTTCCAGAATAACTAGTTATGTATGCTGGGGATGAACATTCTGGCAACATTGTTGGAATTTTTTTGGTGTGAAGAGAGAAGCTGTGTCATTATGGTCACTGCACTTAACCTGTTCGGAACGAAAGCACAACAAACAACTGACTGGCCTCTGCATTTTCATTTGATTAAGCTTTGAAAACAGTTCTGAGGTGTGGATTAGTGCTTACCAAATCCTCATTTAAAGCAGACAGCAACTTGCATAAATATTTGACAAATATTATAATTAACTGGTGGCCTGTGTGTATCTTGATTGCGGACATTACACACAATAACATCACATGAGGGGTTTCTTTAGCTGATTTAATCATAAATTGTATGGTATTTCACTTATTGTTTGAATGAATTTAGTTAAAGATATTTCATTTTAGGATTTAAAAAGAATTCCAATTCTTTGTGTCTTACAGTGAAAATGGACCTCAGATCACCTATGTCAGAGACTTCAAAGCCAAAGTGCAGTATTTCAGATTCTGGTGTCAGGTCGGTATCAGTGTCTCACAATGTGAAAATGCCTCTGTCAGGATATCTGACAGAACCACATGATGAAGCTGTAGGGAAAAAAAATCTGTTACAATGTTTCCTCCTGTCATTACAAAAGGAAGGAAACAAGAGGAAGGGTTCACACAAGACAAGAAGGTTACGAAGAAATACAGACTGATTACTGATTACCAGATACTGATTACTGATTACCAGATTCAGAAAACTTACTTCAGCAATTATATTAAAAAAAAAAAACAAACATTATCAACAGCATTCAGAATGTGTGCAACGTTGCTTCATTCATGACCACACATAAATGATGTCATTTCATAATAATACCAGTCAACTACGTATAATTACAGACTGGCATAGCTCCAAGTTGGAGGGGGTGTCATATCATTGCTATGGCTTATTATTTAACATCACTTACATTAGTTCACTATAACGTTGCTAGTAATTTGAATTACGTAAGCTGCAAAGTTTGAAGTTTAGTCTGTAATCCCCAAAACACACCAAGCACAGCAAGCAGCGCTTCCTTGATTAAAAACCACCATTGTTACTCGCTTCACATGTTTTTGGACTTCCTGCTCCAAAGCATGAGAAGCGAGGACGAGCTGCTTCCATTGTTGTTAGTCATCAGATTTTTTTTTTTGTGCAGGCTGGTGTAGCATTACAGTGTGATGATGATCATCCTGTAACATTGTTTTTCTAGAAAAAATAACAATAAATATAAAATCATGCTTGAAGCAGTGGGGGCATGGGCACCCTACTAACCAGCCGTTCAGCAAATGCTGTCTTACTTCTTCAACCTTAAATCATCCAGCCTCTGCCCAGTACTGTAGCTGTAGAAATCATGACACACAGTCTGCATCACTAAATACAGAACACCTTTACAAGTCACTAGTCAAACAAAGAACATATGCCATCTGTCTCACTGGTCAGGCTTTTTGAACTCTTGTGAACTGTAATGGGTGTATTCTTCTTAATAGAGCGTTCTGAATCATGCAGTACCAAATTATTGTAGCTTTAATGTACTGAGACCTCAGTTACTGGGCAGGTGAAACAAAACGGAACATTTAACATCTGCTTAATGTAAAAATGCATTAAGATTTGTTCTTTGTTTTAAAATGCTTACTTGTGAAAACGTAATGCTGTTAGGACATAGACAGTGGTATGGGAATGTTTTGAAGATAATTCAGATTGTGAAAGGGTTTGTTTTATACACCATCTAATGATCTGTCCAGTCTTGTGTGAAGAATACTATGATTGTTGTTATATGTTTTTGTTTCTGGCTACAGCAACTGGTCATGCCTCAGCACATAAAGATCAATGTCTCACGAAAGACCTTGTTTGAGGACTCGTTCCAGCAGGTAAGCAAACGTTTGCTTTGGGTGTGGACATTACTTTCAGAATTGTTTGGGTATTGTCTATTGTAATCCAGTGCCTTTTAATCACTATATTTATTGCTTTAATTTTTAATTAGGTCTCCCTTGCTTCTGATGTGTCTATAGACTGTGCTGTTCTTTGTATTGTTTTCAAATATTTAAATTGATATTTCGCATGGCTGTGGTTCTGATGTTGCTTTAGATTATGAGCTTCAATGCACATGATCTCCGCCGGCGAGTGTGGATAATATTCCCTGGAGAAGAAGGCTTGGACTATGGAGGTGTAGCAAGGCAAGTTATTAACATTGTGCCTGGACAGGGAAGGCACATCATCTATGTGACGAACTGGCACTGAATACATTTTGAGACCGATCATATGAAAATCAATGCAGCACCACATTTTAGGAACTAAAATGGCAGCTTCAGACACTTGATCCCATTAGTGTGACAACTCAAAAACTATTTCACACATCTTGTTCAACCTTTGCAAACACATTGTATGGGTGAAGATTTGGATCTGATCAAACTTTGAGAAAAATTGCACTAAAATTGAAGAAGCACTGCTCAGTGATGGCAAAGAGAAGGGTTGTCTCAGACACTTGATCTTATCAGCATGACAACTCAGTTTTGTCAGATTTTTTTCAAATATTATGCAAAGAGATGGTTCTTTTCCAAACAGATCACACCAAAACTGATGCAGCACCACATAGTGATAGGAAAAAAAATGTCATTCTTTTGTTAACTCAAGAAAGTATTTGACAGATCTTTTTCAACCTTTGCAGACTTGTTGCAAGGGTGTTAAGATCTGGACCTGTTAAATTTTTGAGACAAATTGCACCAAAACTAAAGCAGTGTGTAATGAAAGCACAGAAAGGGTGACTTCTGAACATATAACATATAACTTTGATGTTTTTACATTATTTGCTCTATTTGAGCTTTGATGGCTCATAATACCACTTCACAAAAACATTATACAGATGAATATCTACAGCTGATATATCTGAGACGAATCGCCCTAAAATTGAAACAGAAGCGATAGGTGGCAGCAGAGAGTATGAAGGAAGGCTTGCAAACATTGTCTTATAAACACAGTGATCTGAAATGTTTTCTAAACATTCAAACATTTTATAGGTTAGTGCTGTCAAACCATGGGGGGCGCAAGGTGTGTGTGTGTGTGTGTGTGTGTGTGTGTGTGTTTGTGTTTGTGTGTGTGTGTGTGTGTGTGTGTGTATATTTATATATACACTCAATGACAAAAAAAAGTTAAGCACCCAGAAGTGATCGTTTTTGGCTGTTGTGCAGGTCCGATTTGGATGTATTTTGGTACACATGCAGTCCAGCGATGGGAATGAAAATGATTTGCTTTGCACGTCTAGTCATCTGACACAGAGGATGCCTCATAGACGCATTAGACAGCATTACCAGCATTTGACGAAGTTGGATAGGGGTCGCATTGCATTGTGGGTTTGCATGAGGTCGTATTGTGCAACTGCCCGGCATGTGGGGCATGCAGATGTGACAGTTACCCGATGCTGGAACCAGTGGGCATGTGAGGGCACCCACACACGTCGAGAAGGTTCCAGTCACCCAAGACAGACCATATCAAGGGAAGATTGTCGTATTGTGCGCCAAGCATTACAGAACCGCATGACATCTGCGCCTGCCATCCAGACACAGGTATTGGACTCTATAACACCCCATGTTATCCTGCACCGTGTCTCAATGACTGGCATCAGTCGGACTACGGGTTCACCATCCCATGCGGAGGCTGCTGTTAACACCAGCGCAGAGACGACTGCGTTTGGAATGGTGCCATAACCGGGATGCATGGACTGACGACAAGTGGCGTTGTACCATGTTCAGTGATGAATCTCGGTTCTGCATTACCACGGATGACCGTCAAATGCGTGTATGGCAGTGCCAAGGGGAGAGGACCAATCCTGCCAATGTTGTGGAGAGACACACCACACCTCTGAGGTCCTCCCGTGGCCAGCCAGGTTCTTTGATCTTTCCCCAATCGAACATGGGTGGGATCGGCCCATTGTGATATTATAATAATAGTCATATAGTGACATGACCTCTCACCACTCCGCCTGGGTGCTTAACTTTTTTAATTTCCTTTTTATGTTCTACACTCTCACTTTTTTCCTCTTAGGTTTGCTGTGATCACTGCTCACTTTCTTAGGGGCTATGATTACTGTATCACTAAATGTACTATAGATACAGCACAAAAAACTTTACACTGAATACAGAAACAGCTTTCTCACGTCAAAGTAGTTTTTTAAAATGTATTTTTTCCATCAGTAGCAGTAGGGGAAATTTATCATGGGGAACTCTGCAAATTTTTTTACTTAATTAAAGTTGTTTGTGTATGCATTTTTTTTTTCTTCTTTAATAATAAGATGGTAGCAAGATACTAGCTCAGCGGATAACTATATTATCTATTGCAATTTCAAATGTATGTATAAATGCCTTTTAGAATGCTATTTAAGTGAATGTTCAGATGCTGTCAGTGATGAGGAGTCTGTCTGTCTCTACAGGGAATGGTTTTTTCTTCTTTCCCACGAAGTGCTGAACCCCATGTACTGCCTCTTTGAGTACGCTGGAAAGGACAACTATTGCCTGCAGATCAACCCTGCCTCATCCATCAACCCTGACCACCTCAAGTACTTCAAGTTCATCGGGCGCTTCATTGCCATGGTGATGAAATGGTTAATTATTACTCTAGAGTAATGAGAGTGATGCATTCACGTAATGAGAAAGATTACCTGCTAGCTATAGTGTTTGCTGTTGTTACATTTATATCCCTCTTGACAGGTTTTATTCTCCCTTTCCCTCAGGCTCTGTTCCATGGGAAGTTTATTGATACAGGTTTCTCCTTGCCTTTCTACAAGCGCATACTGAACAAGCCTTTGAGTCTGAAAGATCTGGAATCCATTGATCCAGAGTTCTACAATTCCCTCATCTGGATTAAGTGAGTAGTCACCTAAAATTGCGCCTTGCTTACATTAATACATATGTCATTATGTCAACTACTACAATTTTCACCTATTACTCTTACAGAGCATTTACTTTTATCCAACTTTTACTTTTATCTGAGTGCCAGATTTCTGTTTTGTTTTTGTTTTCACACAAGTATTTTTAACAAGTCTTTTATCACAAACTACATCTATTTTCAACATAGTGTTCAACAAACCATACTTAGCTGTTAGGAAACACGGTGACAAATTTAAAGGAATATAGAAAAAAAGGAAAGAGCATAAAAATAACTGTGGTTTGAGTTTTGTATTTTAAATTGTGCTTTTGAAACAAGCTTCTACGAAAGTATTAAACATTGCATGCAACCCACAGATAACTAATCCATAGAAATGTATCAAGTCCCCTGAAGAGCCAAAACATTATGACCACTCCCTTGTGAAACAAATAATATTAATAAATATTAAAACTCATGAAAATAAAACTAAATAAATGGTGCATGTCAATGTCTGGGGTGTATTGGGCAGTAAGCTAACTTTTGGTAGTCATAGTTGACATGCAGAAGAAATGGACAGGGATAAAGATTTGAATGGCTCTGACAAGGACCTAATCATTATGGCCAGACAACTGGCTCAGAGCATCTCTGAAATGGCAAGAGTTATGCAGTGCTCACGGTCAGCAGTGGTATCTACTGAGAGTTGTCTGAGGGGGGAAAACTATGATCCACCATCAGGGTGACAACTTTTTCACGTCATATGGTGGTGGTCATAGTCTTTTCGCTCATTGGTATATATTCTATTTTTATTTTTAATTGATTGTTCTTGTAACAGAATATTGAAAGATCCAGTTGGCAGTTGTTATGCTAATGCATGCAAACATACATACTTACAAATATGTAAATACTTGGTGACACATGCTATATATTCTTCAGAGTAAAATTTTGCACAAAGCAAAAGTCTCAATTTTTCCACTTATTTGTACTGATGACTGTCCTTTACTCTTTTTGTCGTAAGATTTTTTTACCTTTGGCTCTATTTTTTCAGTAATTTACAGTTTTGGAAATGCAGTTCTCTGCATGTAGTGCAACAACTTACTTATGCTAGTTTATTAATGAAGTTTTTTATTATATTACCAGAGAGAACAACATTGAAGAGTGTGGCCTGGAAATGTCTTTCTCTGTGGATAAAGAAATCCTGGGTGAAATTACAACACATGACCTGAAACCTGATGGCGCCAACATTGTTGTCACAGAGGAAAATAAGGAGGAATATATCAGGTAGGTGGCAGTGACTGACCTAAAACAAACATACTGTAGGGTGAAGACTGTGTTATTGTACACACACAGACAGATACAGACACTCCTCTACTTGCGAACAAGATACATTTCGAATGGCCGTTCGTAACTTGAAAGTTCGTAAGTTGAAAGTTTGTAAGTAGAGGAGCGTCTGTACATACAAATTGTGTTTGCATTCTGTTCAGGTAACTGTAACATCTGCTAGAGTTGAAATTTCTCCACGAATTGTTGCATTTTTCCTTAATCAATCTCTTGCTTTAATTTTATGACCGTTTCAGTTTGGGTTTCTTTCTAGGCTTGTGGCAGAGTGGAGGTTGTCCAGAGGTGTAGAGGAACAGACTCAAGCTTTCTTTGAGGGCTTCAATGAAGTTCTGCCTCAGCAGTACTTGCAGTACTTTGATGCAAAGGAATTGGAGGTATGGAACTGGATCCTGGCAAAACAGCCTATAGTGACTTGAGATTTATCAATGCTGGTAATTCTGGTCCTAAAATCCCTATGGTTCTGGCTTTGAACCATAGACTAAGTTTTTCTTTAATTGATTTTTCCAGCTTGAGTCATCATGAGTTAAGTGTGTTCATAAAAATGAAATCTGTCTTTATTAATGATTGTGAGGTGGTCTAGTTTTTTATTGATTAGGACTATAGATTGTCATCCTCAGCTCTGTATGTGTGGAGTATGCATGCGCTCCTTTAGATTAGGTGCCTAAAAATTGTCCGTGGTGTATTATTATGTGTGAGTCTATGCCCAGCAATGAACAGACATCCCATCCAGGGTGTCCCCTGACTTCTTTCCTTTTTTTATTGCATTCTCCAGCCTTTGAGGAATACATATGGTTTCTTCCACCACCTCTGCCAGAGACAGTTATGCAAGCCAATAACTCACAAACTATATTACTATATTATATACTAAATCATATGGATGAGGACCTAAAACGGTTTAAATTTTGAGATCACCCCGAAATTGATGCAGTGCTACGTAGCTTTGTCATTTGATCCTGTTTACACAATAACTTTATAACTGTTTGATGGATCTTTTTCAAACTGTGCAGAGGATGAAAATGTACACCTAAAAATATGCACTTAATCAGATCCAACACTGTAGAGTGCAGCCAGGTGTGAAAATGGAGCCTGCAGCCGCCATCTTGTATATGCTGTTTCTGGGGGTCTTTGTGCAGGGGAGTAACTTAAAAAATGTGGGATGTGGGATGTTTTTCTGATACAGTAAAGTTAATTGATTGTTGGTTGCTACGTAGCTTCTCCGTTAGGCAAATTCTATCTGTTGCAGTGCAGTAGCTAGTCAGTAAAATGTATCATGGGAAACTCGCTGAAATTTATTGTGGGAGAATTTCATCGTGTCACTTTTTTGGAGACGTGGGAAGAGTTAGGCTAGTAATATATTTTTATTAACTGTTTTCATTCAGCGAAATTTGTCACGCAGTGTTCAGTGGTTGCCTGATGAATGGCACCATGCACTCGGACATATACATTGCGAGGAAAATTTGGGGTCTAAGTTTGTCTGAAAAGGAGACCAATTATCTATGTTCAACCTTTCAAAATGTGAGTTCACTGTAAGCTAAAGAACCATGTTAAAAATACTTTCATTTGTAAATAATCTTGTTGATTGTAGCTAATCCATATATATACTGTAAATAACAGCTTCCTTCATGCATTCATTTTTTTTCTTTATTTGCATCCTTCTCACATTGCTTGACAGCCCTTTTCATGTAGTTCAACGGTTAGAGCATCCATCCATGTCCCCTCCAGACCTCCGTATAGTTGGCTAGGTTTCAGCTTCACAAAGAGCTACAGTGGATAAACAGTGTTACAAGTTTAACATGTTTGACTTAATAGGAATCCTCTGGCTCGTTTAACAGCTCAAGCAAGGTTAAGTAACAGCCTGTTTGGAATGAAATACAGAAAAATACATTGGAGCTATATGACCAGGTTTGGACTTTCTCTGTAGTATTGTGTATCCGCTACGATTGCTTTCCTGTTTGTGACTGCAGCTAAGCCATTTGACATATTGTTCCACTGAGTCTTCCCCCCACTGAACTCCTTATATAATTCACACAATTACGAAAATGTCTATTTCCCTGCACTCCAGTGTTTCTTAATCATGGTCATGGACAATGTTTCTGGCTAAACGAGAAATCCAGCACCGTGATACGGACCACAGGAGTAGAAACCTTGTGTTTTTCCAAGGCAGTGGTACTTAATCCAGCCTCCTACAGGTCATGCTATGTGGGATGCAAGAGATTGACCTGGTTGACTGGCAGAGGAACACCATCTACCGTCACTACGTCCGAAACAGCAAACAGATCCTGTGGTTCTGGCAGGTCGGTTCTGAACACTCTTTCATGATCTCATTATCTGGTTATGGTCAGTGTGGGAAATTCTGCAAGTAGCTGTTTTTATTATGTTAGTGGTGTTGCTGTTGTACATTTCTAACTTGATTTGCAGTATTTGTGGGACCTTTGCTGAGTTTGAAAACCTTTGAATGCTGTGACCTGCTACTATTTTCATAACCATGATTTAGAGGCATGTCACTGTATCGCCCATAATGTATGACTGTAGGGGTAGGTTTGTGCTTGTATGACCTCTTTGCTGTTTGGAAGTAGCTCCACATGATCCTGACCAGGATAAATGCTTAGAAGATGGACGTATGGACAGATTTTGCATTTGCAGAGAAAGTTGATCGATTGTGAAAATAGAGAACGGCTCAAAACATGACGGAAGTTACCTCAGGCTGCAAGCTAAGCATCATAAAGAGTCGTGTTGTGTGGCTCGCCTGACTGGTAATGGTTCACTGACAGGTTGGCCATCTTTCCCCCACAGTTCATTAAGGAGATCGACAACGAGAAGCGCATGAGACTGCTGCAGTTTGTCACTGGCACTTGCCGTCTTCCTGTAGGGGGTTTTGCCGACCTCATGGGTGAGTGGTATTCAAAAAGAATTAGAGCTGAAGGAGTTCTTGAAGAAAATAAACAAATTGTAATGGGAATTCATCCTTCAGTTATGTTGCTAGTAATGACTGAAATTCTGATTCAGGTTGTATGATTGATAGATAGATCATATGTCACATTAAAACACCCTGTAACAGAGGTATTCAATCTGGGGTGTGCCCCCTGGTGGGAAGTGAAGGAATTTCAGGGCGCTCAGGCAAGGGGGGCAAAAAGGTGTGGTGGTGATAATGGAAATGTCTCCACAATGTGATAAAAAAACCTGCTATTTTGACCAACTTCCAGGTCATGAGGACGGTGAATAGTTCCAAACGTTGACATTCGAGACGTAGAATCGGAGTGGGCAATCTTATCTGCAAAGGGCCTTTGTCTATGCAGGTTTTTGGGATAACCTGTAGGTCAGCTGTTCAAAGCCAGGTGTGAGGACTCTTTAGCCAATCAGTACTCTAATTAGTGACCTAATTAAGGAGTTGCAGCAAAAACCTGCATACACACCGGAGACTTGAGAGCCCAGCCTACCGCATTCATCGGATCTTGCTCTTACATTTCCACCTTTTCCGCACTCCATCTGTGTGCACATCCATGTAATAACGTGTAAAAGCAGCTATGGGGGCTAATGTTCCCATTTCACTGATGATTTTGTCAATTACTATTGACAAATGGTAACGTTACATATTAAGTTCTGGTTATCAACGGCTTCATGATTACGGTTAGTTGCACTGCTACCATGTCAATACATCTATTTGTGGCTTGACTTTTAAACATAGCCTATATATGGTGGGTCACTAAAGATTTGAAGTATGTAATAGTGTTTCCTGAAAGTCCCATGTACACAAGGGTTAAAATGCTGGTTATGATGCTTATTATTAAGACCATTTCATACTTCACTTTCCACATGCCCTTATGGTCCGTGCATGTGCAGGTGGACATGATGCTCTTCAGTGCGTGTCGGCTGCGCACGTGCGAGTAAATCGACAAGGTACTTCCAGTAGGTGGCAGCACTGATTTTCACAGGACAGAGGTCAAAAAAGAAAGAGTAGAACGAAAAAAATCTAGCTAAATTTTGGAGAAGTACCCTTATATCTAATTTTTCGTACCGTCTAGCTTAATAGTTAATGATAGTTTAAGTTTTTTTTTTATATATATATTTGTTTTTATTTTGATACTGTATTCAAATTATTCAAATCTATATTTCAGTTTGGTGTCAGTTAGTTACTGGAGGGGTGGTGCAGTGGTTTGCACTGTTGCCTGACACCTCTGGGCCTGGGGTTCGTGTGTGGAGTTTGCATGTTCTCCCCGTGTCATTGTGTTGTGTTTCCTCCGGGTTCTCGAGTTTTCCCCCACAATCCAAAAACATGCTAAGGTGAATTGCAGTTACCAAATTGTGAAAGCTATATACCCGGCAATGGGTTGGAGCCTCATCACGGGTTGTTCCATGGCTCCAGACCCCCACAAATAGGACGTGCAGCTGCAGAAAATGGATGAATGGATGGTTACTGCAACAGCTTTGTTGGTTTCAGTTTAGTTTTTATTTCTTTAGGAATTAATACTTAAAATGTATTGGATAATATATAGGGCTTCTGAATTTCCAATGTGGAAGACCTGCAAACCCACTTAGAATATTTTAAAGTGCACTCGGATTAAAAAATCAGTATGGAACAGTTGAATATTTGCACTATTTACATATGATTTATTGTGAAATATGTACTTTGACAGTACATATTGAGTCTGGGACATTTATCACGTTAACTCATAGCATAATTTTGAAATCATAACATGTTATTCATTTAATCACATTAATGTGTGCAATATTTAATAGTATGAGCAAAGATTTTTAAGAGACCTATAATATTTCTTTTTGTTTATGGAAAAACAATGAGAGTTTAGGTCATGACTTTGCATAAGATCCCAGAATTCAAAGCTGAAAGCAGAACATTCACTTGTATGTACGTTTCACTACAAAGCAATCAAGCAGTCAGTCTGGCTGTTGAATTCCTATGATTATATGAACATGTGGCATGTGTCATTAATCGCCAAGGTGTGATTTAAAAAAAATAATCGTTTAACATTCCTACATGCAATACAATGTTCTCTCGTGTTTTATTGCCATCTGTGTATCTAACTTTTTTTAAATAATTGAAATTCAGCTCGTTCTTGCTTGCAAGAATGAATCTATTCATGATAAGTAAAGCCATTAAACAAATTAACAAATTTAATTACGGGTCATTCTCTGGAACCTGAGAATTTTTCTGAAAATAAACAAACAAACAAGCAAACAAATAAATAAATGGATCGATGGATAAATAGATAAATAACGTTACAATGAAATAGTATTTTTTTGTGTAGAGTGACATTACCTTTTACTTTTTGTTACTTTGATTTGATGGTTTTTTTAGTTGTATAATTTGTCTTCATTTGATGTTACGTTAATGACTTCATGAGAATGGCCCATATACTTGCCTTTCAGTTAAATTTGCATTCATTTAGGAATTCAGTGTGTAAATACTTGTGATTGTAAGTTTTTTAATATTCAGTTAATTGCGATTAATCACTGAAAACTGAGATTTAATAAAATGTTATCGATTCACAGCCATAATTTTAATATCAAATGACAGCACAAATTTAGCTATTTGTAACCCTTTCATTTTAACCATCATACCCCAGTTTAAATGGACTTTCTTTGTTCACTTACATTAAGCCCAAACTACCTTAAATCTGGCAAATTATCTGGCTAAGTAAGAAACTCTGCTTCCTGATACGTGCCCCTGTTATAATACCATGTAATCTTGCTCCTTTTCGTTTAGGGAGTAACGGAGCCCAAAAATTTTGCATCGAGAAAGTTGGAAAGGAGAACTGGCTGCCAAGGAGTCACACTTGGTAAGTTGGTACGCAGACCATGCAGGTCATTTGATATTTATCTGAGTTTCATGTTTTGAGCACTACATACCACAGATATGCTCCAGTTAATTACATTGTTTTAGCTTTTTACCCCCCAGGTTAATTTCATGTAGTTCCATACAATGTACTAAATCAGTATTTCTGCTTCTCCAGCTTTAATCGATTGGATTTGCCTCCTTACAAAAGCTATGAACAGTTGAAAGAGAAACTGTCGTTTGCCATTGAAGAAACAGAAGGCTTTGGACAGGAGTGACATCATCCTATGGCTTCGCATGGTGCTGCCACAGTCCAGGGTGGAGGAATTCGCCATATCTTGACCTGTACTTCTCTGGGGCACATGATTTCCCATTTGGTGGAGGAACGTGCCCACTTAGAGACTGCCCTGGGTTCCCTTCCCTGCAGTGCTCCCTCTAACCTGCAGTGCTCCCCCTTCCTGTATCTGCTCTTCCTTTGTGGTAGCTGGTGGGTGGTTCCCAGTGTGCAGTGGAGCCTTTCTCAAACAGATAAATGCAGACTGCAGTGTGAAATTATATTAATATATGTTTATTGTATTGGAAGCAGTGCCTGAAACCTTTCATTTTCCACTAGGGGAGGAAAAAGCACTTTATATATCTGACTGAAAGGTTTAGTGTGAAATTCAGTCCAATACAACATATTTTAGAAAAAGAAAAGCAGTCCACGAAAATGTTTGTTTTGTTTCCTTCAGATACCCGTGTCAACCCTTAATTTACAGTTTTCTTGTTTCTGACTAAGATAAGTCATCAGAAATATGAGAATTGTATGTTTTCACGTGTTGCTTGCAGCTTATCAAAGATTGGAAGCCAGGATGGTGCTTTTCAGTTGCTCTTATCGAATGTTTTTGCGGCCACTAGAAAAACCAAAGCTGGAAGGCAGTGGGGCTGAACTGCTGCATTTCCGAGATCTTTGCTGACGTGACCACGTCGGCTTTTAACATGCCCGCAGTCGGGCTCCCGTCTGGTCGAGCAGCTCATCTTTCAGGTGCATCTTCGGTTGATAGGGACACACCAGCACCAAAACGCTCCTGCTCCAAGATTCTCATGAATTCATCAAATTTTTACATGTAATATAAATCGATGCAGAGCCTGCTTACATCACTATAAATGTAGAATAAGCAGTTGCAGGTACCACGGCCCTAGTTTTATAGGGCTTTAGTATAAAATTTTCACTATGCGTCTTATTTTTGTATGTTGCTTGTTTGGGGAAAATTATGTGTAGAACACTGTGCTGACTCCATTTCCAGGTTATTAATCTAAACTACTGTATTGATCAAAAAAACTTTTCAAGATGTTAAATCCGCAAGCTGAGCTCACACTGCCTTTTTGCCATAGATTTCTCTTTGCACTTCTGAAGTCAGCGGTGTTCCATGTCCCAAGATGCTAAGCATCAGGAGACTCATGGCATTGTGGTGGCTTCAGAGCCTCTCTGAACTGTACACTATGAACCTACCAGATCTGTTTGGTACTGGTTCACAAATCTGGTGGGTGTGCTATTAGAACAGCCAAAAAAAAAAAAAAAACAATTCAGATGACAAAGACAGTGTATATCCATGTACTGCTCAGTAGGATAATTTGGGATGAAAAAATTAATACAATTTTTTTCTTTAGTCTGCAGGTTATAGACACTATCTTATGTATAAAACAGCTATTATTAGAGAACATATTTTGACTAAGGGTGTCTAATAAACAGAAGCTTAGTTTGGAATCGGTCTCAATCCTCGGGTCTTGAATTTTTTTCTGGAGTGTATTCTGAATACATTTGCAAGAGTTAGGTAGATGTGGCTCAGGTTGAACCCACATTTTGTTTCATGTATTCACCACATGGATTATTGCACTTGGATTTTTTTTATCTTGTCTAACTACGAAACAACTAAACCTGTCGTTACTGATAAATATTACTGGAAGACTAGCAGATTACATATCAAGTCCATGACCCTAAATTGCATAATTGCCGGGCTGGATGGTTTGATTGTATAAATGTACTAACACTGGCCTTTGAAATATGATGTCTTAAGTGACCAAACACTAGAGGTGAAGAGGCATTTTTGTGTGTGAACCTAATAATTCGTACTACTAAAAATATTCCTTCAATCTCAATAGGCAACAGGTTTCTTTATACATGATTTTACTACTGAATCTTAATTTTTTCCATTTTAGACTTGAGTAAATGAAAATATCTGAAGGTATCAAATGCAATTTATTAACAAATGCACTTTAAATATAAAAAGATTATTTTTCTTTCTTTATTTGGGAACAAAGCCAAAAATATAAACCCCATGACTGTTTTAGGCTTAATGCAAATTCCTTGTAAAGGGCCCTACTGACAACCTGGCAGTTCTGAAACCTACTTAATCTCCTCACATTGTTCAAACACATTATTAAATAACATCAAATGTGAATTTAATCCTTATGATATAGTGGGAAAATATGTGTGTTGTATTCTAGTAAAAATCTTTCTGTTTGAACCTGTTTGTTTATTTTACAACTTCAATAGCATTAGTATTCATAATCTCCATTTATTGAATTGATATTGTAAATTGTATACTTTCAAAAATGTTATTAAATGATTTTGGTCATGGGGCTAAATTCTTTTTTGAAGACTGCATAACAAGAGTTACTTTGAAGATTTTTAAAGCCATTTAGCAATTAAAGAAATAAACTGAGAAAAGTTTGAATGGTGTACTTTCTTTTAAAACCTGCACTGGTTGCAGTTGTAATGTCTATCCATCCATTCATTTTCTGTAACTGCTTGTCCTATTCAGGGTCTTGGGGGGGTTTGAAGCCTGTCTCAGAGGCCACAGGTACAAGGTAACAATCCAGGATGGGGTGCCAACCCATTGCAGGGCACATTTACACACCATTCACTCACACAGGCAATTTGGTAACTCCAAATGACCTCAGCATGTTGTTTGACTGTGTGCAGGGGGGGCGGGGGTACCGCAGGGAACCTCTTGACGACATCAGGAGAACATGCAAACTCCACACACATGGCGCCATGGATGGAGACCCAAACCCTGGTCCCAGAGGGGTGAGGCAACAATGCTAACCACTGTGCCGCCCCCCAGTTCTAATAGCAACCACATGATTAGTTTGACATTTTATTGATAGCATTTCTATGCTGTAGAAGTAATGTATACTAGTCAATTTAAATGCTCATGCTTGACCCTAATCATCTGTGACTGAACCTGTAAAAAGTTGTCCATTGACAGAAGTCAATCATGGAATAATTAATCAAAAATTGAAATATGTGGGTACAACTAATATATAAGATACCAAGGGTGACCAAGTGGAAGTGATTGCCACTATCAAGAGTGTCAGAGGGAGGCATTGCCATGGCCTGGGGTTTCTTTTGTGGTAGAACTGGTAATCTTTGGTGAGAAGTCCGCTAATCCCATCTGCCGTAGCTATCCTAGCATACCTGCATGATATCCCAGCAGGGTTACTGCTGACTGGGTAGTCTTTCATTTTTCAGTAAGATAACCCAACCCACACCTCCACAATGCACAACTAGCTGGCAAATAAAAATTAAAGGTGTATGGCAACTAATTAGCTGGCCTGCCCATTTTCTAACATCAATCCCACAAAATATACGGGCTGACCTGGACAGCAGAGGCTAAACATTGCAGTAACAGCCTACATCTAATTGCCGTAGAAGAGCAGCGATGACATTCTAGGTGACTTCCTACTGAATATTAACCACTCTTGTGAAGCACCATTCAAGGCAAGTGGTGGCTAATTTGAGGAATCCAAGATTTAAAGAATTAGATCAGAAGAAACGCCTCCTGATTCGTATATTGCACCATTTCAGAAATTATGTAGAGTAAAAAGCTAGCTTCATCAAATGAAAAAACTTAACCAGTACTGCACCTCAGAATTAAAGGTTTCAGAGGTCAGAGCTAAGGGCTGATATCTCTGAATACAAGTAGGGTTTTTAAGAGTTGCATTTTAAGCAGTTGTTACAGTATTAAGTCCTACTGATGGCCTAATGGCTAGGGATGCACACTTGTAATCAGAAGATTGCTGAATTAGCTACTCCCTGCTATGCCACAATGTGACATAGGGGTTAAATGCAAAGGACACATTTCGTTGTTGTGTGCTATGGTGTGTCAACAATGACAACGAACCACTTTTCCTAGTCCACTCAAGACAATCTGCCAATTCATTGCCGTTACATTTACTGACATAATTGCTTCTGACTTTTGTGCAGATTTTATACAAAAAAAACAGTAGTCCTTTCATAGTCATTGACAGCAAGAACAAGACATCTTTAGTTTAGTTTTCTTCATGCCTGAAAGACTCACATCTGCCTCACAGTTGTTTATTTTATCTACATACTACCAATTTATGCAAAGTAAATTGTCTATTGTAGTCAGTCTCAGAGAAAAAAAACTAAATATGTTTCTTTAGGTTTCTACAATAATGTACATACCGTAGAATTCTAGATTTTTCCCGCACGAGGTGCAGTGAGGTCAGGAATGTTTAATTTGCAGAAATTTACAATGGTAATAAAAGCACGACAATCTGAAGAAAATGTTAATTCTTCACCTTACCATGCTGCAAGGGGCCTTTTTAATAAATATTTCAACAAGGCTGAAGGTTTTTCTTATGTGCAAAAAAATGAAAGCTGTAACGTTTTAATGTAAAACATCTAGGACATACCACAAGACCCATTCAGCTGATGTGGTAAATGAGTGCTTCTGGAAAGCTTCAACAATGCAGTGCATCCCTGCTTCTGCTGCTTCACGCTGAAGGAGCTGGAATGCTCCTCACAAGCGCTTTGGCATCGCCTGCAGCACTCTGGCCCAGGCTCAGTCCACAGTCTCTATAAACACAGGCATGGTCAGCATGGCCTTCGGGAGGTCCTCTGTGCTCCCTGTGCTGCCATCACAGCCTCCCTCTTCTGAGACGCTCTTCTCTTCTTGTTCAATTGACAACACTGCCTGGCTGTCCTGGATCCTCACGTCCTCCACCTCCTCCTCTGGCACTGCCTCTTTTCGCACCTTCCCACTGATTGCTACCTCTACAGCCACCAAACCTTCCTGACCATTCCCCACCACCCTGCATCCTTGTTTGGCCTGCCTGGTCCTGGGCACCCTCTTCTCTGGACCCCCTACTTCGTCTGTCCGGGCAGCAAGTGGGCACTTGTGGTCCTGGTAATACTTCTGCCGGGTAAAGCCCTTGTTGCAGGTGGGGCAGCGGAAGCGGTAGTTATCCGTGTGCGAGCGCTGGTGCTCCAGCATGTGGGCCCGACGACTGAAGGCTTTCTGGCAGAACTGGCACTTATAGGGCTTGATGCCTGGGGAAGAGATGTGAAAGCACTGCAGGTAAACACACATCACTGATTTAAAGGTAATCTATCACTAATACGTTCATAAAAACATGATATATACCAGAATGGGATAATATGTGAGCCTTCAGCTTGTCTGGTCTGTTAAACTCTTTGGTGCAGCCAACGTGTGTCCTGCATTGAGAAGTCATTACTGATCGTGAATCACGCATGACAACGAGAATGATTATGAGAAGATATTCCTGACACTGACCTGAAAGGACACTTGTACTTTTTGAAGGGTTCATGGATGAGCATGTGTCTCTTCACCTTGTCCTTTCGGTTGAAGGTGGCATCACACAGGGAACACTTGTATGGTTTTTCACCTATCAGGGGGAAATTAATGCGCAACTATTAGAAAGAACTGTTGACAGACCACTGGGGGTGGAAGTCAACCTCGTGATGCAGCCTGGCCTTACCAGAGTGAATCCGAACATGGAGCTTGAGGTAGTGTTCAGTCTTGAAAAGCTTCTTACATATCTGGCACCTGAACTTCCCACCAATGCCATGGGTAGGGAGGTGCCTCCTGAAATATCGCTCGCAGGGGAAAACCTGAAAACACGCAATTAGGAAAAACTTATTGCCTGAACCGATCGATACAATTTCTTTATTCTCAGTGGTGTGAACCTACCTTCTGGCAGTGGGGACAAGGGAAGTTGTGTGATGCTGTTTGCAGATGCTGCTCCAAGGCTTCTTGTGTGGAATATTTGCTCTGGCACTTCATGCACCTGCAGGAGGTACGACAACAGTAAGCACTTATAAATCCTTTAAAAACAGCCGTTTAGAATGTGCTGCATCCACTGCGGCTGGAAGGCAACGTCGGGACGTCACAATAACCGATTAGTTCCCGTTTAGGCAGGTTTTTAAAATACTTTTAATGCCTTTTTACGTCATAGTTCAATATAAAGCGATTGACAATTTTGGTACGACAGAGAAGCAATTACGAAAGTGTTAACCGAAAACTTCAACCTCAGTTAGCAGACCTACAGTCGAGACACGTCCATGTGGGGTAAGAATTTGATCAGAGATGTTTGGGAGGCTCAGATGCAAATTGGTTTATTTATTTATTTTCAATGGAAAAGTTCTTAGGGATGGACAACGGTGATGTTGTCAAACACCCCATCAATGACTTCTGTAAGACATTTGATAAACATCTGTACAACTGTACTATACCTTTAGCACTTTTATTAGTGTTACACCACTTTAAAGTCTACATTGGCTCTAGCACACTGCCTATAGTAGTACTAACTGACCACAACTCTATTGTTTTCCTGTCACCACCAACATCTGATGCGTTATAATACTGAGATCCCTTATAAGAAGGGTTGTGAGAACTTTTATCAGATGCTTTGTCCTGCTCATCAGAATGTCTTGACTAACTTATTTAGCTCATGAGTTCGTTCTTGTGGGTGGGGGTGTTACACGCTGGAGTGGGGGGGAGGGGCACCATTTCTTCTGCTACAGGTAGACTGTGCCGATTACTCTGTGGGTCGCAACCATAGCTTCTGGGATAGGCTCCGGATGCCCAGTGACCTTGAATGGGATAAGCAATTACAGAAAATAGATGGGTCACACCAGGGTGCTCTGTTTTAGGGTGGACCCCGAGAGATTCAATGGGGTGGTCTCTGTTCAACCTTAAGTGCAACTAGCAGTTCCTGTCCTTCTCTCCCTCCCTCACCTCATGATCTCACTTCATTTAATTAACCACCAGCTGTGGGCAACTAGTGATACCATGTGACGATACCCAGCACTGAACTTGGCTTACTACAGGTTTGCATGCAGCCTGAAGACATTTCCCAAGCAGGAGAACTGGGGTTACCTACCTGTAGAAAGTGGTCTCCTTGCGTGGACTCTGCTGGGGGCAGAAACTGTGCGAGTACTGGTGCACGCTCAAGTCAAAGAGTGAGGGGAACACCTTGCTGCACAGGTGGCAGCGATAGGTCAGCTGCTCCTGGTGGGTGCGGATGTGCTCCAGGAAAAGGTCCAGCTTCTGGAAAGTTAGTGAGCATGACTTCACCACGCATTTGTACACCTTGTGAGGGGTCAAAGGTAGAGAAAACTATTAATAACCAATGCTTTGTCATCTGTCAAAGAAACGCTGGATCATCCAAGCTTACTTGTTCGTCCTTGTGCTGAGTCATGTGGGACTTGAGCTGGAAGTAGGTATTGAACTTGCCCGCACAGAACTGACACTGGTAGGAGCTGTCGATCAGGATTATCTGCTTGCTTTTACCCTTTCCACTCCGTTTGTCTGCTGCCACATCGAGGTTACCCTCAATCTCATCCAGTCCACCTGTATTCAGCAGAGGGTTATTTGGGTTCATCAGGGACCCAATTCAGAGCCCTGGCAGTAGGGGTCAGTTTACCTGGATCGTCCTCTTCTCCCCCCGGGTCTTCTTCGGCACATAACGGCACCACCTTGACGGTAACAGGCAGTCGGGACACGGTGCTCACCATGCCCGACGGCCACACCTTGTGGGTCTGCATGTGCTTCTTCACGTTGGACTTCTGGGCAAAGGCTCGGCCACACACAATACACTGGAAGGGCTTCTCTCCCGTGTGACTGCAAGAGAAGACAGAACTCAGCTCCAAGGCAGGTTTCAGCACACATCTGAATGACATGGACAGATGTCATCCCAGCCACTAGGCCAACAATGACTTTTCCACTAAATGCTTAAACACTTTGGGAAGGGGGTTATCGAAGATAGTGTTTCCCAACCCAGTCCTCGGGGAACCCCGGACAGTACACGTTTTTGCTTCCTCTCAGCTCCCAGTGCACCTGTACCAGGTATTCGATGTTCCTGATTGGCTGGGAGGGAGCAAAAACGTGGACTGTCCGGGGTTCCCCAAGGACTGGGTTGGGAAACACTGTTCTAAGATAATTGTTTGGGATGGCTACATTGTTTTTTTTATATTTTACATATTTAACAGATGCTTTTTTCCAAAACAATGTACAAATGAGGGAAATAGCACATTAAGTCAATAACCAGTATACAAATAATTACTTTAATAAATGATTTAAGGAAAAAAAGTTGAGAATCCTACAGTTCTTGGAGACCAGGGCTGGTCAAAAAGAGACAGAGCAGTAAGTTGTGTGGACCTTTGTAGAGCCAGAAGTGATTTTAGATGAACATCCTCTTATCCCAGCTTCACTCGAACCCAGGATTTTCTACCTGCGAATGTGCTGCTGGAGGTCAAAGTTTTTCATAAACGATTTCTCACAAAAATTGCACTTCAACTTCTGGGCTTTGCCTTTAGCTTGTCCTGCAAAGGGAAAAACAGAAGAGCACTATTACTGTAATTTTATTTATATATTTACAAACTAAAGGGTTGGCTGCTCACCATCCTGGCTGCTGTCATGCTTGACACGTCTTGAATTCGCATCTTTGTCAAAGTCCCCCAGCTCAGTCATATTAGTGGTGATGATGCAGGCTTTGGTCTTGGATCCTTGCTTGCCAGGACTGTATACAGGAGGAGTGCTGAATGCTTGGCTCTCCACACACTGACTGGGTACCTGTGGCAGGAGGAGGAGTATGATCTGGAAGTCCATGCAAAGTGGCCCGATCCCCGTCTAACCCTACATGCACGTAATGGAGACCTACCTGCACCTGCTGGAACGGCTGAAGGCCCAGTGCCTGGACTTCTGAGCTACCACTTCCAGTGATCGGCGGTAGCGAGTTATAAACCTGAACTACAGGGCCGCCGTTGCTTGCCTGCACCTGGCTCTGGCTGGGCGGAAGCTGGTGTGCAGGATGCTGGTGTGGCTGCAGGTACGAGGCAGCTGTATTCATGCTCAGATTGCTCTGACCGGAAAAAACAAAATGGACTCACGCACACATCGAGATAGGAGGAGGTGGCAAAGCAATTAAAGAAACACTCCTATATCTATGCATTTATTAGTCTCTGAAACTACCTATAACTCCTATTCACAAGGTTAACCGAAATCGTTGCTTTATTTCAGTATGTTCCAGATAATTAAACAGAACAAATTTTGTTTGTTTTTTTAATGATGAAATGCAGACTATTTGCAGTAGACACACTATGAGGCTTGGCCTTTGCAGCCAGTGCTCCTGACTGGCACTGCACTTAACTGGCACTGCACTGAGGGGCGGATGCCTTCCCTCACTTACCTGAATGGGGGGCTGCATGGCAGCCATAGACTGGTCCATTGAAGTGAAGGCCGATATGGCCGACATCAGCACGTCATCGCTAACCAGGATATTTCCTTGAACTAGCGTGTGAGTAAGGGGAGACTGAGGCACGGTGATGTATGTGGACACCTGCAACAGACACATGCAGACAATAAGGGCACCAATAACTTCTCTCTAAACTCCATCTATTCATTTCCAATAGTCACTGTGCTAAGGAAGCACAGGCAGGAAGCAGAGGACACCTTTGACAGGATGTCAGTCCATTACAAGAAACACGCTCACACACACACACACACACACACACACACACTAAAGATATCACTTTAAGTTATATTAATACAAGTTATTTATTTGGTGATAAATCGAGTAATGATTTATATAATAAATATAGCAATTGGGAGGAACTATCCTTGGACTGGGCCCATCGCAAGGTGCACACTCACTCACACAGACATATGGTTAATGTGCGCAGTCCAGTTCACTAAGTTGCATGTTTTTGGACTGTGGGAGTAAACAAAAGGATCCAGTGAAAGCCCACACACTCACAAGGGGAACATGCAAGCTCCACACACAAAGCAGAGGTATGCGGAAACAGCACTACCATCTTCATATAGTGCCACCCTCAGCACTAGGCCTGTGCGATGTGAGACGTTAATGTCGAAATCACAAATATGCACGTGTAATTATCACATCTGAAGAACCACGACGATCAGCTTGGTTTAAGACAATGAGTTACACTAAAACATTTTTACTCTGGCATACCAAACAAAAATTAGTAAACTGCCATTTTAATGATCTTGTATAAGTAAATCAATGTAATAATGTAATAACGTTTATCGCCGCTGAGCACGGCATGTGTTCTTCAAGCCAATCATAATCACACAGTTAAGGCGGCACGTTTGGGAGAAATTTCGCAATAAACTGTGAGAAGGAAACACACACACACACACACACACACTAAATGGAAAAAATATTGGGACACCTGGCCATGACCCCCCCCATTCTAAATCCAGAGGCATCAGTATAGAGTTGGTCCCCCCTTTGCAGCTATAACAGATGCCACTCTTCTGGGAAGACATTAAATAAGATGTTGGAGTGTGTCTGTAGGAATTTTCGCCCATTCATCCAGAAGAGCATTTGTAAGGTCAGGCACTGATGTTGGACGTGAAGGCCTGGCTCACAATCTCCGTTCTAGTTCATCCCAAAGGTGTTTGATGGGGTTGAGGTCAGGACTGTATGAATCAGTGTGGGCCAGTCAAGCACTGGGGCACAGTTATGTTGGAAACGAAAAGAGCCTTCCCCAAACTCTTCCTATGAAGCTGGAAACACAGAATTGTCCAAAATGTCTTGGTATGCTGAAGTATTAAGAGTTCCCTTCAGTGGAACTAATGGGCCTAGACCAACCCCTGAAAAACAACCCCATACCATTATCCCTCCTCCACCAAACTTTACAGTTGGCACAATGCAGTCAGGAAGGTAATGTTCTCCTGGCATCCGCCAAACCCAGACTCATCCATCAGACTGCCAGACAGAGAAGCGTGATTCATCACTCCACGGAACACATTTCCACTGCTCCAGAGTCCAGTGGCCGTGTGCTTTACGCCAGTCCATCTGAAGCTTGGCATTGCGCTTGATACGAGGCTTGCATGCAGCTGCTCAGCCATGGAAGCCCATTCCATGAAGCTTCTGGTGCACAGTTTTTATGCTGGGGTTAATGCCACTGGAAGTCTATAACAGTGCGGTTGTCGAGACAACAGAACATTGGTGACTTTTTCGCACTATGCGCCTCAGCACTCAGTGACCCCGCTCCGTTATTTCACACGGTCTGCCACTTTATGGCTGTTTCTGTTCCTTAACAGTTCCACTTTGCAATAATATCACTTACAGTTTTGTTGATATAGTGTACACACACACACACACACACACACACACACACACACACACACACAGATGAGCCAAAACATTATGATCACCCCCATCTATATAGCTGACTATCTAGTATAAATGGTGCGTGTCAAGGTCTGGGATATATTAGATGGTCAGCTAACTTTTAGTACTTGCAGTAAAAATGCTGAAAGTAGATGAAAGAATAAAATGGGCAGGGATAAAGATCTGAGTGACTTTGACAAGGTCCAAATCATTATAGGCAGATGATGGGTCAGAGCATCTCCAAAACAGCATGGCTTGTGGGGTGCACACCATCAGCCACGGTGAGAACCTGCTCAGAACAGTCCGAGGAGGGAAACACCATGAACTACTGACAGGGCAGCCAGGATCTGTCAATGCTGGATGTGAACAAATGTGATCACATCGGGTACAAACCAAGAGAAGGGCTACTGTGACACAAATGGCAGATAATTTTGCCATCTTGAGATCCCGCAATCATTGAAACTATATTTAATTATTTAAGTCATAGTTTATAGTTATATATGGCTATCCTCATATTATTGAGTGAGTCCATGGATGTCTTCTAAGATGCTACAATTGAGTAATCATGACAGCTCCAATGCGCACTTTACTGGAAACCCCCAAACTTGAAGATGTGAGACCACTACTCTACCGAAAGGATTCCCTGCCTGCTGCTAAGAACACATAGATTTTTCAGCATGTATAAAGATATCAGCCATATTAAAACCCCTGACATAGGACTATGCTCACCTGTTTGTTTGTAGGAGTCTGTGGCACTGAGCTGATGGAGGGCACAGGGGTGTAGGCATTACTGGAAGCCAGGGAGACTGTGGCCAGGGATGGTGTGTTGGTCTGGCACTGCTCACGCTTGTGAGTCATAAAGGCAGGGAGGGAGTTGAACTGCTTCTTGCACTTCCCACACAGAAAGATGTCCTCGTCATCTGAGAAGAAATCAAAGCAGTTCAATATAGTAGGGCAGCAGGTCTGAAATCTGTGCAACGAACCAAATGCTGAATAACAGGGGTACCCACCCAGTGACTGTATGGCGGCTGTGCCAGAAACACTGTGGTTGTTGGGGTCTGAAACACCTCCCTGACCATCCAAAAGTGACTGAACAGCCAGGACTGTCTGGTTGTCCATGCCTGTGGATAAACACAATGATGGAACCATTCATTTTTGAAACTGAGATTAGGTACCTTTCTGACATATGAACTGACAACCTTAACCACAACACACTTCTGCATCTAAAACATGATTTTATATTACTTCAAGATCCATTGTTTCCACTTCAAGACTAGAAGGCAGCAAAGTGAGGCTTCCAGCAAATGACAGAAATAAGAGTATAGGGGAACCACCAGCTGTTTCAATCCAGCTGCACGCTCTTCCATTCAAGCCAAAGACAACAACCAAGGACATTTCTGTCCACGCCAGTGCACGATTATTACTTTGTCTTCAATGTTGACGATAATGTTACCGCAGTAGAATAATTTCAAGTGCTAAACACGATTATTCTGAGGCTGAAATGATCATTAATTACATCCGAATTATATGGTTACTATCAAACGCAAGCAACTTCTGCGAAGACCACGGAAGCACCACCTAAGTGGTTAAAGTAATCCAAAGAGCCGGTTTATGAAGTGCTCTCCATATACTAGACTAGACACCACATATAGTTGATCGCGGTGACCAAGGCTGACCGCCACACAGGGACGCGATGGACCGCTTTGGTTCATCAATCCCAATAACATGCCTGCCTCCTTTCTGCCATTTTCCGGCGTACTTCCAGTGGTTGTTGTTCCCCCATTCTCCTTTGAAAAACAATCACACGAGCAGTCTAGATGCACTGATAAACAACTCAAATACACCGAACAAGGCCCACTTAAATCACTGGAAACCTCCAGGAAAACAGCCCATTTTTTCCTTGTCATCTCCCCGATATTTCGAAACTGTAGTTTATGTACTTTCAGTATAAATTTCTCAGGTCTGTATATTTTTCTTCGCCACCTGGAGACACTTGCATTGCAGAGCAAAATGCATAATGACAAAATTCCCAGTGTATGACCAAGAAGAAGTAATAATTTATAAAAATACGATTTGGAATTACCTTCAAGCGCTTCAAAGATAGCCTGCGCCATCTTGTTGTTCCCAGTACACGAATTCAGCATGCTGGGAAATAGAGAAGTGCTGTGCACGAAATCCGCCGAAAGAGTGCGCACGAAGATCACTGATGGCTAAATCTATCTTCTCTGATGGGCTATACAGGGGCAGGCAATCCATCCCGGGAGACTCACACTAAGGGCAAGTTAGAGAGGTCAGTTCGCCTAAAAGCATATTGTAATAATGTAAAAGAAAACCCGGAGCGCGCATATATATATATATATATATATATATATATATATATATATATATTTTTAGTGTGTGTGTGTGCTTGTGTGTGAAATGTGTGTGTGTGTAGACCTATTGTTTGAGTAAGTTAATATAACTTGAGTACTTCAGTAAGGAATAATTATGTAGTTTAATAAGTGTAAGAACGTAAAATTGCAAAAGTTTTCAAAATTTAAGTTATCATCAATTTACTATGCAAATTGACTGTTTGACGTAATTATTGACTTGCAAGACAAGGGCTTCATGTAGCATATTTGGGGGATGATTGAGTTGGGTATTAGGAACCATTCCAAAGTCGCAATGTTTCCAGTACGCTGAGTTATTTTAACTGCTCCTCTTTTTTTAACATATGGTGTTACATTGAAAAGGATCCCCCTCTGATATTTAACTATGTCAACCTCTGGCATTTTTAAAACTTTACTGTATACAATGAACACGTTGCTAAAACAAGAAAAGTACAAGGCGGTTCTCGCGGTTGTTAAAGGATTCCGAAATGGTGCAGTGTGAGTTATCATACAGCCAACAAGATTGCAAAACATCGAATTTTCGTTAGCGAGCTAAGTAGTTTGTACTTAAGTCATATACTGATAGACCCGGTCGTGCTAATAACACAAACATATGCGCAGTAATTGACATAATTAGTATGGTATAAAAGTGAAATATGTCCGGCAGCTTTACTTTATGCGTATTTGCGCTGTTATGATGATTAATTATACCTCAAATGCGTACCAATTATGTCAGTCCCCGCGTATACATTAATATCCAATGCTGTCTGTAAAGTTAATTTGAAATTGTAAAATGCATTAAGTGCCACTTATATAGCTAATGAAATTAAATGTGTTCGTTATTTTTAATTGAACGAGATAATGTGACTACCTGCTAACCAACGATATTTAATTCCATTTGAGGTTGGTGGCTTCGGTCAAGTCAATATTCGTTTGCTCATTATTTTGACAGTGAAATGCAGCACTTTTTTCATTACCGTCGAAATATCTGCGGTCATTCGAGCAAACAGACTTATTACGTGTAATTGTATTGCATTTCGACTTAGGTATGGAGCAAAAATCCGAGCCCCACACGCCCTTGTCATGACGTTCCTGTTTAAAAGTGGAAGGTAAATCAATACCCCTACGTTGGTAGATATTTATGTTACATTTTACTTGCTGTAAGAGACATCTGCATTACGATTAAGCGAGCTGGTGCCTAACAATGACGTTGACATACTTCTATCGTTTTCTTCATTACATAATCGAATAGCCTTAAAGACAAATTGAAAGCCATTGCTCAAGCGACGTACACCCACTCGCGGAACCTCGCCTACTTCGTGTTCACCTACAAGGGACTTCAGGTGTTACAGGAGAGAATTCAAGGGAAAAGGCTGCAGTCACAATCCTTCCTTGCAGCTTGCCTTGGTGGCTGGCTGGTATTTGGGGACAACAATCACATAAACAGTCAGGTGGGTAACAGGCAAACACATTACGAAATTTGGAGTATGTTTATTGTTCGAGATTAACAAATTATGTGATTGTTGCCTGTTTTCAATTTTCCACAGATAAATATGTACCTCCTGTCTAGGATTCTGTTTGCCTTATCTCGGCTGGCTGTGGAAAAGGGCTATATTCCCCAGCCCAAAAGAGACCCTTTTCCACTGTTTTCTGCTTTAGTATGGGGCATTGTACTATGGCTCTTTGAGTACCATCCCCACACTCTGCAGCCATCACTTCAGTCCTCAATGAACTACCTTTATCATGACAGCAATGAATGGCACAGCATCTCGGACTTCCTGATCTACAACAAAATGCCTGCCCCATCCAGTCAATAACCAGGTTAACTTGTGCCTGTACTACATGCTGTGAGAACACACATCAGATATTGGAAGCATGTCGTAGAAGAATGATCTCTTTAACATATATTGCTTAATGCTACCCACACTTTCTGTTAAGCATATCTAAAAGAATATATTCTGCAAACACAAATAATGTGGAAGGGACTACTGTCATGAATGTCTGTTTATTTCATGTCAATGTGCATTCCCTTTGTTTATATCGAGTTTTTAATTTTAGAAATCATTTTCTGGGAAATGAATGGATGGGTGTATGATATGAGTATTCCCCCTATGTGGGCATGGATTTCCTCTTGCAGACTGAAAAGGTGCAACTGGGGTGAAATGGAGACATTACATTTATATTAGAATGTGTGCACAGACTACTGTTATTGAACTTACTGAAAATTATATGTTTACTGTTGTTATTGAAAATGGTTTAAAGTTCACCCCTTGTCACATCTTCCTCTTTTAAAATTGATTTCTGGGAAATGGTGAATCATTTTATGGATTTTTATTTATCCTAATTACCACTACAAACATATACCTTTATTGATTCAGAGAAATCCAGAAAATATTACTCCTTGTTGATGAAAAGAGATGCACGTTGGATAATTGCATAATCCCACCTGTGTGGATGAATTGGGTATATATACTGTCTAAGGTGGAGGCTAATACGAGTAATTGAACTGCAGTTTTGAATTAGCCTGAAGTATATAGTGATTAATGAAATATGTTGCCTTTAATGTATAAAATAGTTATTGCGAAAAGTAATTAGTGACAACTGTGAAATTGTTATACCTCTAATTCAACATTTTTTCCTAATTGTTTAATAAATTATTATTCTCCAAATAATATTAAAACTGCTAAATTGAGTCGTTGCCTTTTGCTCTTTGTTATAGTGCAGCAGTGAGCCAAAATGTCTAACTGGGTCTGTTTAATACCTTTTTCAGTCAATACAGCTGACTGGGATATCTGTTCCTCTATCTAATCTACACATTTGTACGCAGTCATTGTTTAAAACCAATGAAGGTAAAATCATAAAGCTCTGCTGCATTAAAAGTGTGTATATCCTAAGTATCAGGAATTCGTGTACATTGCATGTAGGTTTGTGGATTAAAGTTACATTTTATTATCTATATAACCAGATATGTATATAGCTTTAAAAAATTTCAGTAAATTCTTAATTATTCCTTAGGACCACTTGGCGTTTAGGTATATTCAGCATTACTGGAACACACAATGGCACTTTCTTTTACAACATATTTATATTTTTACGTCGTTTGGCTCCCATTTAATCGTCCGAAGAAAATCAGTAAATGACCACAAGGGCTAGTATCTTTGTGAAATCTAAATAAATGAAAGCGCATGAAGCATCTCCTTAAATTGATATTCAACCCACTCTAACATACTGTAGTCGTCCATTGTGCGCCAGAGGGTCCTTTTCAACTCCGTACTCCGTAGCTAGTATGGTCTGGTGACACACCTAACTATAATAATATATCTCATCGAAGTTACTTTATTTAAGCGTGACACAAGGAACTCAAAATCCTAAGCTGCATATAAATTTGGTAATTCAATGTAAATGATAGTATTTACAGAACAAGAATTTCTCTCGAGATTACTGCCTGATTGGCATTAAATACGACCAATGAAATTCATTCACATGTTAATTATTCGCCAGCAAGGGCTAGTATTCTGACCAATCGTTGCACCGAGTTTTGACACGTGCAGAATTCGCGGCAAAAAAGATTTGGCGCGCAAACCCCAAGCCTTGTTCAGATCAGCTGGGACAATAATAACAACAGACTTTTATTGGGGAAGGAAGCTTGTCTGGTTGAAGACTACTGCACAGATAGGATTGTTTCTTGGTGTTTGTGGAGTTGCATTTTGGATATCATAAACAACAAGATTTGAAAAACGTTTTAAATCCAATTGTTTGTTTTTTGTGTTCTTCCTGGATGTGCTTCCGAAAGTTTGCGGGGGAGAATAGTGAACACTTTGATGACATTTTTCGGAGTGTAACAATTAGGTCGCCAGGCCCAATCTACAAATACGGTATGAAGGAGTCGAATATATATTGATTACTGGTTCCACACTGCTATTCTGTTTGTGTGGGTGAAACTATGCTATTGGGGATACAATTTAAATAATCTTTGCTAAGAAAGTAAACCATGTACTTGTTGTTGGATTGTATGTTTTTATGTATTCTAAACTGAAAATACATCGCCGAACAAAGGAAAACTCTGCAACAAAAGTTTTACCAAAACCAGAACGTACTTTTTGAAGAATATAAAACACAACCTCATCGAATAAAGAACGCAAGGAGCATTTTAAAACTGAAAAACTTCAGTTATATTGTTTGTTTGTTGGTCGAAGTAAAGTAATTGCCCAATAACTAAATTGTTGTAATTCATATTTGTATTTTATTACTTCACGTCTATGCGTTTTATATCAACTTTAATTAGGAAAATGCAGCTATACCTAACGCTGGCGTTAGCTTGAGGCTAATTGGGACTTAGCAGCTACGTTTCGTGGGAATTAGCTCCCTGCTTTGTTTTACAAATACCAATATCAATTCAATCTACACAGCTTGTCGCCGCTAGGGATTCTGAGACTGTTGTGCGTACAGTTTTAAATATGGCAAACAGGCCAATTTCTAATACGTCTCTAGTGTTTTTCGTTGTTTTGGTAAAACAAGCAGGAGCCTTCGCTGATTGCTAAGAGACTTAAGGTTTAACTTTGCGCCAAAAGTAAAGTGACTGGGGCAGGCAGAAGCTGCTTGCGGCGTGTGCCATGTCAGAGACGCTGATCACGGGTCAGACCTCGGAGGATCTCTTGGCCGACTTCGAGTCTCTCCTGAGCTCTGGCAGCATTAACCTAACCGAGGATCACCAGATTGTCATCATCTCCACTCCGAACAATGTGGACATTCACGCAGCAGCCTCTAGCAGAACTGCGGAGATCCTTCTGTTCGCCACCCCGCAGCCTCCCCCGCCCGTGGAGGACGAGCGCAGACCGACACTGGGCCGACCTCCGGTACGTGGCTGAACGACGGTCTGGCTTCTCAGATCTGGGCGTGGTGTCTTTCTAAGCGTCTTCCTTTTGTTCTTTTCAGTTCGTTAGCTGATCACTTTGTGAGATGGTACATAAAATTACATAAGACATTAAGGAAACTATAATATCGTATACATGCGTATAAAATCATTTTATGCTTGTTGTATTTTTTAAATATAATTAAGCAGTTCCAGGTTTGAAATAAATATTGATGAATAGTACTGAGACAAGTCAAAACATTCGACAAGGCTTTAATGAACTTATTTTTTTAATGTACAGAATATGAATGACCCCATTAATTTTAACTACTGTAGGTGAAAAGGAAACTTGATCTGGACAGTGACCACCAGTATGTGAGCAGTTCCCGTCCCACGCCAGTAAGTGGCGTGCCAGCATCTACACCTGCACCACCTAGAGGTACAGATCTTCAGACAGGAGGAAGCTTGGGTTTTCTGCCTGTTGTTCTGCTGGAGAGTGGGTGCAATGGCCTTAATCAGAATCTCACATCCATTAAAATTAGATGGAAGTTTGGCAGTTTGGTAAAGGTGTAAAACCTGGCTGGAGAGAGACTTTTTTTTTTTCTTTCAAATGTGTATTTGGGTAGCATACTTGAAATATAAAAAAAAAAATTACCTTTTAAGGTTATAGATCTTTAACTTTTATAAGATTTTAAATGTGTAGTATTGATTTGTAATTCACCCTGCACATTTTTTTGATGTCTGATTTGGGCCGATTATTCAAGCTTGAATTGACTTTTGGGAAACCTTTTATTTTCCTTCTTCCCCCTGCTGGTTCTGGACATTCCAGTTTCCAAGTCCTCGTCGGAGAAGTCCCGTTATGACACATCCCTGAACCTCACCACAAAACGGTTTCTAGATCTTCTGTCAAAGTCTTCTGACGGAGTGGTGGATCTGAACTGGGCGTCGCAGGTTCTTGAGGTGCAGAAGCGACGGATATATGACATCACAAATGTCCTGGAGGGTATACAGCTTATCTCCAAGAAGTCAAAAAACAATATCCAGTGGCTGTAAGTCTGAGTCGTATTACTGTATGTTGTGTGCAAAATATTCAGGGGGTAGACAAAACAATGGAAAGACCACATAAAAAATAACTTTGAAATAAATCACAATTACAAAGGTAACTTGTATTAGGTTGAATGTTAGAATGTGTGACCTTTAACAATTTTAATATCGCTTTCTCTATGTGCATTTTCAAAACCATACGAGGCGACTGCCAGAGTTCCAATAAGGCTTGTGCCCAGAATACAGGTGCATCAACCATAATCCCTGTAAAATTATACCATAACAGCATCTGCCTAAAGCAAAAGCTGTCGGCAATGAGGGCCAGTGGGTGCGGGTTGAAGGACACTGATGGCAATATGAGGACACTTCATGGGATAGTTGCTAAGCACTCCGGACACACAGCTTAAAGGACCACAAAAATGAATCCGCACTTCTGTGACTATCTTAAAAAGATCCATCCATCCATCCATCCTGAGCTGTGAGAAATGTGAATCCATGGTGGGATGCTATTCGGAAACCACACGGTCAGCACATGTAGTTGTACAACCAAGTGAACGGAGCATAGAAACTAGTCTCCAGACTAGTGGTGGAAAACTATGATCCACTGAGGGATCCTTCACTGTTTTTCTTATAGGTGTAATTATTGGGGGAAAGCAAATGACCAATACAACTACTTTTTGTGGGTAGTTGTCTTGTGGGAGTCATTATGGCCTGTTATTGCTGTGCAAGGTTGTGTGACAGCCAGGGAATAGGAAGGCATCTTAAAAGGCAAGGTGCTCCCTATGACAGAAAAGCTGTTTCTTCCCAATGTTCCCACACTCACTGCCAGATTCAGGAGCGAACGCTAGGATGTAGTATAATTCTTTTCTTGGCCTCCCCAATAATTTGTTTGAACGTTTTATGGGTAAGTTTTGGGGTGCTTGGCAAAGTATTTGCATGCTTATCCCTGAAAGAACTAGAGGCTTTCCTTGAAAAATGAGTGAATATCTGACTATAGCTTGTACCAGGATGCACGTCACTGGTACGCGAGTATGCATTTGCCATATAAAGCGATATGAGCGGCAGTTTGTCGTAACGGCACAAATGCGTACTTATTTTATGTGCCTTTGTTCTGCTATGACAAGAAATTACTATGTATGTTAATCTTTATATTGTGAGTGAAGTACAAATTAGCTATATGAAGATTAAAACAGTTATTTCATCATAGAACAACGCAGAACAACAGCTGGGGTCAGTACATGATCCTGGTGATGGAGAATATTTCCTGACTCCAGTCTTGCTGTGTGTATTTGTGCATTATCATCTTGAACCATGATATGCCATTCAGGGTGCAGTGTTTGAACCACTGGCTGAACCTGGTCCTCCAGAATGGTTCAGTAGTCCTTGGCAGTGATGTGCCCATCTAGGACAAGTAGTGGACCTAGGGAATGCCATGATATTGCAGCCCAAACTGTCATTGATCCACTCCTGTGCTGCACTCTGGGTATACAGCTGGCTAGGTGGTGAGCCTCTTTAGGGCTTCTCCACACCGTAACTCTCCCAGATGTGGGAAAGACGGTGAAGATGGGGCTCATCAGAGAACAATACACGTTTCACATCGTCCACAGCCCAAGATTTGCACTGCTGGCACCTTTGAAAATGATGTTTGGTACTGGCATGAGTGACCGACGGTTTGGCTGTAGCAGCTCGACCGTGAATATTGACCCTGGGGAGCTCTCGCCACACAGTGTTGGTGGGAACAGGACAGTCGAGGTGCACATTTAACTCTGTGAGTTGGGCAGCTGTGGTTTTGTTTTTTTGGATACAATATGGGTTAGTACCTGGACATCCTTTGTAGGCAGCTGCTTCTAACATCCACTAGTACTCCTGTTGGACGTGGTTTGCTGACATTACCCTGGATGTTCTGGCTCTCAATACAACACTTGCTGTTCTGGTCACAGATGTGCCACATGCACCAACAATTTGTCCTCTTTTGAACTCTGACATGTCTCCTATTATGTTGTGTGGATTGGAATATTTTATGTTCAACTGTGCTGTTGCTCTGCTAATTCAGTCTTCACACTCTGCAATCAGTGAAGACTGGCCGCCGGGCATATATAGCCATGAAAAAAATGAAGAGACCACTCTACATTTTTAAACAAATCTGAATTTTAAATCCTGGTTTAATTGGGGTTTTGCTGGCAGAAGGCTGTGCTGAGCTGCAGGTTGCTTCCAGGTTCAACAATTCTAAGCCAGCAGAGTACAATAATAAGGTGAAGCTGGAGACACTGGGAATGACCAGAATCCAGGCAAGTGAATGGCAGAAGCGACGTTGTGACCATTAACTTTTAATGTGACCATTAACTTTTCCGACTGTCTCTCATGAATCGTAGGGTGACAGCAAGTGACCTTCAAACAGAATGGGAAACATTAAGTGCAGGTGTGAAGTGCACTGCTAGGACAGTGTGTATCAGGCTCCTAGGAGCGGGACTGAAGTCCCATAAAGCAAAGAAGGAGCCCTTCATTAATGAGAAACAGAAGAATCAGGCTGTAGTTTTGCAAAAAAAAAAATATATTATTCACAGTCACACACCCATAAATTGAGAAATGAGTGAAACAAAAAAATGTACTGTGGTCTCTTAATTTTTTCCACAGCTGTATAGCATGAAACCTCAGACACCAGTGTGTTTTATTGTCCAACCCCTGTATATAAATAGCCAGATCATACAGCTCCTATTAATGATGGGGTTAATACAGTGGGCCTGTTGCTTTTGTATTCACATGTTTGGGGATGGAAAGGGGCAGAAGAAAGGATTGTGGTAGTCGGTTTTCGTTTATGGAACTTGTCTTCTTGCAGGGGCACCCGTTTGGACAGTGGGTTTGCAACCCAGATGCGCAGCCTCCAGAAGGAGGTGTCGAGTCTGGGGGAGGCAGAGGAAGAACTGGATGAGCTCATAGCTAAATGCAACCTGCAGCTTAGGTTGCTTACAGAGGACCCCCAGAACAAAAAATATCCTTCAGAACTGGCTTGTCTCATCTAGTCGGCTGATTTAATAATGAAGAAATTCAAGGTGTCTCCTATCTAATTGTCAGTCCATCTCTTTTGACCCATTTTGGATTAGTTTATGATGGTTAATTTCCTTTGACGACGGTAATATTAGTTTAATTCATCCTGTTTTCATCGACTTGTTTGTGCAGCCAGGAAATTTAGCCATATGGGTTTATTTTCTGACTTAATAAAACTATAGAATTTTTCTTAATGCCTGCCAAGCTTGCATATGTAATGTGCCAGGACTTGCGGAGTACAGTGGATCCCCCCGACCAAATTGTCATGGTGGTTCGTGCCCCTCCAGAGACACAGATGCAGGTGTCTGACCTGTCTGAGGTAAGGTGGAGTTGGGTGTGTTCTAGTGTGCTGTTATGAAAGAGTTCTGCTCCGAGTTTCACTTGTCTTCTGTTTCTATTGATAGGGTTACCAGATCTCTTTGAAAAGCTTGCGTGGACCAATCGACGTCTTCTTGTGTCCTGAGGACAGCTCAGAACCCTGTTGCCCTGTGGACTGTAGCCCAACCAAATCAGTCACAGAGGTGCCATCCCAATCTGCATCAGGTACCCAGCACCTACCCCATGGAGGTCTTCCCCAAAAAGGGGTGGCACCATCCCATCAGAGCTGTTCTCCACTGCAGCTTGCCAGTGAAACTGGTGAGTCTTTAACTTGTTTGCTCGCTTTCTTGCTTTTTTTAAAAAATTTTTTTTTTAAATCATTAAACATCTGACATCGTGCCAATGGGGAAGTCGTGTATTGTTCCATTATTCTTTCTGCAGATGCCCTCCTAGTGGAAGACTCGTTCCCTTGTCTGGGTGAGATGTCTGAATTTGGCCTTCTTCCCGACTATTCATTGGATGGAAGTTCTGAGGACTTCTCCTCCCTGGCACTGGACAGCTTCATCAACTTGTCGCCCCCGCAGGCGCATGACTATCACTTTGGGATGGAGGATGGCGAGGGCATCAGTGAGCTCTTTGACTGTGACTTTGGGGAGCTGGCGCCTCTAGACTTCTGAGGATTAGCCGGCTAAGGGGTGGTACCTGGAAGAAGCTATGGGACACGGTGGTTAGGTTGTCGAATGGTTTGGTATAAAGTGCATTGTTTTGGGTGGCTGCTTAATTAATTTATTTGTATTTTAAAGTATTCTATTTTTGTTAATAGAAGGCTAGTGTGTTTCTTTGTGTGTGTTTGTAAATGTGCTTTTGTGTACAGTAAAGGAATAGGGCAATAGCATGTTGGTCATTACCTAGGAAAAAATGAGGTAGAAAAGCACTTGTTTCAGTAGAATTATCCAAGTAAGTGACCTTGGAGGGCTTTGTGCCATAATCTCAGGAAGTGTGGGGGTCAGTCAGCAACAATGCGTATTTATTAAGTTTAATAGTTGATTGGGTTTGAAAAGGTATCGTAGAGATGTAAGTGTAAACAATCTGATCTGGATTGGAATGTTTCTCATATTTAAGCAAACAGGCCTAAGAGTGGACTTTCTTCTTAAGGTAAGGGTGGTTTACGTATCATTTGTCAAAAAAAGCACAATTGCTGTATTGCAAGGTCAGATATTGCATGTGTGCACAGCAAATGAAAGTTAATTTTTGCATAGCTTTTGTTTTCATTTCATAAACATGCATCAGCAAATGCAGAATTTTAAGATCTTCCCTGCTCACGTTTATATATCTGTGCTTTAGGCAGTTCAAATAGTAATCAATATGTGAAGAAACTTCTATTTTATGGGTCTTCCCAGCTCATGCCAACGTGAGACTGGCACCTGTGGTTCTGCAGCAGTTTGTTTCCAGCAACACAGAGTAAGAATAAAATTCCAGACTTGTTTTTTCTACTACGATATAGCATTCTTCATTAAACCTGTAACTTCAGTGTGACTCTGTGTGTGTATATAGGTTAGTCAGTTGGCCTCCGCTTCCTTCTTTTACTTGGAGTAATAACTTATGTTAACTTAAAGCTTCATATTTTCACATACTGTACCTGACTTGGTTTTATTTTAAAATGCATGGTATGCATTATAAGGTCAGTATAAATATGCTGAAGACACTTATGATGTGTATGTCACTTCAGATGGAAAAACGCATCCCCCACCCTTACATCAGTTACTTGTAGTCTACAGTCATTTCATTGGTTAATATTAATTATGGTACATTTAATATACCTTCTGCTCCCTGCACATATTACAGTTTGAAACTGACATAAAGGCAGCAGCAATTCTGTGCTGATATTCTTTTAAGATGAAATACCATTAACACTGAAGACTTCAGACTGCTACTTCTTTGTTTTCCTATGCTGTGCTCATGGTGTTTTCTTTTAAACCACATTCCTAAATTCCTTATTCCACTTTTACTTAAGCTCTTAATTTTATATATATTGAATGACCTGATCGTGATTTAATCACGCATTTTAATTTATTGGTCTGGTCCTAATCTTATTGTTGTACAGGAACTAGAATGTTCCACTTTCATTTTCTTTCCAAATTGTCACTAATAAAAAAATATATTTTTTATTAAAAAGAATAAATTAATCTCACTCCAAAGCATGTCTCCCTAAGCTGCCAAAGGTGTGTTGTGTAAATATTTTATGACTGGGCAGGGCGTCCTTAGTGGTTCTCAGCTTGGATTTCCTCCTCAGCCAAGAAGCTTCTTGTTCTTCACCAGCCACAGCTGCCACACCTATCTTACTAATAAGCCGTTCATTAGCCAGGCCAATCTTGCATATGTGGACTGGCTGTGGAGTGTGAGGACGTAGTTGAAAGCCACTGGGATACTGTGAAGGGAAGCCATCAAATTCTTGACACCATGGGTAAACTGCATGGCCGTTGTTTTCTCCTCCGGTCTTCATAATAAAACAGCCATTTTGTAAGTCTTTTCATGATTCTTTAATTTCTTTCGCTGTTGTTTCCTAATGGTGTGAACTGTGTTATTAAAAGAATATTGTCCCAGCATCCAGTCAAATTTTTTGAACTGGAAAAACCATAACAAATGTAGAGGGACAAGTCGTTTGTTTAAGCATTGGAATGGTTCAGTGGTTGCCTCCTGAGTCGAGGGATTTAATTTCCTTTCTGCTTTCTGTCTGTAGCATTTGTGTTCTTGTGTTGTTTGGGTTTTCTTCCTCCGTCCAATGATGTGGGTAGGTTGCCTGGCATCTGTAAAGTTGTCTGCAGTGTCTGAGAGTGTGTGCCCTGTGATGGATGGACTGGCATCCTGATCTGGACTCCCGTGTTGAAGAACCGGGATCTTGGCGGGCTTGGCCAAGTCATCATCTGCAGGATGGACACACAGTGAGCACCACTGTAATAGGTAAGGTCTCATTCCCAGTATTTTCACTTGCCAAAAAACAGTCATGTTGAGGATTGTGACATACATGACATTGCTAGTTTCATTTGCTGTTGGAACTATGTCTGATTTGTGCATGGCGTCTGAAGACTGTCCTGCACTTGTGAATAAAATATGTTTTGCAACTTTCACTTACGTTGCCTAAGGAGTCAATTAATTGAGGCTGTATGATGTACGACAGGGTTCCCCAATTCTGACCCTGGGGGGCATGAATCCAGCAGTTTGCAGATTTCACTGCTCAAACTAACCTTAATCGGTTAATTCCCAGGTTTAGTAGGTGCTGCTTTATATACCAGCTGTGTTCTTCACTCAATCATGCAGTACCCCTCCTATCAGCTATGATCTGGAGAGCTTTGTTCTGCTTTACATTGCCTGGTGAAAGTAAATGTCCACTAAAAGAGGACTGATTCTGCTGTTCCAGGATTATCAGCAAGGCATTTGCCATGCTACTCTCACCACAATTGACTTTTGTATCGTACATTTGTTATCCCCACAGATGACACAGTGTAGCCCACCATCCCATCCAAATACACTTTCTCTACAGAAAGTGGCATCCAGGTCTTGGGTGTTTGGTCAGGTAACGATGGAATAGCCGAATCCACTGAAGAGTGCAGTATGGACAAGTATTAACCGATTGGGCTGGCGTTAATTTCCCACGTCTTTTGAAAACCACATGAAAGTGAGATCCTGGAGATGTACTTGAATCATTTCCGAATTAGTCCGAATGAGAGCAACAAACTACGAAAAGGCTACCCGTGGTGTGTGGACCCAGTGAACCTGGCCGGAGTGGGATGTGCGATGGTGATCCTTAGAGGGACACCAGTACAGACAGTGCAGGGAATCACCTGAGTGTAACCCAGCCGTCACCAACTGACAATCCCCCCCACGCCCCTTTGCCCCAGTCGGCAAATTTTATTGTTGGCTTCAGAGTCTTCAGGGTTTCGTTTCCCTGTTTTGCGATTATTTGTTGTCTATCTGACTTACCATTACACCCTTTTAAAATAATTGCACAATAACAACTGTTGAAAAATATTTGGCGGGGCGACTATACAGTAAAGTCACTTCCCTGTGATTGCCAGATCAGCTGTGAAGATGACAATGGAAAAAGTGGGTTCCCCTCATTAGAGTGGATGGGAAGTGCGGAGATTTTACGCAGCCCACCTCAGTACGGCCAGTGCTGGGTTTTTGCTGTGATTTTGTGTGTAGGTATTTTTTTTAACATTTTTCTAAATTTGCATCTAGCTGCAGGTGTTTCAAAAAGAATTCAAATTTCTCTGAAGACAAACTGCTCTACTGGGCTGTTACAACTAGTCACAATTTCAAGTTGTTCTAATGATCAGCTAAGCAAAGTACCAGTTTTTCTTAAGCTATTTTGAAAAAAAAGATTAACAATTACAAATGTGTGTATTTTGGGTTCTGGATATTAAAGTTGGGGTGGCATGGTGGTGCAGTGGTTAGCACTGTTGCCTCACACCTCTGGGACCTGGGTTCGAGTCTCCGCTTGGGTCACGTGTGTGGAGTTTGCATGTTCTCCCCGTGTCGTCGTGGGATTTCCTCCAGGTACTCTGGTTTCCCCCCACAGTCCAAAGACATGCTGAGGCTAATTGGAGTTACTAAATTGCCCTTAGGTGTGCATGGGTGTGTGAGTGTCCCCTGCGATGGGCTGGCCCCCCATCCAGGGTTGTTCCCCAATTCGTGCCCATTGCTTCCGGGATAGGCTCCAGACCCCCCCATGACCCAGTAGGATAAGCGGGTTGGACTATGGATGGATATTAAAGTTAAACTACATTAAACTAAATAAGGTAGCAGTGACTTTTTATACTCATCTGGTTGGTTGAAACAAAATCTTGTTCTGGATTTTGACTTTCTCAACCTGAACTATTCATATCTAATGGCTGTTGGGTCCTGTTCTTTATTTGGCAAAGCCCATTTCATATTTTGGATATGAGCCACTCCAGAATTCCAGCCCACATCCCATCTGCTGCTCCATTTCTGAAGCTGTTTCACCACCTGAAAGTGAACCTAACAGCCTTTAGCCGGAAAACTCTAATTCTCACTCATTTTCGTTTGTGTTATATGTGTACTATATTTATCTCTCTCTCCATTGGATTGTTTAATTGATTATGATTGTTGTTCTTGCTCCTTTGATTTTAGTTGCCTTTTCGTGTATTTCACTCTCAGTTTGACCACACCCCTCTGCTTTGGTCACTCTTGTATATATTTGTGATTATGCATTGGTTGTAGGGATTGACTGCCACTTTTTCTTTTGGGGTTCTTTTGTGGTGTTATTTAAGCTTAATTGTGTTTGTTTAGAGAGGATTAGGTTTTACTTTCCTTAGCTAGTTGTGGGTGGTTTTGTTTTGGCACAGGTCATTTTCGAAGCTACCACCAACTGTAAATGCCCTAAAATACACTCTTCAATTCCTTTTTATATTCCTTGTGGTCTAATTTTGTCCCCTTTTTCCAGCATTGCTCCTGCTTAGGACACACAAAATAGGAGTGGAAATCGGCAGTGACTGCCCAAATCGCCACAGGTTTGCCAATTCGATATGTATTTTGCTGATTTCAGGTCTACATTTAATGTAACAGTACATGTATTTGTGTGCCTTTCAATTTACAGCATTTTCAGTTTGCAATGAAACAAATACATTTCTTCACATAGGTGAGACCTAAATTAACAAGTAGATGTTCAACATGGAAAACATGCTAATTGTGGCTTTGGCGTGGTTACAGCTAATGCTAGAAAGTTCAATGACTCTCCCACATCACTTAAATCAGTAGTTTGGGAACATTTTGGACTCCCAATAAATTATACTAACACCAGAGAAAGAGTAGATGATAAAACTGTTATACTGAACTCATATATTTTTCTGTACACACATCCAAAATGCTAATTCATTTTAGACATCTTCTGATGGTGTGCTTTTTCTGGGAAATTCAGACCATGCAAAAGAAAAAAGTTTTTCCGAAAGTTTTTGGTGATTGCCAACGAAAGCCCAGACGAGAGGCAACTCGGTGTTCGATCACTATTACTTGAATGCAAACGATATATTGATATTTGGGACAGAGCAAGACCAACACCTGGGGATTTCTACTATCTTCATGTATTTGTGTTCTTTGAATTGGAACTGGTCTTCAGCAATGGAAGATGACATAAAACAGGTACACGAGAACACAAGAATGGTCAAGTATGCATATTGAGATTCACCCCTACACATCTCGGAACAAACATGGCTGCCTCCACAAACACGCTGTTGTTGTATGAGCACAAAAAGCTGATGGAAAAACATTACTTCATACCGAGGAGCAAGAAAAAGGTATGTGTTACGTTGTGTACCCCGCAAAACAAAGAAACGTAATATTTTTTATTTTATTTTTCATTTCCATTATATTATATTTTAGTAGTAGGGTTTCAATCTCCGCCATGGCTCCATGTGTAGAGTTTGCATGTTCTGACTGTGTTGTTCAGGCCAAAAACATGCTGAGGTTAATTGGAGTTACCAAATTGCCCATAGGTGTGAATGTGTGTGCGCCCTGTGATGGGTTGGCGCCCCATTCTGTGTTGGTTCTTGCCCATAGGCTCCAGAGCCCCCCATGACTCTGAATAGCATAAATGGTTACAGAAATGATGGATGGGTTTCCCCGCACCCTATCCATTTAAGCAGGGTTCTGGGTGGTGTGAGTGATTCCTGCCCACTATATATCAAGGTTGGATGTTTTTCCATGCTTTTGTATTTCCTTCTGGATCTCTGACTATTATGGGTTGGTGCTAGTGATGGACCAATGAAGCTTCATAAATCTTTTGAGGTATTTTTCATATTGTTCCTCAACTTGTTTGGTGGCTTCGAACCTTTTTTCGGTCCTAGGGCGACACCTAGTGGATTTCAGAATGTATAGCAATATAGCAAACTGTATAGCAATGCTTTGAACAATCTGAGAATTAAGCATTGATTGAATTAATGTTGTAGGGTCTAATTGTGTTATATTAAATATTTTCTGAAGAAATACTATGTTCCTTTATGTTTACTTGTATTATTTTCTGTCAGGTATTTACAATACAATATTGTGGTCTGCAATCTGGGCCGAACTCATTCATTGCTCTTCAGTTGTTGCCAGTTAGGTACTGCAATGGACTGACTGGCTGCATGAAACTGCTTCCACCTGTTGGAGTTTAGAGAGGAGTTTTTAAACTGGGGAGGGGTGGTGATGCTTTCAGGGTAGAGGTTGGCAGTCTTGGGAGGCATTGTAAACGTTTGACCGTGTCAAAAACGACAAGCTGTTGTGTAAAGATAAGTAACATAAGGCTATTTAGTTTGTTTAATAACAGAACAATGTATAGACCTGTTCTATAGGAAAGGTAACCTTAAATGGCTTATAAGCTGAGCAATGATATGCTGGTACTATATTCTATTTAAATTAAAAGCAGACACTGCACTGAGATATGTCTGTCATCTAGTGATATAAAAATTGAATGTGCCATTTCTAAGCAGGTTGTTATTTACTTGAAAATATATTGTATCGTTATTAAGGACTCACTGAACATTGTACCAGCCTTTTGTGGAAATGATGTTGAGCTCTGGGTGAAGAACACCTGGGAAATGACTCCGCTGAGTCCTGATGTGAGTGTTTTCTCCTCTGTGCTCTTTAAGTCTGATATTAAAACTTTCTTGTTCATTCAGTCAGCACCACAATCTGTTTTTTGTTGCGAAGGGCTTGTCCCCGTGTTCAGTGACAGTACAGTCAGTCGCAGGCTTCAAGGTAAGGTTTCTCTGCTGCTCTCCCAGGAATTTTAGGCTCAGATCCTTCACTTGTGCTGGGTTTATGTCAGATTTGGCAGCCTTCAGCATTTTTGTCCATTTACTGAGCTCGTGAGTTTAAGTGAAACCTTGGTGTTTGTCTTCTTGTGTCTGCAGCTGGTAGCTCAGAAGGTTGTGCAGTTCATGTCCTACTGCATTCTGGACACTAACCAGCCCACCAGATACAGCAGCCATATGGTAAATAATCGCTTCTGCTCTCTTCCATTATGTCACGTGCTACTCTATTCTGCCGTCACTCTGAACAACTCAAAATGTAACTTGTAAGACATCGGTGAATGGTGGCATACTAAGCCAAAAGTCCATCAGTGAATCAGTTCTTTACACCAGCCTGTGATGGGTGGCAGACTGAAGTCTGCACCAATGATGTTTCAGTTTGTAACTCACATCCAAGATGTCACCCTTCCATGGGACTGCACCAGGACTCAGATAGCGCCGACCCTGTGCACATTCCAAACATGTGGCAAGGAAGGCAGAGAACATGGGTGGTCAGAACATGCATTAGTACATTAAGGGGCAAGCAGAGTAAATAAAAATGGCATGTGCAGCAGCACCAGCAGCCATAGAATCAGTGTGTTATGTGATGAGTTGCAGGTAAGCCAAATTCAAGTAACAGCTCTTCAGACGAGATTCATATAGTGATAAAAAGTTGTCACTCATAGACTGGCAAACCATTCCACAATATCAGGTCTTTACTTCATTATGGGATGCTGTGTATAATGTAAGTCAAAACAGAATGCAATGATTTACAAATCATATTAACCAATATTTAATTAAAAATAGAACAAAGACAACATATCAAACGTTGAACCTGAGATATTTTGTTTTATGACAAATATATGCTCAATTTGAATTTGATGGAAGCAACACATTTAAAAAACTGTGTTGCATCACCTCTTCTTTTAACAACACTCTGTAAACATTTGGGAAATGAGAAGACCAGTTGCTGGAGTTCTGAAAGTGAAATGTTATCCCATACTTGCCTCATATAGGATTTCAACTGCTCAGCAGTCCTTTCTCGTGTTTTTTTTGTTTCATGATGCGCCGAATGTTTTCAGTGGGTGAGAGGTCTGGACACCAACATTGATCAAATTATCAATAATGACTAGGGTTACTGCTTTCCATCTAAAGAGATAACGGAAGCCAACCCCCACAATGATAAAATTTGCAGTGAGGCATTGATTGTGCAGTCGGAAAATATAAGACAAATTGCACCATATATTGGTTTATGATGAGACACAGCATTTGATGATCCTGTAATTAATGAAAATGAATCTTATTTGCAGTATATGCATGGAATTGGTTACAATCATCAAGAACAATATTTGCCAATGAGCCGAGTTCGGCAGTTTGATTTGGAGATCAAATAGATGTTGTAACGTTCACCGCTGAATGCCTAGAAGGGACTCTCATTGCCGTCACTGTAATGAAATAGTAAACGAAGAAGATCATATGGACAGGAAACTTTTACACGGCATCAATGTCCAGGTAGTGTGTGAACACTTTATTCATGGAATGGGCTTCAATGGCCATGTATCTGCATGCAAGCCTCACGTTACCAAGCACAATGCCAAGTGTTGGATGGAGTGGTGTAATGCACACTGCCACTGTACTCTGGAGCAGTGGAAATGTGTTCCGTGGAGTGATGAATCATGCTTCTCTGTCTGGCAGTCTGATGGATGAGTCTGGGTTTGGCGGAATGCCAGGAGAACATTACCTTCCTGACTTCATTGTGCCAACTGTAAAGTTTGGTGGAGGAGGGATAATGGTATGGGAATGTTTTTCAGGGGTTGATCCTAGGCCCTTTAGTTACAGTGAAGGGAACTCTTAATGCTTCAGCATACCAGGACATTTTAGACAATTCTCTAATTCCAACTTTGGGAACATTTTCTGTTCCCGCATGGCTGTGCCCTTGTGCACAAAGCGAGGTCTGTAAAGACATGGTTGGGTAAGTTTGATGTGGAAGAGCTTGACTGGCCTGCACAGAGCCCTAACCTCAGCCCCATCTTACACCTTTGGGATGAACTAGAACGGAGATTGTGAGCCAGGCCTTCACGCCCAACATCAGCGCCTAACCTCACAACTGCTCTTCTGGATGAATAGGCAAATATTCCCACAGACACGCTCCAAAAGCTTGTGAAAAGTCTTCCCAGAAGAGTGGCAGCTGTTATAGCTGCAAAGGGGAGACCAACTCCATATTGATGCCTATGGATTTAGAATGGGGGGTCATAAAAGTTCCCATAGGTGTAATGGCCAGGTGTCTCAATACTTTTGTCCATATCGTGTGTGTGTGTGTCTGTGTGTGTGTGCGTGCGCATAGTACAGGTATACCTTACTTTGTGGGGACCAAATGTCCCCACAACGTGATGAATACCTGTTTTTCTTTTTTTTTTTTTACCATATGGGGACCAGTTTCCTGGTCCCTATATGAGAAAATTGTATTTTATAAAAATCCGTGGCTGCAATGAAAAAACTAAAAATGCAAAACTCTTGTATTTTGTTTGGTTACTTATGATTATGGTTAGGGCTGAGTAGGGGTTGTCATAGTTAGCATTAACATTTTTCCCATAGAAATGAATGAGCGGTCCCCACAAAGATATTACAGGTGTGTGTGTGTGTGTGTGTGTGTGTGTGTGTGTGTGTGTGTGTGTGTGTGTGTGTGTGTGTGTGTGGTTTTCCCTGTGTTTGCATTGGTTTGCCATATACTCCATCATACTCCTGCAATCGTAGAACATGCAGCTTAAGTGAATTGTTGCGAGTGGATATATTCTGTACTGGACTGGCATCCCATTCAGGGTATCCCCTAACTTGTGACCAACATTTGACTAGTATAGTCTCCAGGCTCACTCTGATGCTGGATTCAGTAAATCATATGGAAAATGAATGGATGGATTAGCACATTAACCACTACTCAAGCCCCACTGTGTATTTCCCGCTAACTTTATTCCCTGTAACATTCATGTTGCTCATACTGCCAACAAAAAAGCCCCAAGAACCTGTTTTTGGTGTGTGTCACTTTCCCAAATGTCTCAACAAATTTAATCCAATCCCCACAACTCCTGACAAACTGACCACTGTGACTGGGATCCTCCTGTAATTCTCCCCGGAGTCTGAGGAATCCTTTCACTGGTTCTGTCATTCTTTGGTGTGCTACTGCAGGCGGCATCTGAGGCTTATTTCCCCGCCACTGGCAGTTGTCCTCCAGCAGTTTTACGCTTGTGGGCTCCCTTTGTTACCTTAAATGGCACTGCACACCTGACTGATGAGCTATTCTGCCAGGACAGACAGGTGCCTGGTGACAAATTACCCTTTTCAGGATCTCACACAAAACCATTCAGCCCACGGAAATGATAGATGTTAAATCTAATTCTAAATACTTCAAACTAAATTCCCACTGACAGATTCTGTGCTCAGTAACTGGGACACAGCTGTTAGGTTCAGATAAAGGTGTACAGTAGCCTGCTCTTCCTGAGACAACCCTTGGAAATGATGGCAAAATTAATGAGTAATGATATGGTGGAGCAGAAGAGAGAAAGAAAACATGGAAGTTGTATAAACGGGGACTTGGAATTCTGGCATAACCAATCACTGCTACTGAGGTTGTGTTCAAAGTTGATCCAGCCCTGAATGAAGTTGGAAAAAGGGGCTTAATCATCATGTTTAGTTTTTATTACTACTGATCCATCATATTTAGAAATCAAATGGACTCTCTAATACTTGGCAAGAATGGCCTCATCAGCTTTTAGAAGTGATTCACATAATGGGTATGGCAGAATATACTTTGACCTCCTTTTAAATTGGAGGTGGCTTTACAAACATTGAAATTAAAAGACAGATTGTGAACGTATATGTATCCATGCTTGATGTTTTTCTCCTCCTTTCTGCCACGTTTGAGTGAATTTCAAATGTAGAAACGGCACAGTTTTAAGTAATTTTCTGTTTTTAGATTCTATAATATACTGGACATGGGAGTCCTGGATTTTGACTTGAAGGAGTCCTTGCCCTATTGTAGGTACCAGGGCATGGACTGTGAAACATAATTCTTTGTGGTAGACAATAACTTGTCCTCATTGTATGATCAAAATACAGAATTATGTCAATGATTTAACACCTTACTCTATCAGGAGAAAATAAATGTTTATGAGGCAAGATGAAGGCTCAATACATCCACTCACCAACAATCTGTCAGAATAATTTCAGTTAGGTAATGGGTTATATAAGCACATTTTTCATTATTAGACATTTCATATTTTGTATTGATAAGCTGATAAAGCCATATAGTCTTACTGAACTACTTTTTTTGCAGGATGCAAAATCTGACCTCCATATTTCTAATTTATTGTGAATACCGAAGTTTGTGTCCTACTGGATCTCCTAAATGTGGATTACAGAAGTCTGGGATGGGCTTCTTTTAGTTAATGTGTTTCAGATATTGAAGAATTTTCCAAAAGGACACTTCAAGAGAGACCCTAAAAAAAATGTAGTCATAATAACACACTCTTCCAAGGAATACAATCTAAAAAACAAGTCATTTGCAGTTGCTATCATTGGACAGTATGGACAGTTGCTATCATTCACAGCTATGGACAATTTGGTAACTTCAATTCACTTCAGAATTTTTTCTGGACTGGTGGGGGTGGGGGACCAGAATTGCTGGAGGATACCACATAACATGGAGAACATGTGAACTTCACACACATGGAGCCAGGGCAGAGACTCAAACCCTGGTCCTAGAGGTGTAAATCAACAGCGCTAACCACTGCACTAAAACACCACTCCATTTTGCAAATTTATTAAAAAATAACTGAAACTAAATATTCATAACATAAGTTTGCCAGGACACTTGAAATTTAGCTCAAGTGCATCCCATATTTCAGGTTTTTTTTTTTTTAGTCCAATTATGGTCAACTTCATTGATTAGACATGATTTGGAAGGGCACACAACAGTTTGTATAATGGCCTCACACTTCAGAATCTATGTCTGAGAATAAAATCAAGTCCCGTCCTGGTCCTGATGGTTAACCCTTGCCTGGAGTGTACATTTTGGGAGGGGGTACTGTCAGGACCTGTCTCATCAGCTGTCATGTCCACGTTTGGCCAGCAGAGGTCACTGGCCATCCTGTAATTACCTAATTATTCCCAGCCTAATGTATTAACTGTTCTCACCTGTTTCTGCTTTGGTAGTCTTTGTCTGTGTATACATGTGCCAGTCCTCCACCCCAAATCACTCATCGTAGCTGTGTTTTATGTTAGTTCAGTTAGTGTATTAGTCTTGTCAGTTCCATATCTGTTATGTCTTAGGTTAGTTCTGGTCATTCCTAGTCATCCCTTCTAATCTTTTTTTTTTTACCTCTCCTGGTCCTTTGATTTCTGTTCGGTGTATTTGTTTGGAATAATGTAAGGGACTGTACAAGCCATAATTCATTCTGGCACTCTCACATACATATATTCTCCTTTAACATATATATACTATATTGCCAAAAGTATTGGAACACACACACATGAACTTTAATTTGGTGAATCGCTTTTATGTTGTGACTGCTTTATTTAAGCCATGCAACAGATGCAGGCATACAGTACATTGATTTTTGTCTTTATTTTGAGATGTGTTCGGAATAAAGCAAATATCTATACTGAATAGCTGCTGTATATCTGCAAACAAGGAATGAAGCCCACACATTGTTTTAATAAAACTGTTCGTTATATCTCACATGTGGTTTTTATTTAAAACGGTACATTTAACAGGCTTAACAGAAAATATCGTGTATTGCTATTCTGCCTAAAAATACCGATATGGTTTTTGGTCCATATCGTCCAGTCCTACAGAACATACAAAAGAGGAACAAAACAGGGGGTTTGAACTTTTGGCTTTGAAAAGTGCTGTAGAATTTGTTGTTGTTGTTGTTGTTGTTGTTGTTGTTGTTGTTGTTGTTGTTGTTGTTGTTGTTATTATTATTATTATTATTATTATTATTATTATTATTATTATTATTATTATTATTATTATTATTATTATTATTATTATTACCGATGTATGAACTAGTGTAATATGCAAGTTAGATTTTGGGATTTGGCATAGCAGTATAGTATGGTAAGTATTCTTCGCAGAGCCCATTTGAGCAGAATCCAGTAGAAAAGCATCCACTGCTGGTGAAGAGAGACGGGGGAGTCGACATACCATCAGTCAGAGAAGATGACAGGACCAGCACTGCTGTTAGACTTTCTGATTACATCACTGCCTAGTGACACTGACTCAGGTATGAAGCTGTAGTTTAATAAGGGTGAAGCTTATGGCAGGAGAGACGATAAAATAAATTGGACGTTCACATGTCAATTTCCAGTTCATCAGTGATTTCTCCACTCTTCCTTCGGCTGCTACATTTGCTGATTCAAGATAAAACTAAGAGACGAGAAGCATTTTTTTTTTTATTTAAGCCAACAATACATGCAAATATCTTCCGACTGATTTTTCAGGTCAGGTTTGCGAGGTATATCTAAGCCATATTATCTGACTTAATTCCACTATCAGCAGAAACTCGTCGACAAAACCTAATATTCTGAAAGCTTTTATTTTAAAACCCACCAGCAGGTCTACTGTAGCTTGTCAGCCTGAGATATTTATAAACTGCATTCCACATGTTTAGGGTATTGAACAATTACACCTCTGATGACTCTGATGATACAGCAGTTAATGGCTCCACTCCAGCCACCTCCCAAATTCCCCTCACAAGCCTGCTCCATCCCCCAGGTCGATTTGTTGAAATTGTTGATTGGTTGCCTGCGTGTGGCCTCTGTAATTGATTTTTTTTTTTTCCCGAATCTCTGGGGGCCACTGCTTCAAAGGAAAAAGGCTCGCTTGTGCATGAGAATGAGGCTGGGCACGGATTCCAGGGCTGAGCAAATAACTGGGTAAGTTTCAGGTTTCATGTCCTGGACTTCTGCACTGCATACTGCACTGCTAAAAATTACATAAGCCTAAAAGAGAACATGTAATACATATATTTATATAGTGAAATAACTAGTTTTACTTGTAATTTATAATTGTTCTCTTCAGCACCATGGACATATATTGCCCTCAAAAGACAACATGGCTATAGCTGCATTCAGGGTTTAGTGCTATCCGTCATCAGGATTTCTCTGGGAATTATTTTTGCTTCTGTTATCTTTCTATGGCATATGTGTCCCTGTACTTTTCATTTAATTGACAGGCACCCGCTTCCCTCTGGACCAACGTGCTAAGGAGCTTAGGCAAGTGAGAGAAATGGCTTG